>NC_136535.1:13515966-14115966 GCF_910591455.1 Pholis gunnellus
CTCACAACACGCCGCCTCCATTTACCTTCCGTCCAGCTTGCAAGATGAACTTCAAGAACTTTAGGGAGTACCTGGCCTGGCTGTACTACCAGTACCTGCTCATCACTGGCATCTATGTCCTGGAGCCCTGGGAAAAGTCCATCTTCAACTCCATCCTCTTCTCCGTCATCGGCATGGTGGTCTACACCTCGTATGTCTTTGTGCCCATTCACCTGCGACTCGCACTGGAGTTCTTCTCCGGGATCTTTGGCGGCCAGCCTGAGAGCACCATGGCACTCATGAACTAAAAGATGGAGAGGATTTGGAGGAAAAAGAAGCAGCGACGGGGTGGATTATCCCGAGTCTCCAAACTATTTTCGTATAACTCAACTCCTTATCTCCTTATCGTCCCGAACCACAGCGGTTCCATCGCCGCGGCTAATCAAGAGTGAAAACAAGAAGCTCTTAATGAGATGATCTGGAAATCAGAGCCTTACTATCTTCTTTACATCCCAGACCCTGTGGCTTTACCCCATGGTATTAGATACACGACTGTACATTACTTTCACACCCTCGCTGTGAAACGTTGTGTGAAATGTTGTTGGTCCTATTTGTTTTTGTCTGTCTTACCACATGTCCTGTGTGAGTGCATACCGCCTCTGGGTTTTGGATGATAGGGTCATACATGGGTTGCACGTTTGCATGCTTGTCTCACAACAAAATACTGCTAGACTCTGTTTCTTTCCGTCATGGCTTTTACGCTACAGTCTTTAAAGGGGCATTTTCCCGGAAATGTTGTGTCACATCAAAAAAAAAACTTGTTGCAGACAAATCAAAAAGAGAGCAGCGGGGAACAAGATATCCTTGATATACAAAACTCTAAAACACTGGATCTCATACTATGTATATTTCCCATAATACAACTTGATAGGGTATTTCTGTAGACCCTCCCTAACTGATTAATATACCCACATATTTTAAACCCAAAGTTTGGATTATTTTTCAGACTGTGTCCGACATCACTATTTATTATATAGTGCACTGAATTTACTCTATGCTGTTTTATAGTGTCTGAATTCAGAGTAGGTCATTTATGGACTATTTAATGCCCTCAAACGTTCCAAAAGTGAAGCAAAAAACATGTACTGTCTGTCTATCAATCACATAATGCAATGCATTGCATTTAATAGATATGCAAATTATCATTGTGTGATTCTACAGCTGTCAATGATGCAAAATGACGATGATTCATAACTGTCCGAATTCTAAATGTACTGCTCACCACAGAGTCAACTATTGAGTGTTTTTATGTAAGGAGTAGTAAACAAGTGATCAAGGCAGTGATTTTAGACACCGCCTTAGGAAAGCTCTCTTCAGCTCCACAGAAGACATTATACAACTATTTTACAAGCTGTCAAATCGGCGGAGTGCCCCTTTAAGCATGTGTGTGTATGTGTTTATCACCTTTTTAGTTGCCTTTATGCACTGTAATGCTAGCTGGCATGGTACAATGCACATTTTAAGTCATTGTGTTGCTGATGTTTTAAGGAAGAGTTAATAAGAAAAGCCCAAGCTATGCAAGGAATCTAAAAGTGTCATGATCAGGGATCTGTTACACAGTTGTGGAATTAACCGATTTACTGATCAAAGTGAGTAATAAAGTCACGGCATAGCCCCCTTTTTATCTCTTTATGTTGGTATGTCAGGAAGGTATGCTCAGCACTGAGCATGAGCAAATATTGATACAGCACACCTTTGCGCTTTAGGCACGGCTTTGTTGATGTCATAGCTTTACTTAATCCACAGCCTCTGAACTCAAAGCAGAACTGTTTGCTGTTTGCCTGCCAAAAGCAAAAGCCGTCTTCTTCACCTATAGTGGATCTATAGAGATGAACCGCAGAGAGAATGAGTCGTAGTGTGTCGTAGTTGTGATGAGCATTGCATTTAGTAGTTAGTTATCGCTTAAGATGGATCCCGGGCTAACTGATTACAGTCCAATCATCATCCCCTTTATTTATACTTTGTTATATATTTATATACACTGGTAAATGCTTGGCTGGTTACAATGTCAATTACCAAACTCATCATGAATATTTATATCTGTGTTCTCTGGTGGCCATAAATAACAAATAATATGTTCTTTGTTTTTCTACCTGAAAGTGCTTTTATAGTTTGTGTCATTTTTATTCAGCTTTTAGTAGTTGTAGTAGGCCCAGATATTTCCTGTACCAAGTTTTAAGAGCTCTATGAGAGGCTTTGTTTAATTTATACATGATAGCAACACATCACTGCAATGTTCAGAAAAATAAAGACATCTGAAGATACTTGGACAGCTGTTTGTCGTTTGTTTTCTGATGTGTCTGTGCATGCTGATGGTTTGAAATATGAATTCACTCAGCATATTAATCGGTTATGCCTTCAGTCAAGCGGAGCAGTTACTTTAAAATGCAGGAACAAGCGAAAAACAGAGGCGTATGAGTTGCACATTCCTGACACAATTAACTGTACCACATGAAGTGATTTCACACAATAAGAGGCAGAGCCACCAAACCAGTTCAGACAGTGCAGGAATAAATAGCCAGCGGCTTTGCTTTCCTTCTGCAGATACAAGGCAGCCTACATATATCCACAAAGCTCTGTTTACCTGAAGCCTACCATGCCACAGACACAATTTAAATGTTAAATTCTTGGTTAACAAAATCTGCTTTAAAGATTTTCTGGTAGAATAGTGTGAAATGAATGGTGCTGTGGGGGGGAAATCCTTAAATATTATAACAATGGATGGTGGATAAGGGAGCTGGACATTGTTATCAGTTTAGTGACTTGCCAGGTAACTTATGCTTTGTAACCAGACACCTCCATCTTGTTGTTTTTTTTCCAGTAACTGCAACACCCTCAGTTCTCAACCTCTACACCTAACCTCATTGCAAAATACAGCTGAAGCCTTCCGTGTCCCCTCCTTTCCTTTCTTTCGCTTCTTTTCCTTTCACTTTATATCCTCTTCACTAATCTTCTTTACTTTTTTCTCCTCTCATTTCCTTTCCTTAACCCTCCCCTCAGTTCCACTCCTTTCCTCTCCATTCTTTTTATTTGTTTCCTTTCTTCTCATTTCCTTTTCTTTCTTCTCCTCTCCATTCTTCTCCTTTCCTTTCTATTATTCTTGTTTCCTTTCCTCTCTACTCCCTCTTTCCTCTTTCTTTTCTTTTCCTTCATCTCACATCCTCTCCTATCGCATATTAAAATCCCCGTGTTTTTTTCTGATGCCATCCTACATCGTGCAAGTCTGCCTTAGGGTCTTCTGTTTACACTTCACATGTTAATTTGTATCCCATGAAGGAAGAGACCAGAGGTTATCTCCATAAAGACAAGGTGTAAACAAAGCTATCTGCTCTCAGAACACCCAGAGGGCCAGTGTATTGTTTCTGTTGTTTTTATATATAGCCTGCAACTGTTTCTCCCAAATGAGAGAGAGAGAGAGAGAGAGAGAGAGAGAGAGAGAGAGAGGGACAGAGAGAGAGAGCTTAAGTCCTGCCACCATACTGCTATTATTCAGCCGTAACTACAGGTGTGTGCCATCAAGTGATTGTTTCCATGGTAATAACCTACGAATACTGTTTAGCCACAATCTTTGACTGACATCGACAACAATGGACACGTCTGGACATCCACACACGGCATTACAGCTTGTACATGATCTTTGAATAAACTAATATATTTCTCTGCACTGATTAACACTTTTATATTTGAAATGCACTTAATGTTCTCTTCTGGTCTCTTTTATGTCATTTTCTTCAACTGAAAGTGCTTTTATGTCTGATTTGTGTGATTAAATGTTGAGTCCTTTTTTAAGGTAAATGTCTCAACTGCATGTCATCTAGTCTAACGTCACTAACATGCACATACCTACGCAAACTGTTTTCATTAAGTAACTTGTGAGATTTAGTTTCTTTACAGGGTAAGGTCAATTAGTTTCATTGTAATTGTATTATCTGCAACAGCTTATGGCTTAATAAAGAGTGAAAGACTATTAGATTAGTTTTATATGACCAACCACTGTGACCAACACATTTGATTTTTTTTCCAGTTAACTGTATAACCTATCGACACTTAGGTAGTTTAGGTGTAAGTAGGAGTCCCTTGTGTAAAAATCTATAACACCAAATAAAAAAAAGGAAAAAGGACGACACAATACCCTGCTATTATTATGTATTATACTGTCATTTAACAGGCTTGTTTTGAGGGATCATTGTTTGCACTGTTGGATGTGTCTGTCTGTCTTTTATAACTGTGTTTTCCCCTTGTATTAAGAAACGTTCATTCAAAAAGTCTCACTCACACTCAGTCGACTTTTTTTTATGGATGTAGAAATCCATTTCCCCGTTACAACATAACCCAGGAATACTTTGTTTGCCAACAAGCGTAGGGTTTGTATTGTGGTATTTAGAGTGATTGTTCAATTATGGCCATTCTTTGTTGATCAAAGATGGAGGAGGAATTCACTTAATGACACAGCTTCCTGCTCCTCAGTATATCTGAGATACGAATCAGTCAATATGAGAATAGGAGTGGTTGGCCTGATAAAAACCTGAGCCCAGCGAGGCGTTATACCACAGCCGGATCCACACCCTGACATGGTCAAAGGACTTTTACTCCAAATGAAAACATGTTATGCTAAGTTTGGCTCATAGTAAAAGTTGATGAAGAGCAGCGTAGCGTAGCGTAGCGTAGCGTATTAAAGAGACTTGTTGTGCTCCTAATTATAGGCCTATACTTGTGAGAGCAACATCTTCACCACCATCTGGATATTACAAACTATAAAGGTTTTTAGTAAGCTGATACATGTTCTTATTTTTGTATGTACAGGATCTTTGTGGTGAAACCTAAAACCCAAGTCTGCCACCAAGTGGTCAAGCAGAGAAATAATCTTTTGCTCAATGGTCTCATTCTTTGCCCAAGTTCAATCATCACAAGTCTGTGAATCTAGTTCAGTAAGCACTCTATTACTATTAATTCTCTTTAAGTTAAAACTATCTGGTTCACATTGTGGTTCTGTGTTCAGAGTATGGTGCTGTATATTCATGGAAAAGAGGACAATTCTCGTCAATATATGCAAGCTCCTGTGAAGGGATGATTGACACCCTACCACAAATTTGAATGTGAAACGCTCAATGGAGGGAGACAGGGTTTTGTTTTTCATAACATTTGATGTCAAACCTTCAGGATCATGGAGTCTGATAGCTGAATTTAACTTGATTACCGGGGAGGGAACTGTGCAGAACTGTGTTTCAGGGGCGTTATTAATTTAGGGGCAAATGAGGGCGCCTTAACCAAGACCAAGTCATGACCAAGACCTGGTTGTATCGAGACCGAGATAAGACCAAGACCACAACAATGCGAGTCCCACTGCATGACACACTTGGGATACAATATGCAAACCATGAGTATTCCTCAATGTGATCGAAAAGATACATAAAAAAAACAATAAGTGTATAATGAGAAATGTTGTTATAAAATAATCAATAGCCTTTGCAGAAGTGAATTTCTTGTGTGGGAATTTTCCTTTTTTCTATGAGCGATACAGTATTGATGTTAACAAATAAATCAAGCAATGAACAAACAATTTAGTGATATTTCTGTTAGTATGTCGACAAAAGTCACAGCATAGTATCGACATACTATACTATAAGGTTTTTGAATAAACATTACCATGACTTTTTTCGACATACTATACAAAGACTTTTTCCTTAATTATTTCAAATGAGTAAACTCTCACTTGTTTTTGACTTATATACTATGATTCTTTTTGACATACTTTACCAAGAATTCTTTAAAACATGTTTTAGACTTACTGTATTATGACTCTTTTGTGACTTTTTTCAACATACTACACTAACCTTTTTTGACAAACTAAACTATGACTTTTAAATGACTTTTTGCGATATACTGAATTGTTTTTTTTAGGTCTTACTATAATATTACTTTTTTGTGACTTTTTTCGAAACATTAAACTAAGAATTTTGTTGACATACTGGACATACTATATAAGGGCATTGGGTGGTGTAGTGGTTGTCATTGTTCCCCAAATAGCAAGACGGGCCGAGGTTCGATCCCACTGGTCGTTTACTTTGACTTTTGAATGCTTTTCCCCGACATACCATATTATAACTTCTTTCATCATACTATACCAGTGGTGTATAAAGTACCCAAAAGCCATACTTGAGTAAAAGTAAAGATACCTTACTGGAAAACGACTCCAGTAAAAGTGAAAGTCGCCTATTAAAATACTACTTGAGTAAAAGTCTTAAAGTATCTGATATTTATTGTACTTAAGTATCAAAAGTAATTTTCTGATATTAAATGTACTTAAGTATTGAAAGTAAAAGTACAAGTAAATGCTGTTAATAAAAAAGCAAAGGGTCAGAATTTTGAGAATTATGAAGTTTATTCTTTTAAGTTACTGTAGCTACTATTTACCATGCTCACTGTTTTGTCCCTTTTTAACACCCTTATCTCTTTGCCGGTAGCAGGCATCGAACCGCTGACCTTCTGCATCCCACCAGATGCACAGGAGCAGAACCCCTCCCCATCTCTTCTCTCCCCACCCTCCTCCCACAGAGAAGAATGAGCAATATCGCCGCAGCACCGAGGAGTCATTCTTCTCTGTGTCAAATTCTCAATTTGTGTCAAGTTTTCAGGAGCCAATCAGACAGCTCAAATCGCTGTGTCAATTTCCAGGAGCCAATCGGGCTATCCAAGGTTTTGGCATCCAATCAGACCAGATTTTGGAGCCGGTGAAGGGTTCAGGGTTCACAGCGCAGCACCCAGACCTCTTCATACTTGTGTTTTCTGCCCAGATAGACATTCTAACCCGGTGTTTGGCTCCCTCACATGCCCCACATGCTCTGCTACCCTTCTAGAGTGTCTACCCGGGTCTGGCCCTATAAGAACCCCTCAGGAACATTGGTTAGTTGTGTTATTTCGATAGCACATATACTAAAATTGGAACGATACAGAGAAGATTAGCATGGCCCCTCGCAGAGATCTTCAAGCGGCCCCCGGTGGCCAAAGGGCTGCCAAAGGGCCCCGAAAAAAGGCCAAAAGGGCCAAGTGGGACGTTTGACGGACAGGCGGAGAAACGGAAGGAGGAGGAGCCGGAGAGGAGAGGAGGAGACGAGCTGCCGAGAGAAGATGTCAATACAGCTGTCACGACAGCTGTCAATGCACGACATCATTGACAGCTGTCATGCAGATCATGTCAAATGCGATCAGTCAGATCACGCATCGAATTTACATGTCATATTTACACGTAATATGTCCATAGTACACATTTACATGTAATGTGTCCATATTACATGTAAATTTAAGCTGGATCTGACTGAGAAATGGAAATTGGATTTGGACTTGTATACTTATATCAGTGATCATGCTTGACATGATCACTGATAGATACTGATCATGATGAGAAATAAAGTTTACATTCAGCAACATCAACAAATATCAGGAGACAATCAGAGGAGAGCAAACTTGTTCAGACTGGTGCCGGGTTGAGAGTCTGTCAGCATCTGTGAGAACGGAAAAGTTCCCACAGCTTCTCTTCATGTGTCAGCCAATCAGATCAGTCACCTATATCCTGGGAGCCATCACCTATATCCTGGGAGCCATCAGGCAAAAACCCCACCCACCCTGTCCCCCTTTGTGCCTTTGTCCCTTGTAACGACTGGTCCCCCCCCCCCCCCCTGTGATGCTGTAACGACTGTTGGAACCACTGCATTCGTGTGAAGTTAGAAGCCTGAGACTTTTATAAAGAGTTAGCAGTAGTTGCATTAGTGGAAATATACAGAGCAGATAAACAGAAGGAGGTCAACAAAAAGAGAAATCAGACCCCTGTCACAGATACAATAAGAACAGTGAAGAGAAACCAGAGTAAGTGTGTATGTACAGGAAATATGTAATAAATGTGTATGGTCTGTCATCACACTTGTTTCATTTATCAACTAACTAAATACCTTCGAGTCATCGAGGATGCTCTCTTTGAAATGTGGAGCAAAAGGAGAAACAACTAACGTTTGCATTCATGGAAGTCAATGAGGCTGGAGATTTTCGTAAAGTGTCCAAATATTTATTACACAAACTATATACACATCACACATTATATATATATATATATACACATACATACATACATACACACATACACACACACACACACACACACACACACACACACACACACACACACACACACACACACACACACACACACACACACACACACACACATCACACTATATATACACACCACACAATAATTTATTTACAATTGCTGTCCTTTTTTTTGTCCCTCTTTTTTTTCTTTTCTGTGCCGTCCATCTTTCTGGCCCTCTTGCCGTCCATCTTTCTGGCCCTCTTGCCGTCCATCTTTCTGGCCCTCTTGTCTCTGGCCCGGGCGTTCTTTGTCTCCCTCTCCCTCTGCTTCCTCTCACTGCTGGTGACCCCCCCCCTCTTCTCCGTCAGCCACTGCTCCACTGTTCTGCCGAGTGGGTCTGACCTCTGGCAGAAGGTCTCCCTGGCTGAGCGGAGGCTCGTGTGTCCAGTGGCTCGGAGAGTCCTCTCCCCGCACTTGGGACAGGTCCGTCCCTTTCGGGGCGGCACGGTACCAGCTTTCATCTGCTGCTGTTTTTGTTTTAGCCGCCAAATGGTGGTCCTGGCCACCTTTCTGTCCTTCAGCCAATGCTCCAGAGTCTGCCCATCCTCTGCTGTGGCTTCGCAGTAGACGGACCCCTTGTACGGGAAGTGTTCAGGGGTCCGAACAGACTCCCCACAGTCAGGACAGGAGGACGGGCATTTCCGTGCCTTTGAGGTGGATGGCTGGTTGAACTCCTCCAGCCGGGGTGGGGACCAGGTCCTGCCTTCGGTGGTCTGTCCCCAAGAAGTTGTTGGCTGGTCGGAGTCGATTTGAGAGTCCGACGTCTCCGAAGTAGAAGACGACGGGGACCAAGTCCTGCCCTGGCTGGTCTGTCCCCAAGAAGTTGTTGGCTGCTCCTCGTCGTCGTCTGATTCCTCCGTCTCCTGTATAGGAGGGCGTTTGCACTGGCGTTTGACAGAGGACGGGCAGTCCTGTGTCGTTGAGGTGGAGGGCTTGTTAAAGTCCTCCAGCGGGGGTGGGGACCAGGTCCTGGATTGTCCCTGGCTGGACGGCGTCACAGTCCTCAGCAAACAATTCCCTGCAAGTGATAAGAAGGATCCAAATATTAGTAATTTTAGTATTAATGTTCATCTGCTGTGACCTCCAGTCACCTCAACAGTCCACTTGTGTATTTTTTTTTATTAAATCTAAGTTGAATATAAATAAATGTAATTAAAGAGTTGTTCACCTTTCATCCTCGCTCTGCTGCTGGTCCAAAATGCTGCTGCTGCTGCTGCTTCTGCTGCTGTCGTCTTCCATCGTTGAGTGAAGTGACGGTTGAGGCCACACCACCTCTGTCTTTATACTTAAGGCCCCCCCCCACCCCACACTGTACTTCCTGAGTACTTCAGTCTTGTCCCCCCTCCTCCCTCCTCTTCTCCTGCAGCCAATCTGCCACACTTCTGCCACCTGAGGTGCTTTGACAGAAGTGGAAGAGCTTCTTCAATCGTTTGCTGTAGAAGCGGCTGTGGCCATGTTCTTTAGTCTTTGGCTGCCGACAGAGGCTGCAGATGCAGGAGAAGCTGGCCTTGGGTGTGAACTTCTGACCCAGTCTCTCTGCCTCCTGCCTCTGTCGGTCCAGTTTCTGCCGCTTCCACAGCGTTGTCCGTGGCAATTGAGGAGGAGGAGGAGGAGGAGCAGCAGCAGCAGCGTGCCCGCTGGCCTCCACTTTGGGGAGAGGTGGTGAACAGCACTGGCATCCGCGGTGGCAGGTTCTGCAGCTGGTAGGGGCTGGTCTCTGGCGGGCAGCACGAAGCCTGGTGCCACCACCATAGGAGCGCTGGTGGACGGGGTATCGGCCTTTAGCGTGTAACCCTCCTGGGCCGCCTTCCTCCAGTTGAACCTGGAGTTAATACAGGTTTTTAAGAGTAAAATCCAAGCACTTTGAACCCCTTCGTCCTGCTGCTCCACGTGGTGGTGGTCCTCCTCCTCCTCCTCCTCCTCCTCCTCCTCCTCCTCCTCCTCCTCCTCCTCCTCCTCCTCCTCCTCCTCCTCCTCCTCCTCCTCCTCCTCCTCCTCCTCCTCCTCCTCCTCCTCCTCCTCCTCCTCCTCCTCCTCCTCCTCCTCCTCCTCCTCCTCCTCCTCCTCCTCCTCCTCCTCCTCCTCCTGCTCCTCCTCCTCCTCCTCCTCCTCCTCCTCCTCCTCCTCCTCCTCCTCCTCCTCCTCCTCCTCCTCCTCCTCCTCCTCCTCCTCCTCCTCCTCCTCCTCCTCCTCCTCCTCCTCCTCCTCCTCCTCCTCCTCCGGGACGTCCGGCAGCTCCTGCAGCGCCCGGCCGGTCTGGGAGAACAGGTAGTTCACCCCTATCAACTCCCCTGTGACAGCACAGAACATGAAAGCTTAAAATTATGAACACAGTCAAACATTACGGCGGCTTTCCGAGTTTCTCTCCCTCCCTCGACAGTTACCTGTGTACTCCCGTATCCCGACGAAACTGTCAACCAGCTGCATCCCGTACAGGCTTTGGCTCAGCTGGTTGACAGTTTGCAGGTCCCGGCTGCTGTAGCTGCGCTGCTGCTGTCCGTCCCCCCCCTGCACCGAGGCACGCGCGCGGTCCTCGTTCCACCCAGTCAGGCCCTCCAGCAGGTAGAGCTGAAAGTTCATCGCACTGGCGCTGGTGCCTGGAATGTGTCACAGAGAGGAGTGAGGCAAGAAGCAACAGACACACACAGTGAAGATTAACTCGGTGTGTTCAAGCTTCAGACACTTACCAGGGATGAACCTGTTGAGGTGGAGGTGGAACGACTCCAAGGAGGTGGAGCCGAGGGCGCAGCGGTACACCGGCAGACTGACCCCTCCTTTGGTCAGCTGGCCCGTCCGGGTGTACAGCTGCAGCCCCGGTGGATCCTGGATGCAGCAGAGGTGGCGGCGCTGGGTGCTCCAGATCCCCTCCACCCTCTCCTGGTCCAGCAGCAGGATGCCCATGGTGTCCGTGGCCGACTTGAAGTGGTCCAGGGCCTCCTCGATCAAGCGCTCGGTCTCCTGTGCCCCGCGCGTGCAGCGCCGACAGTGCCGAGCCATCTCCCTGACGGAGACCCTGTTCCAACACCCGGGCCCCTCTGCCTCCTTGGCCGCCTTCAGCCGGGCAATGTCCTCCCCGTCCCAGACAAAGATGCAGGTGGACAGACGTTGCATTAAATGGCCATAAAGCGGGTGGCTCTCGGTGGTGACCATCGCCGCCAGCCACCTGATGTAGTGCCAAATGTCCAGCCTGACCACCAGCTGGGCCCACTCCGGGAACAGAGCTGCCGCTGCTGAGCCCCCGGTGACGGAGCAGCAGTCTCTGTCCACGTAGAGGGCCACGGGCGGCTCCTCCTTTGCCAGCCGATACCTGCCGACCAGCCCGGAGGTCATCTCCTTCAGCCCGTAGCCCTCGGCCGCAGTGAGGACCGACACGAGCACCTGCCCGTGCTCGTTGCCCACGTTGGTCACCCACTGGGCCGTCCCCGCGGCGTGCCCGGCCAGCTTCCTGGTGATCTGCACAATCACAATCACAATTACTGTATTGATCCCTGTGGGGGGAGCCGGGAATCTATTGTAAAATACAATACGTGTAAGAGCATGTGAAAGCTAAATGTCTAAACATTCTACCTTCTTGGTGGAGTCCATCTTCAGGATGGAGCCAAAGACGGAGGTCACCTTGGCTCTCATCTCCCCCAGACGGGTGAAGGTGTCGGTGCCATAGGCCGAGAGGATCCACTGCCTGGTGGGGACCGGATCCATCGCAGGCAGGGCTGGAGGAGGAACGGTCACACCCGGCATCATGAACCTCTTATAGATGGCCATGAAGCGGATGCAACCGTTCATCCAGGCTGCTGTGTGCTGTCCCACCAGGTAGGAGCGCAAACGGTTGGCACTGTTGCCGAGGGTCCGCCCGTTCATCTGCGCCAAGACCCTCTTGTCGCACGACAGCCTGCAGAGCGGATACAAAAAAAGTACTTTTAGCTTGAACAAAGCAGCATTGAGTAAACACTGGCCTGACACTGAGACCTTTTGTTGTGTGAGCTTTTCTGATAGGTGTGAAGTGCTGATAGGTGTGGAGTGCTGAGAGGGCTCTCGGGCTCCTCCCTCATCCTCCACTCCTCAGAGTTCAAAGTCCCCTTTAAAGTTAAAGTGAGAGTCTTTGATGTACCTGTACGTGAGCACCGCAGGGAACATTGTCCTGAGCACCGCAGGGAACATTGTCCTGTACTCGTCGTCCAGCTGGGCCAGGATGCTCCTCGACCACGACGCCAGCTTCTCCCCACAGTGGCGACACTCAAGGTACTCCGTGCCCATGAAGTACCAGCCGTCGCTGTCCAGCACCTTGCGGACGGTCCTGTACAGGCCGCATGCGGTCATCTTGTGGGTGCAGATGGGGCAGCGGATGGGGCACTGCCACATCTTGTAGGGCACCCACAAGAAGAAAGGCCGCTGGAAGAAGGCGTCGGGCGAGGCTGGTGGCTGGTGGTAGAGCCGGCGGGGACCAGGAGGGTAGTACCAGCACTGCAGCTCCGTTTTCAGCACGGGCTTCCCAGTCCGGTCCCTGGTGAATAGTGCCTGGCTCAACCATCCGTGCTGCACCCTGGGCAGCGTGCTCTTCCAGGTCTCTGGGAGAGGAACCTGTAACAAAAGACGCACAGAATGAATATATAGAATATAAAAACAGTTGGCAAAAGATTACAACTTGCAATATCACATCTGCAATATGTGTGTGTGTGTTTAGATTTTATCAGAAGACTGACATCAGCTGCAGAATGTCCTCTCTGGCCTGGAGCAGGGACCGCTGGCGCGAGGACCGCTGGAGCGAGAACCACTGGAGCAGGGACCACTGGAGCAGCTGGAACTACAGAGGATGGTGGTAAAATAAAAACAACTTATTTACTCTCGTGCTTTTCTTACTGCAGGTGAACAGGAAATACCAAACCTGTTGAATCACTGTACTGAGCTTATTACATGAGAACGTCATTCTGGTGTCATTACCTGAAGCAAGGGAAAGCTCGAGTTCAGCAGCAGCTGACACCAGCTCCATGTCGTCCTCCTCTGAGGAAGAACCTGTCACACACAGAGAAAACATGACAAGTTATTTCAGCTACACCGTGACGTCCCAAAATCACAAGAGGCGCACAAAGCAGTGCTGGTCTGCTGCTGATGAAGACCAAGTACCTCTGAGAATCATAGTCCTTTTTTTCTTCCTCGGTGATGGCCCTGAGGAAGATGAGGAGGCCTTGGTGGAGGAGGCGGTGGCTGAGGAGGCTGGTGGAGCAGAGGGCGAGGAGGCTGCTTTCCTCATCTGGTCCCTCTCCAGCATGTACCTCTTCAGGTTGTCCATGCTGGAGCCCTTGGAGTTCACGCGGGCTCTCCTGAGCCACATCCTGTAGCTGTGGAGGGATGAAGCCACATTAGAGGAAAACAGAAAACGCCTCACGGTGACATTTTGATTAAGACTCGCTCTGTGACTTACCTCTGCACTATAGGATCTGGAGACTCATAGAACTCCCGGTACGAGAGTCCAGCATGCTCCCCGAATCCCACCAGCCTGCTGTCCAGCGCTCCCTCAGAGGAGGAGCCGTCAGACACCCTCCTCTGCTGGACAGCAGACATAACGCAGGGGAACAGCCTGGCGTACCGGGACAGAGCGTCCTTATTCTGCATCAGCGAGCTGGTGTCGAGGTCCCCCGAGTCACGCTGCTGCTGATGCGATGCCAGGATCATCAAGAGGTAGCCAGCGTCGTTGCCGAACAGCCAGTGGAAGGTCTGGCCTCTGTATTTGCCAAACTGGATCACATGGCGGCTGAGGACCAGTTTGGTGTCGGTACAGTCCCCTCCACCAGCAACGACACGGTCCTTTGCGTCCTGCAGGGTAGAGGCAGGGTTCTTGGGGCGGTGAGGCCGGACTCCCTCCTGCTCACGGCTGAAGGCGTCCGCCTCGGGTGAGGCTTTAAAGATGAGAGCATTGGCTCTTGAGGTCATTCGGAAATTGGGTATGTAGTCCATCTGTTCATGAAAAGGAGACAGCAGTAGGAAGAAGTATAATTACAACAACACAGTCATTACTGCTGTATGGAATAACATGAAGACATTATTCATAATAACACCGAACATCAATAAATATCATTGTTTTCACCTGCTGTCAAACACATTCTCTCCTTATGATTTAAAAGATGCAGCCGTAATATTAAATGTGTCACGGGGCATGGTGGAGGACTCAAGCGCAGACCAGGCAGAGTAGTGTGAAAAGGGTATATTTAATGAACAAAACAATCCAATAGCAGACCATACAGGAATCGGCAGGGGATCCACAGAACAGACAAGAGACGAGGGGGGGAAATCCAGCAGGAATGAGACAGGGAAGGCAGACTGGAAAACCGGGAACAGGACAAGCCGAACGGGCAGGTAGGCATTACAAGGATCTGGCAAGGAGTGACTGAGGGGCAGGAGTTTATGTAGGGGGAAGGACAGGTGAGAGGAGTTGTGCTGATGAGGGGGAAGTGCTTGATTAGTGATCAGAGGCAGGTGAAGGAAATAGGCTGAGGGAGTGACTGACAGGTAGAGTGAGGAGGGTAGAGAAACACAGAGGCAAATCGTGAAAAAATGTGTTCTAAAACCGTTAACGTAACTATACAACCTAACCTACGGATTTAAAAGATGCAGCCCTTATGTATTATAACACGTTAACGTTACGATAAAACAACCTACGGATTTAAAAGATGCGGCCGTTATTTTAAATGGAATACAACATTAAAGCTTCACCGTCTTCTATACATTAAATGTGATGTAACGTTACCGTTAATCTACCGGATAACTACTACGGAGTTTATTCGATTGTAAATGTATTATAAAACGTTAACGTTACGATATGCAGCCGTAATATTAAATGAATTGTAAAAGCGTTAACGTTATTACACAACTTAACCTATGGATTTACAAGATGCAGCCGTTATTTTAAATGGAATACAACATTAAAGTGTTACGGTCTTCTATACATTAAATGTGAAATAACGTTACCGTTAATCTACCGGAGAACTACTACGGAGTTTATTCTAAATCGAGCTGTAAGACACACTTTTTAAATGAATGTATTCTGTTATAAGATGGTCGCTAACATCACAGTTTAAGTTATTAAAAGATTTAAAGAGTTCTTATGATTTCTTTCATATGTGAAACAGCGCCACCATGGCCACTGTCAGTACTGCATCAGTTGGTACTGCAGCAGCAGAGCGGAGCTCCTTCACTCTGAAGACCTGTCTGTCCTCATTAAACGAGCATTCTCTCTTCTCTTGCACTGAGTAGTCCTGACTGTAGCCCAGCTATTGTAATAAATGTTGAGGAGGTTCGACAGCAGCTAAAGCGCCTTAAGGTCAGTGGTGTATAGTAACGAAGTAGACTACATCTACGATGACTGATTTCATGATGGAAGCAGAAATGGAAGCACCTGCTGCTCCCGCAACAAACGACGGTGGTGACGAAGACCAACACCGTGGCCATATTTGCGAGAAATGTTTTCTTATGTTGGAGTGAAAGATTCTTCGTACCAGATGAAGTGCCTCTTACCCGAAGCTACTGAAATATTGGCATTCAAAAACTCCCCATCCAACCACAGGAAACACATTGAGGTGCATTAAGATGAATCCCATGAGCCGCAACGTTAATGTTTAGTTATCATAATTATCCCACAGGTTCTTATAGGGCCAGACCCGGGTAGACACTCTAGAAGGGTAGCAGAGCATGTGGGGCATGTGAGGGAGCCAAACACCGGGTTAGAATGTCTATCTGGGCAGAAAACACAAGTATGAAGAGGTCTGGGTGCTGCGCTGTGAACCTTGAACCCTTCACCGTCTGGCCCTATAAGAACCCCTCAGGAACATTGGTTAGTTGTGTTATTTCGATAGCACATATACTAAAATTGGAACGATACAGAGAAGATTAGCATGGCCCCTCGCAAAAAAAGGAGGCACCGAGGAGTCATTCTTCTCTGTGTCAAATTCTCAATTTGTGTCAAGTTTTCAGGAGCCAATCAGACAGCTCAAATCGCTGTGTCAATTTCCAAGAGCCAATCAGGCTATCCACGGTTTTGGCATCCAATCAGATGGCTGCGTTGTGTCAATTTCTAAATCTGGAGCCGCCATGTTGGATCCTCGCTACCGAACGCTCAGTTCAAGATGAGACGTCCAGGCTATTACCACGTAAGTTCAATACTTTAAATTTTATTCCATTTTAGTGATATAGCGCTTGTTAATTTGTGTTAGATATGAATGTAAAAAACAGTAAAGCTCGTATAAACGTCGGACATTGGTCACACTGACCTTACTGCCCGTATCTGAGTGACGGATGCTCACTAGACTGTAACATTACAGTCGGAGCTTTATAGTTCCTACTATGTCAAACTTTAATATTAATACCTAAAGTTATAATGTTGCACTCTTTATCTGTGCTTTGTGTTAACCAGCTAACGTTGATGCTGTTTGAACCGTTTTATCAGCTGTAGGCTGGACTCTAATTTCGCTAATGCACCGCTAATGCACCGCTGTATGGTATATAAATAATGGACATCAGCTCGACCATAAGTTACAGTCGTATTTTTATTTTTTTTACAGTTTAATCACCACAGTGTCTAATACAGTTTTACTGCTTGTGAAGGTGTCTTTTCAAGTAACAAGTCCCCGAATAACAATGCAGAGTGTCAGTGAACAGATAGAAAGCAGTAGTGCGTTCACGTTAACGGAGCTTGTTAGAAGCATTTAACGGTGAAAGTCACGGCGAGCGGAGGAACTAATGGCGTCATTTAAACTTACCAGAAGTGAGTATTCTTGAATGTTTTATTTTTATTAATTATTATTATTTATTTATCTCCTCCTCTCTGTCATATTATAGAGTTCACTTTCTAAACAATGAGTGTAAGTGTCGCATGTCATTTCTTCATCATCATTCATTTTTATTTATGATCTACTTATGATCTTGAAGTATTTACTTCAGTATTCTGCTAATGTTTATCTTTATGTTTAGATGGAACATCCAACATTCAGGAGGGTCCAGAATGGGACCCTGCTGAAGGCCTCTCCACAGGCCCAAGTCCTTGGTCCTCGGCAGGTAGCCGGGGCAACATGAGCTGTTGCCGTCCACCCTCTCCCTCCAGCTAAAGGGCTGTCCTCTGTTCAGGTGGGAAAAGGACAGCCCTTCCCCTTCAATGTCCCCGATGAGCAACCAGGACCCTCATCGGGTGGCCTCCCCCCCCCCCCCTCCTCCTCCTCCTCCTCCTCCAGATGGGGAGCAGCCCGGCCCTTCCGGCGTTGGCCTTCCCCCTCCTCCTCCTCCAACACTCCTCCCGGGTGTCTTCCCCGCTCCTGCCCCTGCCCCTGCCGGTCAGCCTCCTCTTCCTGGACCACACATGTCCAGGTCCACGGCCTACAGGAAGAGGAAGGCGGCCGAGGCTGCTGCAGCAGGGCAGGGGCTGCTGCCAAAAACGAAACCCCGTCAGCAGACGACACAGTACGTCTGCACAAAGTGTGGCTAGCCCAAAACGCTGGCTACTGGACACACTAGACTCTTTGGTGTGTCGTACTGTGCGTCTGTTGGCGGGAAAACTGTGGAGGAGTGGAGGGAGGAAATGAACAAAAAACATAAGGGGGGGCCATGAGGGAAACAGGGACCGTTTGTTTTTTCTTTATTTTTCACTCATGTGTCGTCTCCCTGTTCGTTGAGTCCTGTCGTGCTCAGAAGGTAAAACTCACCAGCTGCTCTAGTTTTCCTTTGGATTCCTGCATCACAGCCTCTTACTGAAGCAAACAGTTGTCGTCTCTCCCCTCAGCTGAACATCCACTGGGGTCCTCAGTCCATGATGTACTTGAAGGGCAAACGTGAGTTCAACCACAAAGCAGACTCTCTGCTGTCACTGCGATTTACAACTCAAGTGAACTGTCAGGTGACAGAACCACAGCTTTTCAGTCGGGTTTGTTTTCCAGACTGAATGTACTGTGTGTTAACATCACACAGTGTATTTTAAATGCTCTTGTTTCAACTCTTGCAGATTTGTTGAAGCTCATTGATGCTTGTGAAATATCTGTCCGCTGTGTTTTCATTTGCTGTAGCTTCTCTTGTCCTTTCATAAACATTTCTCCAACATTCGGCCTCGCATGTTTTGTACATTTCTAAACTTTGGAGTCTGCACAAGGAGTTCAGTGAACTTGAACAAAGCTTAACAAGGGTGGCAGAGATTCAATGTGATCTATGTAAAGTTGGTCATGCCAAATTTCTTATCCTGAGCACGTGGGACAACTTTAAGCCCTTTATTGTTGGAATGACACCTTTAATCCCCTTGTTGTCCACCTTGTGCTTTATCTGAAGGCAGAAAGTCCTGAAGGTAAACTTTAGATGTGCTCTTGACAAGGTGTTACTTCCTTGCTCGGGGCAACACGGGCTGGTCAAAATGTGGAAACGCTTCACGAATTTGCGTGTCATCCTTTCACTCATAGGGGTGGGATCTGCGAGTCTACTTGTGTTCTACCTATGTCCTATCTAGGGAAGCCCGCCCTCCACCGTGATTGGCCTGTTCAACCTAGATTCCCGTGCCCATTCGCCTGTTCAACTTAGGTTTACCGCGTTGATTGGCTGCTACCGCTAAAGCCCGCCTCCCTCCCAGACAACAAAACTCGCCCTCTCTTCATCCCCGATTCATTGCGACTTTTACGAATACAGCGCTGAGTAGAAACTCTTTAAATGTTTTAATAACTTAAACTGTGATGTTAGCGACCATCTTATAACAGAATACATTCATTTAAAAAGTGTGTCTTACAGCTCGATTTAGAATAAACTCCGTAGTAGTTCTCCGGTAGATTAACGGTAACGTTATTTCACATTGAATGTATAGAAGACGGTGAAGCTTTAATGTTGTATTCCATTTAAAATAACGGCTGCATTGTTTAAATTCGTA
This sequence comes from Pholis gunnellus, assembly GCF_910591455.1. Taxonomy (NCBI): domain Eukaryota; kingdom Metazoa; phylum Chordata; class Actinopteri; order Perciformes; family Pholidae; genus Pholis; species Pholis gunnellus. Next base: position 13,535,037 of record NC_136535.1, read on the forward strand.
GGTTGTTCTATCGTAACGTTAACGTTTTATAATTACATTTAAAATAACGGCTGCATCTTTTGAATCCGTAGGTTGTTTTACCGTGACGTTAACGTGTTATAATTAGGGATGGGTATCGTTTGGGTTTTTTCCGATACCGGTGCTAAAACGATACTTTTAAAACGATACCGGTGCCTGAACCGATACTTTTTTTATTGCCAAGTCAAATTTAACAATATATTTAACTGTTTAAAGTATACTATACATATTAGTGCTGGGCAACGATTACAATCTTTAATCGCATGGAATTTTTGCGACTAAGCTCATTGTTATGGCAAAGTTCAATAATTAATTCAAATGTAGTGTATTGTGCACTTTTATTTTAAAAGTACTGCTATATGAACAAAAGTGCAATAACATTTGGTTTGCAAACACTTTAAACAAATAAGGTTCTTTTTAACAGCAGTATTCCCTTTACACAGTAGCAGTTATATCTCTTCACTATCTGTGCAGTGTGTGACTTCATGTGAAACGTTCCACTGCTGTGCAACAGGAATACAATGTTTGAGCACGTTTCATCTAAATGTGTGTCGTCTTCATGACAGAGCATGTGAATGCAGCTCTACTGTTCATCAATATAATGCTGTAACTCAGAGGTGATGATGGTTACCCAGCGATCAAAGAATAAAGACACACTTACGCACAATGTAGGTGTATTTTCCCTTTAACTCACGAGATGCAGGTAGCATGTTTTATACTTAATGTGAATTTAATTCATACTTTGTTGGCATCTTATTCTGAAAATCGGATGTTCCTCTGAAGAAACCGGATGTTGTCTCACGTTAAATCTTTCCGCTAACTTTCAAAGTCCTTCGCTCACTCCCGATCTGTGCAGTTTGAATGCGTTTACCGTGAATTTCAGCGTATAGGTCACTAACATGTAAGTGTCTGCTGAGTTGACCACGGAGACCTGAGTGTCTGCTAACTTTACCGCAGCGATGTCCAGTAGTCTCCATTCCTCCACCGCTGCCAGTGAGCAACGGACTTTCAAAATAAAAACAGCCACACTTTTGACCGTTTACCTTTCGGCATTTTCTCTGTTAAAGGGTTGATGGCTAGCTAGCTGCTGTAGCTATACAAACGGTAGCTATCGTTACCTGCTGCCAGGACGGAGTCATCCGAGTAGTGTTAAAAAAAAGTATTTCAATCGGCTCAGGCACCGAAAAGAAGCACCGAAATCTGCGTTGCGTTTCGGTCCGGTAGGTATCGGTCATATAGGTACCGGTTCCATATTGGCACCGGGTTTCGGTACCCAACCCTAGTTATAATACAAAACGGCTGCATCTTTTAAATCCGTAGGTTAGGATGTATAGTTACGTTAACGGTTTTAGAACACATTTAATATTACGGCTGCATATCGTAACGTTAACGTTTTATAATACATTTACAATCGAATAAACTCCGTAGCAGTTATCCGGTAGATTAACGGTAACGTTACTTCACATTTAATGTATAGAAGATGGTGAAGCTTTAATGTTTTATTCCATTTAATATTACGGCTGCATCTTTTAAATCATAAGGAGAGAATGTGTTTGACAGCAGGTGAAAACAATGATATTTATTGATGTTAGGTGTTATTATGAATAATGTCTTCATGTTATTCCATACAGCAGTAATGTTAATACGATCTCATAATACTACATTATTATACAGTATTACTACAGTACTGTGTTATCACTGTGTTCATTGGGTCTTCCTACTACTGTCTCCTTTTCATGAACAGATGGACTACATTCCCAACTTCAGGATGACCTCAAGAGCCAATGCTCTTATCTTTAAAGCGTCACCCGAGGCCGACGCCTTCACCCGTGAGCAGGAGGGAGTCCGGCCTCACCGCCCCAAGAACCCTGCCTCTACCATGCAGGACGCTGTTGTGTAAAAACAACTTAACGAATTGAGTTCGAGGCGTTCACTTAGATTCAAGCAATAGTTTTATTTATCACAGAGATATTAGCCGAGCAGTTAAACGTGCACGGACCCAACAGTTCCTCTCCGATTGAGAGCAACGTAAAAAGGCGCCTAAACACGGAAGCGCAGTAAGTTTTGCTGGTTCTCCTTAAAGGAGCCATTGGTCAAAGTCAAGGTGCAGGCGGGATCGATTTTAGCAGAGCGACGGCCTGGTTGGAGCTCCGAGCATATCCTCTCGCACCGGCTCACGTCCGGGATCCTCCTCGATGCATCATCAGTGTGTGTGTATGTTGTGAAAGCCTAGCCTAACAGGCTCCAAAGTGTGGCGTCTATGTTTTGCTATCTCAAGCTGTGGTACGTACTGTTCTCAGCTGGCAGTTTACCCCACTATTTGATATCAGTGTATAGTTGCCCAAGCGTGGCCTTCAGAGTTACAGTTTTTCCTCATTCCTTTGTACAGGCGAGTGCTAGAACGCCCCGCTTGGAGTTTTAAACCTTCATAACCTGTAACTCGCAACTCCGCTAATTAGCACATAAAGCTCTGATTAAATTTATTTACATAACAACACAAAGGACCGCGTCGTTGCTGGTGGAGGGGACTGCGCGACGTCAAACTGGTCCTCAGCCGCCATGAGATCCAGTTTGGCAAATACAGAGGCCAGACCTTCCACTGGCTGTTCAGCAACGACGCTGGCTACGCCTTATTGATCCTGGCATCGCATCAGCAGCAGCGTGACTCGACACCAGCTCGCTGATGCAGAACAAGGACGCTCTGTCCCGGTACGCCAGGCTGTTCCCCTGTGTTATGTCTGCTGTCCAGCTGCTCCGGTGGTCCCTGCTCCAGGCCAGAGAGGACATTCTGCAGCTGATGTCAGTCTTCTGATAAAATCTAAACACACATATTGCAGATGTGATATTGCAAGTTGTAATCTTTTGCCCCACTGTTTTTATATTCTATATATTCATTCTGTGCGTCTTTTGTTACAGGTTCCTCTCCCAGAGACCTGGAAGAGCACGCTGCCCAGGGTGCAGCACGGATGGGTGAGCCAGGCACTGTTCACCAGGGACCGGACTGGGAAGCCCGTGCTGAAAACGGAGCTGCAGTGCTGGTACTACCCTCCTGGGCCCCGCCGGCTCTACCACCAGCCACCAGCCACCAGCCACCAGCCTCGCCCGACGCCTTCTTCCAGCGGCCTTTCTTCTTGTGGGTGCCCTACAAGATGTGGCAGTGCCCCATCCGCTGCCCCATCTGCACCCACAAGTTGACCGCATGCGGCCTGTACAGGACCGTCCGCAAGGTGCTGGACAGCGACGGCTGGTACTTCATGGGCACGGAGTACCTTGAGTGTCGCCACTGTGGGGAGACGCTGGCGTCGTGGTCGAGGAGCATCCTGGCCCAGCTGGACGACGAGTACAGGACGATGTTCCCTGCGGTGCTCACGTACAGGTACATCAAAGACTCTCACTTTAACTTTAAAGGGGACTTTGAACTCTGAGGAGTGGAGGATGAGGGAGGAGCCCGAGAGCCCTCTCAGCACTTCACACCTATCAGAAAAGCTCACACAACAAAAGGTCTCAGTGTCAGGCCAGTGTTTACTCAATGCTGCTTTGTTCAAGCTAAAAGTACTTTTTTTGTATCCGCTCTGCAGGCTGTCGTGCGACAAGAGGGTCTTGGCGCAGATGAACGGGCGGACCCTCGGCAACAGTGCCAACCATCTGCGCTCCTACCTGGTGGGACAGCACACAGCAGCCTGGATGAACGGTTGCATCCGCTTCATGGCCATCTATAAGAGGTTCATGATGCCGGGTGTGACCGTTCCTCCTCCTCCAGCCCTGCCTGCGATGGATCCGGTCCCCACCAGGCAGTGGATCCTCTCGGCCTATGGCACCGACACCTTCACCCGTCTGGGGGAGATGAGAGCCAAGGTGACCTCCGTCTTTGGCTCCATCCTGAAGATGGACTCCACCAAGAAGGTAGAATGTTTAGACATTTAGCTTTCACATGCTCTTACACGTATTGTATTTTACATCCCCCCACAGGGATCAATACAGTAATTGTGATTGTGCAGATCACCAGGAAGCTGGCCGGGCACGCCGCGGGGACGGCCCAGTGGGTGACCAACGAGCACGGGCAGGTGCTCGTGTCGGTCCTCACTGCGGCCGAGGGCTACGGGCTGAAGGAGATGACCTCCGGGCTGGTCGGCAGGTATCGGCTGGCAAAGGAGGAGCCGCCCGTGGCCCTCTACGTGGACAGAGACTGCTGCTCCGTCACCGGGGGCTCAGCAGCGGCAGCTCTGTTCCCGGAGTGGGCCCAGCTGGTGGTCAGGCTGGACATTTGGCACTACATCAGGCGGCTGGCGGCGATGGTCACCACCGAGAGCCACCCGCTTTATGGCCATTTCATGCAACGCCTGTCCACCTGCATCTTTGTCTGGGACGGGGAGGACATTGCCCGGCTGAAGGCGGCCAAGGAGGCAGAGGGGCCCGGGTGTTGGAACAGGGTCTCCGTCAGGGAGATGGCTCGGCACTGTCGGCGCTGCACAGGAGACCGAGCGCTTCATCGAGGAGGCCCTCGACCACTTCAAGTCGGCCACGGACACCATGGGCATCCTGCTGCTGGACCAGGAGAGGGTGGAGGGGATCTGGAGCACCCAGCGCCGCCACCTCCGCTGCATCCAGGATCCACCGGGGCTGCAGCTGTACACCCAGACGGGCCAGCTGAAGCTACAGCAAATGAAAACACAGCGGACAGATATTTCACAAGCATCAATGAGCTTCAACAAATCTGCAAGAGTTGAAACAAGAGCATTTAAAATACACTGTGTGATGTTAACACACAGTACATTCAGTCTGGAAAACAAACCCGACTGAAAAGCTGTGGTTCTGTCACCTGACAGTTCACTTGAGTTGTAAATCGCAGTGACAGCAGAGAGTCTGCTTTGTGGTTGAACTCACGTTTGCCCTTCAAGTACATCATGGACTGAGGACCCCAGTGGATGTTCAGCTGAGGGGAGAGACGACAACTGTTTGCTTCAGTAAGAGGCTGTGATGCAGGAATCCAAAGGAAAACTAGAGCAGCTGGTGAGTTTTACCTTCTGAGCACGACAGGACTCAACGAACAGGGAGACGACACATGAGTGAAAAATAAAGAAAAAACAAACGGTCCCTGTTTCCCTCATGGCCCCCCCCTTATGTTTTTTGTTCATTTCCTCCCTCCACTCCTCCACAGTTTTCCCGCCAACAGACGCACAATACGCCACACCAAAGAGTCTAGTGTGTCCAGTAGCCAGCGTTTTGGGCTGGCCACACTTTGTGCAGACGTACTGTGTCGTCTGCTGACGGGGTTTCGTTTTTGGCAGCAGCCCCTGCCCTGCTGCAGCAGCCTCGGCCGCCTTCCTCTTCCTGTAGGCCGTGGACCTGGACATGTGTGGTCCAGGAAGAGGAGGCTGACCGGCAGGGGCAGGAGCGGGGAAGACACCCGGGAGGAGTGTTGGAGGAGGAGGAGGAGGAGGGGAAGGCCACCCGATGAGGGTCCTGGTTGCTCATCGGGGACATTGAAGGGGAGGGGCTGTCCTTGTCCCACCTGAACAGAGGACAGCCCTTCAGCTGGAGGGAGAGGGTGGACGGCAACAGCTGCTGCGGGGACGACGCCAGTTGCCTGCAGCAGCACATCCCTCCCTTCGCTGTTCTGCCGCTGAGAGAACCTGGGAGACAAACGCAGATTGTTCAAATGATTAATCTCAGATTACAACCCATCAAAACTTTAAAGCTTCATGTTGAACCCTTACCACTGGGTCAGGGTCCTCTGATTCAGCTCAAAGAGCTGGATCTCCGTCTGAGCCATCAGCCTCCGGCTGGCCAGCACTGCCTCTCTGATGGCCACGTAGTCCTTGAGGACGAGGGACCACCGAGTCCTCGTGATCCCACAGACCCGCGTGGCCGCTGGGTGGAGCTGGCAGAGCCGGCTGCAAATGGCCTCGACCAGGCGACTGGCGCTGGGCCAGTTTGCAGGGCTGGAGTTCGGTCCGAGAAGGCAGCTGAAAAAGTCATGGAGCGCAAAGTGTGGGTTAATATACAGCAGATATTTACAAGAGGATCTATTCATATTTGAAAAAAATCGTACCGTTGGAGACTCTCCTTGCCAGGACAGGAGGTGTTCTTCCCCTTCGCTGCCTTGAACCGCCCCTTAGGTTGCCTGTCCCGGTATCTGGGAGGGTAGACTACTCGCTGTTTGTCCTGCTCTGGCAAGAGCAGGATGAGACTGTCTACCCTACTGTCAGCAAGCCCCTGAAGGTTCCTTCCTTCCACCAGGGCCTGGGCCAGCTTCAGGACGTGCTGGTACAAAATCACACTGAGTTGAGGGGCTTTTCTGACTTCCCGTTTCTCTGCAGCTGTCTCCACAGTCAGGGCAGCGGCCCCGCCACGAGGCCTGACGCCAGCAGGCTGGTGGAGGCCATCTGCATCTTGCTGTGCCGCGTCCACCCGCAGAGCCGCTCTCTGGCAGGAGCTCGGGCCAGCCGCTGGGCTCTGATACTGAGGAGCTACAGCGCCATCAGAGACAGCGTGCTGGACAATCCCGGGCTCCGCTCAAAGCTGCGGCTCTTTGAGTTGAACCACAGGACGCTCACACAGTGGTGAGTATCCAAGCTAAACTAGGAAGCCCTTTACAGCGTTATGTCTTCAAAGTGCTTGGATTTTACTCTTAAAAACCTGTATTAACTCCAGGTTCAACTGAAGGAAGGCGGCCCAGGAGGGTTACACGTTGAAGGCCGATACCCCGTCCACCAGCGCGCCTATGGTGGTGGCACCAGGCTTCGTGCTGCCCGCCAGAGACCAGCCCCTACCAGCTGCAGAACCTGCCACCGCGGATGCCAGTGCTGTTCCTCCACCACCTCTCCCCAAAGTGGAGGCCAGCGGGCACGCTGCTGCTCCTCCTCCTCCTCCTCCTCCTCAATTGCCACGGACAACGCTGTGGAAGCGGCAGAAACAGGACCGACGGAGGGAGGAGGCAGAGAGACTGGGTCAGAAGTTCACGCCAAAGGCCAGCTTCTCCTGCATCTGCAGCCTCTGTCGGCAGCCAAAGACTAAAGAACATGGCCACAGCCGCTTCTACAACAAACGATTGAAGAAGCTCTTCCACTTCTGCCAAAGCACCTCAGGTGGCAGAAGTGTGGCAGATTGGCTGCAGGAGAAGAGGAGGGAGGAGGCGGAACAAGACTGAAGTACTCAGGAAGTACAGTGTGGGGTGGGGGGGGGGGCCTTAAGTATAAAGACAGAGGTGGTGTGGCCTCAACTGTCTCTTCACTCAACGATGGAAGACGACAGCAGCAGCAGCAGAAGCAGCAGCGGGAGCAGCAGCGGAAGCAGCAGCAGCAGCATTTTGGACCAGCAGCAGAGCGAGGATGAAAGGTGAACAACTCTTTAATTACATTTATTTATATTCAACTTAGATTTAATAAAAGAAAATACACAAGTGGACTGTTGAGGTGACTGGAGGTCACAGCAGATGAACATTAATACTAAAATTACTAATATTTGTATGTATCCTTCTTATCACTTGCAGGGAATTGTTTGCTGAGGACTGTGACGCCGTCCAGCCGGGGACGTCCAGCCAGGGACAATCCAGGACCTGGTCCCCACCCCCGCTGGAGGACTTTAACAAGCCCTCCACCTCAACGACAGAGGACTGCCCGTCCTCTGTCAAACGCGAGGAATCAGACGACGACGAGGAGCAGCCAACAACTTCTTGGGGACAGACCAGCCAGGGCAGGACTTGGTCCCCGTCATCTTCTACTTCGGAGACGTGGGACTCCCAAATAGACTCCGACCAGCCAACAACTTCTTGGGGACAGACCAGCCAGGGCAGGACTTGGTCCCCGTCATCTTCTACTTCGGAGACGTCGGACTCCCAAATAGACTCCGACCAGCCAGAAACGTCCGGCCGGGGACGGTGGGGTCCTTCAGTACAAGTTTATGTTATTGAAAAAGAGTGATGACGGTTTTAACCTCCCTTTGTTACCTTGCAGGACGCCTTCACCCGCTACTCCTTGGCGTACCCTGACTTTGCGGAGGCAGTCAGGTTCCACCGGGCGTTTGAGGAGGCGCGGGTGAAGTCCCTCCAGCCCGGTCAGGAGGGACAGGCGCTTGTTGGCTTCGGGGACTATAGAAGTGAGACCCTGCAGAGCCTGTCCGAGGACGTCAGGAAGATACATCTTTATAACATTTGGATTATTATATAGTTGCTGTGCTGACCATCGATTAATAGAATCATGTGACAAATGTCTGATTTGTACAGATTTGTCAACTACCTGCGAAGGACGGCACCAACTCCGGGTACGCAGATGGACAACGTCGTCCAGTACGTCCGGAGCAGAGACAGACAGAGGACGAGAGCATCTGCTGCTGCATCCACCAGCACAGCCTCTGTCTCGGCCGCAAGCCAGAGAGCCAAGAGTGCATCACAGTACGTGTTTTACTGTAAAGCTCTCTGACTTTACCTGGATGACTTCCCTGAAGAATGTTAGTATTTGTAATGTTGTCTCATTATTAATGTGTGCGTGTCATTTATTCTTATTATAGGCCTCTTGGTTCAGCACTTGCGGCCTTTGTCTCTGGGCGGCGTTCTCTGTCTGCGGTGGAAATGCAGGCCCATGTTAAAAAGATGGTGGCCCCTAAGCCTGCATTTCCAGGCAAGTCCTTCCTAAACTATATACAGAGCTAGTTCAACTTTATTGAAATTCCTGTGTTCACAGTTTCTGTTCTGTCATCGTGTGATTACAGCCTCCTCCCACTTCAGCCCCTACAGACCAGCTCTGTCCTCCTCCAGGTCTGAGGAGCCTTCGGATGAAGAGCTGGTCAAGGCGGTAGTTGACTTGGAGAAGTGTAAGTCAAAAGTAAAGTTATACTCGGGTCACGATTTGATAATAACAGAACGACTTGAATTCATTGTTGACACTTTTTTTTTTAACTTTAAAATGCTTCTTTAATCAGTGGAGGAGAGTAAACGACTGGTAAGTTTGGGTTAGGGTTAAAACTATCTGATGTCTGCCTGGTGCACATCTCAGATCACTAACCCAGCCACTCGCCTTTCAAAACATCACTAATGGGATGAATGAGCATCTGCAGAGTAACATTTTCTTCACCATGCTTTCTCTAGTCAGCTGGCTGCTGCCTGCATCACTCACTCAACATGTCTGATCAACATGTCTAATCTGTTGTGATCGCCGTCGTCATCATTTTCTCTTCAAAACCACCTTCCGTGCTTCTGTAGTTTTTATATGCAGCTTGGCTCAATGTGTGTCCGTCTCTCAATATTAACACAACAATCTCATCCTTTAATCTTACTGTAACATTTTAGTTCTCTTTACGCCTCAGATGTACAGGCCCCTCTTTTGCTCCCGCCACCACCTCCTCCTGCCCCCTCCACCTCAGCTGCATCACGTCAGGGGGCTGGTGTCTCTGCTGTGCTGGACGAGCCCACAGACGAGGAGCTGCTGGAGGCCATGCTGGACCAGGAACGCCTCACGGTTCAGCCTGCAGTGTCACCAGCTCCCTCACCGCCGCCTGCAGCTGCCACCCTGACGGTCGCCATAGAGGAAAAGGAGGAGTTGCCCGGTCCGGCCTTCCTCCCTCCTCCACCACTTGCTGGCAGTGCTGAGGTGAGGCTGTCTGTCAAACATATGAGGCCTCAGGTGTCACTGCTGCCCTCCCTCATGAAGCGCTGTCCTCAGATATTGAAATTGTCTTGTATGTTTGTGTTGTTGTCTGACCAGTTGCTGCCTGAGTCCTGGCGGGCAGCTCTCACTGTCGAGCAGCAGCAGTGGATCGGTCGGGTGCTGTTTACCAGGGACAGCAGGGGGAGGTCTCGGCTCATGAGTGAGCTGAATCTCTGGTGGTACCCCCCCCAATCCCGGCCGGTCTACAACCAGCCTCCCGCATGCCCCGACCCCTTCTTTACATGTCGGCTGTTCCTCTGGATGCCACACCGGATTTGGCATCTGCAGCTGACATGCCCCCAGCCTTTGTGCACTGGGTCAATGACAAAGGCTGGGCTGTACAGGACCATCCGGAGGGTCCTCGACATCGACGGCTGGTACCTCATGGCCACTTAGTACCTGGAGTGCCGTCGATGTAAGAAGAAGGTCGGAGGGTGGTCACAGGGCATCATAAGGCAGCTGTCCCCCACCTACAGCTGCCAATTTCCAGCTGTACTGACGTACAAGTAAGAAACTATATTAATATCTTGACATTTGTTTGTGTTGAACATCCTGTTTGATGTATGTCTGTGGTGACAAAGCTCTACATAATGCTTGCGTTGTGGTTCTGAAGGCTGTCCTGTGACATGAGGGTGGTTGTGCAGCTGAGGTCTCGCACTCTGGGCAACAGTGCAAATCGGCTGTACAACACCCTGCGGGAGCAGCACTCAGACGCCTGGATGCGGAGATCAATCCAGTACCTCGGCGTATGCGAGCAGTTCCTGGCCTTGTGCTCGGCAAGGGGGCAGATTCCACCACCGCCCCAGATGCCCCCTCTGCCGTCCCCCGTCTGGCTGCTGACCGTTTACGGCTACGATGTGCTGACGCGGCTGGACGAGTACAAGGCCAGGATCATGTCCACCTTCGGATCCATCTTGAAGATGGATTCCACCAAGAAGGCGAGTAAAGTTTGTCACAGTTTCATATTTTCTTCCAGCTGTTTAGACACCACAGCTGTGTGTTTATGCTCTCACATTAACATTTCTAATTTCTTTCTCCAGGTGACGAAGAAGCTCGCAGGTACCGCCTCCGACACGGCATGGGCCACAAACGTCGGCAACGAGTACGGGCAGGTCCTCATCAGCGTCCTCACCTGCTCCGAGAGCGCCGAGGGCCTGTCCACGATGACGGACGGCTTGATGAGGCGGTACCGACTCGCCGGGGTACCTCCCCCCCAGCTGATCTACGTGGACCGCGACTGTGCGTGTCGAAGACAGCTGCCTTGTTTCCGGTGTGTAACTGAGACTGTTAATACAAATACTGAATCAGCAATATAAGAGTACAGTTTAGGAGAAGATTAAACCACATTATGTTTCTTCTTTCACAGGAGTGGGAACAGCTCGTGGTGAGACTGGACATCTGGCACCTGATGCGACGCTTTGCATCAGGTGTCACCACTGAGAGCCACGAGCTGTACCCCACATTCATGAAGCAGCTGTCTTACTGCATCTTCGAGGTCGATCCTGAAGATGCCCGCCGTCTAACTGAGGCTAAGCGGTCCCAGCTGGAGGGGAAGCACGGGATGGTTGGCCTGACTGACGCCGAGGTGATCCAGAGGATCTCCAGGAAGGAGTGGAGGCTCCACTGTCGCCGGAGGACACGTGGGGCCGAGGAATCGGCACTCCTCATCCAGGAGCTCCTCAAATGTCGTTGTCAAAGCCGCACAGGAGCCGGTTTCAGAAGGTCTGCCATATTTTCAACTTGGACATCTGTAAATAAAACAAGTATTAGAAAAACATTGACTTTTGGACTGTGTACAGCCCCACTCGCTGTCCGTCGTCTGTTACATGTGAAATGTCCTACAACTCTTTGATAACGTCGGGCTACAGCAACAGTCCATATAAAGAGTCTCCAACATTTACTAACACATGTTTACTGTTCGTCCATTCATCCACGCTACAAGCTAACGCTACAAGCTAGCAGCCTTGCCCGCATGGTCAACATAACATGCTATTTATCATATGGTAATGATATTTAGGTTTACAATATTGGAATAAAGTAGTTAAAGTACTTACAGAGTATGTCGTTAGCGTTAAGCATCGTCTTCAACGTTTACTAACACATGTTGCTAACGCTACTCGCTAACATGCTAACGCTAGCTAGCAGTCTCGCCCGCATGGTCAGCATAACTTATTTTTGGTATTGTAATGATATTTAGGTTTACAGTATTTAAATTAAGTAGTTAAAGTACTTACAGAGTATGTCGTTAGCGTGAAGCATCGTTTATTCCGTCAGCTCGTTCACTTCACTCGTCAACTCAGTAAGAGCTGGTCAAATCGTGGCGTGTCTCCAGACTTATCGTCTCCAACAAAAATAAACAGAGTCCGTGCGCATGCCTGTTGCAGCCGAAAACACAGACTCGTATTTTACGTGAACATACAAACATAATGTGCTCTGCTCTCATTACGATGTCCTGGGAGCTTCTTGTTGACAGCACAGAGTCTATAGTTCCATATTTATGACGTTTTATATGAAACATTAAATGAGTTGAAATCACGTCTTCCTGTAGACCACATATCAACGGCCAGCGTAATATCATTTTGGAGAAATATGTTTAAAGTAACCAAAATCGCGTCTCTTTCAACCTACAACTGAACAAACCATCAATATTTTAAAAGAAATTGGTGTTTTGTGACACGTTGATATGGGTAACCGTAATTTAGCCGGGTGAAATGACGGTGAAAATAGGTCTAAGACGTTCAGACCCGATTTAAACGCGATTTAAACCAAATATCAACGTTGAAATCCGGGTTAGTGCTCACTGGGTAGTAGTAGCAGGTGAAAGCTGCAGGTAAACATTAAATAAACTAATAACACATGAATACTGCTGTATTTATGGCATTTACATTGATGTTGCTCAATGTGTATTGTTTCACATTCAGAGGTTAAACAATGGATTATATACTGCAAATATCTGTATTCATTAATAAGAGTGTGTTTACTACTGAAGGAAACTACTTGCCAGCATCATGATGATTGGCAGTCGTTAAATGAATTGATTGGGCCGTGTAATTGTTGAACTGTCTGCTCTGATGAGTGGAGCCACCAACGTGCCCTGATGACGTTATGGTGGAAGTGGACTCCAGAGGCCCAGCTCAGGCTGCAGAGACCACGGTAAAGTCCTAAATCAGGGGTCCCCAAACTTCTTCCTGTGAGGGCCACATCACTGAACATATCGTTTGACCTAGGGCCGCACGATTATGGGGGGGGGGGTGCGCTACTCGCAGGTGAGCGACTGTTGCATCGTGCGCGCGGATCGGGGCGGAACACCGCCGTGCGCGATACAGAGAGCAGGGGAATTGAAAACGCGCGACCATGTAGTGACAGACATGACATGCCTTAATAAATTAAGCACAAGTACTCGTCCTTCAAGCTCCCGTCTCGCTGCTTCTTCTTCTTCTTCTACTCCTCTACTTCTACAGGGTGCGCGCATGACAGCTCTCATCTCGTTCGCCCCCTGGTGGTTGGCTGATTCAGGAAGCGTTTGATTTGATATGTAGCTGAGCACGTATTTTAAACGTCAATGTCGCAGACGATCATGCTCATTTAATCGTGGCAGCCAAAATCGTGATAGCAATTAAAATTCGATTAATTGTGCAGACTGAAAAAAAATCATAATGCGTCTCTGGTATTGTTCAGGGGGCCGGACCAAATGTGGAGGCGGGCCGCATCCGGCCCGCGGGCCGTAGTTTGGGGACCACTGTCCTAAATGGTCACTTTTTTATGCATCCTGTCTGCTCGTCATCTCCGCTTGTGTGCACGTCTCAGAACGCCCACCTAGTGGGGCCAAACGGATTCGGCCCCACCGAGGCGGGTCTATGAAGCAGTTTAGCCAATTGCTGATTAAAGATAGAAATGAGTGACATACCATTTAGCCAATCAGCGTCCTCAAATAGATTCAGAGTGGGGCCAAAACGATTTGGCCAAGACCTGTTTGAGAGGAGAAGTTTGGCGGAGATTCTGCATGTCAAAGAGCTGATTCCCAGATCAGCCTGACCTCACAATCAGACAGCAGACTAGCGGGAAAGGGAAGCAGAACATGAAGCTTCTCTACTAGCTGTACCAGACAGGTTTGGCTAACAACTTATTTAGCTTTTTAAAACAATGACGACAGATCCAGCACGGACAGTTACGGACAGAGTCCGTGCGCATGCGTGTTGCAGCCGAAAACACAGACTCGTACTTTACGTGAACATACAGACATAATGTGCTCTGTTCTCATTACGATGTCCTGGGAGCTTCTTGTTGACAGCACAGAGTCTATAGTTCCATATTTATGACGTTTTATATGAAACATTAAATGAGTTGAAATCACGTCTTCCTGTAGACCACATATCAACGGCCAGCGTAATATCATTTTGGAGAAATATGTTTAAAGTAACCAAAATCGCGTCTCTTTCAACCTACAACTGAACAAACCATCAATATTTTAAAAGAAATTGGTGTTGGGTTTGGCTAACAACTTATTTAGCTTTTTAAAACAATGACGACAGATCCAGCACGGACAGTTACGGGAGTGAGGGAGGAGGAGGTAAGGACACATGAGAACACCAGGGTAGGGAGTGAGGAAGGAGGAGGTAAGGAAACATGAGAACACCAGGGCACACATGAGAACTCTGTCAAGCTACATATCAGACAAAGTGAACATCTGTTCTTCTACATAGTTTCATGACAACTTGCTCATGGAGGCATCAACATTTAATTAAGATGGTAAATTAACAGTGAAAACTCATCATAGCTTATGTCTATATTATGTATGCGTGTGTTTTATATTATACTGAATATTATTATATTATATTATGATTATATGATATCATACTGAATTCCCCGTGAGGGTGACTAAAATAAGATGTCCTGACGTTTTTATCAAAGTGTTATTTACTGCTTTTTTTCGTGTTGGAATAAATGTTCAATATTTAACTGCAAAGTAGTAATGTGTGTTTGATACCTTAATTTGTTTGCATTAAATCATTCTGGGATGTTTGCTGAAATTGATTGGATGGCCCTACCTAGAAAACTTTACACCAGCCGCCACTGCCCTTCATGTTCTGCAGTCAGACCACAGCGACAACAGCGCCCCTCACTCCATAGACCGGTCAAAGGGAGACACCTGCTGGTGAGTTTGTGAAACTGCATTGAATTTTTAAGAATGTTTTATAGACCATAGCAGCGGTAATACAGGGTCTAAAAGTTACGTTTTCATTAAAATAACAAAAGATTGTTGTTTGTTGCATGCCAATTTATTTTGTCTAAACTCACTATTTCAAAAAATGGAATTCATGTTTTTCAAGGTTAAAACAAATTAGTTGTGACTCATGTTTCATGCAGTACGTTGTGTGTTTCCCTCTATGTTCTGCAGTCAGACCACAGCGCCCCTCACTCCATAGACCGGTCATAGAGCGACACCTGCTGGTGAGTTTGTGAAACTGCACCGACATTTGTTTTGAATGAAAACAGGAAGCAGGAAGAAACCACATCATGTGAAAATAAAGAAAAGAGTTTATTCAGTGGAATAAAAACAGTCCTACATGTGGACTCTAGAATGAGTCTGAATGAGGTGGACTACATGTCCGTCTTGTTCCCTTCAGTCCTGATCATGTGAAGCTGGTTGAGTTTAGAACACAGACTGAACATAAAGAGGTTCAGGGTTCTTCATATAAAGTCCTGAAGAGTTTATCTGCAGCAGAACAACATGATGAAGACATAAAGCTCCAGATGTGGACTCTGTGTTGTTTCCTCCTGGTTTGTCTCTCCTCCCTCACAGCTTCTGGTCTCAGGCTCGTGTCTCGTTGTGGATTCTCAGACCGTCTCCGTCCTCCGTTCTTCTGCTCCGGAGTGTCCGAGTCAGCAGAAACCTTCAGCAGCTCCGCGAGTCCTTCGTTCAGGAGCCGAGGACGAGAGCGTCCGGGTGAAAGAGCCGGTCACGTGTTGCAGCCTGTGTGTGTCTGTGTGTCCTCCCCCGTCTCTCTCTCTCTGTCTCTGTGTGTCCTCCCCCCTCCACCCTCCACCCTCCCCCATCTCTCTCTATCTTGGGCTATCTGTGTCCCCCAGCTGTGGGTTAGTGTGGGGGAGGAATGCAGGCGGAGCTGTGAGTAGATCCTTTTGTCCTCTCGTCTGCAGCTCACCAATCCTGTCCGACTGACGTCAGTGCTCGCTGAATAGATTTCCCATCGGCCTCGTGGGTACCTCAGCAGGGCAGACGGGACCTGAAGTGGGTCAGACTGTTTCAGACCAGA
Organism: Pholis gunnellus; assembly: GCF_910591455.1. Classification (NCBI taxonomy): domain Eukaryota; kingdom Metazoa; phylum Chordata; class Actinopteri; order Perciformes; family Pholidae; genus Pholis; species Pholis gunnellus. The sequence continues at coordinate 13,550,974 of NC_136535.1, forward strand.
TTTTGGAGCCGGTGAAGGGTTCAGGGTTCACAGCGCAGCACCCAGACCTCTTCATACTTGTGTTTTCTGCCCAGATAGACATTCTAACCCGGTGTTTGGCTCCCTCACATGCCCCACATGCTCTGCTACCCTTCTAGAGTGTCTACTTATAGTCTGGCCCTATAAGTACCCCTCAGGAACATTGGTTAGTTGTGTTATTTCGATAGCACATATACTAAAATTGGAACGATACAGAGAAGATTAGCATGGCCCCTGCGCAAGGATGACACGCAAATTCGTGAAGCGTTCCTTATTTATTGCTGTAAATATGATTTTTATGATTTTTCATATGTGAAACAGCGCCACCATGGCCACTGTCAGTACTGCATCAGTTGGTACTGCAGCAGCAGAGCGGAGCTCCTTCACTCTGAAGACCTGTCTGTCCTCATTAAACGAGCATTCTCTCTTCTCTTGCACTGAGTAGTCCTGAGGACTGTAGCCCAGCTATTGTAATAAATGTTGAGGAGGTTCGACAGCAGCTAAAGCGCCTTAAGGTCAGTGGTGTATAGTAACGAAGTAGACTACATATCTCTACGATGACTGATTTCATGATGGAAGCACCTGCTACTCCCGCAACAAACGACGGTGGTGACGAAGACCAACACCGTGGCCATATTTGCGAGAAATGTTTTCTTATGTTGGAGTGAAAGATTCTTCGTACCAGATGAAGTGCCTCTTACCCGAAGCTACTGAAATATTGGCATTCAAAAACTCCCCATCCAACCACAGGAAACACATTGAGGTGCATTAAGATGAATCCCATGAGCCGCAACGTTAATGTTTAGTTATCATAATTATCATAAACCTGTTAAGATATCTAGCAGTGTTTCCCACAGGATTGGAGTACATCTGTGTCGGGGGAGGGGGGGAGACAGGTGTCTGATCTTCTAATGTAGCTATACATGGTGTATGTTAGGCTAACGTTCGCTAGCTATCGTAAATCAAATGAGACAATTAGTGTAGTAGACAGATTGCTAGCGAGTTAGTGAGCTGAGGAAGTGTTGACAGTTGTGAGATGTTGTTGATTTGAGTCATCTTAGCTATAATCATTGCAGCACTAGTTGGTTAACGTTAGCTAGCCACCACACCATATGATTGACAAGGTGGCGGCTCCAGATTTAGAAATTGACACAACGCAGCCATCTGATTGGATGCCAAAACCTTGGATAGCCTGATTGGCTCCTGGAAATTGACACAGCGATTTGAGCTGTCTGATTGGCTCCTGAAACTTGACACAAATTGAGAATTTGACACAGAGAAGAATGACTCCTCGGTGCTGCGGGATTCTTCTCTGTGCCAAATTCTCAAATTGTCTCAAGTTGTGTCACGTGTTCAGGAGTCCAATCAGACAGCTCAAATCGCTGTCTCAATTTCCAAAAGCCAATCGGGCGAGTCACGGTTTTGGCATCCAATCAGATGGCCGCGTTTGTGCCAATTTCTAAATCTGGAGCCGCCATGATGGATCCTCGCTACCGAACGCTCTGTTCAAGTTGAGACGTCCAGGCTATTACCACGTAAGTTCAATACTTTCAATTTTATTCAATTTTAGTGATATAGCGCTTGTTAATTTGTGTTAGATATGAATGTAAAATACAGTAAAGCTCGTATAAACGTCGGACATTGGTCACACTGACTTTACTGCCCGTATCTGAGTGATGGATGCTCACTAGACTGTAACATTACAGTCGGAGCTTTATAGTTCCTACTATGTCAAACTTTAATATTAATACCTAAAGTTATAACGTTGCACTCTTTATCTGTGCTTTGTGTTAACCAGCTAACGTTGGTGCTGTTTGAACCGTTTTATCAGCTGTAGGCTGGACTCTAACTTCGCTAATGCACCGCTGTATGCTATATAAATAATGGACATCAGCTAGACCATAACGTTACAGTTTTTATTTTTTTTACAGTTTAATCATCACAGAGTGTAATACAGTTTTACTGCTTGTGACGGTGTCTTTTCAAGTAACAAATCCCCGAATAACAATGCAGAGTGTCAGTGAACAGATCTAAAGCAGTAGTGTGTTCACGTTAACGGAGCTTGTTAGAAGCATTTAACGGTGAAAGAGCCAAAGAGTGCTTGGTCTTTAGATGGTTAAGGACTTCACCAAGCCTGCTGAGTACACAGGTATGTGATGTGAAAACACTTTATTTCAACATCATAACTAAGAGTAAAAAGAGCAATTACTAAATGCAAATGTTTTTGCTGTATGACAGGGGAGCTCATCAGGGTAGAGTACCTGTACCAGCAGACAGGCAGAGTGCTTGAGGACGTCAGCTTGGACCCTGACACTCCGGACGAGGCTGCTGCCATCGAGTCGCTCGAGGAGGAGGATGAGGGTGAGGGTATCGTGGATGATGTGGAGGACCCCACCATCTTCGTGCCCGATACCCCATCCACCAGCACAGCAGCAGCCCGGTCAGGTGACGCATCGTCTGAGCCATCCGGTCCGGCCGCCCTCTGACCAGGGTGCCCCTCCTGAGGCCCCTGAGGTTCAGGACCCTGTTCCCCAGCAGCCTTCCTCAGACTCTGAGGTAAGTTCGCTACCGATACTGATAACGATGATGATAACAGTGACGATAGAATATTTCACAGCGCATCGCTCTCTGCTTACTGACTCCGTTTCTCCTCCTCTTCCTTTCTCGTTTCTTCTCAGGAGAATATGTACAGGGTCCTGATGACCAGCCTGGGTACCAGCACATCCTGAAGCTGGCCCAGGCCCTGGTGGAAGGAAGGAACCTTCAGGGGCTTGCTGACAGTAGGGTAGACAGTCTCATCCTGCTCTTGCCAGAGCAGGACAAACAGCGAGTAGTCTACCCTCCCAGATACCGGGACAGGCAACCTAAGGGGCGGTTCAAGGCAGCGAAGGGGAAGAACACCTCCTGTCCTGGCAAGGAGAGTCTCCAACGGTACGATTTTTTTCAAATATGAATAGATCCTCTTGTAAATATCTGCTGTATATTAACCCACACTTTGCGCTCCATGACTTTTTCAGCTGCCTTCTCGGACCGAACTCCAGCCCTGCAAACTGGCCCAGCGCCAGTCGCCTGGTCGAGGCCATTTGCAGCCGGCTCTGCCAGCTCCACCCAGCGGCCACGCGGGTCTGTGGGATCAGGAGGACTCGGTGGTCCCTCGTCCTCAAGGACTACGTGGCCATCAGGGAGGCAGTGCTGGCCAGCCGGAGGCTGATGGCTCAGACGGAGATCCAGCTCTTTGAGCTGAATCAGAGGACCCTGACCCAGTGGTAAGGGTTCAACATGAAGCTTTAAAGTTTTGATGGGTTGTAATCTGAGATTAATCATTTGAACAATCTGCGTTTGTCTCCCAGGTTCTCTCGGCGGCAGAACAGCGAAGGGAGGGATGTGCTGCTGCAGGCAACTGGCGTCGTCCCCGCAGCAGCTGTTGCCGTCCACCCTCTCCCTCCAGCTGAAGGGCTGTCCTCTGTTCAGGTGGGACAAGGACAGCCCTTCCCCTTCAATGTCCCCGATGAGCAACCAGGACCCTCATCGGGTGGCCTTCCCCTCCTCCTCCAGCAATTCTCCCGGGTGTCTTCCGCGCTCCTGCCCCTGCCGGTCAGCCTCCTCTTCCTGGACCACAAATGTCCAGGTCCACGGCCTATTCTCAAAGTGTTTTTTTAATTTAATTTGTTGTTTATAAATAAAAGTCTGTAATCTGCACTTTGTTTGGAAGCTTTATTATTTCTGATTATATATATTTTAAAAACGAGCTTTACACATTAGGATAGAAATATGAGACATATTATTTATATACAGTATATATCAAGGTTGAAGGTTCAAGGTTCTTTATTTGCCATTTGCACATAGACCAACAGTCCAGATACATTGGAATTATTTGTGCAGAGCTCTCTGACTCAAAATTAGGAGATAGTAAAGATAAAAGTAAGGATAAAAACACTTTATAATAAGAAGAAGGATATATAAATATAAAAACACTATACATAATATGGAGAATGAGTACCTGTGTAAGGGAATATTGCACATTATGAGAGGTGGAAGAAGGTTATGGTGGGGATATTGCACAGATAAGAATATTGCACCTTTTCATAGATAATAATATTGCACATGTTAGGTGAGGTAAAGTGGATTATTGTTTACACATGTTTCAGCCTTTTTATTTTGCCATCATTCTGACTGTGGCAGGGAAGAAGCTGTTGAAAAAACGTGTTCTGTGGGTGATGATGCTGTCCGCTCTGCTGTGCCTCAAGTTATAGGTGCAGTGTTTGTGTCTGAGCAGAGAGTGAGCTGGGTGGATTGAGTCTCTGATGATTCCCTCTGCTCTTTTCCAGCAGCGCTGCTCATACATTGAGTCCATGGAAGGATATATGTCTATATATACAGTGGTCAAATAGTGAAAAATAAACAAACAATTAGAAACTTTGTTAACAGAGAACATGAGAATGTTCTCATGAAGAATACATGAAATGATCTCATTGGAACTTTTTATATATGAGCAGTTTGTTCAATCCTGGTGTCTCTAAAGACCACATGTCGTCCAGATGAGGAGACGAGGAGACGGGGACAGATGTTACAGCTGAGGAGGAGACAGGGACAGATGTTATGACATTACACAGCTATAACTACATAACTAGTTTATTACATAGTCTACCTACTAAGTTACTGTAGCTACTATTTACCATGCTCACTGTTTTGTCCCTTTTTAACACCCTTACCTCTTTGCCGGTAGCAGGCATCGAACCGCTGACCTTCTGCATCCCACCAGATGCACAGGAGCAGAACCCCCCCACATCTCTTCTCTCCCCACCCTCCTCCCACAGAGAAGAATGAACAATATCGCCCCGCAGCACCGAGGAGTCATTCTTCTCTGTGTCAAATTCTCAATTTGTGTCAAGTTTCAGGAGCCAATCAGACAGCTCAAATCGCTGTGTCAATTTCCAGGAGCCAATCAGGCTATCCAAGGTTTTGGCATCCAATCAGATGGCTGCGTTGTGTCAATTTCTAAATCTGGAGCCGCCACCTTGTCAATCATATGGTGTGGTGGCTAGCTAACGTTAACCAACTAGTGCTGCAATGATTATAGCTAAGATGACTCAAATCAACAACATCTCACAACTGTCAACACTTCCTCAGCTCACTAACTCGCTAGCAATCTGTCTACTACACTAATTGTCTCATTTGAATTACGATAGCTAGCGAACGTTAGCCTAACATACACCATGTATAGCTACATTAGAAGATCAGACACCTGTCTCCCCCCCTCCCCCGACACAGATATACTCCAATCCTGTGGGAAACACTGCTAGATATCTTAACAGGTTTATGATAATTATGATAACTAAACATTAACGTTGCGGCTCATGGGATTCATCTTAATGCACCTCAATGTGTTTCCTGTGGTTGGATGGGGAGTTTTTGAATGCCAATATTTCAGTAGCTTCGGGTAAGAGGCACTTCATCCGGTACGAAGAATCTTTCACTCCAACATAAGAAAACATTTCTCGCAAATATGGCCACGGTGTTGGTCTTCGTCACCACCGTCGTTTGTTGCGGGAGCAGCAGGTGCTTCCATTTCTGCTTCCATCATGAAATCAGTCATCGTAGAGTGGAATTCTACTTATGTAGTCGCTCGCTAGCGAGCATCCTGGCCATCACTGGGAATCAAAAAACCGCGGCTTTGAGAGCAGTTGTTTGCAATTGCGTAATAACGTGATTAACCAATGATTTAACTTGCAAGCTAGGTCCACTGATTCACCAAACCTGCTTGCTTGCAGTCTGTGTTCCACCACAGTCCCCGACGTTGGTCTCATGATTCATTTTTTTTCTAAAGATAGATTTTATTTTGTAGCGAGTAACGAAGGTTTCAGGGGAAATGTATCGGAGTCAAAGTATCAGTTTTCTTTGCAAAATGTAGTGAAGTAAAAGTAAAAGTCAACAGAAATATAAATAGTAAAGTAAAGTACAGATATTAAAAAAAAACACTTAAGTACAGTAACGAAGTATTTCTACTTACTATACACCACTGTACTATACTATGACTTTTGACTTACTATACTAGGATTTTTTTGGGGACTTTTTTTCAACATCATAACATTGGGCAGCATGGTGGTTTAGTTTTTAGCGCTGTTCCCCAAATAACAAGAGGCCCTTCTACATGGAAATTGCCACAAAAGTCATCAAACATTCATAGTATATTATGTCATAAAAATATATTTTAAAAGTCATACAGTTCTTCTAGTATGTCTTAACATTTTAAGAAAAAGTCAAAGAATAGTAGGTGACAAAAAGTATAAAAAGTCATAGTAATACAAATAACAAAATATCATATTATAGTATGTCATACAAATGTCGGATCGGAGCAGTTACTTCCACAAGTCTTGTTGTCACTGCGAGGGTGCTGGGGCAACATGTGGAGATATTTCTTAGTTTCAACTTTCATTCAAAAGCACATTAGAACCCAATCCCTAACAGAGAGGCTAGTTGGGGAAAGTGTGGCAAGAGAAAGTGTTTTTGTACTCTGTCTGACTACATTAGACGTGTCTTCACTGCCAGCAGATCTCTTGCCAAAGTCATTAGCTGCTAATTCTGCAGGATCTAGATTTCCTTTGATAAGATCCCACAGTAAAGAACAAAAACCTGTCTATGTCTTGTTAGTACTGGAATGATCTAGAGTGACTGGTTGCTGTGTTGGTTACTAAACAAGTCTATCTTATTGTCTCACTCTCACCCTCTCCATACACATTCACTGCAGCTTGAAGATCGAATGAATAGGGTTAATGTAAGGTAATACAACTCCATCCATCCAAGTCATCTTTGGCTCTCTGTCTGCTCGGCTGCATCCGTTGAGTAAGTTAACTCTTACTTATCCCTTGCTCTATAGTGCGTGTGGATGCAGGCTGAGGGCAGGGCTGCTGCCAGTGTTAAATGAACGGACAGGAGAGCGGCGCCTGGGTCCTCTGTGACCAGCTGGGCACTGTAAGCTGACCGCTGCTGTTGTGTGTGATCTGAATGGAACTGAGAGACGACGGGGTCGAGGTTGGGCATGGAGAACCCCAAAGGAACCCCTCTCTCAGGACTCAGCTGCATATCTTACACTCCCTCAGTTTGTCTTTTATGGAGGGGCAAGTCAAGGACACTTCACCTGAGCTGCTGGGAAGGAGGGAGAAAAAGAGCGTGTAAATTGAGGTGAGGAGGTAAAGAAAAGTATATGTGAGAAGATAAAAAAAATGGTTTAAATAAACACAGTCGTCTCCTATTTAGTTGCCCCCATCTCACCATCACCCCTCTCTGTTTCCCAAATTTCATTTCCCTTCTTTCTGCTCACTCATAGCTGGTCATAGATCCCTCTGAGGATGTGAGGTCTTTGACAACTGAGGCATGTCCATTGCTCAAACATTCATTCACTGACCAGTTGAGAGTTTCGAGTCGACAGCTACCAGAAAATCACTTTTCTACAAAAACCCGATGCTATCTTGTTACACCCAAAGAATGAATCATTGTCCAGCTACACAGTATGAATCATAGTTAGCAAATATAGCTGCCAGCAGTCTCGGGGGCTCATGCAGAAAGTCGGTCACAGTGATCAGGCAAGCGTTGCAACTGCACTGATTTAAAGTAGATAAGGTGGTTCCCTTGACAAACAGCTCAGGTTTAGCAACTGTTGAGTGAGGAGATTATCAGTGCTCTTAAGGCTTAAGCTTTCTTCTGGATTTTCACCAAGTACCAGTAGATTGTCAATACTGAGCTCCCTGTGTTGCGCGCCAGTTTGTTAGTCGTAAAACATTTTAAATGAATTTCTGCCGAAATCCCAATCTTGGTGTACTGTCGAACAACTTGCAACTGAGTGGCACCACACGTAAAAGATCTGTAAAAATGTTTTGCACCATCATGCAGAATATAGTCCAAACTTACGCTTGAAAAAAAAGGCTGCTGTAGTGCCCTGGCCCTTTGTCACAGAACCCTCTTTGCTTGGCTTTGTCCCAGCGTAAAAGCCTGGGTAGTAAGTTGGATGTTGGAGGAATGCCTCCCATATCGGATGACCCATTGCCCCACGGCCTCGCCTAGCTCGCAGCGAAGGAGTGCTCCTGGCGGGTGCTGTATCCCGTGTCACAAAAGCACCTTTCTACACAACAGGGGTACAGAGAATGGTCCACAGCACAGTGGTTCTCCTTGGGTCGGCTCCAGCCCGTCAGTTGGATTTCAGACCTCCCCTTGTGATTCCAGCTAACACCCTCATCGGTGGGGATGTTCTTTCGCCCAAGCCTCGCAGAGATATCAGAAAGACCTGGAGCTCCTGGGGCTGCCTCCAAGCCACCGCTAGAAAGGATAAATGACCTTACCACTTATGCATTACCGGGTGAGTTTTATCAGTCTTGCTAAATTCAAAAATGTTGCAGAGAAAGTTGAATCTCAGCATGATGGGTTACCTATTGAAATGATTGACTTATGTGTATAGAATGGCATATCTAGGTTGAGGAGCTTACTGACCTTGATGAACATTATGAAGATGCAGGTTTCCATTGCAGTTAAACATTGTAGCAGCTGAATTTACTGATAAACAACCATACGATCTGCTTTGAATGGTCAAACTACAGACTCACAGAGTCACATGACTGAGAAACAAAGTAGCTCCAACCTGAAATTGACAGTGTATAGCGTACAAGTGGAACTAGAGAAACAGAATCACAATAGTGATAATCATAGTAGATGAGGGGAGAGATGGCTTGATGCAGTGCTTTGAGTGTTTTGCAACAGTAATACTAATCAGCATGTGCTATTTTTGTAACCTCTCGTCTTCAAACCTAAAGTGGATTGACAATGAAATGAAATCAAACGAACAGAAGAAAAGAATCTTTAAAGTCATCTGTTCTCAGATCCCAGTCAACCATGAGGATTATCTCCTGTCAGTCAACCCTTGTGGCTGTAGTTGTGGTTACACTCGCTGTGGCGTCCTGCGCTGAAGCTAAGACTACACAGAAGCCGAAGTACCAGTACACCAAGAAGCCCCTCCCTCAGATCACCGTGCACAGCCCTGTTACCACCAGCATGCCCAAGACTCTCAAGACAGTGCCGAGCGCAAATCCTGTGAAGCCCCAACCGCTGCCCCCCACAGAGAGGACCACCTTTCCAAATCACGTCTACCCACAGTACTACACGGAGAGCACCGAGCCCCCTGGTGCTGGTCCTGAGAATTACACTCTAGATTACAACGAGTGCTACTTCAACTTCTGTGAGTGCTGTCCACCTGAGAGAGGCCCCAGGGGGCCAAAGGGAGACAGAGGCCTGGAAGGTAAAAGACTCACTGATAAAGTGCAATAAAGCAAAAAACATTTAGATTTAATTATTGAATTTGTTTGTATGTTCGCTTTCAGCATTTTGAACTTTGACTGTGTTTGCTTCCAAGGGCCGCCAGGTGATAGAGGCCTTACAGGAGCAGCTGCTTTACCCGGCCAACCGGGAGTCAGTGGTCCTATGGGGTTAAGAGGAGACAGAGGCTAGTATAATATGGTTAAATACACATTTTAAAATGTTTATTACATAAATATTACAAATAGGACATTATGAAACAATGGGCCCCTGGGCACAACACATACTGTAAAGGGGCCCATCAAAAGAAAGTGCTTCAGTATACTCTTGTTATTCTTCACGTATTAGCACTAGTTAAAACATCTATTCATGTTGCTTAAGTTGGATATTGTTCATTGAATCAATTTCGTAGGGGATAGAGGAGACAAAGGAAGCAGTGGAACAGGCGGGCCATCAGGAGTCCCAGGGAAATCAGGACAAAAAGGTGAAAACTTGTTCTGATGATTGCTGAATTGTTTTATATTGTCTCCAGACTTCAATGGTTCTGACACGTTTTTCCTTACCTTGCAGGTGATAGTGGCGCAACAGGTGAGAAAGGTGAAATAGGGTTGCAAGGTGTCAAAGGTGATGGTGGGGTGAAAGGGGAACCTGGCCAGAATGGGACTGCTGGTGAGAAAGGAGAACCGGGAAAAGAGGGGCCAGCTGGACCTCCGGGAGTGGCTGTTGAGATAGGTCCAAAAGGCAACAAGGGGGATAATGGGGAGTGTGGCAGTTTTGGGGAGAGAGGACAGAAAGGTGAGCGAGGGGATACGGGATCTCCTGGCATTCCAGGAGCGATGGGCATTCCAGGAATGAACGGCAAGCATGGATCCCCAGGTCCTGTGGGCGTCCGTGGGGATCACGGACCTCTCGGACCACAAGGAGAGCCAGGACTTAGAGGACCTCAGGGTCCACAAGGCATAAGAGGGATGCTCGGGCCAAAAGGGGACAGAGGTTTCCATGGGAAGAGAGGTGAGCGGGGCATTCGTGGATTAAAGGGATCAAAGGGATCAGAGTATCTCCAGAAACGCTCAGCCTTCAGTGTAGGTATCTCTCCAAGAAAGTCCTTTCCTCCCTCTGGCTTCCCGATCCGCTTCGACAAAGTCTTCTACAACGAAGAGAGCCACTTCAATGTCACTTCCAACAGCTTCACATGCGTCCACGCTGGGGTTTACGTCTTCTCCTTCCACATCACTGTGCGCAACCAGCCACTGCGCGCCACGCTGGTGGTGAACGGGTCACGGCGGGTAAGGACGCGGGACTCTCTGTATGGTCAAGACATCGACCAGGCGTCCACTCTCGTGGTGCTGCTGCTGGTGGTGGGAGATCAAGTGTGGATGGAAACGCTCAGAGACTGGAACGGGGCATATGCGAGCAGTGAGGATGACAGCATCTTCTCCGGGTTCCTGCTTTACTCAGACACAGCCTGATCTTCTACTGAAAACACCTTTTACGAGACTGTTCAATCTTGATCCCTGAAAAGGGACAAATACTAGTGGTGCTACACTACACTCATTACTTATGAACTGCTCAAAACTTGTACTGCACACAAGTATGAAAATGTAAGGACTGGCAATATGAAGATCATGTTATTGTATTATTATCTCACTAGTATCTTATTATATTACCTTTTACCTTCTGAATTAAAAAAAAGTATTGTTTACTGCTGGTATATTTATTTACAACATTTCCATCTCCACAACCCTCGTCAGGAATATAAACATGCATCACAACGTAGATGCAGGGTAAATGATCCAATCCACAAGAATGAGGTCAATTGAGGCATTTTGAGAAAACACACACATTGCTACCCAGGTATCCATTCGGAGAAGAAGGCATTTATAAAATGACAATATCAGAGGATAAGCAAAATGACAAAGATACAATGATGCGACTTAAATTCATGATAAAACTCGTAGACCGAAACATTGTTAATAAATATACCAGCAGTAAGCGTGACAGTACAGGAGTTTTAAATATACATATATACACATATATTCAAATTGTGTTTGCCACCAAGCGTGCAGATGTTTTTATGTTTTTTTAGGACACCTGTTAACCTCTCCAAGCCCTCCACAGTGTTCCTTAACCATGTACGTTGCCTGAAGTGTTTGTTGATAGTCTATCTGCAGTGCTGCCCTCATTTAAACAAAATGACCACGTGTCACACCCACACAAAGATGTTCCTTTACCACTTGATTCTTACTTTTTCCTGTCTCCCATATCTTTTTTACTGCTGTCATTGTCACACTGTGACTTCTGCTTCCTGTTAATCTACACTCTCCCTGATGGCCTTGGCCATCTATCAAACTGCAAAAACTGAGACATACAAATTCATGATGTATGTGTTAAGCAAACAAAGAATATCACTGTGACCTATAAATAATACTTCTTATGTAAATCTTTTCTCTTCTGTGTTAATATACAAATACTGCTAATATTTAAGCAGTATTGCTGTGCAATTGTAAAAAGAGTTAATTGAAAATAAAATCCAGTAGTACATAGTGTGGAATGCTTTATTTATTTAACCAACATGTCATTAGTTATTAATCCCCAACAGTACTGACCCAGTTAGTTTTGTACAGATGACATCATGAACCTGACACTTTGTAATATGTTAAATGATAGATTACACAAAGAATCATATCAAAAGCCTACACCGATATGATTGATATCAGATAGCTATAGATGTGGCAGTTGCACATCATTACTCTGATTTAGTATGATTAATTCCTGCAATGGTTTGTAATGTATGATAACTTGTCACCATGGGACAATTTCTGGAGAGTTCTAAGGAATGTCACCTGATTCCATAGATATAGTTGAAGGAGCCGAAGCTTGATTAGAAGACTGGACTGTAGATAGCAAAATGCTTGGTGCAGACTGTGAAGGCTTCCGGGTAGGATATGAGGATTGGATGCTCACTCCAGTAGGGTGAAAAGAAGTAGGAGTTGCAGTGGATTGGTGAGGGGAGGGACGGGCTGCAGTTGGCTCAGCAGAAGGAGACAGGAAGAGGTCTGGGGATGAGCTTGGGGAAGCTAAAGGCCGTGGATCTCTGGGATGAGGAGTTGGAGGAATCATTGTCTGTGGTCCTATTGGATCAGAGACAAGTTGATCTCAGAAGTTGCGCAACTGCTGCACAAAGATTCACAGTTTTGACAACTCAGGAAAAGGATTAGGGTTTAAACTTAGTCGAGAACACAGCAAGTAACATTTACTTCTAGGTACCTGTCACTTGCCCAAAGGGTTTGGGTTCACTCCTCCTGGAGATACCCAACCCAGGCACCTTGACCTTGCAGCTGTACTGGCCTGAAGACCGTTTGACCAGGACATGGTTCTGAGACATTGCTGTTCCCAGTTGGTTGTTATTCTTGTAGAAATAGAAGTGTATTGGGGGCGCAGGAGCAGGGGCGTTGTATTGGAGGTGGCAGGTGAGCTTCATCTTATTTACTGGAATCAGGTTGTCTGCAACAATCTCCAAAAGTGGCTCAGACAGAATCTCTAAGATAGAGTCACAAAGAAAGAAACATTACTGACACATTCAAATACAGTGCTAAATCCTACTCGTAGGAATAATCAGACATTAATTAGACAACTAGACAGTCAGCAGCTGGTTAGCTGAGCTTAGCATAAAGACTGGAAACAGCTAGCCTGGTGCAATTTACAGACTTTGCGTAAACTAAACTTAACTAATCGGCTGCTTGCTTTAGCATTCAGTGTAGAGGTAAAAACAATAATTTGTGGTTTTACAGGTGGTTGCATCTCTTGGCCAGGTGCAGTGGCTTGCCAAAGTAAAGAAGGCTCTACCAAGTAGTCAAATCACAGCTCCAGGTCTAGAAATAGTCCAGCACATCACAGCCCACCACAGCCCACAACCACAAATTATCTTTTTATTCTTGTGCTTTTGTACATATTATAAAAAAACAAGATAAAACATGTTAATTAGGGATCTTTAGAGTTGCAGGTAGATTTTATTTTTTAAGAGAGTAAGACTAGCTGTTTCCACCTTATGCTATGCTAAGCTAAGCTTAGCTATAGCTACATATAGAAGAGAAAGATATGACAGTGCCATCGATCTTCTCATGTAACTCTTTGCAGGAAAGTGAATAAGTATTATTTTAACATGTGCAACCACAAGCAAACTCAGTATATGCAACCCAGTATATGAACTTACCTAAGACCTGAACTGAAGCATCAACTGAAATTACAGAGCGTGTACGCCTGTCTGCGTCCCAGGAAGCCCTACAAGAATACATTCCTTGGTCCTCGAGGGTCAAGTTGGTCAGGTAGAAATGTGGGTTGAGGCCCTTTTGTCTCAGAACTTCAACGCCATCTTTGTACAGAATCACCTCTTGAAGTTGGAGTGAGCCTCGGAAGCGACACGTGACCTTCAAGGTGTCTCCAACGAAGACGGTATGAGGTGGGACTTGCAGGATAGCCCACCCTCCTGAACAAAGATTACAGAGAAGAAACAGCATATCAGCAGCGTGTTTAAAATGTGAGCAAAACATGCAATTAAGTAATGCTTTTTAAAAACAAACACATAGTTGGGGCACAATACAATACTTTAAATAAGTTTAGGGCAGCAACAGTTCAGTGGTTCCTAATTTCACGGGCGTAGCAGAAGTAGGAAAAAGAGGAAGAAAGGGGCCTGACGTGAGTCAACGAGATTTCTATTGAAATGATACTTAAAAAAAAGATCTTACCATCCACATTGATCTCCAAAGGTAGACTTTGGAGGGTGTGTATGTTTCCGACCGTTGTATCCCTCACACCCTGGCAGTAAAATTTCCCCCTCTCTTTAACCCTGGGTTTCCACAGAACGAGGTGCTCCCCATGCTGTGGGAGCTGTTCAGATCCTCTGAACCACAGGTAATCCCAGGTGGACTTGTGGACATCAGGGACGCTGCATTTCAGCCGCACACTCTCTCCAGAGAAGATCCTTGAATCCCCTGAGACCATCTCCACTATAGCTCTGAACGAGGTCACACGGGGAACTATAAAAACAAACACATGTGGGTCTGCTTGGGAGGAATATCCCAAAAGAATCTAAATCATCTCTCTACCTGCACTGTTGGGATTATAAATGTTAATGTTTAATTCATCTTATTAAAATCACATGACGTCATCTACTCAGCTGAACCAGTATAGACGTACGTTTACAAATGTTAACACTATGTCATGCAAAGTTGTTCCATATCTAGAATTTAAAGATCGGAATATTTGGTACATACCTTCAGGTACTACGAGCTGTGGTAGTGTTGAAAGAACTGAAAAGGAAAATAAACCTGTGTAAGATAAATGAAAGACAATGCTTGATTTGTGAGATATTGCGAATTAATTGAAGAAAACTCACCAAGGAGGGAAATTACCGTGTCCATTTTGATAGTTTGTAAGAAACAGAGACTGAGGGAGAGTCTTTTATTTCCAATATAGAGGGAAGTGAGAATGACGCTTTTCTCCGATTTTTGACTCACCACGCTGGATATCCCTTTTTCTTAAAATAACGCTGTCTTTTCTGTGAAGTTTACTTTTCCTTTAAACTGCGAGCATACATCTGTGGAAACCAACGGGGAATTTCTTCAATAACAACAACGTTAACAAGAATGGATGGGCAGTACAAGTTAAGGGACCAGCATCAAAGTTAATGGAAATGATGAGAACTGTTTTTCTTCATTTCTACTTAGTTGTCCTGACTTCATCCGAGGTTTATCTCAATCCTGGAACATTTCTATGAAAAACAAAGGGAAGTGAAAGTAACACCCTCTTCTTCAGAGTTCGTATTTTTATATGAACTGTACTCACATTGAGAAATACATATTTGAAGAATAGTTAAACAACTCACTATACATATAGTGGCATTAAGAACTAAATAAATGTTTATTTAAAATCCCTCTCCAATGAGGTGGGACCATTGAATAAACTCAATCGGTGGATAATGCTTTTTTTTTTTTTTACTTAAAAGTATAAATGTTTTCAAGTCCAAACTCATTTTTATTACAAAATTCTGTCTTTGAAATTCAACAGACAGCAAGAATAGTAACACAGAGATAAAGTAATAAGATTTGTCTCACTATAAGACTAACTAACGCTAAGGTACTGTAGTGCATTTGCATATAGCTTTTGAATGTCTTCATTTTTGAAAAACTGCATGATGAACAGGAAACACGTGTATTTTAAATGTTTATTCATCATCATCATCACACACCCATGGAGGCATATACACCAATACTGCCCCAATAACTTACATATAAATAAAAGACAGTATTGAGTTACTTCATCCCATGTGATATAATAACAAACCTATACGGTTACAAAGATGATGTTTTAAAATCTTCATATACCTCATACATGGCTTCTGCATACAGTGCGATATTAAGTTATTCCAGCCATTGTTTAAGTTTGCATTAAAAGTCTTTTCTCAAACTAAAACAGCAACTGCACACTAACTATACGTGCTGCGAATAAGAATAAAAGAAAAGATTCAAATGTAGCAACATCTAGCAAGCCTGAGCTCATGAGAAAAGGAAAACAAAAATAACTCACAAACATTCCTTCCACTATTTGACGCCAAATACAAAGACAAAGTTTAACAACACTGCTTTCACCAACTATCCTTTCAACTGAATATAACCATTACTTCATTAAAAGGTACTTCTGAAATAATAGCTTTAAATCAAACAGAAGAAAAGTGCTTTAAAATATAATTAATTGTTGATGTTTTGTTAGTAAAGCAACCGGCCTGAGCAGCGACTTGTGTTTACGGGGAAACAGCATCATCTTTGACCTCTTATCTCATAATCCAACTGCTCTGACAGCAACAACCCAAAACCAATCACACAGACCTTGATGGGACATGCTTATGACACCCTCAAGTATAGAAATGAACAGATGAAAATGTTACTATTCGGTAATTCATGTAACATGTCTTCAAGCAATGTTTTTTTTAACAAGAGTACTACTGTAAATATTACAGGATTAATGTCTCCTATTGCATCCCAAATAATCGATAACTGCCACTCTATAGAAAAATAAAATCACTTCTGTACATCAGGATTATGACTGGAGTGAGAGGTCCGGCATGAAAACAAGACCACAATAGCCACACCACTGGGAGGACTTGATGATTTCCCGACATTAACGGAACATGTCCCATGCAACACACCTCACACACACGTCACACACACACTCACACTCACACTCTCTCTCTCTCTCTCTCTCTCACTCTCTCTCTCTCTCTCACTGGATAGATCTCTGCTGGAGAGGGAAATGCCCAGTAAACATCACAAATCACGAGCATGAGCTAGAGGGTTATTTTAGAGAGGGGAAGTTAAGTTTTGCATTATTTGGATTGCTCCATTTCCTTTAAGGAAACTGTAAAGTCATTAGATGTTACTTGGGCAGTAAGGTTCTACGTGTTAATTTGAGCACCCGGTTTTGAATTTGCACCTGGACACATCGCTATATACATATATATATATATATATATATATATATATATATATATATATATATATAACAAAAACGTTGTCGAGTCAGAAATATGTTTAAATAGCACATCCAGCCATATATCCCGGCTGCATAAATGTAACGACAATAACAAGGATAAAGAAGTACTGAGGTACTGATGATGTCATTGTGGGAGACCAACGGATGTGTTCGGGAAGAACTTGGAGTGGAGTCAGTCTGCTCCTTTGCATTAAGCTTCATATTTACCGTACAGACATGAGAGGTTATTGATCTTTGCATCTAACTCACTGCAAGAAAGTGTGCTTTCCAAAATGCCAGACTATTCCTTTAATTCATTAGCTTTGTCACTGTTTAGTGTAATTTCAGGGCCTCTTGGACGATGGATGGATGGATGGAATAGAAGTGGCCGGAGTGGAAATGAGGTCCATATCAGACGGCTGCTGTGTTTAACAGCATGGTAAAGGGGGGAGGGTGGAGTAAAGCATCTAGAGGAATGTTATTTTTTGAGCAGAGCTCTTTACATCAACCAGCAAACACTTGCGGTTGCAGAGGTGGGGGCAGGTGCTCATTCTCAACGTTGTCCGAGTCGATTGCTGATGATGCTGCAGGAGTTGTCCCGCTCGCTGTGGTTGCAGTAGGGTTTTGCGTCTCTGGCGGAAAGCTCTCCAGAACGCTCTGCACCTTCTGCTCCACATCGTCCGACCAGTCTATGAGGTCGCTCTCCAGCTGGCGAGCCTTCTCCATGACCTGCTCCTGCCTTTCCCCGAGCCCCGCTAGCAGGTCCAGTCGCTCGTGGACCTGACCGAGAGCCGCGCTGCCTGGGGAGCAGGAAGAAGCTCCGGTGGACTGTGGCCGCTGGGGGGATGCCTGGCCCGACATGTAGAGCTCAAACTCCTCAGCGCTGAGGTTCAGAGACTGACCGTCCAGCTTCTCGATGAAGGCCACTGCACAGCACTAAGGAAAGGGGATGTGGAGGGTCTTTAACAGAAAATCTCACCTAAGGATGCTTAGAAATTATGACAAACTGATCAGAGAATAATCTAATAATAAAAACTACCACAGCTACCAGCGGACTAATATTTATATTTTAAGGATAATGAAACTCACATTATTCAGAGTTTCAGATTTTGCCATAACGACGGTTACATAACGTCCCGGTTTCATAACCGTGAGAATTGTAGAGGTTAGGATATCTATGGTGTTCTGGTTCCTGCATTGTTGACCTGTGACAAACTATCTTACGAGACACGTTTGTGTGTGCAGTGAAATCTCCTCTTATGCAAGTCACGTAATACGTGCGAGTCGGCTTGTTTTGTGTGTAAAAGAGTCGCGTCACTCACCTGAAGCTTTTAGAGGAAAAGCTGGAAAATGTCAGAGGGAAATGGCTTTTATCCACCAAAAAGAGGGCCTTAAATCGGCAGTGTGGGAGCATTTTGGATAACTAGCTAATGTAGGCTAATGTAAGCTGGACCAACAACAAGCTGAACATTCACTAAATTCCAGGAGGTAATTTGTCGTTGACTTTTTTTTATCTGTAACTTCTTTTTCTAAATCTGTCTTTTCCGACTTTGCTACCAGAGTGAACAACAGCACAGTGGCGCAACAGGTTTTCAAAATAAAGCCACAAGCCATGTTATCCTACACAAAGCGTGAACATGACTTGCGGCTACATTGCGTCATTGTTTATTGAGACTGCTGTTTGACTTGTAGCTCAGCTGCTTCTAACATGAATTCCTGGACGGATACAAAAATCTGACATCTGGTTTATGTTATTTACACTCAGTTTAAAAAGTACACGTAGCTAAAACTAACGCAGTCTTATTTAACAGACGTGCTATAAACTATCGTTCATGGAGATCATAATGTTCTGTTTTTGTAAAAACTATTTGAGAGGTGTTGATTCAACTTATGTACATACATTTTTGACGAAGTAGTTTGTGGTGCTGTTGAATTGTATTATACAGAGAGGTGTTTCTGTTGTCAGTATTACCCCACACAATTTGACAACACCACAACATCTTCAAAAATGTGGAAACAGGGAGACTTAGACACACAGACACACACACACACACACACACTAAACCACATAAATACAAGCATGAACTCATTTCCTCACCAGATTAGTGAAGTAGTAACCGTCCTCTCCAGTCATGAGTCTGCTGGGGTTGCTGAAGCGGGTGATGTACTGGATGTTGGACTGCAGTCGCGGTGGGTTTGCCTTCAGCACAATGTAGATGAGCGTCGGGAGGAAGTCGTCCGCAGACGCAGCCTCTTTTTTGGTGATTTTGATGGCGTTGAAGATGTGCTTGCTGCAAAGAGTGATGCACGCCAGCTTCTCCTTGGGCACGCACTTTGAATCCATTTCAATCACATCTGAAATGACGCAGAGATTTGAAAAAAAACAAAAACAAATTGTTTTATCTGAAAATCTTACTGGATCTCTACTGCCAAGCTTTCGGAAAAATATTGAGACATACCTGTGATGGCTTTGACTACCCTGTCTGACACCTCAGCGATCTCCTCATCTACAGGAACACACAGCATCTCAATGGTGACCCAATGCAAGGCTCTGTAACAGAACACAATAACAATTACAATTTAAGTAAGTTCTTGTACCCGCAATTGTGTTTTCTTGTGCTTAAACGGAATGCAGAGATATTCGAAATTATTTGAGTTTTGAACTTAAGCATTATTACAACTTTTGTTTGCTAACCTGATTCTCTTCTGAATGGCCAGGTCTTTCTTCTCATCGTCTGTGGTCTCCGGACAGAAGACTTCCTTGTAGAGACGAGTCATCATGTACTTTTCTACTTGATCCATAACGCTCTCTACATGTTCTGTGGAACCTAGGAAGAGAAGCACAAAGATCAAAAGGTACACAGAGCAAAGACTTTTTAATACACTGTTTAATGTTTGTGATATTCACCGTTCATGTTCTTCTGAAGAGTAAGAGTAAAGCAGTACCTTTGAACTGGGTGTGGAGGCGGTCTGAGAGATTCTGGTAGAAGTCCTGCACACACTCTGACAGCTCATCAGCAGCCATGTCCTGAGCAAGAAAAGGAAATGAACTCTTTAATTTCAGCTTAAAAATACACTAATGGTACCAAGACAGTTATCAAAGTCAAGCCCAAATACGAGAGTGATATATTAAGCATCATTTTGATAATGTTATCTGTTTAAATGTAGCAATTACTTGACCATTTAAAATGTCTAACAAACTGTAAGCCTGCTGCAATGACGAAGGGAGCATATTTACAAAAACCTGTTTTCTCTTGAGACAACATGTGAAAGTCAGCATCTCACTTGGAAGCAAACTAAGTTTCAGGAACTGCAGAACACATTTTTAAGGTGACAATATCGTGCATAAACTATAAAATGAGTATTTGAGTTGGAGCAATAATTAAAGCTCATTTCATTCAGTGATGTTGAAATAGAGAAGTGTTTAGCAATAAATCAGGACAGGTGTTAATGAACACGATCACAAATAAACAACGGTGGAAAGTACACTGATGGTGCAATCGCAATGACTTGAGAAACAGTATTGGTAACAGTGCTGTATGGATTTGAGTAGGAACACAATCTTAAACCAAACCAAAAAATGTATTTAAGCATGAATAATGTGTTAAAAGGTTGTCTAGATTTGCACAACTAGTCATACATAAGAATGAAATGGTTCCTATGAGCTCAATTCACCCAGAAAAAAACCGTGATGAGTAATCCACTTTAGCTCACCCGCTTATAGACCATGCTCTCAGTGAAGGCCCGGCACTGCTTGAAGATCTCCCTGCCAGACTTCAGAGGCTTGAGAAAATCAATGAACTCTCGCGTCGCATGGTCACTGTCCACAGAGGAATGCCGGCTTGTGGAGGAGCTGGGGCTTGGGCTGGACTGAGCCTCAAAAGCATCTGAGGGAAGACATTTGATGTTATTTTAATCAAAGCTTCAAACACTTAAAAAGCATTTCCCCCCTAATATCCCTTGTGGTAGTTGCACCACATGCTGCACTCTAATAGCTTATTTCAACCGTGACTGTGTGTAGGTTATCACACTTGGACTGAAAACACAAACTAGCTAAAATTTCGGTAACCTCACTCTGGTTTTGTTTCTTACTATATTTCAAGGTTAACAGGTGATCAGAACAGGTTCCTCAAAAGGCAGAGAAAGAGTTTAAGCAAAACAGGCCTACAATAAGCAGGATGGATATAAATGTCTCTACCACTTGATAAAGTTACAGCAATAACAACTTTAGTCATTTATCAATCCATTATCATCTGTTGCAGTTGAGTATGTACCTTTTTTCGATGGTGTTTTTGTGGAAGGAGTAAAAAACTTTGTGACTGTGTTGACTTTGCTGGACTTTTCCTTTGTTTTTCTTTCCTCAAACTTGCTGAAGGGTGTGATGGTAGGCTGCGATTGGGCCTTCTGATGTCTGCTTGCATAGGCTTCCTCTTCTTCTTTCTGCAGCCTGGAGGGGGAGGGGAGAGAGACAGAGACAGTACAAGTGTGATAGTTGTCAGATGGACACAAGGACACAAGAGCAAGTTGACAAAATAAAAGGGTACAGGAACAAAAGACATGCTGTTTCCCTGTTAGTAATGATTGTGCACAGGACAGAGAGAGACAGACAAACCTCTCAGCAAGTGCCCAGTCCTCTTGAATCTGTTTTTGCTTTTCTCGCTGATTCTCCTCTCGCCAGCACTTGGAGCACAGGCTCTGCCAGCCAGTGTTGCCATAAAAACCACATCCTTTTTTACAAAGCAGCTCTGATTGGTCCAGATGGATCCCACGCCGCTGGCTCGTCATCCTTCACCAACGTTAGGAAGACTGTTCGTGGAAACAGAAAACAGGAAGCTTTATCAATCATAACAGTGAGAGTTGACGGTGCATTATCATGTGTAAAAGACACAGGTCCGGCTGCTCTTTAATCCATTAGATATGAAAATCAAGGTTGTTGAACAGCTTTCTGCAGCATTGACTCGTAACTTCGCTGAGCTTGAGTCTAAATCCCATCACACGTCGTTTATCGGGGCTACAGTAGTGTATTGTAGCATTGTCCAAAACGCCTGAGTTAATCACGGCCCTGGCAATATAATGACTGGATTCGTTTTAAGGAGAAATACAATCGTCTCCGACTTTGACCTATTTACTTGTTAGCATTAGCTAATACTGTAGCTGGCAGCTCTCTCTCTCACAGAAATGACAGCAGAATATCCTCTCAAAGACGTCTTAGCCTCTTACGAACATATTATTCCGAAACAGTATTGTTGTAACGTTTGTCAATTTCTTCGCACGGCAAAGTTGACACAAAAACGCGAAATCAACAAGCTAATGTACAGCTAGCTATCAGTGTTTACCAAGCTAATTACAGAGCTAATCTAGCTAGCTACGGCAGCTAGCTGAATTAGCGCCATGTCATTGAAGATGCTGTAGATTCGATACGTGAATTGTGTGTCAACATACACTCTCATTCGCAATGTCAAACGGGTATCGAGTAACGCTATCGTCGCTCCAGCTCCAGTCTACTGTCGGTGGATGTTTACATTAGCCAAGCTTCTAGCTTTGTCCCACAGCCATTTTGTCTGTCAGCTGTTTCTTCTTTATTTTTTTTCTAAGTAGCCCATGTTACAAATCAGGTTAAACTATGAACGATCGTCCCCTAGTGTTAACATTACCACATTGCAATAGAATCACAATCAGCTTTATTGGCCATGTACGCATACGAGGAATTTGACTCCGGTTTTTCTCTGTTCTCCACGCACATACACATATTTTACAAGTAAACAGGAAACAATGACGTTATTATATTTTTATATATTTAGATTTTGTTTCCTGTTTCCTGTCATTATTGTCAATAAATAATGACAATTGAAAAAATAAAGATGTTTAGTTTATTCTTATTGAACATTAAGCCTAATTTACCTACCTCATTGATTTAATTGTCACACTTAAATCCTGATTTGAATGGTTAAACAGAAAAGGTCAAAGGGCCGAGATGAGAAGATATAATGTTGGTCAAATGCTGTGGTCCAAATAAAATGACTTCAGTTTTATTGCCATTGAGTTACAGAAAGTTTGACTCTAGAATATTTTAATTTGTTTCCCCATGTCTCACAAAACAAGAGCAAAAACCAGACTGATTGGTTCTCTTTTCTGCTTTGCTGCCATGTTAACGGTTTCGGGACCCCTCAGATTGATCTCTGGAGCTGTAGGTGGGGCCAGACCGTCAGACTGGAATTGAGTTGGGAACCAGTGCAACAGACTACCAGCTCTTTAACATGTTGGACACACCAGCATGACACTATCTCGTAAAATGAAGTCCCCATCCAATAACACTGGCCTGCAGAAGACTGCTTTGGGAGGAGGGCTGTTGAAAACTGCGACCGTGATATGAGAAAAAAAACATGTCAAGCACAAGTCAAACACTCCCCTAAAAGCAGAAACCTTCAGAATTAGTGCTGGCATTATATTGTGATTACATTCCTGTATTTGACTTATATTGCTGTATGCAGGTTTCCGTGGATCCTGGTTAAACCTGGACCATGGTCTGCCCTCCTGCCGGTTCTGTCATAATCATTGAATGTGTCGTAACTCTGTTATGCTGTTCATTCTGTACACATGACATCTATTACACTTCTGTCCATCCTGATAGAGGGATCCCTCCTCTGTTGCTCTCCCACAGGTCTCTTCCTCTTTTCTCCTGCTAAAGGGTGTTTTGGGGATTTTTTTTCTGTTCTGATGTGAGGGTCCTGGGACAAAGGATGTCATATGTGTACAGATTGTAAAGCCCTCTGAGGCTAATTTGTGATTTGTGATTTTGGGCTATACTAAAATAAATTGAATTGAATTGAATCTCAATTCTTCTGATTCTGCAGTTAATCTGCTCACATGATTTCCTTCATCACAGCTTTGGCTCGCAAGAACTGTTCCAAAACACAGCACTGTTCTGTAGAAAAATGATTGTTGAGTGATTGAGTGATGATTGTTAACTGAATGATCAGTTAAGTTTCCGTGGTCGGAGAGAGGACTGAATCCATCCTCAGTTTGAGTAGATTTCATTTCCTTTCATAAACTGTCACACTTCACAAAGACCATTGTAACATATATATGTTGTGTCATTATTGTGCCACAAATAAAAATTCCTTGCAGCTGCTTAGAATTTACATGAACCCTGTAGGTTTGTGTGGGTTACCTGATGAGAAAACATGTGATTCAACAAGCCATTCAGGTTTCATTACACTTTCTATTTCACTTGAAGGTTCCTTAGAATTGAGATACCTTTGACAAGGTGCAGCACACCTTTCTCACAAGCCAATCAGAGCAGACTGGGCTTTGTTTTTGGTAGGAAGGTTTAAAGAGACAGGCACTAACACAGAGTGTTCCAGAGAGAGAGAGAGTGAATACAGGTTCAGACACAGTATGAGAGAAATAATGTGTTTTTGAACATTAAACATTTTACAAGTAGAAACCCCAAACACAACTACTAACCTGAGATTCAGCATAATATGTCGCTTTCAAATTCAGTTACACCGTGTATGACTCATTACACAATGATATATATTTTTAACTGTGGGTTGTTGTAATTGACCGTGTGACCATTTGAGTTATGGGAAATCTGGCAGATTTTAAGTCATTATTGTGCCACAAATAAAACTTTCTTGCAGCTGCTTAGAATTTACATGAATATATTCTGTAATGGAACAAATTGTATCTTGTTTAATGTAATACTGACGGGGAAACAATTTAACAGGTTTTAAATTAAAAGGTTTTTTTAACATACGGGTTAAAAACAATACACCATAAAATCCTTCACAGACTGCAGCAGCACATGTTGTCTACATGCTGAAATGTTTAGTTGGAAAAACTAAAATACCTTTTAAATATTCCCATATCAGAACACAAAAAAAGCAATTCTCCCTGGTTGCTGAACTAATTATGAAATGATAATTGTATACCAGGTTGATTATATAGGTTACTGGATGTGTTTGCCTTTTTGTTAGTCTGTTTGCACTTCTTTTGGAAGTTTATGAGCAGAGAGGCACCTGATTTAGCTGCATGATGCTGGAAGATGCGCACAGAATCCTGTTTTACTGTTTACGGTTCATTAGAGTCTCAACTATCGCAAATGTGGTTTAATATCACAAAGAGCTGGTTACACCATTTGGAGCAATGGCTCTCTTTATACAAAACCACACTTAGTGAGCCTGCAGCAGTAATACAGACTGTAAGTTTACGTAGTACTGATAATATGAAGTCGGTTACTCAGAACAGGAAACATCACCAAATCAACTAGTGGGCGTCGCCCGTGGTTTTTGTTCAGCGGCCGTTTCTGCAGAAAGACTGTGTGACTCGCAGACTCCGATTAAAACATTCTGTGACACGAGATTTGAGAGATGGCAGGTAAGAGATCAGTCAGTCGACTCAAATCTATTCGAGTCGTATTTACTGTTAGTGGTCTGCGCAATGAGGGGTTAGAAATAAGATATTTTACACTTCCTTTGATTAACAAAGTCTGTTAACGAGAAAAGGACAATCTGTTTTCGTGTGTGCCACGTTTTAGTTTCACTTTGCTGGCGCTCATGTCCGCCCTATTATGTTGATAAGTCCATATACAACTGTGGCATGTTTTACATTAATTCATAGCCAGCTCAATGTCGTTTCAAGACTTTGTTCTGGCAAACTGTAAACGCGAGTTTATGGAGCTAAAATGTCCAAAGTACGCAGGTCAGCCCATAAAAGGGTCAGACGAAAAGTGAAATAGACTTTTAAGGTTCACATTCCGATCACTGATGGTCTATTAATTCATATATGATGTATAATGTTTACCAATATTTTAGTCTTCAGCATATCAAGTAAGTAAGCCTTCTTCTTCTCCACACCGTGAGGAGGAAGGGCACAAACCAGTCAATCTTCCGCAACCGCAACATAATTACTCACAGTATACTATCGCGAAGTGTTGCATAACTATTTGAACACAAATGTAAATATTTAAAACGCATAGATTTATGGTTACACTGTACAACAAGGTTATAAACACACGCTTCAGTAATGCACCGTGACAATGTAATGCAGGATGTATCATGAATTCCTCTAACTCACTATTAAGAAAGGACCAAGTCACTGAGTTTATATGATTAGTTCATATTTATTGGATCATCAATGATTCCTAACTCACACCTAATTCACATAAGTTGTACTTTGTTTTTTAAAACATTAATATACACTCAGATGCTAGTATATTAGGTACACTTATCAAAAACAAATGCAGTTTAGTACAACAGTCACGCAATAAATTCAACTTCATCAATGTTATAATGTTCAGTTTTTGTATAATTTTGAGAGGATGTATTTTGTGGTGGTGGTGAATTGTATTACCTTATAATCACAGGTGTCTCTGTTCTGTTCACCTTATTTATATTAACGAGGATATACTAAATAACATATATCCCTAATGTCTTAGAGTTAGTACCTCTGTTTAATAAATCAAAACTTTTGAGTTGTTCAATTCCTTTTGCTTCATATCACCTCTTCTAGGTAAGGAGCTTTTCAAAGCGAGGAGGATGTTTGTGGAAAAGGCCACCAAAGTACTGATTGACCAGCTCCTGGACGACCTTTTACACGATCGTGTCTTGAATGAGGGCCAGAAAGACTCCATACTTGAGAAGAACAATACCACAGCAGACAAAGCACGCAGTCTCATTGACATGGTGGTGAAGAAAGGAGACGTAGCCAGCAGGAAGATGATCGATCACCTTCAAAGCAGAGATCATTTAGTTCACTCTGAACTGGGTCTGTCCTCTGGTCAACCTGCTCTGGGTCTGTCCTCTGGTCAACCTGCTCTGGGTCTGTCCTCTGGTCAACCTGCTCAGCCAGGTGAGATGACATATTTTAGCTATAGTGAGACCGTCACCCTATTTTGATTCAAACTAATATCATTCTTTGACCCTGTCATGAATAGAGGTGTATTACACAGAAAGAAGTACACTGTTTTAAACAGAAATGTTTTGCTGTTCACAGCTGCAGAGCCACAGAAGCAGCAGGAATGGTCAACTAGACTCATCCGTACCAGAGAGGATTCCTGGAAGAAGAAACAGGATGATGATGTTAGTCCTTCATGAAAGTCATATCAAGTATTAAATAGGTTCCTGTACATCTTAGTTTACCTGACCTCGATAGAAAGGTGTTGTTTCACAAGTGGGAAAAATAGTTTTCTTAAGAAAGTCTACAATATTTACAGACAAATGATACATACATTTGTTCTACTTCTTTCCCTTTAAATCTGTTTTTCAGGTTTACCCTGTGGCCGAAAATTCCAAGAGCAATCGTGTGGCCCTGATCATCACTAACATGAAGTTTACTGATGAGAAATTAAACAGAAATGGAGCTGAGAAGGATGAGAAAAACATGGTGGAACTGCTCAGAGCTCTTGGATACGAGGTGGTGAAATACAGAAACCTCACAGGAAAGGTACTATTATACAAAGGGAAATACAATATATTTCTTTGTGTCTGGTGGATTTAGTGATACAGTAACTGATGTTTGCCTTTTTGTGTTGTCACAGTTAATCGATGATGCTGTAATTGAGTTCTCTAAACATCCGAAACTCAAAGAGGCTGACAGTGTGATGGTGGTTATCATGTCACACGGGAAACTGGGAGCTATCCTCGGTGTCGACTGGAAAAAGGAGATATCTGATGATGAAAAACCAGATGAGTTCCCCATCGACAACATTTACAAACACTTGGGCCCAGAGAAATGTCCAGCGCTGGAGAACAAACCCAAGATCATCATCATCCAGGCCTGCAGAGGAGGTGACTCTCTGCTCTCACAGATAGAACAAACATGAATGTAGGAGTCTGCTTATGGCCCATTTGTTGTCTAAGTGAACTGTATTAAAAGTATTCCACATGTGTTTCAGAGAAGGAAGGATCAGTGCTTGTTAGAGATGGTGCAAACCCAGCTGTGGTCTCTGATGCTGCTGGTGAA
The DNA here is from genome assembly GCF_910591455.1 of Pholis gunnellus. Taxonomy (NCBI): domain Eukaryota; kingdom Metazoa; phylum Chordata; class Actinopteri; order Perciformes; family Pholidae; genus Pholis; species Pholis gunnellus. The sequence goes on from NC_136535.1 coordinate 13,578,787, forward strand.
GAAAACATTGAGGATGATGGTTTGCGATATGTAATCCAAGAAAAAGACTTCATTGCTCTTCTTTCCTGCACCCCTGGTCAGTTCATTTAAATGTTATTAGATTATTCAACACCTCATAACACATTGAAGATTAATATAATCTGCATTGAAATCAGCTAAGAATAGTTACTTTATGTAATAAAAACACGTTATATGACCTGTTTCTGTATGTTTGTCCTCCAGATACTGTCTCATATAGACATAAGGCTGATGGGTCTTTTCTCATCCAGTATGTTGTTGAGGTTTTGAACACCTTCGCACATAAGGATGACATTGACGAACTTTTCAGAAAAGTAAGTGGAAAGTAATTTCAGTTAGTGAGTTAACACCATATAGCGAGCAGCAGTGATGAATGCCTTGTTTCATTCGTCTTAGTCTTGCTTAATTTCATACAATGTTTGTTTCAACCACACAGGTCATGAAACGCTTTGAAGATCTTCCCTTTCAAACCAAAAAACAGATGCCGACCAAAGACAGATGCACTATGACGAAGCGCTTCTACTTCGTTCCAGGCCTCTGAGGCAGGATTCACTTCTGTTTAACACAGACTTGTCGCCACATTTGAAATTATGTGTTTAATTGAGATACTATTTTGTGAATAGATAAAACTTATTAATGATTTACTGAATGGGCTTATCGGTCACAGGCCTGGGGACCAAAGGACAGAGAAAAGAGATGCAAAACAGTTTCAAAGAGATGTAAAATGACTCAAAAGAGATGCAAATTGAAAACAAAGACACTAAACTTCAGAGAGATGTAAACTGACTTCAAAGAGATGTAAACTGACTTCAAAGAGATGTAAACTGACTTCAGAGAAACAACAAGGAGACACAAATAGACAAAAGAAAATACAAAGATACATCTGCGTCTCTTTTAGTCTTGGTGTTTTGCCCTTTTGTTTGTAGGGGTGCAGCTTTTATATGTCTGTGTCCAGGGGCCCTTTGTGTGATAATCCATCCATGATACAACTAATATGATAAAATACAATTACATTTTTTTTATATAATTAACAGTATGTAAGCCTTTGAATTAATGGGGCATTTTTATCAACTTGTATTCAACAGGTTGCTTACTGTAATGGTAAAATATATGCTTATGTGCGTATAACGTTTAAACAAACAGAATGTAATCAGCTAGGCTCGTATAACAGTGTAAAGGAAATGTTCGTGTGCTTAACATGAACTCACCATGAACTGTCTGTGTAAGAAACATGACTCATCAGAAACATAACAGTTTGCAGAAGGTAAAAATGGAAACAGCACCTTGGTAGAAACAACACCTCGGTAAAACAGGAATTAACACCTGCGAGATGGAAAGTCCCTAGATGCAGCGAAACGTGCAGGACATGGTCTCAAAGTGTATAAATACTCTGTACGTATAACTATTCTTTGAAGTCACTTACATAGACTCTGCAATACGTATCCGTGAAACTGTCCTCCGCTTGCAAGCAAATAAATTGACTCTTACTACTCTTACTTTGAGTATTCATCAGACTCTGATTATTTAACCAACTTTTATCCCGCATCTGCATAGAAATATTCCACAACATTACTCATGGACGTCATATAACTATTTAACAGGATATTGAATGCATGCCTGCACCAGGCTTCTAGTTCTTCCACCAAATTTTAAACCACACCTGCCTGGAAATGTATGAAATCCATTTTTTATTCTCTATATGGCCATGGCAACATGTCAAATATGCCTATTATCTATTTTATACTTCACAAAAGCTATAAGACACCAGACAACACTGCGATTAACTCAGACACTTCAGAAATGTCGGCTATTGTTTGCCTGTTGTGCTTTTTTACACAATGTGTGGTCGATCCAAAAAAAATATATCTGAAGTTAATTCCTTGGGTCCAGGTTTGTTTCCTTTTTGTAGAACGGGGCATCAGCACAGTCTTTGACCTCACGTTAGACTTATTATGTGTTTGTTAAGTTTGTTGAAAGTGAAAATAAATCGATAAAATGACGGCAATGGAATCAGCGTCTGCAGAGTTATCATTTGGACTGTTTAGCGTGTGAGTCGAGAAACGGAGCCCCGTAACGTGGCCCAGTATGTAAGACGAACAAAGAACAGGCCACCACAAAACTAAACCAACTAAATGTAACCAATATTTGTGAAGACAAACAAACGTGACCAGCCTTTACTACCCAATAAAAGCGCCCAGGGAGCAAAATGAACCGTATTAAATGTTTGCCATATAGGATACAAAAAGGGTGAATCTGTTCTTGTTAGTGTGACGACCCTCCTCCCATACACTAGGTGTCCCTGTTGTGTGTGTGTGTGTGTGTGTGAGATGATCTGTTACAGGTGCTGATTGGAGGGTCGTCAGCTGGATGAGCCACACCTGAGCCGTTGTGGTTCTGCCTTTAAAAGCCCTCTTCATTCAGCAGCCTTGGCGGGGTGGCCGAAGGAAGATCGTTGGTGACGGGCTCACGACAGTTGGTGCTGTCATGATGTAACCTGCTGTGAACATTGTGCTACTTGTTTTTGGTGAGACAAATAAATTGTTTCTTTTTGGCCGCCAGCTCGTTGTCTCCCTGTTCTTGTTTCAGTCTCTGACATTAGTGATGTGTGGTCTATGATGATGATGATGATGTGTGATGATGTCATGGCCGAACAAACAAAATATTTTTTTGTCTAGTTGATTTAGCAATACAGTAACTGGTGTCTGATGTTTTGTGCTATCATGCTCTCTGGAGTTCTATAAACTTACCCAGACAGACCGTGTAACTGTTATAATGTCTCAAGGGAAACTGGGGGCTGTGATTGGCTGCTGAACAAACCCAAGCTCATAATCATCCAGGCCTGCAGAGGTGATCCCAATCTATTCTCACAGATACACCAAACTTCAAGTTTAAATCCAGATAAACACGACTGCCAACATGTACCTGGATATACACAATCATGAAAATATTTTTTTATAATTTTGAATAGGTTTGCATTGACACGTTTGTTGGCTTTAAGTGAGTGAAGCTCTCGTGCATAGTCTTAAAAGTATATGCCACATATTTTAGCTGAGCGTGGATCAGTACTTGTTAGGGATGGTGCACAACCAGCTGTGGTCTGTGATGATGGGAAACAGCCAGCTCCATCTGTTGGTGAAGGAAACATCGAGTACGATGTGTACACAAAGAAAATAATTTATTTCTCTTCTTTCCAGATTTTATTCTATCGCTCATACTGTAACATTGAAGAAAACGTAACACGAAAGAAAAGCTTCCTTATAGTGGATTACTATATTTTCTGTTCATGGGTTTCCTACAGACACTGCCTTCTATAGACAAATGGGACTTTTCTTAACCAGTATGTCGTTGAAGTATTCAGCATCTGCTGAAATTTGCAAGCAAAATGACACTTTCTAATAATTGAACATTTATTATGATCTAATTACTAAATGCAGTGGTGCAACAATACCACAAAGCACACTATTATATTACCCCACTTTGCTTTATGATGAACTTATACGTGGAAAGATGAAACTGAACTGAACTTTGTTTTATATGTTGAGCCGAAAGCTCAGCTGAGGGCAGTGGAAAGTACAATTGTTTGTGTCTGTTTAATCTCAGAGGGTGTGAGACTATGAGGAAGTAAATATTCTGTGTGCTTTGACAGTGAGGAAAGGGGAACTTCAGAGTCAAGACAAGAGTAATGAAAAGAGTGTCAAAAGGGCATAGTAAAATGGGAAGTAAATCCTTTTTTTAGCTCATTACAGGGAAAGAAATATTAGATCCATCTACAAAGATGACTGATAAACACTGAGTTCATGAGCTGCACAAAAACTTGTGATTAGGGACATTAGAAACTGTGAGAAATAAATATGTTTCTGTCATCAAAAGTTTACTGATGTAGCTCTAATGTGGGATGTCCAAACAGATACAGGAAAAACTGCATTAGCCTTAAAATGTAGAGAAATCGAATTCCAACCAATGGTGAAAGCAGAAACCAGAAATCAAACCCATCAACGCAAAGAAATTAGTGTAATTGATCTCCTGAGGGAGAGAATCAGCCTTCAAAATATAAAAAAAACATTTTGGCTGAACTCCAATACAACATAATGTCCAGGTTCAACGCTTTCACTGAACTCTGGCACTAAACAAAGTAAAAACACTGCTACTGGAGGGTAAAGATTGCCTTGTCTTTAGAAGGAAGTACTCCTCTTTTTGAGTTTGAGGTTCTGTGACTTTAACTTGTTTCACAAGTTGTGCCAGAGTCACTTTTCCTGAATCTCTACATCGGCGGTGATGTGTGCAAGTTATTATGACTCAGTCAGAACGGCCACAGTTATGAGAAAAACAGGTTGAATTTCTCTTTCATGGACTTCCTCTCTCTGAATGCACCTATGCAAAACAACGCAAATACAAGTGTGATTTTTCAGACAAACTTTACTAAGAAAACTAAACAAAAACAAACTTAAATGAAACAATCAAAACCATGTCATCACATTACAACACAAAGGCAACAAGTTAAGTAGGCAACATGGTAACATGGTTGCAGTCTGTGCACGTCTGATGTGTCACCAGAAAACAGAAATGAGAGTCTTTTACAAGCTACTTTCAGTTCATGCTGATGCTTTCACTGACTCATGCTGTTTACTCATAAAAATAAACAGTGAAGCAGCTTGACAGAAGGATATGTTCTGTTTATAAAAAGACATAAAACAACAAGTATTTGTCACTTACAGACCAGAATTATCAATTCAAACCAGACTAGACTCTATTTTAACAGCTTATTTGAACATACCGGCAGTGTTAGAGAGCTTTATATCAGTTTATACTTCATACAAAACAAAGACACAGGTGGCTAATAACACGCATTCATGTTCTCATCCCACGACTCGCACGCGGCATGTTGAAATATGAAGCTACAAATGAACACACGCATATCCTCTTTCACATTCACACGCTCAACATGGAGCAACGGGTAGAAATGCTGCACACTGGTAAGGCCAGATGAAGTTAAGTACAGTAGCACTGTGTCCGTAAACCACAAGAGGTGACATTTGAAAAGTTTGGCAGTGTGATGAATATGAACAAAATATCCAACATGTCTTCTTTCCCCTTTTGTGTTACAAAACAAAACACCAATTTACAGTGAACAAAACCATGCCGGGCATTTGAAGGGAGGACTTAAAAAGAAAATAAGAAAATAAAATGTAAATAGATAACGTGGCTTTTAAAAACACTGCAGATTAGTGGCCTGTACAACACAAAATAGACATTACAATTGAATATGTGTCATATTTGGAAGCTGGAATGTATTAGTATAGTGTTACATTTCATATTGTAACTTTTTTTCATTCAGAAATTCACTTTTGGAAACATCATATCGTTGACAACACTCAACAGTCAGATAAACAGTTCGCAGCACCACACATTTACAAAATAGCAACTCATGCGAAAACACCTCTAGCCATGTGTCGTACAGTATGTAACGCACCTTGCATCACACATGTAATTGATTGCATTCATGAAAACAGAAAATGTGAATCTGTCGTGTTTTTGCTCCGTTGTGTGTGTGTGTGTGTGTGTGAGTGTGTGTGTGTGTGGCATGTATTGTGACTGTGGTTGTGGTTGAGGTTTAGGCCAGCGTTCCCCCAACTATGGAAGCAATGACAATTCCCAGTACCACACAGCAAATAATAATCATAATTTTCTTCTGTCAAGTGTTAACAACAGATAAATAGTCATCCATGGCAGCGAATTGGGAGCAGAGAAAAACATGTTAGAGATATGACTTGTAATTTACTTTAACACACTCAGAACAAATTGCAGTTTACAAGAAAAGCAGAAAAAGGCAATGTAGCTTGGAGAAAGACTGTTTGTTTTTAATGTATCTAATGATGTTGTCGGAGTGTGACTGGTTTAGAAGCATTTCCACATCCTCGACTTTAAAAACTATAAATCTTTTGTTCCTGCATTTTCATCATTCATTAATACATTAAATAACACACAGTATTTTCCCACATGCCACAAATGTGAATCATTCTCATATTTACCATATATTCACAGGTTTTGGATTATCAATTAACATAACCACATATCTGCAGTTTGTGTTTGCAGAAAAACATGCAAAGCTATTCACCAGACTGACGAACATGCATATGACGAAGGTGCAGTATGTGAATCATGACACAAACACAAAGCATAAAAGAAAGTTAGCTCTTCAAAACTTTCAACTGTTAAGTTTAGAAAAAGTATATATAAAAAAAATGAACGTCAAGTTAATGTAAAATATTTGAGTGCACAAAGACATATTGAACTGCCTTCAGGACAGTAATGCCAGCCGGCTTCCTAACGAGCAGATACTGACAGCACGACACTGAGCCCCACTATATAGTACATCTTTACATATGACCCTGAGAGAGAGGCATCCCCTCCTGCCCTGTCTGCTCTGTACAGATTTCTGAGGGTCCTAACTGAGTCCAACTGCGAGGGAAATAATGAGGACCGTCACACATACTGCAATACAACCTCCTATCAGCATCACCTTCTGGATGGAGGACATGGGAGGAAAAACAAGGCGGACAAAGTGTCAGATAATGATTCAGTGGATGGAATGAGAGAACGAATGAGAAACAGAGACAGAAGAAAAGAAAAAAGAGAAAGAAAGCTGGTGCTTTAATTATGAGCGAGGAAACAATCAGTAGATGACCCTTGTAGTAGATTGGGGTCATGTGATGTATGAATTTCTTCAACCTTTGAGTGCTATTATAGTTATTAACCAAGAGGTGGCAGAGTTGTTTCATTGTAGCACAAATTGTTAAATGAAGGTAACCCAGTGAATAACCCTCTTTATGAACTGTGGACCAGTTGTTCCCTGTTGATTTCATCTGCTGATGTGTTCCAAATGTGTGGATGTTATTTAACACCATTAAATAATATCCATTTTTTAAAAGGTCAAGTGAAAACAGGACAATGTGATCCTAGAATTGTTGATGTTTAACACCAAAAAATGTGTGTAGATACGCTTATTCGCTTCAAGTCGAGAGTTATATGAGACCATCGATACCACTCTCATGTACGGCTTAAGAAGCTAAAGCCAGCAGCAGGTTAGCTTAGCATAAAGACTGGGGGAAACAGCTAACCTGGTTCTGTTCAAAGATAACAAAATGCACTTACCAGCCCTCTAAAGCTCACTAATAAACATTTATTGGTATAAAAAAAGAAGAAGAAAAGAGTAATTTATGTGAGTTTATGGATGCGTTAAAAGAGCTGGAATTTATTTTTGTACGACTACCACTCGCCTTGGCCCACGTTTCAATAATGTATCCATTAGTTTGAGCTATTTTGGCTTCTCTGCCTGCTTACAGTGCTTACCAGATTTCATGAACTCTCAGCAGCAGGTGGCATTCATGTGAGTTGTTAAAGTTTTTTTTGTATTTACACCCCTGTGGTAGTAGCCTATCCCTTAAGGTACACATACCCCTGATTTGAAATCACTACTGTAGAAAATGTAAAATACAGTCAAGACACACATGCTCCACATGCACACACACTGACAACAGTTACTCACTACAATATATACATGCAATGCTTCTGAAGTTATCTTTCATGTTTTCATAGCATGATTGTGCCCATGCATTATTTTGTTGTGTATGCGACTCACCCTCCGTGCTTTACTCTGGTATTTAACCGCCTTCTTAGTGTCTGATACTGCCCTCTCCACATAGTCTACTGAGTGCTCCACATTGTACTCTATGCGGTCTATCATTTCCCCCTAGGAGAGGTTAGTTACAGAGGAGGTGTGGAAGACATGAAGAGGAAATAGGGAGCCAGATGTGGAGGCAGGAAGAGGAGTGGATACAGATGGAGAGGAGGTGAGCGAAAGGGGAGAAATAATGGGCGAGAATGGGAAGGAGAGAGAAGGGGAAGCAGAAAGGGACAAAGGAAAGACGAAATAATTAGTCAGTTGGTAGAATGTGTGTCTCTTGCATCTCACCCGCCTGCCGGTCTTTTTGAACTTTTTGCATTTTGGGATGATCTCCTTTGCCTGCTCCACATAATCAATGGCGTTCAGCACACTTCGCTCAATGTTGTTCACCAGTTCACCCTGAACAGAGAACAAGAGACTCAGTCATTGTTGTGGTGGTGAGAACTCAGTTCCTTTAACCACATCAAGATTTGATTTAATAGATTTCAAGTAATAATTACATGATGCCTAGTTCATACTTATTATATACACATCTTAGAGAATGGGAAAGACTGAGGCTTTGAAAAAGATGCTAATTGCTCTTTTCTCTTTTTTCATATGCACATGTTCCATACAGACACTTTAATTTATGAAAGCAGCAGAGGTCATTAACTATGTTAATATCAACATTCATTAACAAAGAAAGCCTAATATTGCACATTTAGCATTGCCCCAGGATTGTTAAAAAAAATACAGAATCAACCCCTTTGTATTCGAGTGACAATTAAGGTAAACTAGATTTCAAGTATAAAGAAAAGACAAAAAAAAGAAGGAATCATAGGTGAATTACCTTTCTGTATAACAAGGGGAGCGCTGCTCTCTGTTCTCTAGAGCTTAGAGTGACAGAGTTGTGTGAAAAAGAAGGGAAAGAGAATGCAAAGCTGAGAAAGGCAGAATCAACAGAACAGAAGTATAATTTTAAAAGATGTGGCGCTCTGTTAATAAAAGAAGGGTTAGTTAATTGAGTTATTTAGAATTAGAGCATTAATATGGCTGACAAGAGAATGAAAGAGTATACACACATTTAAACAATTATCACTCCCACTGTAAAATCATGCCTTCTATTGCATTGTGCTCAAATCCAAATCACTTGCATGCATAAACTGTCTTTCATATTTGTCATTCAGCTCATTTTATTATGCATGTGCTCGCATTCACTTTTGCATAATTCAGACTAAATATTTCTGACGAGGGAAACATGTAATCTCCGTGAGGGTTCAGCCCACACTCTCATGCAGTCACATATAAAAGGCAAGATCTACAGATTTACCTGCAGCTCAACACTTAAATGAGAAGAGCAATCAACTCTTACACGTTGTATGGTACACTTGAGGATAATGTAGGTATGTGGCTTTGATGCAGCTATATATTGCGGAAACTACATATTGTCAGTGCAGTTGTTCTCTACTCACTGCATGATGAAAGTACCTCGGCACGTTGTACATTAGCATCTTCACTTTCTAACAGAATCACATTTCTACCGCAGGGAAATGACAAATTCTCAACAATTCTCAACTCACAAAGCCAAAGCCCCTGTAAAGAATATGGTTTATTTAATGTAAGGCTCTTACAAAACAGCAAGTTAATGCAATGCTGTTTAGTTGCCAACTTAAAAGTCCCAGGCGTCAGATTTTCCTTCCAGCTCTTGAACGTAGCATGATAATTACATATAAGAAAACTGGGCTACTGGCAGAAATCCCAAATACAGATTATGATTCCAACAAACTGATCCTTGAGCCAATTATTATCTGTGCCCCAAATTTATTGAGATATTTTGCAAACAGAAAACCAGATGGAGCTGAAAACATAACCTCCTTCTAACTCTGTACTAAAACACTGTACAACTTGTATGTAAATTAAAAGCCTGCCAGTTGCCATCTGTCTGAAGTGGAGTTTCCATGACAGGGAAAAGCAGCAGCTGCTACAGCAGGATAGCTGGTGGATGATTTTATTACTGTGAACACAGTGTGCTACTGAACGTTTGCATTAGTTATAGGGCACATTTTCAAACCATGGACAGGAAGAAATTCTAAATCTACCAACTGGAATTGTAACTCTTCTTTATATTGTCCATGTTGACAGATGGATTGCCAATTTATGAATGTATTTGCAGGTTTGAGGATCGATTGTTTTCACCTGACTCTCCACCAGCATGGCCATGTCCATGAACATGTCGTGAAGCTCTCTGATACTATTTTCCAGCTTGATGATCTCAGTGTGCCGCGTCTCAATCTCATTCATAGCTTGCTCGGTGATGTTGTCCATAATGATCTAAGATGGCGCAACAGAGAGAGGGGTAAAATTAGATTAAAGATGTGCCTTGTGTGCGTTCATCTTGCATTTGTTGTATTGCTTACCCCCGAGGAAAAGATGGCTGGGTTGTCACTCTCCAACATGCTCTCCAGCTCCTCATTTGTTGTGTTTCTCCCAGCTAAAAGGGTAAACACACATCCATAAACATTTATAACAGCAATCACATTAGTAGGTGTTGAAGATATTAACCGTGTGTATAAATTACAGTACATGTAAGCCCAGGATTTAGGAAGTGCAGGTGCAATGCTATCGGAATAAAAGGGTCTTCAAACTATAGTGGATGAAGACAATATTAGGGAAGACAAATAAAACTCCCTGGTTGATAAAAGCACTCCCAGCATAATACCCCCATCTTCTTCATGTCTGTCTGAGGATTAATTAAAAAGAGCTCTGTGCCAATCTTTTTCTACATGTTAATTTTCTCTCTATCCATCTGTCACTCACTGTATATACTGAATTTTAAACTCTTCATTCCTCCATCTCTCTGAACAGCTGTGGATGTAAGGTAACAACCCTGAGTGCTGCAATTTATTCTATATCATCATGGATCTGGATAACAAGCAGCAGCCTTAACTTTGACTTTCAGTTGATCTAAATGTGGCAGGATTACGTTTTTGGATTTGTTCGTATTCAACCAGGCATCTCAAATGTTTAGTTGAATCCAACCTCAAACACAAGGCTCAGTTAGATTCCCACTAGCCTCCACATGTACACTTTTACCATCAGACGCCACTTCAGGCATAAAAGCATGGCCCCGTCCCAACACTTAAAGGTTTACAGTTCAATACTGTTCGGTGAGCTCCAGCCTGAAATGGTCTGCTCAGCAGTTCAGACATCTGACAATGACTTAACCAGTCGGGCATGTTTTTTTGTCCAAATAAGGTCTTCCACATCCAGATGCTTGTCAGACTAATAAGAGTATAATCAAGGCTTTAAAATGACTAATAAGAGTATAATCAAGGCTTTAAAATGACTAATAACAGTATAATCAAGGCTTTAAAATGACTAATAACAGTATAATCAAGGCTTTAAAATGACTAGCCTCTCCTGAGTCCCTTATTTATTATCGTTTGCTTCCTCTGTTGATCTATTTGTCATGGTGGGGTTTGATCTGTTTTGAAGCTGTAAAGGAATATAGACAAAACTGCTCATTGTTACCTTTTGCATTCTAGCATTTGTCCTACATTACCTTTGGCATCCTGTGCATGACACAAGTGTCATTAACCTCTATTACTGTTAGAAGAAGGATTAATGAATACTTTGCAGGTTTTGTATTCTGTTTTGAACAGTTCGAATCTCTGTTTCTCTAGTTTATAAAACCTACTGTGCAAGTTTGATTTTCTTGCCTTTAAAAAGACATGACTATTATCATCATAAGAAAGTAAGGCACTGCATTTTGGGATGTTAAAAAGAAGACATGTCACATGTAAATACTGAGTCATGAGTCCAATATCAGTCATGTTTGATAGCTTCAGAACAGCTTGGGTCAGTCTGCACATCATCTGTAGCGGTTAAGATTGAATCTCATACTTGAAGGTAATCTTTTGACATATCCCTTCCAATTGTCAGGATAGGCAAACAAGAGTAAACAGGCCTCATTATTCTTGGGTGTGTAGTGTTCAGAGAGTAAAAGAAAGAGGCGCACCAGCAACTTATTCAATACCTTATTAAGTTTTCCTCAATACTCCCTGGCCCCCAACAAAATGTATTTCTCAATTTACCTACTCTCCCTGCTTGTACCACAGCAGCACATCTTATTGCTTCTTCCTGCTGATGGGTCTGCTCCTTATCCATCGAGAGACTTGACCTACTTCTTGAATATTGCCTACCTCTTTGCTACATCTACAAATATTCTCGTGTATGAGCACTGACTTTGCATGCAGTGCTGCTTAACTTGGGCTCCACTTCTGTCCCACTGACACTGTAAGTCACAGCCAGACTCTGTCAGCATCATCTCCAATCTTTCCGTTGCACATTAAGTCCTTTGTGGGGCTGTGTATAAAGTACACACAGTGAAGTACTATCTCTTCCCCATGAAGCCACCCGGCGTCCCCACAAACCATTAAATGGTGTACAATACAAGCTGAGCAGATAACAAATCTGCAAGTAACAGCATGTCCAGGAGCAGGAGTTGGATATGAAAGAGAGAGGAAGTGAATATTATAAAATCTTGGCAGGGTAACAAAGTTAAACCAATCACAACTAAATAAAATAAAAGGAGATTTCAGATGTCAACTGAAAATACTGTTCTAAAGATGTTTGGAAGAAGCAAGAAGGGGCCAATGAAAAGTGCATCAGGCACACAACATGCAGGATGCAAAGCACCGTACACGGGTGAAATACTGTTTCAAGAGCATTTCATTATATTATATTATATTATTAACATATATTATTCATCATAGTAGACTACTGTTTACATGCAGATACTTGGACCATTTCGGCTTCATGCGCCACTGAACAACTTTCGTATTAATGAGCGGGACCCCGTCTCCAGCACTGTTTCCAGTTCTCTTTATCCATCCATGAGAAGAACATAGCTTATAATAGAACAAGAACAACATAGAAAATAGAATATCGAACATAGAACAAGCTAGGTAACCTATCAAACCGGTCAAAACAGAAAACCCTGCTGATTGTAAATCTGTGGTCATTTTAGGGGAAACACCCAGAACAGCATGACATATTGGTCGAGGTAAAAGTCAAGACCACTTAATCTAAAACTCCCAAGAGAGAGACACATTTTTTAGTTGTAGTATTTTGAGAAATATGCAAATTTATAGAGCACAGAGAAACAGGGTCAAACAGCTAGCCAGCTAAGTTAAGCCAACTGCTGCTGACTGTAGCTTACAGACATATTCACATCTAACTCTTAGCAAAAAAGAGCGCAAGTGTGTTTCCTAAAATGTGAAATAATCAAAACGCGCTAAACAATTAATTCTTACCAGGCAGCCGAATCCGGTTCTGAAAAGTGAAGCCAATGTGTCTTAAACTTGCATTTTTTCTAATGTCTCTCAGGGGGCGACTCCTCTGGTTGCAAAAAGAAGTCTGAGTTCATGGTCTCAATCACTAGTTTCAAGTCTTTTTCAATACAGCATGAAGTTTATTTAGTAAACTATGGTCCAGTTTAGAGTAGAATAGACGCTAAAGTGAGCTTTAGGGCGGGCTTACTGTGATTGACAGGTTGCTATGGCTTCCAGAGTGTAAATGGTTTTGCTATGTCAGTCCTTCGTAGTCCAAATATGGTAACTTCCGTTCACTGGTTGCAAAAGGCCAAGATGGCGACAGTCAAGATCCAAGATGGTGATGGCTAAAACGCCGAACTCAAACTTCAAAATGGCAGTCCACAAACCAACTGGTGACGTCACAATGTCTACGTCCACCTCTTACAGTCTAGGATTTTTTACCAACAATGTAATTAACCTACACAGCTGGCTTTGTCAGATATCGCTCTGCTTTTTCCTCTCTGGAACACCAGCGGCTGTGGATCCAAGGGGTTTTTGGAGGCAACTACAAAACCTCTATTCATGACCTAATCAGAGTGTGTGTGAGTATGTGTGTGCATTGTATGTATGTGTGATGAAGGCCTCAGCGCAGAGCGGTAAGGTTGATGGTGAGTGATGATGTTAGGAGGCAGAGCCGATGATTGCGTTCATGAACAGAATACTGATGAAGCTGCTCTCTAACCTTTACTGGTGCATGAATGTGTGTCCAGTATTTCAGAATGCACTTTTGCATAAACTGGGCCTATCGTGTCTAATCCAAACTTCATGTCCATATCAAAGCAATGAATTTAATTTAGTTATGGTAAAGTGGTCCTGCTGTTTCATTACCGTGCTTGAGAATCTACTCATGTTCAGCAATGACATTTTGCAGTTTGACAAATGAGAGGACACAAAGAGGAGTGAGAAACCACATTCACCACACCACTGGGATATATTCCCTCTTCTCCAGGCCTCTCTGATTATAAATAATATCTCTATCATTAAGGCTAAAACTACAACATTAAAGAGGGTCACAGTTAGAGTTAAAGGACGGAGACGAGTGACAATGAGTCATGGATAATTGTGAAGAAGGAAAAAAACGAAGGCACTCTGGTGCTACCCTATCCTATTTATCTCACTTCCGACACACACACACACACACACACACACACACACACACACACACACACACACACACACACACACACACACACACACACACACACACACACACACACACACACACACACACACTCCTCATCGCCTTTTTTTTTTTTAAAGCCCTGACAGGCTTCGAGGGAGGCTCTTATTTGTTACCATGGAGACCCAAACCCGGAGAAGTCTAATATGAAGCCAAGAAGTCTCATTTCACCCGTAGCATACTTGGGCTATTAAATCATTCATACTATGTTGCTGCGAGTAACAGTATTATTTCATTTCCGTTGTTATGTAACACAAATGAAGTGAATCCCCGAAGGAATAAAGTGAAACGGTGAACCACGCAAATGTTCATGCGGGCAGAGCAAAAGAGGGAAGTGGTTTTTAATGCTTCCGTTCGCTGCAATTTCACCTGCAAGGAATAAGAAAAGCATGCAGCTTATCTGCACACGTATAGGTCAATCCGTTTGCTATACAGCAGGAATGTGTTAGTGTACATGTGTCTTTTTTCCCCGACACTGTGAGTGCATCTCTCCCAGCTCAAGGATTGTCCACGGGGGAAATAAAATCTAATAATTAAATGTCAAAGAGTCCCTGCGATGACTATGACCAAAATCCCCTCCATCCCGCTGGAGCATGTCTGCTTATAGAAGCGACTAAATGTGTGATATTCACATTCAATAATAAACTAACTAACTGTAATTGGCAATGTACAAATATCCAAACAGATGCGTTACTGAAATATATGTGCCTTTAAAGGGATTGTTAGACAATTTGGAAAATACTGTTACACTTATTTGTTTTTTGCAGAGAGTTAAATAAGATCGATACAGCCCTTATATGTGTCGGTTAAATATGAAGCTGAACAAACACGAGATTGGTATCAATCTTCTCATCAATCTCAGCAGCTCATTATGGGAACATTATTTAAAAAGAAGTCACTGTTTATTAATGAGATTAGGAAGGGGTCAAAGTTATCCACATTGTTAAATAATACAGTGTATATTCTGCAGACGTAGAATACTTGCCTCTATGAATCAAAGGTGTGACAGAAGTATCAGCATCCTGAAAATAGTGTATTTTGCTGCTTGTATTTTGCTGCTGGGAACAAGTGCAAGCATTTAATTCAAACAGAAGAAACCCAAAACACATTGAAAGGCAGTTTGGTGGGGATTGTTGCAAATATATTTGGACTTGGGGTTACTGTGGCAACGTTGGCCATGCAAATAGGGGCGTACAATGCTACTGTCTTGATGATTACAAGTTTACAGTATGTCATAGTGTTGCTGCTCTTATCTCTCTATCCAGAAGCAAACTGGAAATGAGTAAAGCAGCAGAGGAAACGTCGATATTCAGTCTGACAGAACAGACTAGATTTCCCTCTGTGTGTGACACACTCTTATTGATTCACACGCAAACAAGTCAAAGGGGTTGGCACAACACAAACACAGCTCTCTTTTCACATAACCCTAAAGGAATTAAGTTATGTTAGATCAATATAAGGACAGATGTATTCCGAAGGGAAAAGCTTTACTGGAGACTTGCCATTTTGTTTCCTACAAAACCTTTTTATGCCTCATACCTATAATTTACCCCCTCGTCTGTGCTCTTACTCCATCTCCGTACTCTCCCTGCATGTCTAATCCCTTCCTTGACGACAGGTGACATCAGCTACGGCCTCCACCAGCTGAAAAAATCTAATCAAAATGAGTCAGAAAGTACTGCGTGTGGTCACTGCTGTTCATTTGATTGGGCCACGTGCCGTGTATATTGGGCGGTGCTCACACATAAAGACCTGCTGCATGTGTCTGACAGATGGCAAGAGGAAATTACGTCTGTGCCAAGTGTCCTGCAGCATAACTGCGCCTGCTCTCCTCTGCTATTACCCCTAAAAGAGTCATAGTGTTTTTCTCTGCGTGCTTGTGTGGGCATTTGTGTGCAGGGTGACTGTATCACGATGACTGTTAGGGGCAGCTGGCAAGGTGCGGCCTGCCAGGACGCCGTGGCATTGTCTGGTCCAGGAGCCCGGGGCCTGCAGCTAATACCTGCCAAATCATATAGCATACAGTGTGACACCAGAGTGAGGAGCTCACATCGGAGGTGGAGCAACCTGGCACGTGCATGTACTCTATGGGTGTAGGTGTTGGTGATGTTTGTGTTTTGGAAAAGTGTTTGTAGTGTGAGAGTGGTTGTTTCGCTACTACACCAGACACATTCCAAATACAATACCGTATGAATTAGATAAACTGACATTTCTCTATTTTGCCATGGATGATTGAGTGGGATGATAATGGTTGGATGTACTCCAGGATTTATACTATGCTGTCACTGATGTACACTGTTTTATGTAAATTTGTGTGGAGGGTTTTTAGCATTTGTTTTAACATATTTGCATGTGTGATGCATTTATTATTCCAGACAAAATGCCCCTCGGGTCGATAAACAGAGCAAGTCAGCTTAGGGCCGACGGCGGTAAATCATTTTTACTGCCCATGTTAAAGCCTCTTGTTTTCATCAATAACAAAACAGTGAATAATATAAATGCAGGAGAAAAAGAACGCACTTAATATATTTGCATAATTAACCATGTGGTTCTATAAAACTGCCTGTCAACCCAGTAGAGTGAATGTTGATGGGTGTTAAATCATTTCTAGTTACGTTAACTATTACACAAAATAAAAACTGGTTGCCAAAAAAGACCCATTACTGTAAATCAAGACAATGCATGGAAAGCTGATACCAGCAGGATGTTGTGCTGACAAAGATTTCTCCTGCCTGAATTCACAAAGCAAAGGCTGCACAAATAGAAATGAGTGAAGGGCCTGCTTCAGCGATCATGGGACTTCTCATGAATTTCACAGATTTTATCAAAATGAAATCAATGCAACGCTGCAGGCATGTCTATAATTCTGAAATGGACTAGTATAAGAAGCGTATACAGAAATCATACATATCAGATACATAGTACTGGCACATCTTTAATTCACATTGTCACACTTTTCGTATGACTACATAGACATAGTAATGCTCTTGTAAAAAGGGACGATAACAATACTGTGCAGGTGTAGAATCATTTTCACACTTCACAGAGAGTAGAGTCCTTTTCACACTTCACGCAGGCTATATTTTTAGCATTACATGACACTAATATCAAACTAATAATAGTGGGAGGATGAAGATAAAGTGGATACGGCTGAGGATAACAGAAATGCCGGGAAACAACTTTTTAAAAATCTATTTTGACAAGCACCTAAAAAAATTAGTAAAGAAATCACAAACAGCTGTTTTGGACAGAAATTACCAAAGCTTACCAAAAGTATCTGCCAGTTACCCTTTCATGGAAGGTATGTAGTTGGTAAAATAACAACTTGTTCTTGGTATGGGCTCATGAATCTCTAATGCAAAACAAATACTAGAAATCTGCACACAACAACCAAACACTAAGGCTGGGAAGAGATGCAGATGTGTTACTGTAATTTATACAGTGTTAACGTGTGTGCAGTCAGTATGTGGTGTGAGCTTTAGTCTTCCGGGTCTATACTCACTGATCTCCAGCTGTCTCTGAATGCGTCCCTTGCAGCGCTCCCTGTAGTCCGACTGGGTGGTGTTGTATTCTGACATCACCTCGACAAACTTACGGGACAGCGTGGAGTGCTAGAGACACAGCGAGGAACAACAGCAGTAGACACAGACTTAATAAGTAATTGGAATTGTAAATAAACAGGAGGTGAGCAGGTGCAAGCATTCATTGACATCACTGTCGGTGTGGCTGTGTCCACATTCCATACTACAAACTAACTGAGTATGTTTTGAGTATATGCTCCCACTGAAAAAGTAACAAAATTGATGGATACAATTGGCCCACAATGCTCTGCACAGACGAAATGGAGGAGCTGCAGGTTGTAGTGGCAAGTAAAATATAAGAATTACATTTTTATAAAACATTTTATCTTAGTAAAGTTTAACTGAACTATACCTGTGTCTTGCGTATCCTCAGGTCAGCTGATGACTTGTTCTGGCTTTCTTCTTGCTCAATGGATTGTTGGATACCTGGAAAGATACACAAAATGTACATCCAAGCTCCTCTTGAAAATCATCAAAACAAAAAAATATAAAGACTAGAGTGTTGCTGACTGCCTAGAAGTTCCCTACACTACACAAGAGAAAAGTGTTGGATGAAAAAAACAACGTACTGACACTAATTGGCGTTAGTGGGGCTGAAAGTGTGAATCTGAGGATAGCCCGCTTGCACCAGAGGAAAGGTGATAAGGTCAGAAAATAAAAAAGGATTGTATTCACGAGAGCAGAAAGGTGCTCAGAAAACCTCATGGCCATCTGCCAAATGGATACATAGACGTATTGTCCTGAGGGTGGTGTAAGAAGAAAGATCAGGAGATCATTAAAATCTACATTTGTTTGCATGGTACTCTGGTCAGCAGCAGCTGTCAAGATATATTGCTCTGAACGTGTTGGATGCATAGAGACAGATCGTCCACCTTGACAACCATAGAGAAACTAATTGCCTCCCTGTTTTTACAGCTATAGCCAACAGAGTAAACACGTTCACTTATACAGTTAAAATAAACAGTTTCAAGTTTAAGAATATGGTAATTTGTAATGTCTGAAAAATCTGATACTTAAACATAACATAAGGCAAAGCAGGCTCTATATCGACAGTACTCTGTACGGTAATATACATTTATATATTATATATGAAATATATAAAAAGGGCAACTCAGTCCTTCTTGATGACCTTTCCCAGGATGCAGTTCGACAAAGATGAGGTCACTTACTGACCAACCCGACACATAAACGCAAACACACAAACAGACACACAGCAGGCACACACACTTACATAAAGGCATCCTGTGTCAACAACTGACTTGGACTGGAGAGACACCGTTAGAGGCTTGTGATGCAGAGCCGGTTGTGCCTGATAGCACTTGTGTGTATCAGTGTCCATATATGTGCACATATTCGCTACATGAAATTGGTGAATACAAGAAATGGTAAAAATTATGAAAAAGTAGGAGTGATGTGTTAAAAAAATGTACAAGCAAAACAGATTAGGTGGGAGAGACACACATACATACATAGAAACAAACAAGAACTCTCATTGCACATGTCAGCGGGTGCAGCTATCCATTAAGCCTGCGCACAGTATGTTTCTGCAATATTAGTCAGTTTCTGTGCACACGTGTGAATAAAACTTGTATGTGCTCATGCAAATGAATCGCAGGCACATCCTCTGTTGTGAGTGACACTAATGACTTTGCTCACTGCAGCACAGACTCTGGGAGTGCAAACTGAGTTTATCTGTTAGCTGCCAAATTCTATACAGGTCTCTGTCTCTTCATGTCTCACTCGTTACCCTCTCCCGTCTCCTGAGGAAGCACCCTGGCTGTCACATCACATAAAAGACAAACTGCTGCACACACTGGTTATGGAAATAAATAAATGATGACGTATTGTTATAGGTTAAAGCTGACTGAAAGAGCACAAAATGACAATCAATTATGTAAAATTAGCAAATATTTGCTAGTTGCAACTTCAAACGCAAAGAATATTTTCATATTTTTGGCTGCTGATCAGTTCTTGAAACTCGTGGCAATTTGACAACATTTGAAATTTCGTGTACTAAACATGTAATTATTTGAACACAAAAACGCAAAAGGATTTCACTGACACAGAAAATAATCATTAGTTGCTGCTCCAGCAGGAGAAAATAGAATAATTATACTCACTCTTTAATTTGGAGCGTACTTTGTTGGCCAACTTCTTGATGTCTGCCATAAGATCCTCCAGCTCAGCCTTCGTTTCTGAGGAAAGAAGAGGACAGGAGACAAGAGAAGAAAAGTAAAGAGGAGAAAAGAGATTAGTGGACTTAACTCACCCGCTCACTCAAACCAGCCACTTTCCCAGAGACAGAATCAATACTGACACACAAATGAAATGACTCCGAATGTCATTCCCAACAGGGACAAACAATTCATCAGCTTCAGTCCACAGCAGCACATCTTATTTAATAATATACTTGTTTTTAATATACTCTTATTTGTTTGTTTATTTACCATATTTTTATATTTTATTGTACATTTCAATATGTTTCTATTTTTAAATCATGTCTTGTATTTTGCACTGTGTTGTTTAATGTTATGCACCTTCCACCTAGTCAAATCCCTTGTATGTGCAACATACTTTGGCAATTAAACGGTTCTGATCTTATCCTTCCTTGTGCTTTCTCTGTGACACAGCGTCCTTCACTTCCCTCTACAGTCCACTGTCCTCTTTTCCATCCAGGCCCACACCCTCAAACATACACACTGTACTGTGGAGACATGAAGATGAAACTCTTTTGGGTTGATGGACGTGTGGGTGCTGACAAGTAAGATTTGCTATTTTGGTGACCAGAGAAACAAATGAAATCACAATCTGGACAACAACAGGATGAACGTATTGTTCCCAGCAGGAGGTGGAGTTGTCAGATTTCAATGATGACCAATCGAATCATTAAACTCCCTCCAGCATGAACCACTGACAGTTTTCTAAATGAAAACTGTTTTTGTCCAGAATGCACAAATGAACAAGAGAGTCCCTGAGCACAACAACCCTACAGTTTATACACAACATACACAATATAGAGCATTAACAGGCTTTTGACATGACTACAGATGAATTGATTTGTCTGTTGTGCAATAAAGCACAGACGTGTGTCCACGTCTCCAAACACGTCTGAAGGCAAAAGTGCTTATAGCTTATAGCTAACGACTACACTAACAAAAACTCCTGTTGTCATAGAGAGGCCGTGATGGGATGGGAGATCAAGATGGGAGGATGGTCTTTCAGACGCTGTCGTTTGAAGCATACCGACGCCTTTATTTAGCTTAAGCCCGGTGTTACGCGATTTATTTAAAGTTTCTTTGCTGAGCTTCTTAAGCACGGTTTAGCCAAATTATGTGGAAAAAGTTACATAATAACATTTTCTTTACTTCAAATGTAAATGTCATAGCAGTGGCTCTACTTGGGACTTTTCAGTGGTTGTTTATCACAAACACTCGTATTTTCCACATTAGCGCATATTTAGACACAGTTCCTCTCATCAGTGCAAGCTTCAAAAGGCAGCAGCACTGAAGGATGGCTGGAGAGACTGTCACGTCACGTTGCCGTGCTGCTTATGACAAACTGAAGTTTCCTTTTAATCTTTTCTCCCTTCTGTCGCTCATTTCAGCTACAGCCAAACCAACCGTTTCATAATCATATTTCACACTTCAGATTATTACACAAGGGAGATGGCACTGAAAACTCATTTTATCTAAAGTTGTAGGTCAGGCTAATTTGCAGTAAACCCCTCAGATTAATTAAGTTTTATCTCAAGCATCAATAAAAGATCTTCTGTTGTAACTGTATAAAATGGAACAGATGGGAAATAGATTATGATTACTTTTGTCTTTGTGCTTTCCTCACGACTTTAAAACCGCCTTCTTTGTTGTTTTCATCACCTCAAAATGGAGACAGACCAAACGGGTGGTGTGTCCTATTTGATCCTACAAGCTGCTTCACCTGTTGTCACTTTTGAACAAATTATAAACACATATAAGGACATTTTAAGTGTCCACAATTACTATAACACCTTTCCTATGAAGATATATTTCATATTACAGCTGTGTATTCCTATGTAGTAATTAATTCCCTACATAAATTAAGGGTGCCCACAGGACCAGAAAGCTGCGTGCAATGATGTAATAGTGAGTTATACATAATGTATTAAATGTTTATGTATTGCTTACAAATGCTAACTAGTGGGGTTAAAGTATGGTGTCGTTATCAATTTAGTTTTTAGAGCAGCGAAAAAAATCTGGAAAGAGAAAAGAACGAAAAGGAAGAAAAAAAGAGAAAACAGAATGGCTTTCACACAGTCTCTCTCTCTCATTCACACTATTACCCTGGAGCATTAATTGCCATTTTTAGCACATTGAATGCAGTGAGATAGTCATTCATCATCTTAATGCCATAAGAGAACCAAATCTCCCTACGTTAACAAGCCCGGGAAGCCAGCAGACATAAAAGATGGTCCTTAAAAATGACTCAAGTCCGACCACTCAATCAAACCGAACTGCCTGCAGCACTTCTCTATAATGAGTTTGTGTCTGAACCATACCTGCTTCTTCAAAGCTGCATAAATCCCAAATATGAATAAGAGACGGGGGCAGACCTACTAAACTGAAACCCAGAGCAAACATCTGCATCCAATTACAGACAGAGCCTCAATGGATAATGATTGCACAGTTTGGGGAAGACTTAAATCACTTTGCATACATGTACGAAAGAAGCTTGAAAATGATGAGATCATCATATTGTTTCCTCCTCCACGGCTGCTTTGCAAATCTTCATTATATGAATGCTCTTCATGGCAGTTTGAGATATCACTCTTTGACGATTAAAAACAGCCCACATGGCTGAAAACTCCTAAACACAAACCAACAGTATAAAGTGGAGGATCCTCTATTATAATCTGGCATTATTTTATTCACACTGAATAATATATGTCATATGAATCCTAATCAGCAGCTTATAACAAACACTAGCATGGAGACATTCTCGGAAAACGTCTCCCTGCTAACTAAACTTCTTTACATCGACTACGTGCGCAACTTATTTTAACCCAAACTATGATCTTTTGCTTAACAACGTTAAAATTGTGACGTGCGTATTGACGTACGAGTTGATAATGAGAACGGGTCGTTAATTGAGAAGCGAAAAGCTTAAAATGCACCTTCCAATGAGACCACGCCAGCATGTTTTTTCTTTTTCAGCAGATGCTATTAGGACCCAGGTGTCAGAGCCAACAATGCGACTAAAAACAGAAAATAATAAATCAACCAAATGTAAAAATAGGCTTCTAATAGGTCTCAGAGTGTAAGTCCTGAGTATGAGACATTCATCCAACACAACCTACTCCCCAAACATACGTTGTCACTCTTTATACTACTCCTAGGGATTACAGGCAACTCAAACCAGGGAATTCTCAATTATATGCATCAGCATGTCAAATCTCTAGGCCACAAGGAAGCCCAGGAAGGATGTTATCCATGTTTCTTAAAGATAGCCTCTTGAGTTTTTTTTACCACTACCTGTTTTTCTGAGTGGGTCTCCATCTTGTTTATTGTGCAGACTTTGAAAATATTATTTTTCTGCCAATGGCAAAATGTATGCCGTCGTATACAGTGATGTTAAATCAGAGATGTAGCTGAAGAGGTGGGCTGAGGCCCTCAGGGCAAAATGAATAAGCAGTGCTCTGTAGTGTGTGTGTGTGTGTGTGTGTGTGTGTGTGTGTGTGTGTGTGTGTGTGTGTGTGTGTGTGTGTGTGTGTGTGTGTGTGTGTGTAATGTACGCATGAGAAAGCGTTACCTCGTAAGTGTAATCACTTGTAAATCACACATTACCCGTTGAGGAATGCAGCTACACTGTAATCCGTTTACTTTTAGTACAAACGAGGGTTACTTACCTCTTTGTAAATAAAGAAAGGAAGTTCACTTTTAACTTCTGGATTTTAAACACTGCTTTAAATATTCATCTTTGTGTCCACTTGTGCGCAACTTCAGAAACACGTCGAGGTTTAAGGGTTATGGTAGCGGTGTCTCTGTGTAACCATAGTAACCTGCTCGATGAGGTCAGCTGCACTGGCACAACAGAGATAATGACGTAAAAACAGAGCTTAGTTTTAGGCCGTGTGCGTGTGTTTGGTATGCGTGTGTGTGTGTGTCCCCCCCCCCCCCCCCGGAGGACGCCAACCTGCCCGATCAAGTGTCTGTTGAGCCTCATTATTGGCTGTCTCGGACACTGATGATTGAGTAGAGGGAGAAGTGAGAGAGAAGCAAATTGGAGGGCAGAACTGAGGAGTCAATTGAGCTGTGGCTTCACACTCTATCCCTCTCCCAGACGCTCTCAAATGAAATTTTCCGGTCACGCTTGTTGCCATCATAAAGACTGTGTTGCTATGGCGATGTGTGCAGTCGGTCCTCTCGCCAGCGTTCGATTGTTTTAATGTGGCAGAGGACAAGAGATGCTGCGAGGCAGGAAGAAATGAATGGTGTTCCAGGATGTTTATCAAAATGTAATAAATCAGTTGTTAAGGAAAATTCCCCATCGTCTTCAAATCGTTGTTTTAAGTGAACGATCTTTGTGACCCTTTTCTAAACCAAACAGCTCGGGGGAATTGTAGAATATGCATCCACTGAATGTATCTTCAACCACCCGAGCACTGGGACGACTTTTAACATGACCAAACCCACAGTTGTATGGAACCAAATTATGTCTGTTTGCCCAGACAAAATCAAACCAGAATGACTGAAACAATGCAAAGAAACGAAGCAGATCTGTTCAACACTTCCCAATATCAGTCAAAGACACATTAGTTCGGAAGCCGACCATTTATATGGATGTAGTACAGACCTTTGAACAGAACCAGGCTGATTGTTTCTCACACGTTCCAGTTTTTGTGTTAGACAGCTGCTGGCTTCATATTTAGCATACAGACATGAGAGTTGTATTATTTCTCTCATCCATCTTTTGAGAAGAAAACAAATGAGCATACTTCCCAAAATGTCAAACTTTTCCTTTATCCTACCCCAAACACTGCACCTGAAGCTCAATATCACATCTAGTGTGCTGGACGCCAATAACCAAACAGATGCTAACTTGTAGTGAGTATACTGGTATGTGTGTGACATCAACGACAGCTTTTGCGAGCACACCACATCCGATTTCACTCGCAATATACTGACAGCCGTCATGTCTACTGATCAGGATATCTACATCACTTAGTAGCATAATGCCGAGATTTAGTAAAAGATGAACATCCTGGAAGTCTTATCTCCAATTATATAAGCTTCAATCCAGCTGCACCACCTTTGGCTCTACAGCAGCAGCATTTATCCACTTTTTTTTATTATATCGACAAAGTGTGTGTGTCAGTCCGATGTCAGGGTACCATGACACTAACAAGACACCAAGCCACTTCTGTTTCCTCCGCTCTAACTCAGGGTCAATTGCTGCCACTTTAACCGCTAACTTGCAGCCATTTATCTTTTTCGCCATCTCTCTGCTTCCCGCTGCTCGCTCTGTAAATATATTACCTGTCCTTTGTGTGTTTGCGCCGCTTATTGATCGTCTAGAGTCCAGTCGTCTGATGTTCCAGAGAGACCGAATGTGAGCTCATCCCTCAAACATTACTGATCTTTGCCTTACTGCAGGAATACAGGATGAACTCAGAGAGGTCTAATGACAAACTGACAGCATAGATAAAGTTTAACCATTAATAGATACAACTTACTTGCTCATCCCAACCTTTCCAGTCTGACCAGTTGTTGCACAGCTATTCTACGATTAATGACTGCGGTTACTGTTTAAAATCCTTATATATACATACAAATAAGCAAACAAGTACACTGATACTTCAAAGTAGCCTTTATTATTCTAACAAACTTTGCGAGATTAGTTTAATTTCTGAATTTTTTAATGTTAGTGGTTTTTCTTATGTAACAGTATTTAGTATAAACATATTTAGTTTAAATATATTTCCCTTATTGTCAAAAACCAGGACAAACTAACATGTATTGAGGTTCGACACCTTGATCTGCTGTCAAACAAAGTACAGGGTGTTGGAACATTGCCATGTAAAGTTGCCTTTTTTTACAGCAAGGGCACCACTCAAGTGCAGATGTGGATGTTATACCTGATTAAGTCTCTGCTAACAACCCCCTATCCTCCTGTCTGACAACCTCTCAGTCTCCAGCAACATCTTGCAAGACAGTATTACAGGGTTACGGCGAGTGTTGCTGTCACTCTGAAACCTCCCTCTGCCCCCCTCAACACATGACTTTTCAATCTAGATCAGAGCATTAACACCACACGCCTCTCGCTGACCGCTGGCTCAGGGGTCAAGAGCACAGAGGGCTGTTAAACGGATTTATTTTACTAGCTTTGACCTCTTTTATGTGCATACATGTGCACGTGTGTCCTTAGCCTTGGCTTTGACCGTCCACATTGTATTAACCTCACTTTAAGAGAGATATTATTATTCCACAAGATAAAGCTGTAATATCAGCTCGGACATTACGAGGGAGATTTAAGAGAAAAAGAAATCGAGAGCTATAAAGGGTAGAAACTGAGAAATAAGATGGTAGAAGAAAACCAAAGGGAAGACAGAGAGCTGGGGGAACTTACAGAACACAACACTTTCAAATTTTGGTTGAGGGTGGAGGAGCTTTGGCAAACAGCACTCCGAGGGTGGGTGCACACTTAGCCAAAAACTGATACTAGAAATAGAAACACTCACAGGCTGCAATTAAAACAAGCATCTCCAGAGCTGCAAGTTGAGGACTTTAAAGAGTCAGAGGAAAGATGCTCTTTAGAAACTGGAGGGTGGAGATGTCAGAGGAAGCAAACACTAAGTAGTTGGAAAAACAGACTGAGAAATGTTGTTAAATAAACTCCTATCATATGTCAAGAATAAAATGTTCTGCACGTTATTAAACTAGAAGTTTAAGTGCATTTCTCATTGGCATGGTGGTAGTTCAACAACAAAGCAAAACCCAGAATACATATAACTTGTCCTATTATAATTTTTGACTTGGTTTGAGTGATAACCTATTCACAAAAGATTTGTATTCCTAGAGGTCTAGAATAAAACTGCAAAGTGAAAATGGAGGAATAGACAAACAAAAGCAAATTAGTTGCTTGGTTTACACTAATTTGTGGACTAATTTTCGAGTAACTCTGCAGTCAGAAGTGCTGACGGAAAACACAAATCTTAAGTCCCTCTGCTGGCTTTCAGGTGGTCTTGCATTGATTTTTGCTTCCTCTAAGTAGTGTAAACAGCACTGCAAGGTATTAATCCAGGCTGCTTGTCTCAAATGGTTTTAATGTACAGACCAGGGAGGCACATTCATTGCACTGGGATAAATCTTTAATGATCACTGCTCAGGTTTGGTTTCCTCCAACGGTCCATCAACTAGATTACGGTATGCTAATTATAGAATCCAAAACTGGCCGTAGGTGTGATTGTAAGTGTGAATTGTTCAGCTAGTTTGTAAAATCACACTCTGTCAGAGTGAAGATAAAGATAAAACCAATATAAACACAAGCATTTAAAACAATGATGATATCTAGCCTGCAACTAAAGAGAAGAGCAATGACTGAAAGAGATCAAACTTCCAAACGTCGTATTTAATTTCAGATCAACCTCGCTCTCTTTGAGGAACAGTTGAGTGTTAAAGGCCACTGATGCTTCTGCAGGACTTTTGGCCTTTAATTCTGAAATCTGTCAAGTACAGTCTCATCGATCAAAATAACATGAAGCAGCGCTGCACAACGCCGATAAACAAGACTAGAAAACAAAACAAATAATGCAATTATTTAATGGGCAATGTGAATTCAATCATGCTTCTAAATATAAAATGCATTTGTGTCTTCCCTTCCTGCATTAGAGGAATTTTCTCATGAAGGAACACAGGTTCAATACCCATTATGACCTGATGGCTATTACCTAATCTATCATCATTATTATTGAACCTATTCCTGTACACAGATGCTGAGCACAGCCCCCACAATCACACAAATAGCGAGTAAAAAGAAGCAATTACACACACACACACAAAACATATATTGCAATTCCGTGGTGGAAATTTGCTATGCTTCACTTAGGGGAGTGAGTAAACCGGGATATGTGATAGTATGTAATGCAGGGGCGAAGGCAATATTACATAGAAGCAGCTGAATTTGTGCGTGTGTGTTAATACGGGCTCTGTGGGCTGGAGTTAACCCCTGGAGATCAACAGGAAATGTCTCAGTCAGCGAACACAAAAGCTCAGAGCTCCCCCAGCAGAGGGGGGAGGAAGAGAGGGGCGAGGTCGTGGTCGTGTCGATAGATGGCCAGGTGGGTGGTGGCTGGGGAGATGTGATGCGATTATGAAACTGATAAGCCGTGACAGAAACAGAAGGTTTATCACCGCACAATGTTACGCTGAGTTGTGAAAGACTCGCTCTCGGTATCGCACACCCAAAGTCTCAGCGCCTATTTTCAGAGGAAGAGTGAGGAGAGGAGCACTTAGATGAGAAACTACGGTGAGAAAAATACTTGTGAACAGACGAAGAGACTCGTACCAACAGGAAGGAGATGGAGTTTGATTTAATATGAGGAACAGAAACAGAACAGGCTCCTCTCACCACAGGGGAGAGTAAAAAAGAATACCAGCAAAGACTGAAAAAGCTATAAAACAAAGAGAATATTCATAAAAATGGATGAGCAACATTTTCTATGCAACAATGAGTCAGTGTAGATCTTAAAGCACATTAGATTTCACATTAAAATGTAATTGTGAAATTAGCTTTGATGACACACTTCAGACGAAGCTGAAGCACGGAAACTATCGGATGGACTTCCATGGAGTTTGGTACAGATATGCGGGGTGCCCAGATGATGAATCCTGATCTCCTGACTTTTCCTCTAGTTTGAATTGCTTAAAAACTCATCATGCTCAGTAGCGGATGTTGTCAGGAAAAGTAATAAGAAACATTGACAGTGAACTTATTGCAATCTTGCATTCAATATGAACATTTCAATGTTAAGTGTTTTTAAAATGTTTCTCACAATTTAGAAAGCCCAGTTCCCAGTGTTTAATGAAAAAACGCAATCTGAGCAGCATTATGTTTCCGAACAAAACGTGTTGGTTGATGGAAATTAGTTATATACAAATTTGATTTATAATAACAAGAGTTCCATGATATTAAACGCTGCTCAGGAGATAGAGGTGCGTCCTTGATGAAGGTATTCAGACCATCCTAGTCCCCGTCAGCGGCCACAATGCAACAAGCAGACAGTGAAGAACGCACTGACCCAACTCTGTAATGAACGACCCTGACATTTACATCAGCTGCATACTGATGTGCATTTATCAAGCACACACACACTGAACATTGATTTCCGTCACAAAGGAGACAACTTGTGGAAGAATCCGTATCTTAAATGCAGCAGCTCGCCTCGTTGCTGCTCCGCTCTGTGTGTCATCGGCACAACGTGGCTAGTTAAAAGGCTCATCTGATGCCCGCTGCTGCAAGCAGATCGATGCTATTTCAGGTAGGTGGGAAGATGGGAATCAGGGAGAGGAAAAGGGATTAGGGGGTGTTACTAGTGGGAGTAACAGCCCCCTCGTGAGAGCGTGGCTCCAGATCAATGCCCTGACATAAATGAGAGAGGAGGAGGTGTGAGAGGCCAGAGATGCGGGAGTAGAGAGAGAGGAGCAAAGACGGATTGTGGCACGGACTGAACAAATGTAAAGAGGAGAGTGGTTGAAATAGGCAACGGGAAGGGACAGAAAGAGAGAGAGATGGTGTTAACAGCAGGCTAAGAGCTAAAGACAGGACTAAAGAGAAATGGAGAGGGAGCAGAAAAGTGGACAATGGAGTCATTTTCCTTTTTGTTCAGTGGAATCTACCGCTGCAGCAGTTGTAATGGTGATAACAGTAATTATTACCTTTCTGCTTTCCATTAAGAGCTTCTCTTACGCGTCACTGACTTATTAAAGTGTTATCATTAAAGAGCGGTAGAATTTAAGTGTATGCAAAAGGGTCAGTGTGCGCTTGGACAATGCAACCTTCTTTGGTTGAGTAGTAGTACACAATAAATAAATAAATTCTGTACGAAATTAACTCATTTGGTGTATTGATGATGATGGTGGTGGAGAGCGCCGTCCAACATGTTGCTCTAAAATCTCTCATTAGGTTGTCAACTGGGTTGAGTTCCGACTTTGACTGGGTAACACATAGTCAGACTTCAGATAGACGTCTAAATTAAATCGGTTGCACAAAGCTGTCTCAGTAGAACTAATTTGCTATGAATTCTGGGTAAATTAAGACTTTTTTTAAAACTACAAAACATGGCTGATCAAGCAGCCGTGGCACTGCAGCAGAACATGTTCGCCTGCTGGGAGATTTCAACAGTTACAAGGACATTTTACTGCTGTATATTTTAACAGGTTACTGCAGCCTCACAAAAATCTTCCCCTTCTCATTACGCACTCCACAACATTGGTCAGAGTTAGCCTGGCTAACTTCTATCAGTCTTTGTGAACCTCTGTGTGTCTAACCTGCACGAGAATAATCTAAGAGTAAAATCAAGACGGACCCAATACTGCAGACCAGTCTAAAATATTTCTGGTGAATGTGAAGGTCACAATGAGTCAACAAGAGGAACCAAAAAAAGACAAAAAGCCTTACTCTCATCTGGGTTAGGTGAAGCGAGGATGGCGCTGTGATTCCTTTTCACCTCCTCAACTTTCTCTGCCAGAGACTCGATGAAACCCCGGATCTCCTCCACCTGTCGAGAGAGAGAGAGAGAGAGAGAGAGAGAGAGAGAGAGAGAGAGAGAGAGAGAGAGAGAGAGAGAGAGAGAGAGAGAGAGAGAGAGAGAGAGAGAGAGAGAGAGAGAGAGAGAGAGAGAGAGAGAGAGACCAAAAGGCACTTTAGATCTCCTCAGTGCTGAGGCAGGAAGTACCTGTGATTAGCCTGAGTGATGTTGATAGAAACCAAACTAAAGATGTCATTATCGTATTACAAGCAGAATGAAAGCAGAGGGAAGCAAGTTCAAGTGAAAGTAAACACGGATATGTAATGTTTTTCATTTTTATCTGGGCTCAATCATCATTTCTCTGTGACTTTTGAAACACTGGAGCAGTCTTTTATGTATACGCGTGTGATGTGTGGACTAACACTTAACTAAAATCTAGCAAATTACCATACACATACATCAAAATACAGCTGCTATTAATAATGAATACAAATAAAGCCTTCATTTAAATTAACAAATGCTTTGGAAGTCATTTTAGTCAACAACACCTGGCAGGAGAGATGGATCACTATGTGCTGTGAAAATGACTCAGTTCTCAAAAGACGCCGCTCACCTGAGTCTTTACAACCTGTGATGTAGCTCAGGATGTGAAGGCGTGAATATGTGAATCAGGGCTTAGATGAGGCTGCACAAAGCACCAAAAGATGATGCAGACATGCCAAAAAGTATGTGGATAACCAAACATCACACCCATATTTGATTGTTCAACATCTCATTTAAAAACCATGAGCTTTAATCCGCTGCTATAACAGCTTCTACACTTACTAGAAGGCTTTCCATAAGATTTTGGGAGCCTGGCTGAAGAGATTTTGTCCCACTCAGTCACAAAAACATTAGTGAGGTTGACCGCTGATGCAGAGAGATCAGATCTGGCTCACAGTTCATCCTAGAGGGGTTGGATGGGGCTGAGGTCAGGTCATGTTTTTTCCCACCAAAATCACAGAACCATGTCTTTATGGTCCTCACTTTGTGCACAGGAACATTTTCATGTAGAAACAGGAAAGAGTCTTCTTCAAACTGATGGCAATAGGAAGTACACTATTGTCCTAAATATCATTAGCTGTGTTTCCATTCAATTGCCAAGCAAATTTTTAGCAAACTTTTGAAATATTGCAAAAAAGAAATGCAAATTAGGCGCATTTCCATCAACTGGTTTGGAGTAAATAAACTCAGCTGCATAGTTTAGTCAGAAGTTGGCAGTATAGGCTATGCTTCATGCTTCATGTCTGTAACCCTCCAGTAAACAGAGCAGAAGAAGAAGTAGGGTTTGTAAACCGGAAAGAAAACAATCTATGAGAGTAAAATGGAGAGAGGCCTTCAAGAGTATAGTTTCAATTGGGCAAGTTTTAATTGTTCTTTCATATCAGCTAGTATTGGCCAAGTTTCATGTTGTCTGGAGACGTAGACAAACATTCACACGTTATGGGAATATCCGAGAATACGACCACAGCAGAAACAGCAGATCAGTAATGTGAGTTAAATGTTTGCTACGTCAGAATTCATTCGTCAAAGGCTTTTCCATAATCTATTTTATTATTATTATTTATTTATACTCTTTTTCGACGCAGACAAAAAACAGACAAAAAAACACAGCAAGGAAGTTGTGTCAAATTTTGCCATTTCCATATAACTTTTCTAATGTAAATGAAAAATGTGCAAACAAGTACATGAATGGAAACTTGGTCATTGTGTGCTTTAGCATTAAGAGGTACCTTAATTGGAACTAAGGAGCCTATAGCGCAGAAGTATGCAAAAGTCATCATTTTACAAAAAAAACATTTGGAATCATCAGCCGCCATTAGAAGACATCTAACAACAGAAAACACACATCTGGATCTCCATCAAAATCT
This sequence comes from Pholis gunnellus, assembly GCF_910591455.1. Lineage (NCBI taxonomy): Eukaryota > Metazoa > Chordata > Actinopteri > Perciformes > Pholidae > Pholis > Pholis gunnellus. Next base: position 13,611,235 of record NC_136535.1, read on the forward strand.
TTCCTAACAGTTACTTGACTTGGTCCCTCCCAATAAACAGATCAAATGCATATTCTGCAGAAAAATGACACATGATCTGACCAACTAATGAGGTCAAAAAATCATCTGCACCGAGATAACGGTTTGACATTCCTCCCTGCTGCCTCGTCATCAGCTGTGCAGCCACTGGCAGGTAGCAGCTGGACGAGCAGCAGGTCACATCTGTCAGTGACTTCATCAGTGTCTACTTTAATCTCAGTCTGTCATCTAGCCTCGATCACCTTCTCTGCCGCCACACCTGCTACACTTCAGGCCAGACTGTTCTCCCTTCATTCCCCTCTACGATATGTCCGAATTTATTTGACTGTCACTCCTCACAGCTCTGCGCTCCCTCCGTATCTCCATCCATATTCTTGAGCTCTCAGCCTGGGTCATTAATCCCCCATTATCTCTTTAATTAGCTGCTGATTGGATACGTTTTTAAAAATAACAACATAATTGGCTCCGGTAGACCACTGGGGAGAGACCAGAAGGCACATCGTGGTGAGCACAGAGTTAAATGTAAGAGAAACAGGTGGGGAGAGATGGGAATTAAAAAGCAAGATTGAGACAGGAACAGGGAGCAGGAAGTGACAGAGACGGTAAGTGAGCAGAAGATGAAACCACTTTAAGCTGTCTTGATTTAGAGACCATGAGTTAGTGAGTCACAGTCAATCCCTCAGGTCTTATAAGACATCAGGCACATTTTATTGGTGAGGGAGAAAAAAAACATTTCAGACATGCAGAAACAAATAAAGAAGCACACGAACACTCGCCTATTTTATAACTATTCTTTAAGAACTTGATACAAGTAATTTGCTGGAATCTTACAAATGCTCAGAAAGAATAATGTCTCTAATAATGTCACTACTTTGCCATCTATTAGAGTGCTTAAGGCCCCAGCGGGTCTGTCTTGCTGTTGCTCACTTCAATCTTGCATCATCTGGTGAAGGATTGTGGAGGCATGAATTGAGCCTTGTTACATGATGTAAAGAGAGTACTGACAGACGTCATGGGGATTTTTTATGCATCTCAAAGTAATGACAAATGCATAAATATGAGGCTGAAAATCTTTTAATGGCTTTCATTAACGCTTACAAGCATTTTATTTTTGTCTCACAGCTTGAATGTTGTCTTTCTTTTCAGGACTTTGTAACTGTAACATCTCTATAGAGCTTTTTGGCAACGAGTGCAATTGCTTGTCAAGCTATGCAATGATATTAACCACCAAAGATCGCAAGTGCAACCTACTACAGATCTGTGCGCTATTAGTGAGCGGGTATATATATATATATATATATATATATATATATATATATATATATATATATATATATATATATATGGAATTTGGTGGAGAAACCTCACGTGCAACGTTACACCAGCAAGAAATTACGAGCATAACTCGTCACTAGGTGCTTCCAACTACGTTATCTGTGGTCATGTACAGAACGTCAAATACCATTACATAGACTCAGAGTTTTGAGTTTATTGAGTTTTAAAATAGGCGCTACATCGCGAGTCCAGCAGCAGTCGACACATGTGGTTGCTCGTAGTGAGGGCAGCTGTTGAAAACACCAACGGCCTCTGAAACTGTCGTAATCTTGTCTGACACCTGCAGAACTCGAGTCCGCTGTTGGAATATCGATTGTGACAACCGAACATGCAACAACCAGATATTTTGATGCTTTTAACTGTTTTAATTCAATGTTTAAAGCTTGCTAACTCGTCTGGATGGCTGAGGCTGAACGGCACTTCCGTTGCCACATGCGCGTGCACATTGTTGTGGACGTCGGCTGTAAAATAATCTATAAAAATTACCATTATTTATTAAAATCATCAATGGGTAAAGGACAAATTTGTAATATTCTTTACAATAAAAGTTAAAGTATAAACAGTTTAGCTAAATATCCCAGTCAATTTCAGAGTAAAACCATGGTTTCAATCTTGTATTGTAGTTTTTAACAACAGAAGATATATTTTATATCTAACATTTAGTTGCTGACACAATTTATGTCCTTAATTTGTGACCGCATAACGATTGGAGCCTCAACTCATCACTAATGCAGACACATGCATGCACAGACTTCTGTAAAAGCTGTGAAGTCAACATACAACATATGGCACAGATTCGTTCTTACAGACTGAAGGCCACAGAGTGTGGCAGTAAACAGCCCGTGTCAGATGTCCTACCTGCTGTTGAACGACATGGCAGAAAAGTAAGAGACTTCATTATTGCTCCCATCTGTGGCGATACAACCACTCCAGAAAACTATAGTTTTTAAACTCAATCATGAAGATGGTTGTGTTTGTATCTGCTTGGCTGCTGAGGGGAACAAACTTCATTGGCCACATTCATTATGAAGAAATACATCAATCATGTGCAGCAGTAAAGCTCTTCCACAAGTCTTAATACGGCTGATCAATAAGAGTTTTTTGTTGTTGTTTTTTAATCCTTGTGTAAAGCATACAAATATGCCCACAATGCACAATACATGTAATACAAACCAGATCATGGAAGCAGCACATTCTATAGTTTCAAATGGTACTATGAATGGCACTCTTTTTTTCATCCGTGTATACCAGAATATTTCAGGATTTTATTTTTAAAAAATGTGTTCTATGACACCGAGGCATAAGCTATAAAGCTCCTGATCTTGTTAAAAGGGTAAATGAATTATTGTTTTTAAAAATGATAAAATGCAGCATTATCCTATGATTACAATATAGGCAATTACATCCACTTAAACACACACACACACACACACACACACACACACGCTTGCACAAACAAATTATGAAATCAATATCCACTCTGAGGGTCATGTTTATGGTGTGAGTAAAGGACAGAAGGCAGCAGTGGTCTCTCCACTATTGAAAGCTTTAACTAATGTTGTAATTAATGCACCCAGTCAGGGCGAGAGCCTGATTACTCCTTCTCCTAATCTGCTCCCTTCGCTATTTGCATCTCCCTCTGGCACATACCTGTTCCTCCTCTCTTGTTTTGCTGTCTAACTTCTCCACATCACCCTCATTTCCAAATCTCTCTCTCTCTCTCTCTCTCTCACCATCCCACCGGCTTCTGGCTCAGCCTCAAACTGTTCTCTGTGGATCCCGCTGTCTCCACATTTCACTCAAACTCCTCTTTCTTCACTTTCTCACTTGAAATTCCATTCAGAAAAAGATATGTAACTTTCAGTATCTAGGATGGATACAGACAGTCTGTCAGAGGCAACGCACAGCGGCAGAACAGAGATGAGAGGAGACTGCAGACTGCAGTGTTCCCTCAGAGCTAAAACATCACATAATTACAGTGTTTTAGGAGACATTTTGTTGTTGAACCACGTGATGATTGTCAGACCTGAAACTCAGGAGAGTTAGTCAGACGTGCAGACATAAAAACGTACTTCTTATTATACTGTACATTAAAAAAAGGAAATGAAAAGTAGTGTTTTTTATATCTGGACTAGTCTGTTACTAAAATATGTTGCAGGGGAAGCTGGCAGACATTTATTCCTATACACTTAAAGAGATTGAGTATTTTAACATGAAGTCAGGCACGTACAACTTGTCAAGGATGTAATTTGTCATCTCTACTATTCTGATATTAATAGACAAAACATGAAGTTGCAGTCAAGGCCTGGAGAATGTCCTCTATTTGTAGACGATGTTGTCCATTTATTAGACTTTGACTTCTGATCTCAAGATGAAGACCTTTAAAGCAAAAGTTATACTTTCCGCTAGTATGCGAGCGTCCATGTAACGTAAATGTTGTCATCAGAGGGTGTACGCATAGGCTCTGTGTGGACGTCTGCAGACCGTCATTTTGTTGTGACCGGACAGACAAGTCCAGACAGGTTCTACTACCACACATGTGCGATCTATTGCGCATTTGTGGATCAATGTACTCCAAGGGGACAGTATGAAAAAAACAACAACGCTTCCGTGGTGCCCCAGTTTTCCGGGTACGCATCCGTTAGTATATCTATATCACTGAAACTTAAGTCTGACAACATGCTTCTCTCTCTATGTGATGGATTGACCCTCGGGTGCAGTGTGTAGGATTTGGTGGCATCTAGTGGTGGGGCAGTGGATTGCAACCAACTAAAACTTCTCATGTGAGCCAAGCATGTAGGAGAACTACAGTGACCAAGGCAAACATGTCAATGAACCTATCTAAAGCCAGTGTTTGGTTTATGCGTTCTGGGCTACTGTAGAAACATGGCGGTGCAACATAGTGATCTCCTCGAGGAGGAGCCCTTATTTAAACGGCTCATTCTAAGGCAACAAAGACAACGATTCTTATTTTCAGGTCATCATACTCTAAAGAAAACATTAATATTATACTTCATTTATGCCAATAGATCTGCCTAAATACTACACACTGGACCTTTAAATGCATTCCTCGGGGCTTAGCAATCGGATTTTATGTTGCATTCCGTCTGATTGATTCTGTTAACATTGAAAGGAGCCTGTTCAGGTAGTTTGGGCACCTATAGTATGCTCTCTGGTCATCTCCTTTTGGAGGCTTTCAAGGCATGACCAAGTGGGAGGAGACGAGTAAGATCAAGCACACATTGAAGGGATCAATCTCCCAGCCACACTGGAGTGCAACTTATTTGGATAAGGACATTCGGGCTGGTCTGTTTGTCTTGCTTCCCCCACAACTATGATAAGTAATGGATAGGACACCATAGAAAATGTTTCTATCAAGGTGGATCATAGGATAATCAAGTGTTAACTATTTATCACAATAACAGGGCACATTTTGGTTTAGCGGTGTGTTTCTGCTGCCGTGATGGTGCAAAATGAATCTGCATAAGTGTGATCCAGACATGCCTCTATAGGCTCACAAACACCGAGCAGAGTGTGAGGCACAGACACTTCAATTTACAAGAATTCGTAACTGAATGGAGAAATCTAAATGCTAATGCAGAAGGAGGCGGTGGCAGGGGAGGTGGAGGAAGTTGGACCTCTGAGAAGCAGGCGGCAGTTATAGCTGCGGGGAAACAGCAATGAGTGTGTCAATCATATATATGCCTGTTGGTTGGTTACAGTATGTGATGGCTGCTTCTCCTTGTTGATGCCGTTTGTTTGTATTTCCCACGTGTTCTGTGTGACCGTTGTCCTTGATATATTAAATATCTACATAGGTTTTCTTATTGATGCACCTGCAGCTCAGTCACATGTGATTCTCTCGGTGATGCGTTTGTTGTCTCACGTTGCTTTGAAAACTCATATCAAAGTGCTGATTATCAGACCTCTTTCATAAATCACAAATGCGGCATTCAACCTCACTGGACCTACCTTTGTAGCAGCATTTGCAATGGTGATATAAATACTTCAAAGACACAAACGTATAAAAACTAGAAGCCTGATAAAATATGAGAAATACAGCAGTGAGAGAGGAAGAAAGACAACATGACATATGATCATAATAAATAATAAATGTATACTGTATATATATGTATATACATATACGTCTATAGAAGAAGTCTCCCTCGGCTGTTATTTGAGCTGAATTATCCTGCTTTCTAAACCAGTATGTACCAGTATGTACCAGCCCATTAAAAATGGTTCCCCCCCTCTGAGAGCCATGGCGATGTTCAGTTTGTTCCCAGCACATGTCCACAGCGTGTACAGGGAAATACACTCATAGATGCAGGCTAGGTGCATACAGTATCTGTCATGCACAAGAGGAGGGACTGGAAATAAATAAGTGAACTGAACAATGTTGTTATTCAGAGCTGGACAAGAGGCGCATAGTTGGGTTTTTGAATCAATAATGGCCGTTTCAAATGAAATAAAATACACGATGATCTGTGCCACACCAGCAACAACATCAAAAGCAATCATTCATATAAATGCTCCACTGAGAAGAGATATATTACAGAGCTCTGATAAACCAACACGATTAGATGTAGTATCAGGAGACAAATGGTGCACAGAGAGAGAGAGAGAGAGAGAGAGAGAGAGAGAGAGAGAGAGAGAGAGAGAGAGAGAGAGAGAGAGAGAGAGAGAGAGAGAGAGAGAGAGAGAGAGAGAGAGAGGATGACTGTGAGAGAATCAAACCTGTTCAAAGAATTCATCCATGAAGCCTTTGTCAATCCCCACAGCAACTTCATCCTCCTCCTCTGTCGTCTCCTTCCCCTGGACAAACACACATACAATAAGAATTATTTCAAACAGCTGGAAGGTCAATTAATGGACATGACAACTTCAATGTAAAATGTAAGACGTATTTGTTCGACTGCAACACTGGTCACGACTGCACTGGACTGGACCATGTAATGCATAATTCAAGGTTAAATAGAACAGTATTAATACTCGCCTCACAAGGAGCACTTAATCACACTTGTAATCAGAACCACAGGTCGAGTGATTAGCAAGTAATTATTGAATTAGTACCCGGGGGCAGAGAAAACTTTACTTTTACACACTCCAGCCTGCACACTCTTACACCAGCATGTACAGATACATACTAGTGTTCCAGCTATCCCAAAGGTATATTTGGGATATACTCTTATTTGCAAATTATTAGATGAGAAAATCAATAACTTATCTTTCTGTATGAAGCTACAGCTAAGAGATCGTTATCTTAGCTTAGCTTAAAGACGGGAAATATGGGCAAATAGCTTGCCTGGCGATGTTCAAAGCATAATCCACCGACCAGCACCTGTAAAGCTCACTAAATTTACACTTTATATCTCATTTGTGTATTCTGAACAAAACCAAAGTGTATAACATGTTGTGGTTTTACTGAGAGTTATGTTCCAGGTGACAGTTTCTGCAAGAAAGTACTTATATCCCCAAATGTCTATTCATGAATGCACAATACAAACAAATATCTCTAAATAATATAAAGGATATCTCAGTATCAAAGAAAAAGCACAAGAGTGCTTTCACTATTAAAATGGCTAGTCTTTGAATACAAGGAGTAACAGTTAGTTTGCAGTGTTTTCTGCTGTGGCAAAATGGTGCATTTACATCAGCAAGGTCTGAAATTGTTCAGCAAATAACGCACTTATTGTAATTTGTAAAAGGTTAGAAACACAAATATGCAGCTTTTCAATTTTTTAACTCAAACTAAAATGGATTTACACAGTCAAAAAGATAGTTTCCCACCTAGGAAACGTAAACCACAACACTTCAACTGGTTCATCTGAAAAAGTTATAGTTTCTCAAACTTTCTAGCCAATCATTCATTCTGAAATATGTGCTCATTTCTAATCACATGTCATTACACGACATTAGCAGGGATCTCATGTGGTGTCATCTCATTCAGCTTCTGTCAAACTAATTCACTTCTCCATTAGCGGTCTATGAGATCCATGTCAAGAATATATATGCAAATACAGAATCTCATACAATTCATATAATAATGAATAAAAAATAGGATTTTATTTATTTCTCCTTTTCAACAACAGGCACTCTACGATCTCCAACGATCCCCAAACCTTCCAATTCTAAATGTTCTTTAAAAGATTCTCACTAACCCAAAAGCAAACATCCCATAAGGCTTGTTTGTATAAAATGAGAGGAATTCCTTACAGTGTAATGTATAGAACAGTGTTGATATTTTGGAGTAGAAACCACCATCGAAAAGTAGCAGGTTGCATGATGTTGTGGGAATTTTTGCCATGCTCTACCTATTAATAAAAGGTGCCGCTGTAAAACTGTTGTAGAACAATCGTTAAAACATTAGGTCCAGTTAATATTTTAAAATCGCAGAGTTCTATCAAGATATTATGTCATACACAAGTGCAGGCAGTCGGCCGGGTTCGTCCGGACAAAGACACCAATGTGCATGAGAAATCTATATAAGTGATATAACAGCTGACTGATATCTACGGCTGTGCTGATAACAAAGGCCACTGTTAGTCTGTCTGCGTGGTTCTGCTGAGGCTCTGTGGAGAGTTTGAATATTCTTTTTGTTTTGTATTTTGTTGTTTGTGTTGTCAAATCTACAAAAACAGAATCCACAGAGACCTAGATAATCACAAAGCAGCACTACAACAAAATTAATTGATATGAATTGATATGAATGATACCATGTTTTTTATGATGACATTTCAAGTTATTAAAACAAGTAGTCGATTAGTCGACTAATAGGTCGTTTTGGTCTTAGTCGACTAAGATCTCTTCAGTCGATTAATAATTTGTTATGCTTTTTCATGCTGAATTACTTCTTTCCAAGAAATGTATGAATACATCTCTTGTAACACAATATTTAAAATTGTGCTTTTGTGTGATTCTTTGTAAAGAAACTCAGTTTTACAGCTCTGGCGATTAAATTAACTAATTGATTAGAATGTCTTTGGTCAAGGAGAGCTCTATTTATTTTCATCTACGCAACCAAAGTGCTGTTGGTTTCCAGTCTTTGAGAATCTGCTTTTAAAGCATTCCTATCATCAAAACGGTTTATGAGAGGGAAAGGATCTATTTTCTTTTAAACATCCAGAAATAACAAAGTCTCTGTGAGGAACTAAAGTTTTCTATATAAATTAGAGCAAATCAAAATATCTCACCAAAACAAATCTAACATACGACAATCCCAAATAAACTATGAAAGTGCTCCTTCCTCAATTGTGCATCACAAAGAAAGATAAAGTTTGTGTAAGACATCTTTAAACTGTATTTGCATACAGTATATCTGGTGTTTACTTAGCAATTATAGATGGGGGCTTATGCACCTTTTCTTGTCATCTCAAACACAAATCCATTCTGTGGATAGTTAACATGTGACGTGTCAACATAGAGGTGGAAACAGGGAAGAAGTGTAGGGACATGGGGAGAAAAACAGTAGGAGAGGAACCTGTTCTTGAGAAAAAAAGTCTGAGAGGACAGACTTCAGCGAGAGATAGCGAGGCAATTGGCACGAAACTACAAGTGAGAGGAATGCAGCGCCACCGTGATCACGCTAATATTATCTAAACCCACTCAAACTATATTTAATCCAACAAAAACTGATGCTCTCGTGGTTTTACTCCTAACTCAACATTTTGCAGATAAAATGATTCTGTCCAAAAAGAACTGCCTCTGGAGCTTCTCTCTATTGTGCTCAACTGTCATGACAACAGTCAGTATGGTGGGTGTCATATTCTTGGTGTGGTGCAAAACTCTTTACGTGGTATTAATAGAAAAAAGGTGTTGGTATGGCAATGAGGTGCATTTGGGGAGCTGCAGACTATCAGAAGCAGAGAGAAAAGAGGCGAGAGTAGCAGGAGGCAGAGGAGGACGACAAAGCAGGGAATCAGAATAAGATTCGAAAGCACGAGTAATGTGCTCCACCTCCGCAGAGAGATACTGATCTCCTGCAGCGAGGGAAGAGCTTTGGTCTGTTTCTTTTCTTTGAGTGGTCGGTAGGGGAGAGGACTGAGCCCGTGTACCCCAAAGCTCCACCTCCCACCCAGATCTGAAGCTCCTGCTGAGCCACATAGACGCTGGGAGAGGACTTCAATGCTGCCACTCTTGACTCAGCCTCCAGACTTTGACTTGGCCATCCACACGCAGCAGATGCTCTGATCCAGACTTGCAAACATGCATGCACACAACAGCTGACACACTGATAATATACAGTACAACAGACGGTTATCACACAGAGGGATCAGGGCCTATACAAGACGGTCCCCATTAGCCCATAATCCTTCAATTCACCCTGCCTCTGGGGCTCACACTCGTGTGAAACACCCCGGCAGGAGTAGTGGCCTGATTATGCTGTTTATTAGATTAGAGAGTTGTTCTAGGCACCGTGCCAGCAGGGAGTCGCTCCATACAGACAATAGGCAGTGCCTGGACATCCAGTGTAAACAGGAGGAGCAGGAAATATAGTTCACTGGTGAGGGAGCGAGAGATAGATACAAAAAGACATCTAGTGTGCAGGCTGCAAAATCACAGTTGTTAGCACAGAGAAAAGAGGGGGAGAAATGGGGCACCACAGCAATTATTGAAAGCTGTGAAAGAGTAATTGTATGTAAGACGACATAGAGACACAGAGTGTGTGTCGATGTGTAAGTAAGTATTCAGACCCTTTTTGCAGTTTTATCTCAGAGCAAGAGAGAGAAGAGCAGCGAGAGACAGTTCAAGTGGAGATGTAAACCTGTGTGGGCAGTACTTTATTGTCCTTTTGAGCAAAAAGCAGACCGGTTTCCTTCATCTTTGTATTACAGCCAATTCAAGCAGCTTCCTGCAGTCCCATTAGAAATGACTCATACAAATCTGTGTCAACTGCACAGAGGAATACTGAGAGCATAACCAGATTTATTATCATAATACCGCTAGGTAGCATTCATTATGGATGTGTGTTCACTCATATACACACACACATACTTGAACATTTGATCTTTTATTCATGTCTCCTACAGTAGAGACGAACAATGAAAACTGAATCGTAGACTTTTTTTGTGCTTCACTTGCAAAGCACACACACATTTATTGTTATATTGTATATAAGAATAAAGTGTCTTGTTCATGTTTCAAGTATAAAAATTACCAGATTCTGACTTGTAAAGAGGGCTTACGTCAACACCAAAGTCGGAAATACGACTCAGAAACTCAGATTTTGTTCGAAAGCTCATATATATATATATATATATATATTCGTGCCTGAAAAGTCAAACAAATGAGAGGCCTCACATCAACCACAGTATGTCATTTAAAAGATTTCCCCCCAATTTTCATTTATATCCAATGCATGCAATCGTCATACAACTTGAATTTTCAGATAATGTCAATCAAGTCAAGGGAACTTTCTCATCTCTGCCACCCGTGAAAGTAGCATTAGCATAACCGCGATTCCAACCGTAAAGGGACAGTTCAACAAAATTACAAAACACATTCTCATTTCTCATGTACCTCTATAGTATGTAGCCATGCAGGTAACTTTGGTTTCATACTTAGATACCACCAAAACTATTACAAAGTATGCAAGAACATTACTTAGTAATTTGGATGACCCAAGAATCAGGTTCACGTTAGTTTACGAAGTAAAGACTGGTCAGTTTCCTCACTTAAAAATGTCCATAAACACAATCCTCATCCTCACAAAAATAGATATTCAACAGCACACACACACGCACACACACACACCAATACAAATACAAAGCCTTCACCTGCTCCTATGCTCAAGCCCTAAGGACATTCACCAACAGACTGATCTATAGAGTCCATACAGTCTATATACATGCAGGACCAGCTGGCAGTGATGTCACACAGAACATTGTATTTTCACTTTAATTTTGCAATCTTGCAAAGGTGCAATGTGTAAGATCTGGTTACATGCTCCGATCAAATTGGGGGCAGCATTTCACCTCTACTACTGGGTCCAAAACAAACTAATTCTACAGTCATCAACTGCAAAATTCCAAAAAACACTGCTTTCTTATAATCATGCCTGGCGTCGGCCTATACTTTACCTTAGCAACTCGCAATCAGTCAGCGTAAACTCCAGCATTGGGGGTCTGATCCCGGGGGACTGCCCCAACTTTCTGTTGCTGCCGCAGATTAGACCCAGCGCTCCACCAGCCCTCTGACTCCTGGGGCCTGGGGTTTATGCTGGCTGAATGCAAGCTGCTAAAGCTAACCGCTAACTGAGACACCGCCTGCCCTCCTCCAGATCTTACACATTGCACCTGATGAAGTTGATGCTCGATCCAAAAGTCATCCAAAAGTGACTTTAATATGAGTAAAGGTCAGCAGTAAACCAAACAATGATCATGTGATTTGAAAGAAAACATGTACATTCATTCAACAAAATCTAAATAAAATCAAGCTGTAGGATTCAGTATATAAAAATCAAAAGGAGCATTGGTGGCACAAAGCTGATGCCGATACAGCAAAACCACCAATCAACTTACTGGTCTATAGCCGACTGATTGCCTGGCTGGTCGGCTGACCAGCTGATGGAAGAGGAGGACACATTGAGGGCTGTTGAGACAGGATAATTACACAACCAGGGAGCAGCGTGGATGACAACAGGAAGTGATAGATTGAGACAGCCAAATGTAAAACTCAGTCAGTTCCTTTCACATTACCCCTCGCTGATAACAGCACCGGGGGGCAATCTTTGAAGGAAATGAACAAGTCCCCATCTTGGTTTCAGGGCTTACACAGATGGTCAGTGTAGTCAGCTGGAAAGAAAATAACCAGCACTGTAGCTGACCAATGCGCTCCTGTGGATCACTTGCTAATATAAATACAGATCAATACTTTTTGTTTTAATCTACATATGTATGTGTTGCAGTACTTTCCAAACAAGCTCCGTTGTTGTCTGTACGCATTTATGCCCCCCGGAGTACTGGCATCAATTTCCTCCTGCCTTAACTGATTTTTGGGTGAATTTTCCAGCTATTAAAATAAATCTGGTGTCATGCTCATTGACGGCTATTTCCCCGTTGGAAAAACAGTCACCTCGATCAGATTTTTGTGGGTGGCATCAAGGCAGGACACCCCAGGCAAAAACATTGTTTTTCATGCACTGATCAATTTTGAGAGTTTGGGCTGTTTTGCATCCATAACGTCGTCTTTCAGATTAATGTAAAGATGCATTAAAAACACACATTTAGGTGTTTATTTCACTACTTTGTCCATTTGCAATTGTAGATTTCTTCTAAATTCACTAAAAGTTAACATGAGATAATGCTTGATTTGCAAGTTTAAACATTTTAGAAATTTCAGAAAAATACAAAAAAATAATTAACTTTGGAAGTTTGATGGTGATGTATATTAGTTCATTTGTTTTATCCTATTCACCTGTAGTGTCTTCAAAATGTTTGGAATATTACAAAACATATCTTTAGAAGCCTAAAATCAGCCTAAATGTTTTTTGTTATGGCTGTTAACAGTAGTTATGATTTATAAAAAGAGATATCCAAAATTCCCTCTGTAAAAACCTTTGACTCTAAATAGTAGGTCAACTAAATGAAATAAGAATTTGCCCTGGCTTTATGCAAATGTTCAGAACAATTTGTCTTCGTAGAAGTAATCAACTGGGGACATTTTATGGTGGTATCTTTTAGCTTCTATGACAAATTGAAATTACAACAGGGCGGCTACTTTAGTCACTACTAATTTACTGATTAGTTATGGCAAAAACAAACAAAACATAGTCCTGCACAGAAAATGGCGAACAAGCACACAATGTCAGACTGCAAAATTCAGTAATACAAAAATGGCAATAGTCTGGTTATCAGAGTTGCAGATTTGGGATTTAATCCCTCAAAGTATCCTTTTGTGAACGGTTACAGAGCTTTAATCGACACTTTTTATATGGGATTTTCTTTTTGTACAATAAACATACATCTAGTTTCTGCTTTGAATTCCAGTGAACAGCAGCCCTGGCCCAGGTTAACAGGGTGCAGCGAGGGGAGTTCAGCAGTTACACAGAGAAGAAGAATGGGGGTGGGAGAAGAGATGAAGTGCTGCCATCGCAGCAGCACAGAATCAGTGTTTGCATGTGCAACAATTTCCTTTTTCGTAACAATCCTCCTCAACGTCCTCCCCCTTTAATCATCTTCCTTTTTCTTTCTCATTCTCCCTGTCCGTCATTCTCTCGCCTCCTTCTCTCTCACCCTCCTTCCTCCAGACTTCAGCTTCACTTCAGAATCATTACATCAGCTGGCCCACACAACATGGACTCAGTTACCTTTGTCTCGCTCTCCCTTCTCACGCCTTCACTTAACTTCTTACACGTCTCATTATCCCTCCTCAAGACCACGTCAACAGTCATTTATCCAACCAAACTGATGTATTTTTGTTGTGTCTGTCTTATTACCTGGTCCTGAGAGAAACATCTTATTCTGCTGCACAATTTTAGTGGATATATGGTTGGAATGACAAACAAACTTCATCATGCAATCTTTTCTTCATCTTAATCCGTCATTTTATCCCTCTTTTTGCTTTTGCTCCCACTGTCCTCTGTCTTTCATCCCAGTCTGACCTCTGCCTCCCTCACATCTTTTTGAACTTTACCAGTGAAATCATCAAAGTGATACCATTCAAAAACAAATTTACAAACTGTCGCGCTATAAAAGGTTAATTAATGACTTATAATGCGATATCAGTGCGTCTTTCAACAAATCAATGATAGTCAATTTCAGGCCAGAATTTAAATGCCTGCCGCTGCCAGTTTTCATCTCTTTCTGCTGCAGAGTTTACAGATTATATGACTGACCTTTTAGACTAAATGGTGGGTGCTTACTTCTATTTTGGCTTGTTAGCTGGTAATTGGCCGATGGGTTTGGATATTAATTCATAAATTACATGCTGTTGAGGATGTTCATATACACAAACTATTCTGGCCCGGGCATGTGTGTAGTCGGTCAGTGTTCAGTTGCAGGAGTGGGTGAGAAAATGTCAAAGCTTCGGTTGAACATCAATGACAGATCACAGGCAGGGAAAAGAGATGTGCTGTCACCACTTAGGCTTTTCCCACCCCTATCCCTTCTCATATTATTGACTATACCCTGTGGGATATATTCAGAGTGCCTCGCTGACCATGAAGGATTATGACAGCACCAGTGTGGCATTAACGCAATTATATTGTAGATATCGGGGAAATGTAATAGAGAGTGAGAGGGATGTGAAGGATTGGCCGGATGTGTAGAAAAAAAAGACTCCTGGCAGCAAGAGGGAGAGATGAAAGAGCCGTAGGACAAAAAGTACAGAGGAAATCTAAGAAAAATATCAGAAAACAAAAAAGGTGGAAAGAGACAGAGACACACAACTAAAAAAAACTAGACATTATTTTCATTATTTTGTCTTTGAAAATTAACTCAATATATTAACTTTCTACGACAGACAAAGGTAAAGAATCCTCTCATTTCAGAAGGTGGAACTGGGGAATTGTTTATTTGAAAACTGCTTTAAAAAATAATCAATCATCGAAGTCGCTGTTGAATGATAGTCTGTCAATAGACTAATCGATTAATCAACAAAATGTTTTAGCTCTACTATTGACATTGAGAAGAGAACTGTCCGAGGAAAGATTGTTCCAGCAAACAGCTACAGAAACCCAGATTCTTATGCTTCAGGAAGTGAGGGGGAAATAGTGCGACTAGTTGTTAGCTACGGAGGAATGATGTTGGGGTCGATGGATGGGTCAATAGAATGTCGAACCGCGGTCAAAATTGAATGCTTTTAAGGACTCACTGATCGTTCATTGTCATCATGTAACACGGGGTTGCACAACTAAATACAGTGTTGTAGCCCCAAAACAAAAACAGGACATTACTGAAGTGCATTTTTTTGAATTTACATCAGGCAGAATATAAACCACACCAACAAAACAATTCTCCGGGCAGATAATATGGTCATAACATTACAATTTAAAAATCAGGGAACCACTGAGTTTGTGTTTAACGTGTTTTCAGCCAGAACAGGCAGGGGCGCAACTGATGGCAAGTAATGTATTTTGTTGATTGCTTTGGAAGACGTGTCAGTTAAAACTGCCTGTTCAGCCTCACATTGGCAAGATTAAGCATATTATTATTATTATGAAAGATTATCACCCAACACAGACGGACAGAGCTACTTAGAGCCAGATGATGCCAGTTACAGTTTATATCCTTAATCTCCAACAAGTATCCGTGATAAAAGCCGTTATCTGCACTGCTGAAGAACCACTCTGCTGCTATTGATTATAAGATGATGTAAAAGAGGAGGTCTGCACATTACAAATTCAATTTTAGCAGCGGTAACAGAGATGACCCAAAGCTAATTCTCCCACAGCAGATGGGGAATGTTTGATTACAGAATCATCTTTATTTATTATCAGGGTTTCGGTTAGCTGATGCCTCAGGAGCTGCTGTTCTTTGTGAGAAACACAAGAACAAGCAACTGGACAAAACGCATCAGCAGACACTGATTTCAAGGAGATCTCACAGGTAGAAGAAAGAAAATACGAGCCCGTATTTTATGCTTTACTGTATATCAACAGCGTGGTGCACAGCAATAACTATTAGCAGCAGACAGATATCGGATATCATTGAAATTGTCACCTAATTTGCAAAGAGAGACAAATCCCTGGTGAGATGCCAGATTGGTCACACTCATTTCATGGCTCGTTAATACAGTTATGCAGCCTCTTGATGAATGTGTGTATGCCTGTGCCTTTCTTACGGTTTAGCGAGAACATAGGGTAATGAAAGAAACAGGATAATGATTCTCTCCACCTCTGATCTTAAGGATAAAGTCCCATCTGTGGAGCACAGACAGAAAGCTTCTGGTTTCAGAGGCTTGAAGCTTTGAACGAGGACAAACAAAACCTCTGACCCGCTAGGATCAGTGTTCGATTCAACAGCAACCAACACAGGTTTTTCCAGCACTGCTGTGTCACCGACAAAGTGTCAACAGTCAAGATCAGATCAAGGAGAGAAGAAAAACAGGTGAGGACGTGGAATAAAGTGGAATAAAGTGGAATAAAGGGGAGATGGATGTGAGCAGAGAGAAAAGAGAAAGCATAATGAAAAGAAACAAGAGTCAAAGTCACACAGAGCTTTTGAGTCGGTGCTTCACATCCATCCTATTAGTTAATGTGTCACTCCAACACCAAACAGGCAGTGGCAGTGACTACCTCCATGACACACACACACACACACACACACACAAGGCCTATATCAAGCAGCATTGCTATGGAGGACAACGTTTATTGTGTCTGTCAAGCCAAAAACCTCATCAGTCTCATCATCTTGCAGATAAATAGTGTAGTTTAATGAACTATATGTCACGAGGTCAAAACGTTCTGCCTGAACCAACTCGAACACTGACCAACAAGGCTGCACAGAGGAGAGAGAAAGGGGAGAAAGGAAAGTAAAATGGGAAGACAGGAAGCCATCTGATAAATCTATCACTGACAGGAAAAGAGCAAAGAGCAATAACGGAGGAACTCGACTCCCCGAGAGGAAGAAATAAAAGAGAGCCTTATTATTAAAAAGAGATGGAGATGGGAAAAGAAGCAGATATGGTCAATCAAACGACAAGACGGAAGAGAAAAAAAGACGGAGCTGATAAAACGTCAGGAAAAAAAACGAGATAAAGAAATCCCATTTGATTGATAACGGTTCCTGTGACGTGTAAAATCTCTGATAACCTCATCATTATGTTTAGGTTTCAGAGCTTGAAGACGGCTGACAACATCTTATCAGCGCCATCTGTCACCAAATCACTGCTTAGCCAACTGGGAGTGATATGGGACGAGGTGAGGCTGCATGAGCATTTTAGTTAGGCTATTGAGACTGCCGGTTATCAGGCAGCAAGCTAATGAGCTCATAAAGTAGCTTCATGTGCATATGGGCAACGTTGGAGCACAACCTGCACCCTCACACGAATATGAGCAAAACTCAGTTTCCTAGCAAAATGACACAAAAGCACATGGGTGAGTAAACTAGCAGTGTGACTCTGCAAAAGCACACAAAGACACAGAATCCGTAGAGCTCAGCTCTCTGAGTTGTATGTAAAAAAGGAACACGTATGTGAAATCTGTATGTAATATGTTGTTGTAAAGTGACGTTATTTCACCCATTTAAGTATTCGGCAAAAAGAAGCACAAAACAAATCATTTCACACAAGAGGACAAAGAAGATTTAACCGAACTGAGAGAACATTAACAAATTGAAATTTAACAAATGCAAACATGAAAAAAAATAGATGGATGCTACAATCCAATGTAGAGTATCGGCACTGGTATTGGACAGATGTCAACATCCACAATAAAAGCAGTTTCTTTGTCAATGTCATTGAAATTCATAATGAGCTGCTGATCAAAAGGTTTCGTTTCCAGTTAGTAAATCATTTAACAAAATGAGCTGTTTCCAGCTTCTGAAATGTGAGCATTTCCTAATGTTCTTGTTTTATGTCACTGTGAATTAAAAATCTTTGAATTTGTACTCTGACAGATGTGGTCTCCTGAGAAAACTTGCTATAAGTATTTTTCACAATTTTCTGGTACGATTCATTTCTAAAAACATGACCTATTAACCAATATTGAAAATAATATTTAGTTGCAGGCCTAGATATTGTACCATTGTGTCGAGCTTTTATACAATCACACATGTATCCAACACTGTGCTGTTGTAATGTGCTGTCCAGACCCACTGAGGCATCTGCATGAGACTCAAGAAGCTGCATTAACTCCAGGCTGCAAATAGAAAACAATATCAATCCAGTGCTGATGGGAAATAACAGTCTGTGACATGCAATTTACTTCTATTTTATTTGGTCTGGATTGCCTAAAATTGGTCTGGCTGCGGACGCCATTTCTCAGAAGATTTGATCAAAAATAATAAAATAAAACTGAATCAGCAGCTGACATTACAGCTCTGTCGTTCCCGAACGGTTGGTTGGATATTTGTTGTTGGATATGACATTTCTCTCTGAAGCTGATGAGGACGATTTAGTCTGACAGGCTGAAGACACTCAAACACAAACACACACACACACACACACACACACACACACACACACACACACACACACACACACACACACACACACACACACACACACACACACACACACGGGTTGTCTCCCTTGAGGCCAATTCATAGATAGATCTTAACGAAAAACTGAGGAGTCGTAAACTGCCCCCCTCCCCAGTTTAACTGTCAATTACACAGATCTAACAATGGCCACTTTAACACACTAAGCAGCATTGCTATGGAGGACAACGTTTATTGTATTTGTCAAGCCAAAATCCGTATCAGTCATGCATAATCTTGGTCTCATAAATAGTGTCGTTTAATGAACTATATGTCACGAGGTCAAAACGTAGAATCCAAAAGATTTCAAAGCTGTATTTTCGTGATTAGACTAGAGGATGAAGAAATTGAGGGTTGAATTGCAGAGATTAAATGGTAAATTCAAGTCAGATTACAACACCCGGCTCTCTGCACATAGCTCTATGAACTGCAATAGAAACGTTAGGAGAAGACAAAACATTGTGCTCGTTGGTGGTTAATGGTTCTTTTAGGATGAGAGCGTCTGTGACACGCAGAGCAAACATCTAAAAGGTGAAATGGGCGAGCTGGGACCAATTTACCATTTTAAAATCACACACCCATATTGGCCGGATCGATCAAACCACACGGACACAATAATGAATTCGCCGGTAATATATTGCCACACAGGTTACACAATTTGCAATCTAACCCTTTCTGGTGAACTTTAAATTCTGAATAGACAGAAAAATGCTTGTTATTGCATATTAAATGAACGACCCTATCGAGATTAAATATAATTAAATACAGAACGTCTGCTCCTATAAACTCTCTCTTGAGTCCCAGAGACGTCATAAACAGACAGGTCAAAGTGATGTTTCGCCCGGAGAATGCAGAGATAATGACTTTTACTTTGATTTAACACCTGAATCATTCATCTCAGCTGGGCTTTAACCTGCTTCAGCCACACAGTAATGCTCGACAGTAATATGCGATGGTTGCTTGTAATAAAACAACATTTTAGCCTCAAACACACCCCCGAGAGTCCCAACTGTTGCTCAATCAGCGCGCCCAGCTCTGTGGATGAGTGCTGTCTGAAGACATCTTTAATGTCATATAAAAACGTCTTCAAAAAAGCGTCTATTCACAGAGCAGGTGAATGCTGAACATTATCAGGAATCAAACTGTAACTTACATGTTTAAATTCTTGCATACGGTCCTTCATGGTTCCGGTAAATCACTCTTATTCCTTCAGTTCCCGGTGTCTTCTGGGTGCGTGTGTGTGTGTGTGGTGATGGAGCGGCGGGGCGGAGACCGAGAGGATGAGGCGAGAGCGACCGCGGCGAAGGTGCGCGTCTGGCGGCGGCGAGAGGAGGTGATTTTACCACTTCACGAAGCCGGGTGACGCGCACTAAAGGTGAGGCGAGGCCTTCCGCCGTTAACCCATTACACACCTTCAACTTCCTCCTCAATCCGCACTAATTGATCTGCCTTTTCAAGCGAACCTCTCCTCTGTGAGTTTCTTTTTGTTCCGCTAAAGTCAAGTCTGTAATTGTCAAGGCTAGACTGACAAGAAGCTTCCAGCTGGAGCAGGCTGGTCGAGTGGTGACACTGGTGGGTTTGATTATCGATTGAGCAGGTTGAGAGATAACGCCCAGGTGGCTCCCAGTGTGCCAAAGCGCACAGCGACCTCTGTCGGCTGCACGTGACGCACACTGTTATGGACGTGGCAAAATACCTCGGAATAAATTTAGGATTTTAATATAATACACTTAGAGGTGTGTAATATATTTGCTTTTACAACTGCATACAAAATATATAGTTGAGTTCCTTTAGTTTTCCTTTTTTAAATGCCTTCATATGTCCATGTGGGACTTTCAATTGTATCCATTAATGTATGTTTTATGGTTTTATGCTAAACACAAATTTGAATCACCTTTTCAATACTCAACATTTCTTCATTATGTTATACAGTAGGTATTGTATAATATTAACAATCTACATAAGCCATCAAGTCTACAATTTTTTCCCAAAATGATGTAGTGATAGTTCCAGCAGCAATGTGTCATTTGATTTTAAAGTTTATTTAGTTCCTTTTCCCCAAATAAGCAACGTCTTGTTTCTACATATGGACTCTTCATCAACGTAATGAACTGTCACTATGTCCAGGGCAAACCAACACATTTGCGTAGGCATTGCATAGATCATTTTGTACATGTATGCTTTTGTAACATAGGATTCTGAAAGTGCGCAGCCTTTAAAAAATACATGGACGTCGTTAGTTCAATTCCTTCTAAATTCTGGAAAAATAAACCGTAAATATGTTTGTAGATTTTTAATAAAAGGCTCATCAGAGATGTGTCATTTGATAATTTAGAAAACATTATTTTAATTCTTTGACATCGTTGACTCTGTCAATGCCAACTCTGTCTCCACTGTAAGCAGTACGGATGTCTGTCCATGTACTTGGTATCTTCATGGAGAGGACAATCTTCCCACTATTTGTGAGAAACAGATGATTGGCCATAACAGCATTTTACTGTTGCATCTCATTCACTTGAATTAAGGAGTTTGAGTCCAAACACTCGAGGGGTGATTGTGTGCGGTGGTACAGACTAATGAAGGCACAGCTGCATGAATCATTTAGAAATGAGGTCTTCTCTGACGTGCAGTGTATTTTGTGTCTGCTCGAACCTCCCTGCAGACCAACAAACACACAGCAGAGAGAGAGAAGAGGCGTCAGCAAGTGTTACAGTATACAGATAACCACAGGAGATTCAGTTACATCTAAACCCAAGTATAGTACATGACTTAGAGAATACATATTTAAGCACAAGATAATAAGTTCACATGTTTGTCCTGAAAGAGTTTAAAGCACAGTGCAGTTATTAGTACGTACCGTCCCTGTCTTCTCCTCCTCTCCTTCTTCTCAAAGACCCAATCTCGTCCCTTCTTCGCTGATTTCCCCTTCATGTTTTTGAACCGGCATCTTCACAAAGACAAGGTGTGGCTGATTAGCTCATTTATAAAGCACATTGTTCTTTGTGACAAACCACATCTCCTCGCCTCTGCTGCTGAATGTTTCACACATCCAGTCTCTTTGTGCAACCAGGAGGAGCAACTTGAACATCACTATGTAAAAAGGGAGGAAAAGCTGCCCGACAGGGTTTTAAGTTAGACAGCACGACGACCCTTTCCAGATTTCTCTTGGTCTTTCGGCTTCATCAAAGCAGGTATGACTGAACCTGCGCGTATGAGGGCCAAGACCTGTTTCTAAATGGCTGTCTTAATACAAACCAATAAAGATATTCGAGATTATCCAAATCAGAGTGAAGTAGGGCGGCAACTAACGATGTCCTTGATTAATCGTTTTGTCGATAACATGTTAAGACAATAGGGTGAACACAATTTCAAAGATTTTCAAATGATTTGTACTATCCAGCTAACTGTCCAAAATCCAGAAGATATTCAGTATGCTGTCATATTAGATAAAGAAAAGCAGCCAATCCTCACATTTGAGAATCTGAGACCAACAAATATTCGGCATAAAACAGAGAGAATCAAATAATTAACTAGAAAAATCCATAAAATGCCTTACATGCAGTTTCTAGCAGTAAGCGCATCAAGAAAAACAAAAAAAAAGTAACAAAAATATAAAATATAAAAATATTTTCGCAATCTTTATCTGACGCTCAGATGGCCTCATCTCACCATATTACATATTTCTGAATAATAGACACCAACAAACAAATGTATCCAAAGGAAGTGTGGTGACCGAAACAAACTCTGCTACTTCCCAACACGTAAACGGCTTCATCAAAACGTCACAATGAGCAGCGTCTCCCTGCTGTGAATAACTTTACCTTTGTCCTGAATACTGGACCTGGTTTGGGACGGCTCTGTCGGAGGTTTCTCCTCCCAATCCCTGAAAAGAACAAACGGAGATCAAAGTGATCATAATGTAGCTAAATCAAACGTACACAGCACCACTTCCACTACAGCCAACTCCTTTCATTCTTACCTTGGGAAGGGCTCCTGTTACTCCAGCAAACAGACACAGGAAGAACCTGGAAACAAACAAGATGCGTGTGAACGACTGAGTAAATCAGCCTGACCATTTTAATAATTCATACATCACAAAGCTAAAGTGACAAACAGTCGAGTCAATATGAACGTCCTTCTCTTGAGAGTACACAGCGGCTGATTTCACAGACCATTAAGAAGGAATTCATTGCAGAAGGCTGCAGCCGAACAGGTCAAAATAAAAATCATAGCTTTTATCGTAGCTACTGACTTTTTAGCCTTGGTGCTGTTGGGGTAATCCACCACCATGCCTCCACCGAAGCCGGCCCTCATGGCCTGCGTCGTGATCAGCTCAAGCTTTAGAGAGGGAAGAAGAAGACTGAACGTAAGTAATCTGGATAAAACGTCAGGTTTTGAATCCACAGTGCACAACGTTATTTCACCTGTTCTGAGTTCTCTGGATAAAGCTGGAAAACTGCACGTGCGCCTCTTGACTGAAAGACAACGAGTGAGGAGAAGTAAGCAAAGGTCTTCATCCTAAATTATGGAATCCTGATGTTTGGATTATAGTTGAAAAAGTCAATAGGAGTGATAAAACCTCACCAGAGAAGAGTAGAGAGTACTAAAGAAGGTGTAGAGTCTTTTAGGAGGACTGTGTGACCTCTTGTCTGCATTACAGAGCCACTGCAGAGCAGAGATACTGACAGGGAACAATGCAAAAGTTAATGACAATCAGAGTCAGAAATTATTCAACATGTTTTTTTTGTTTAATTTTTAAACATAAGCATGTTCTGTTGTTCACCTGATGCAACCGTCGAAGGTGCCGGCTCGGAAAGGCATCCCCTCGCCCATGTCCCCCACTAAAAGGTCTCCCTCCACTTCTCTGTCCAGTGCAACATCTGTCACAGAGATGACGATCAATGTTTCAGACACATATCCACATTTATAATCCAGAGGGATCAAACTGAAAACTCTGATTCAAAACAAGACACACGTTTTGTTAGGGATGCACCAATACTGATGTCAGAACAGTAATTCCTGTTGATTTTGAAGGTTTGCTGGTGTACATTTAATTATTTTGATAATAAATAACAATTCAGTAGATACATATCTATGTATATATATTATATATTAAGTCAAGTCTGATGTTTCCTCACACATAAAATAATGGGAGCAGGTAGAAGTACTAACTACTCATTTCCCTCCTAAGGTTTTCTCAGTCTAACCATTTCAGAAAGTTATCTCAACCGATTAAACCACGAAAAGATAAGGTTTAAATTATATGAAAATATTAACATAACCAACATAACTATTGTTGACACAACCCAAAATCTCAATTGATATTCAGTATAATATCACCACATCAATATATTGGTACATAATCCAGCTCTTGCTTCCTGTTTAAATGCATCAGTGTCAAACTAACCCAGCATTGCTGTGCTGATGTCGACGCCAACCCAGTAGTGTCCCTCCTCCGACAGGTAGTCTCCACTGAGCCCAGAGCCGCACCTGAGAGACAGAGGACAGACCGACACACACGATTACCGTATTATTCTGGATCTTACAATGCGTTATGTTAAAATAACGCGAGACTATTACAACGCTCGCTCTCACTCACTGCATCTAAAACTCCAACTTTCTATTAAGTTGCAGATTCTGCAACGCCGCTCTACTTAAAGAAGTTCCTTCTTCATCTCCAGATTAGAGTACATTCAGAATGCTGAAGTATACATCATCAAGAAGACGGATTACATTTTGTGTGGCGAAATGCAGCAAAAGTCAACAACAGATTGATGTGTAAACATTTATAAACATGTCTTCAATGATCCGTTTTAGACCATGCTTAGCCTTACTATGAGCGTATTCATGGTAAGCTTCACATTCAAATGATATATTGTATCATTTCTTACTCAAAGTATTGCTTTAATCAAGTTAAAAAGTGTAATGCTACATGTAAACGCAGTCAGCGTCACTCCCTCACCCCACGTCTAGCAGGAAGCATGGCTGTCCCTCCGGCAGGTTTAGGAGCTCTACGGCTCTCTCGGACATCTGGGTCTGGATCTCAATCATTCGAGAGCTGTGAAGCAACAAAACACCCAGAGAGTTCAGAGACTTCTGGCAATGGAAAGACGTTCTTCGAGAAACAAGTTCCAACCTTCATGTGGTAAAGTGCCACCGGGTTAGATGCTGGATATAGAAGATGGGACATTTCTGCACCACACAACTGAACTGACGTGCTGACACACGGGGTGTAGTTTTTAATCCTACAAACATAACGACCACAGTGACAGGAAGTTATTCATAATAAACACACAGACTCACTTCTGAGAGTATTTCTTTGCCTCGGCTTCATTGTAGTACTGCAGGGATGAGATCACATCAGATTAATTCAACAACACTTCAATGAAACAGTGTGAGCCTCTTATTTATGACTATCACAAATCACTTCAATATATGAGAAACAAACAAACCAGAACAAATTACATTATTGTAAAAACAATAACAATTGAGTATCACTAGTTAGCCTGCCGTCCAGTCAACACGTATTCAGTTCCTTGTTAAAATATTGATATATTGTATCTTTAAAGAGAGCTGCTCCTGCTGCTACCGTTAGCTTAGCATCGAAACACTGCAATAAACCGCGTCACTCACCACATCTGGAGGAGCAGAGTGTTCAGGCCGTCGACAGCTGGAGGTCATGGTTGTCCTATTGTGTGGGTCGCTGTCTGAAGATGAAGAACAAATGTGTAATATCAGTTCATAAACAAGCTAGATGTTGTGATAGTCCGCACGTGAAGACCAATGACGTCAAACGCATGCGACGTAAGAGGTTCTTCTTCGTCCAGTTTAATAAAAGCAACACAGCTAAAAACAAACGCTTATATCGCCACCGTGTGTGCAACCAAGTAAACATGTATTAAATCAATCAAACATAAACACATTATTTTAATGCAAAACGCATATCGTTCTTATATAATAAACCTGTTCTTATAGTTATTGTTTTCAACCAACACAAGTACAAATAAAACGAAAATAAATAAATAAATGTATTACATGCCTGAAACACGTATTTTAAACATTCTATAAAATACATAAAATTACACTATATTTAAGCTAATGTCATCTATCAAGGTGTTTCACTTAAACTCTTTGTTTCGCATGGCCTTTAAAAAAAGCCTTAAAATCATTAATTACATTTTTGAGGCCCAATTATCCATATAATCTTTCCTAGAAGGCTTTGAATAATCAATTTAAAGGAAGAAGTTTAAAATAGTGTCCTTCAGTTTCATTATTACTTGATAGACCTTACACTCCAAATCAAACCTAACCCTATAGTTATAATTATATAGCTTTTTTTTAACTGGACAAGCAAATCTTAAAAGTTTGTCATTACATAACAGTATGTTATCCAACAACTACATAACTATTTACGGTTTACAGTTTTCTGTAATATGATTGGTCCAATTGGTCGGGTGTGACGTGTACTTCCTGTAAACATTGACTCCTATTGGTCCCTCGTTGAGTGACGTAGGCTGGTCGGATGCTGCGTAATCAGTCCTGCCGCCCCGTTGTCGGCAAAATGGCTGAGGTAGGTCAGAAGCTGGGCACCGGTGTTTACCGGCTGTCCACTCTCAGAAACAGCCGGAGTCGACCGGTGTGCACCGGAGAAAGTCCCGGATCTCTGCTGGTCCACTGCACGTTCAGTGACAGTCGGTTAAAAGACGAAGGGACCCGCGATCCACGTGACGTTCAGCCAAGAAGCAAAGCAACACAATGCAGATCAGAGAAACCTTCCAGAGTGAGAAGAAGTGAAAGTCAACGGGGAAATGTGACTTTACTTTGTGCTGCTTCTTTGGAGCTGGATTCATCCCGTTTTATCAGAGAGAGCCTGCAAGCTCACACAGCAGCCCTGTGCAACTCAGCAAGACTGCAGCCTCTCCTCCAGGAGAAGCTGCTGCCGGGCCGGATGACACCCTGGACCAGAGGAGCTGTTTCCATCCACCCTGACACCTTCAGGTCCCCTCAGCAGCTGCGAGCTTTCTGCACTGTCATCTTCATTCTGGCAGAGCAGGGGTCAGAGAGACTGAGGCGTCTGAGACTACGTCCTGATAGTCGTAGAGGCTACAGCTGGAGGAGTGACAGCAGCTCAAAAAGTGCCCCTCTGCTGCACAGAAGCAGGACGTCCTATTACGATACCCTCAAAGTGACCCCCGCTGCCACGCAGTCCCAGATCAAGACGGCCTACTACAAGCAGTCCTTCATCTACCACCCTGACAAGAACCAGGGTAACGAGGAGGCCACTCAGCGCTTCTCTGAGGTCAGCGAGGCCTACACAGTGCTGAGCAACATCAGCCTGAGGAGGAAGTATGACCGAGGTATTCTGAGCAGGTCGGACGCTCAAAGTGCAGGGAGGCCGTCCTCCAAAGAAACTATGAGCAGATCCACAGGCTCCCCACAGCAGCAGCAGCATCACTTCAGAGCCCGGCGGTTCTCCAAAGCCGGGGAGAAGACCATGTTTGATTTTGACGCCTTTTTTCAGGCTCACTACGGGGAGCAGCTGCAGAGGGAGCGCGAGATGAAAGCCAGGAAGCAGCGCATGCAGGAGCAGCAGAAGGAGACTCTTAGCAAGTGGAGGCAGGGGAAAATGCTGGAGATGACCGTGGCGATGCTGCTGACCATGGCGGGCTTACTTTTGGTCAATCTCAGCAAGCCCTGAAATAGAAGCAGCAACCTGGTGTGCAGCAACCTATGAGGTTGCATGTGAGGACTCTCGGGGGGGGGGGGGGGGGGGGCTGCTACCTCAGACTGTTTTGCAAGTGTTTGCACAGCTTCTGACAGTTGAAAACGATTATTTTTAGTGAGTTGCAGGAGTCAACAAACACCGGATAACTAAAGGCCATAGATAGGCTTCTTATTCATAAACTGTGTCCACTCACAAGCTGATTGTATCAAGACAGCAACTGAATATATTAGTTTCCCTCATGAATAGGATCTAAAAAGCATCAACACACACACACACACACACACACACACACACACACACACACACACACTTACCTAGAAACGGGTGATTGATCCAAAACGGTAATCTGAAAACCTCATAGCAGGATGTGGAATTATTTATTCCTGCAACCGTTTGAGCATGTAGCTCCTTCGTGTGATACCATAATTAACATTTAATTTACTATAAAATTAGTTCCAGAGTGATGTAATCACAATCTGGTAAAAGTGCATACATGTTGCAACATGAACAAACCTGATGTACCAGTTATGTGTAAACATTTATTTATTCACTCTCTTTTAGGAGTGACAAGTCTGCAGCCAAACAACAAACCCAATTCGGTTCATCTAAATACTGCACAGGGATGACTTTATTAAAGTGTTGAAAAACACACAATTCCTCTGCCTCTTCCTACACACTGGATCTGTTGTGTAGAAAGTTACTTTAAAGTGTGCGATTATGAGATTATTAGGAAAGTAATACACATTTCTATGCCTTCTTCCAGGTGTTAAAGTGTTTATATGTGTATGTACTGTACATACACAATGCCACACTATGGTGACTTGCGTGTGAGGGAAACTGTTGTTTTATTTATCAATAATCATAGTAAATATGCTGTTCCAATTACCCAGCCTGTTCTTGTTTTTTGTTTTGCGATGTTATAAGATGTGAGCTCTAGAGGGCGTCTGAGTACCTCAGATCAGAATGATCTCTGGGTTACAGCTGGAGGCCTGAGGGGCTCAGTGAGTTTAAACTGTGCAACGATATATATTCATGCGTGTTGTGGAGGTCTCAGCCTGCAAACAGCTGCTGTGGTTGACTGTCTGTCTGCT
This sequence comes from Pholis gunnellus, assembly GCF_910591455.1. Taxonomy (NCBI): domain Eukaryota; kingdom Metazoa; phylum Chordata; class Actinopteri; order Perciformes; family Pholidae; genus Pholis; species Pholis gunnellus. The sequence continues at coordinate 13,639,542 of NC_136535.1, forward strand.
TATTACCCTGAAGCTGCTACACAGTAGAAACATCAACAAGTATTTGAGTCTTTAACCCTCCTGTTATGTTGCGGGTCAAATTGACCCGTTTCAAAGTTTGAAAATCTAGAAAAAATATTTACAATTTTTTTTTCTGTATGAAACTTCTTCTGCTTGCCTTAATTAGGGTAATCTACGTGAAAAAAAATAAATAAAAAATATCATGTATTTGCAACCCCCCCCTGCAGGTTTATATAACAGAGATGATGTTCGGGGTCAATTTGACCCGGCAGTGAAGTGGAGGCTATAAGGGATCAGAGGGGTCAAGTTTAGACCATTTCTTTCTTTGAAAATGTGAGACAAAGTATCTCTTACTCCTCCCAACATGTTTCACCCGATTTCACACACACACACACACACACACACACACACACACACACACACACACACACACACACACACACACACACACACACACCTCGTTCATTGTGTTGATATCTTGTTCATTTTTGTAAATGTGTGTTTCTTAACACTATAAATAAACATAAATACAGTTTACTTTCAATACAAATCCTCATGACTCATTTAGCTTGATTTTGAGTGAGCGGGTCAATATGACCCTGAACAGCAGAGGTGTCTCTTCTCCATTTATCTACATCACCCCATGAAAAAAAGAAAGTTTCAAAATGTAAAAAAAATTTAGAAGAAAATACATGTTATGGTAGACTAATGCAATTTACATCTAGGTTTTTCCAATGTACCTAAAAAATTGTTTTAACATGTATTTTTCATTAAAACGAGTGAGTTACCCTCATTGAACTATGATCTATGGAGGGGGGAATAACTCCATTCCACTAAAAACTGATTGAATTGTTAGTAAGGGTGTTGGTGATGAGGTACAAACTATATTTATTAGGATTTTTTGGTTTCTGACAACTTTTGGATGATTAAACCTGCACCGGGTCATATTGACCCGCGAACATCATGGCTGTACCTAAAAAACGAACATAACAGGAGGGTTAAACTGACTGAAGTGGTCGAAGCAAGTGAAACTATGATCTTTGGATCTGGTTCACGAGCTGTCGCACATTTATGAACTGACACTGAATATATAACAACTGGAAGTGTGTTCACATAGCGACCTAATTATGGAACAGAGGCTGTTTTATCTAATATAAACCGAAACAAAAAGAAGACCACATAATGTGACACTTCTGTTCTTAATACAGATGAATAAATATAGGTGAGACAAATTATCTCTACACAGCAGTTCCCTAAAATTAAATAGCCTATTAATCAGATTATATTTGAACTCTGAGACTTTAGCGAGCCTTTAACACCCAGAATGTGACATTTATGAGTTAATAACTGCAGAAAATGTACAATAGTTTGTTCACATTTTATTCACAGAAATATAAAGTAGTATGTCAAGTACATCACTTTGTACAAAATTGCACAGACTCTTCAAAACTCAGTCAGACAACAGAAAGTTTAGCTTTAAGAAGTGTTAAGAAAATAAAAGGGAGGCATGAGCAATCTGTGATATGGGCTCTTGCAACACACGGGTTCCACTGAGGCTGTTTCATCAAGAAGAATCAATCAATTGTACATAAATAAGACTCGATAGGAAAAATGTAATTTACAGTTTATTCATGGTTTAGGAATAAATATGTTTCAAAAATAGGATTCAAATTGGCACATGAACTGCTCCGTCCGCTCCTCGACTGACACTGAAATCTCACCTTTAAAGCTAAATGGCCACGCTTGAAAAGACCGACGTTGACTCTTGATATGTTTATTCCAACTTAACAAAAGTGTTGCATATGTCTAACATACAGTCTGCTTTTCTGTTCATGTGTTCAGGTGTGCCTACCACGCTTTACAGTAAAGGTTTGACATTTTGGGAAGAAGATTTATGAGAAGGATGATACCTGTACAGTAAATGTGAAGCTACAGCTAGCAGCCTGCTAATTTAGCTTAGCACAAAAACAAAATCCCCAAAGATCCATCTACTAGCATATCTAAAGCTCACTAATAAGCATTCTGCCTTCCTGAACCGTCTCCCACGCAGTGGATGAGACGGTCCCTCTGTTTCCAGTCTTTGTGCTAAGATAAGCTAACCATCTGCTAGCAGCATAGCTTCATATTTATTACAGACATGTGAGGGGTATTGGTTTTTCTAAATTAATTCTGGGCAAGGAAGTGAATAGGTGTATTTCCCAAAATGTCCAACTGTGACTTTAAGAGGTGTTGTGACATTTATTTTTGTTTTGAATCGTTAATTAATTACAAAGCTTAAACTCAAGACTTTGTCAGCAAAAAGTAAAGCAGCAATGCCACATCTTCTCATTCAGGCGTGGCCATCTAGTTCCCTTTAGCTCACTGCCTGTACCGTTCCAGTCCACACCAGGCCGCACAAACGGTGCACAATACTGCCACCTTTCTACAAAGAAACAAGTCCCCAGTCCCCCCGATAGCCTTAATGCTGGATTTGGTTTACTAATATCTTCAAGGCATTACTTCAAAGTGAACTATAGCAACAGCATATCTAATCTACAGGTTACTGATATGATAAGCTTGAATACAGAACCAGCACCAGAAGGAGGGACCTCGAAAACCACGTTTTAGAAACACTACTGTAGCACACCGATCATTGAAAAATATTTGGACTCTATTACGCCACCACACACTCATAGAAATAGCCCGGTATGACAGCAAAATAGGAGCCACTCTGCCATATTCATACTGACTGAACTTGTGTTGTTCGTCTTCCATTTCAACACTTTTAAACTGATTTCTAACACAACATATGACCACCTGTGTGTGTGTTGCAGTCACCAATAAAACTGTGAGAACGAAACCATTTCAGTACGCAAAGATATGCATGTTCAGCGTGTTTTAAGCAGAAAATGACGGTAAAGTAATCCCCTGCATTCACTTTTTGGGCCTATGTGATTATGCGAGATGTTAACACCATCCTCCATGTCAGTCCATTCTAGTCCAAGGTAATTGTCAGGCACTAAGACCCTTTAGGCTGTACACCGTTAAAGAAAAACATCTCTGAGGTAACACTAACACACCCATGATTGCTGTGCCGATGTTAAAGCAGAGACCAGGGCAGGACTTTGTAGGGAAACCCTGCAGGGACATTTAGGATATCCGGGACAGACTCAAAGCAGCTTTACAAACATCAATGGGATGCTCTCTGGAGCTCAGAGGGGAGGGACTGTTTCTTCAGGGTCATTTCAAACTCTCAATCGTTCAGCAGGGTGGTGACACAGGCTCTGCTCCCAGGGAACTGTGGGTAAGGGTGAACAGGAAGTGGTCAGAGGAGATGAATCAAAAGACATATGACTCCACTGGACGACTTCCTCTTGTTTTCTCCCGCCCACTCATCTTCCCCGCTGCATTTTCTACATGTCCGTTTCCGACTGAGGCCTTCTGTTTCTCTGCTCACTCACATTCTCAACAACTGAGTTTGAAACGAAGCTGCAGGGCCTGGTGGATTTATCAGCGTGGACACACTGCTCGCCATGATCTCACCCCCCCCCCTTCTCATATCAGAGAAACAGGAAACTGCCTTGAAAGAAAAACAAACAAACAAAATAATGGGCGATCCAGTGATTTGGACCGTTTTTCTTGAATCATCAGCAGAGCGTCGCGTGTCACCTCCAATACTGAACCCTGCCCCGCGCCGCTCAGTAGAAAGAGTACTGGTTCTCCACTGCCCGAGCCCTGCGAGTCCCGTCGGCGTCGTGGTAGTCGTCAGATCCGCCACTAGAGGCCTCCAGCAGGCGCTCAGAGCTGTTGCTCCGGCTCTGTAACCCTCCTCCTACTCCTCCTCCAGTACCTGGGTCACTGCGGGAGAGGGAGGGAAGAGCGGTGGGTGAGGAGGAGGTGCTGGAGGAGAGCGGGGCATCAGGAGGGGGACCTGCAGGCGCTGTGATCCCAGGAGGGTGGAGAGCTGGCTGGGCTGAATCTGTCCAGCAGCCTGCATCCCTGGCTGGGGTGAGGACTGGAGGCACAGTCACATCTGTAGCAGATTGTGGGAAGAAGAAAGAAATAGAATTGATTAATCCGTGCTGATAATAATTGTTGGTTTACACCTGAGAGCAAAAGACTCCTTCAGTGAGCAGCAGGTAAATAGAGACAGCGTGGGCCTCCATTAATATGCTTTCTCTTGGTGGGAAATAACATCGACAACACTGGTACCAAAGACTCGCCTGACCAGTGTATCAGTGAAGCTTTTCACGTCCTGAATCAAACCCTCACTCTATGCAACTATGTGTATGGGAGTGAGTGCATGAGCGTGTGTAGGTCCAGCGTTGGAGGAAACAGAGGGCCTCTTTGTGACCACCAGGGTGGGTTGGGGCCGGAGTCTCGGCCTGCATGCAAAACTCCTGCCGTATAATCGCCCCCTCACTCCCCTGTACAGGAGGGCATTCATCCCATGCCAGGAGAGCAGAGGGCAGCAGTGCTAGTACATCTAATGTTTTTGGAAGTTTCTTATTGCCCTCCACTAACCTTTGGTTTTGAGGAACAATTGTCAAGTTTACTTTTTATTTGAAACATATATAATTTTTTTTTTTAATTATTTATGTGAAATATGACTATTAGATCATTATCATATAAAATAAAATAAAACACCTCTATTGTGTGTTTTCAGGGACCTTCACTTAAGTCTGAATGGTTTGACCTGTCCAGCACACCTGATATTAATGAAGCACTAATGAAGCATCTAAAAAGAACACCGTTACAGTGTCTTGACATCAACTGATCAACTCTCCAGTAGTCGTGACTGGTTTTAAGCTTGTGTAAGATGGTGTATGAGCAGTGTATACTTCATGTTGTTGTGTACCTGTGGTGGAGCTTCGCTGCACCTGTACATAGGAGCGCAACGTGATGTCAGCAGAGCCTCCAGACTCGAGGGGGATCGGGTGGGCGTGGAAGTGCCGCAACATGTCCGACACGGTGTGGAACCACAAGTGGTGGACGTGGCACTGCCCGTTCTCGTTCACTGACAAACGCAAATGCTGGGAGAAGGAAGGGAAGGAGGGGGAGAGAGGACATTAACATTGGGGGAGAAAAGTTTGTGATTCAAAGGAATTAAGATGGGAAAGAAGAAGACACAGTGAACGCCTGAAACAGACAGACCATGACAGAGGTCAGGACATTATCTGAAAGGCGTCTCGGGACAGAATGCAGAAGGCTGACACCAGAGGAAGAGGCGGTCGCTGACACTTCCTCGACACTGCCGGCTAGCAGGATGTGATGTGCAGGGATCGCGTTACATAAGAGAACACAAAATGTTGACATTACTGCATCTTTTCCAGGGCCTGGATAACTAGGTATGCACTGAGCTGCAGTGGCTGCAACCCAAAATGTCATTAGAACAAGCGTGAGTGAAATAAACTGCAGTTGGGAGGAGAGATAAATGTATTCTAAATTAAGATAATTCATGATTTAAAGAACACTAAATGTATCAATGACAGTTGTTTTGAGTCTGTTATCAGCTTCTCAAATCAATTTTATTTCATATCACTTTAAACTCAGTACATTTGTTTTGTTTTTCTACATTTTATAAACTGAATTGGAACACATAAACCAAATACAACTGTCAAACCATTTCCAAAAAACAAAACTAATAGTTGCACCCCTATCACGTGATAATAGGATTTCTCCTCTCTTTAATCGTCTCACCTTAGCTTTGCCCTGAAAGTTGAAGGTGAGGACGTACTCGCCCGGCCGCGTCTCGCTCTGACGAATCACAAAGAGCCCGTGGCTTCTGGCCCCGCCTGCAAGCACCAACTGAGCCGCACGCACGCGGGACAGTGTACCATGGAACCATGGGTAACTTGCCAGGCTGGCATCGCCATCTGACTCCTTTGCTCCTTCAATGCCACCTGAGTAGAAACAAATCAATGTTTTCTGTAATCTTCTTTTCTTCAGTGTTTTTGAGCGGTGACACACGCTTTGATATTACTTGTCTGCAGAGAAAAGTACATGTTTGTGTTGTTACCTGCAGAGGAGTTGGAGCCCTGGGCCTCTGGGGACTGCAGGAAGCGCTCTAAAGGCATGTGTGATGGGTGCTGGGTGAAGGGGGGTTCCCTGCAACGGACTGCGGGGGCGCTGTAATGCTCTGCTGCGGTAGGACACGGCCTCTCCGGAGCACGATACACACCTAAACACATTTTTTTTTTTGTATCTTAACAAATTCATGTGGATCAAAAGATTTAAAATGGTATAAAGCAGGTGCTGCAGAAAAACGGATTAGAGTCTTTGCTCACCCTCAGACAGCAGCTCACAGCTGCAAGAAGCCACCATGGAGCAGTCTTTGGAGGCCTGACCATGAGGACACGACGCCAGCTCGATGTCATCACCGCTGTCACTGCACACAAGCAGGCCGGTCAGGAGAACCGCGAGAGCGTATACACATGTGCACACGTGTGTGCAAACAAACATCACAGAGTCCTAACACACATCCAAATCCTACAAACAAGGACACAAATAATCTTTCTGTTTACGTCCTGAGCTGCGCCGACCCAGGAAGCTGAGGAGGAATGTCAGTGGTGCGAGCTCGCCCATGTTTGTGCTCAAGCAACCTGTCAAAAACTCCACTAACTTGATGATTAATGGCTGTGTGTGTTTCCCCTTTCCCATCCACCCTTTCCCTCTCACTCCATCCCTCTCTTCTCTCAATCAGCCAACAGCAAATATTTATCTGGTGGTTTACCCCGGGTCTATGCAGTCCTGGATGTCGGCAACCCAGGAGTTTTTCTGCAGCGAGTCGATGGTTTCCAGGATGTACTCTCCCCCATTTTCCACCTGTGGAAGCAGCCAAACACTGCGATCACACACTGCGCTCCATTCAAAGGACCACATCAGGGTACAGAACAGGACAAATCCAATCTTAACTTAGCAAGGGCATGAGGGGCGAGCTCATTTTCCAACAGACTGTTTTTGTATAAAATCATACCTGAAACCGAGGCAGGTGCACTTGTGTTAATGTGGTCGTAAAATGGTTACAGTTTCTACCTTAAGAACAAAAGTGTTGTCCTTGTCAGGCATCTCCAGCGGCATGGTGGTCCTCACCTCCACGATGGCTGACAGAGGGATGCTCACTTTGGGCTTTGAGGACTAAAGGGAACATGCAAACATATACAGAATAAAAGGTCACATTTAAGCTGAACTGTAAGAAACTACAGCACTTCTGCTGCTACTGTATGTTCATTTTGAATCTGCGTTTTTGAATCTGATGAAACCACAACCTTGATCGCTAATTAAGTCATAGAATTTAAATGTAATCAGGACAGACTTACACTTTATAGGGGTTTTAAGGGGTCACAAGCTAAAAATGTTGGGAGCCACTGCTTTAAATGATGTTAGACAGCAATGTGCTGCCTCTGCCTGCATATCACAGTGGACCGAGAAACACATGTAATACGGTAAACAAAACCAAAATCAACAAAACTAAACAAAATGTGCATCACTCCCTGTGTGGTACTGTAGTTTTCCACATGTGTAATATCCCCCAAAAGCATAATATGTAATTATGAATGGTCCAAAGTTAAATCCTTCATTACATCCTGTAGGAGGCAACTGCAGCACTTCTAAAAACTACTAAAAAGTAGAAAATGTATAAACTACTAACTAGAGCTTTTAATTACTGGTACAGGTTTAAATAGTTCCACTTCCCCCTCTGTCTTTAGTGTGAAACACACCCAACTTCTCCAGAGCTTCAAACAATAATGAAGGGGTAACATGCAGTCTGAATCTATGGGACAACATATAACAGCAATGAACTGCATCCCCTGCCTTAAATAACTCTTTCAAATAAAAAGAATGCATTACAACATTAAAAGAGCAGGGACGAGTTTACAAAAGATTGCACATTGTGCACAAATTACTCCACGGCTCGGTTTTTGTGCCGTCTCTTATTTCTCACTGCGTCTCTCTTCTCAGCGATTATTCCTGCTGACTGACTGTAACAAACATGAAAACAGTTTACAGGAAAACATCCTGGCCTCAATTTGCCCTCTGCAGAGAGTTGGATCCAGACTATAATCTTAACATATCCAGTGAGCGTGTTTGAGGTGGTGAGCTGTGTGTTAGTGTGTGTGTGTGTGTGTGTGTGTGTGTGTGTGTGTCAGGAGAGGCAGAGCGAGAAGGAGGCTGACTGATGGTCTGGCAGAGGCTTATCAGCTGATCTGTCTGGAGCAACACTGTTCTCATCTCTATCTGCCTGTGCAGTTGGCTGCCATCCACACCCACAATTCCTTTCTCTGGATCAGATGTCAAAAACCACTTCCTGTATTAAACCATTTGACCATTTCCTGTACCTCTCTACTGCGGACAGCACAGGCCCGATCTCAGTGGGAACTGTCTCTTGAAATGTTAAGATGGTGTGAACCAGTCTTAACCAGTTTGTGCTCCACCACACAGCTCTAACAGCTCTAACAGGAAGGAATTGTGTAGTTAGTGTGGTCAGTCTTTCTTTTCTGTGCTGTGGGTTTTTTGACGGTTAATCTACCAAAATGTAATATAACAAATTAAATAACATATTTTCCTAACAGATTAGGATCATGTTGTTTTATGCAAGTTTTGAGGTATTTGTTTTGAGTTGTTGTGGCAAATTTGTTAGAAAACACACACAGTAATATTACAACTAACTGCATAGAAGCCCTGAGAGGCAAGGTGAAAACATTGGGTCGTGGGTCGTCTCGAGGCCTTCTGCTGTGTCATAATGCAGACAGTTAGCGCGCTGCAGTGTGCTGCCACACCGAGCAGCCGGCAGATTGATGGCTCTGACAGGTACTGAACCACGGCCAGTCAGCCAGGAGTGAGATTTTATGAGTCAGTTCATCTTTCCGACACTGTTGACTCCGCACTGTTGTGATTTGTAAGACCCGAATAAGAGTGAGTGATAAAACAAGCCAGAGTGTCTGCAGGGCAGGCCTGTCGAGATGTCTGTGTTTAATTAATGTGTCACTTCAGCTGCAACTGCTCTAAAGTTTCTCCTAATCTCAGCTGATCATAATTTTCCGTGTAGAAGTTAATAGAACATAACAGATTAAACCGCTGAAGCATATTAAGTTATATGTTCCCCCTGTGGCTCTCTCTGAGTTTGGCAGAATTTTTGAATGACTCAGAAAAACTATTTGGGTTCCTATTTTTAGTTCGTCACTGCAGAGAATTTGCCAAAGACGAGGAGCAAATCAATATTTATTTTTTGCACATGAAAGGGAATCTTTGCAATCTGCTGCCTCTTACAGAAATCAATGTAACAGCTTCCTGTCTCTCTCTCTCTCTCTCTGTCTCTCTCTGTCTCTCTCTGTCTCTCTCTGTCTCTCTCTGTCTCTCTCTGTCTCCGGTTCTCTCCTTCGCCCCCTCCCACACCTGCCTCCCACCTGTCCTCACCCCTCTCCCCCTCTGCACAGTCTTATCCCCACATTCCCACCAGCCATGATCAAAGGACAGCGGCAGATTTACACACACTCAGCTGCACAACCTCATGGCCTTCTTAAGGTCAGGGGCAATGATCTGGAAATCCCATATAGAAAAATGTGAAGTGTTGCATTCACGTGAGTGGTTCGACTGCACTCGGGGTCAGAGGGGTTGGATTTTCAGGCTACATTTATATCTGGGATGCAGGAAGGGCTGCAAACTTTAATTATTTAATGAATTATTAACATATTGATTATATTTTTCAATCAATCTTTAAGTCTAATACATAATTAGACTTGTCTTGAAAAGCTGAAAATGCACTTGTCCATCTGCTTTTTAACAGTGGCTTGACCAAATGACACCTCACTACACCTGTATTTTTTTTTTTATATGATATAATGGCTCTGGTGTAAAACAAGATTTTGAGACACTTTTTAAGTGGTCTGGTCTTGATCAAATCATCCATTAGTCAACTAATCATTTCAGCACTAGATGCACTTTTTCTGCCTAATGCTCCTCCTTGTCTGCGTGTGTTTGTGTACCTTGGGTGGTACGTAGAACTCCAGCAGGAACTTCTCAATCCCTTCCTCCCTCTTCGTCTTCCTCAGCAGCAGGCGGCACTTCTGCCACTGTGCAGCGCCCATACAGTTTGTGTCATCAGCCACCATGTATCTCAGCGCTCCCTCCCTCTGGATCTCCAGCATCTCAGCCTTGTGGCCCTGGGAACCCCGGGGGAGCCGCAGCTTTTGGGACCATCTCTCTCCCCCTGCAGCCTCCCCTCCTGCTCCTCCTGCTCCTCCTCCTCCTCCTCCTCCTCCTCCCACTCCTCCCCCGTTAGCCCTCCTGGCTCCAGAGGGACCATCGGGTTCAGGGGAGGCCCGTCTGTGCCACATCTCTTTCACCCCGTCCACCACACAGAGGCTCATGTTCCTCAGGGAGAAGCCCTTCTTGAAGCGAGCCTTTGGGTGACTGACCGACACGTCCTCTGAGCTGCGCGACTGTCCCAAAGCAGACACCTTGTGGGTTGGCTGGGGGCCTCGGGAGGCAGTGGTGCCATTGCCTCCCCCATCTATCCCTCCCCCTCCACTGTCCATGCTGTCCAGGGATTCACTTGAAGCCCCGGCGTCCTTGCGTCTCTGGTAAAGGTCGTGACCGTAGGACAGCGGGCAGCCCTGGATTCCCAGGAAAGGAACGATGCTGTACTTGGGTGCTGCGTTGGAGCCGTCCTCCCCCGGCGAGGACGCCTGGCTCTCCCGGGCCTGGGTCAGCGCTGCCGAGAAGCACTCCAGGAAGTGGTGGGCAAAGTGCTGTGAGAAGCTGGCATCGGCGCCGGGCGAGTCGTAGCACGGATTCTCCAACAGGAAGCGCTGGAACTTGTCCGCGAAGTCTGCAGCGGAGGCTCGAGCATGGAGCTCACAGAACTCTCGCCAGTCTGGCAGTGGGCACGAGGAGGAGAGCTCCGGGCTACCGGGCACCACCGCTCCGTTCATCACTGGGCCATGACAACCCACCGAGGAGAGGCTGGAGAGGAGGAAGAGGAGCACAGTGTTAGTGTGGAGGAAAAGACTTCAGTGTGTAACTCCTGGCTAAAAGATGTGTGAATGAAGCAGACTGCTGAACCAGCTTGTGTCTGTCTGTCTTTATAATATCTACATCTTGATATAAAAACTAAGTTCTTCTTTGCAGATTTTCTGTGACATTGGCTTACAAATAAAAACATGCAAACGTTTTGTTTCTAAATGAATTAGTTTCACATTTTTCATATTCTCACATCCAATCATTGTGCAAATTAACATCTTTGAAAGTATAATCAGGACAGCAGTCAGGATTTGGATCATGAGTCCAAGTGCCCCACCCCAAGAAACATGTGACCCAAAAAAATGTACAACATTCTTGATTATCTTGATACATTTTATTAATTGAGTTCATTGTTCAGTCTTGGTCCTGTGGCAACCATGTATATCCAATTACTAAGTAATGTTCAGATAATGCAATGCATTTCGTTTGGATAATTTTCTCAAACCATAAAGAAACACAAAAACACAAGTTAAAAACACCAAAATGTGAAGATACATGTGGAAAATATAGCTACAATGGCCTAATAGTTGTCAAAACTAAATATATTGAGTCTAAAAAAACTCCTGGAACCAGCCTATAGAGACTATAAACTCCCTCCTGGTCTCTAAAGCCCTCAAATTCTCCTAAAATCTCTGAATCTATGACCTCATTTACCTCAGAGGTAACCACAGCCCCTGGTGACAACAAGCACACAGAGTCCAGTCCTTGTGACAGCTGAAGATAATAGATACCACACAGGATCGACATGTCATTGAAGGATGTAAACAGTTCATCAACAGATTTAATGTGACGAGAGAGCAAAGGGAAATCATCCAGAAAGCTCGGGTCTCAATCAGTTGCCAGTTACAGGTTTGTGACAAGCACTTAAGATTATCTGAATTTTGTAGAAGTGAGTTGTGTCGCAGCAGCAACTAGCAGCTCCTCTTCATGGGCCATCTATCTCACTCACTGTTGTTTTTCTACCGAATGAGTGTTTCTTTAAGATCTCTCGTCCACTCATCCTTACATTCCTCTGCTCCCCAGCATGCGGGTGTGTGTGTGTGTGTGTGTTCGTATGACTCAGTCCTCAGCACTGCCTCCCTCTCTGGCCTGATCGGTGCCAAACCACATCACATCACTGATAACACTCTTCTCTCTGGTTTTTACCACCATTGTGTCAGTAGCAACATCCAAGGCCAGTTTTCACCCCGCTCCGCCCTCTCTTTCTTCACTTCAACACATCAGTGACTAATACAATATCAGTGAATGGCGTCGCACAATCAAACACACGGTGGTTTGATTATTATTGTCTGTAAATCACGCAGATAAAAGGATATCGTCTGAGTGGGCAGGCTGGGTGGCATACGCACAGGAATGGCAAACACTCCCCAAGCTGTGAAAGCTTATTCTCAGAGCTGCTGATGCTTCTCTTGGCAGTTCGTTCACGATGTGTGCTCAAATGTTTGCTTTCTGCAATAACCAAATCACACACGTTTGCACAGCAAAGTTCCCTGGGATTATTTACTGCAAGCGGCTTTATTGTCATTTTCAAAACGCTTCTGTGTGGGTCGTCTTTTCATAAAGGATTAGCACAACAACAACAAAAAAGTCTGACACACATTTAACTACAAGCCAATCTCGCTCTTTCATTCCCTCTTTCGTTCTCCCACAGATCTGAAAGCAACAACATGCCAGATCAGAGAGAGGATAATGATCAGGGGAAGTACACAGGAGTCCCATCTCGTATACCGGTGTCACAATTTCAGAGGAATGCTCTGACGGATACAGACACTAGAAAGGAAAGGGTGGGATAAGAGAACAACAATGAAAAGAACAGCAAAAGAAATGCATGGATGTCCCAGAGGAATATGAAGTGCCAGAACTGTGGTCATTTGGCTTCATCTGATTTCATCTACTGTGCAGAAGTGGGTGGTCGGGGGTCCAACACGAAGCTGTTTTGATTGGAGGCACAGCGGTACTGTGTGGTTGTTGTTGTTCTGCCACCAGGGCTGAATCCCAGCCAAAGGTCCCGAGATGGGAGCGCCTTCATAACCTGTCGCCTGGTGACAGAAATACATCTTGACAGGTTTCAGAGACTCGTGAAGCAAACAGAACGAGACAAGATGTTTGAATTTGTGACGGTGACAAAGAAAGAAAGATGTGATCGTCACAAAAGCTAATTCATCTGTTAATAATAACTTTATTAATGGCAATTATTTACTAAAGCAGTCAGTTAGAAATCATTAATAGCAATGTTTGGGTTGCCAAGTGGTTGGACAGTGTGACTAAGCAAATAAAAGTCAAGATTTTAATCTTATAAGCAGCAGAAAACCTGCAGTGATAATGAAGTTCAACCAAATTGTAAATTATAAATAACACTGACTTTGTGACATATTTACCTTTAAAAATCCTTAAAAGAGCTGCAGAGCCTGGTAACTGCAGGCTGCATGCTTATTATAAAGATGATTACCAACATTTATATCTGATTCATTACAAAATAGAAAGAAGAAACATCAGCTAAAGCAATTTTTCACAACATGGCAACCCAAAACGTGTTGTTACAATGGCTTATAACTACTCAAGTAAATGTTTTAAATACCAATAATAAAGTCGTTAGTTAAAACATTTTATACAGAGTTATTATAAAGTGGAACCGAGTTGATAAAGCTAAAATCACTTTCCACTTTCATTCATGAATCCATCACTTCATTCATCCAAACATCCATCCATTCATTCCTTCACGTTACACCAGATTTGTAAACTAAACTGCTAACCATATAGAGTATTGCTGTAATAATGATCTCGCTCCCCTTTTGAGTGTGTGTGTGTGTGTGTGTGTGTGTGTGTGTGTGTGTGTGTGTGTTTGTGTTGAAGTGTGTGTGTACTGCTGCGAGGAAGTCAATACCCATTCAGCTATTTAAAAACCAGCACTGGGCCAACTTTCCACTCATTCAGCAGAAAGACAACAACACACAGTGAGGTGCATTTTCAAAACTCCTGTCCTTCTGCAAAGATGAGGATGTGCCTCTCTCAAGGATACTGACTGTATGCCGCGCCCACTCACACTCACACTCTCACACACACACACACACACACACACACACACACACACACACACACACACACACACACACACACACACACAGACACACACACACACACACACACACACATTCACTCACTGAGTCAGCATGAAACTTAAGCCATGAAACGCTGGAGGAAGTGGACAGCATTACGGTTTTCTGAGGCTCAGCAAAGCACACAGGAGTAACAAATGATTGGTTGAGTCCAAAGAGGGGGGGCAGTGGTGGAAAGTACATTTACTCAAGCACTGTATTGTACTTAAGTACAATGTTAAGGTATAGTTGTCACTTGATGTCTATGAGTTGTTAGCAGTTTCAGCAAAGTTAATTCTCCTCTCTAAACTTCAGAATGTTTAATTTAATGACTTTTAGATTCCCAAATGAAGTAAAATTACTCAATATACAATAAAAATGCAAAGATGAAACAGAACAGATTCATATTGGGACCTTTCGGAGGAGCCTAGTTGAGAACCACTGGACTGACACTAGCTGGTTATAAAGCAGAGTCAAGCAGTTACTGCAGTAAAGTGCTGCATACGCATTTATGCATCATTATTACCATAAAATAATGTCATCTACACTTTTTCAACAGCCCTTGAACATCTTTTCCGACTTCCACTGTCGGGTGTGGTTACACACTGCTGACCACACCTCGGTCTACCAGTGATGCTGGGGAGCCTTCAACCAGAGAGGGCAGCAGGGAGCTTCTTTTCATACTGGTGTTGAGTTATTCTTCAAGTTTACATGTTGAACTTATTAACAGACAGCTGCTTATTTACACACTCAGCAGTTATGAAGCAACATTAACATTCATTGGAAGCTGTGTTTCTGTCCACCTGATCGATCAAAGTCCTAAATTCACTCTCTTTGTCGCTCTGTTTTTGTCCCGAGGGAGATTTAGCTCTTGCTGCTAAATGCTCCTCTACAACTGTGTCTGTCTGCTGTATGGTGTTGAGCAGGTAGTATACTGTGCAGTGGGTATTTCAAGCTTTTTCACTAAAAACAGCTGCCTGCTGAAGCTGAAAACAAGAGTGCACCAAAATAGTAAAGTTACGGGTTGGACAGCCAAACATTGAGCTGAATCTCACTACGAAGCTCTGTAAAGCCGAGAGGAGCTGCAGATTCAGGAGATAATCCTCCTTACGTTCATTACTACGAGCAACATACATACATTGTTATTATCTAAAAATATTATAGCTTATTTAAGTGCATGCATGTCATCATTGATTCTTCTGTACATTTACCTAAGTAGGATTTTGGTTGACAGTCTTTTACTTTTACATTGTCGTTTTTAGTACTTTTACTTAAGTAAAGGATGTGAATATTTTCCCCCCACTGGAGGCGGGCATGTTTTTCTCTATAGGCCAGCTGCTAAAACAATCAGTGAGTGTGTGTAGGTGGAGGAGACAAGGGACGACACACTAGGACGAGGGGGAGCGGAGGCACCATGTGGACTCTCACATCCCCACGACTCCCCTCGGCCTTTTTTCGCTCCATTGATAGACCTGAAGTAGAAAAAAAAACCAAGACTAAGGGGAGTCGAGGGGAATCTAAAAATGTTCACCTCCATCCTTCAGGCTTTACAAGGCCCCCCCACCCTCCTGTATCTCTTCCTTATCTGTTGTAAAAATCTAACCACGACTGCGCCCCCCCCCCTCCTCCTCCTCCTCCTCCTCCTCCTCCTGCTCCTGCTCCTCCTCCTCTTGCTGCTTATGTACCCAGGGGAGCACGGCTGATATCTCTGTCAGATGGCTGGGAGTTCTGTCTGCAACAGTAAACTGACTGCGGAGGAGAGGAAAGTAGCATTACTGTGCGGGGAGAAGCTATCAACTGCAGCCTGCAAAACACATCTTACAAGACACGTCCACTTCATGTACTTTGCGGGGCCCTCACAGGACTGAACTGTGCAGAGCCAAGAAGGACATATGCCTGATTAACACAGTGGTGTTGTGGGTCTAGAGCTACTGAGGAAATGATACTGCAGCCAAGCATAACGGATGTACAAGGATTTATGTTTTTAAAGCTGTGTGTACACATACCTCCGTGCACTCACGGACAGATAAACACTGTATATGTAGTTTAACAGACTCCTATATCCAAACACACTCGTTGCTGAGAGCAGTTGCATGCCAGCAGCACGCCCTCTGTGATTGGCCGATGAGGATGATTGGTGATGTTGTGCTCCCACCCCCGGGGAGTTTGGGCCCTGCCATGTTTTCTAAGATTAGCCTGCTCCGCAGCACAGCACACAGCTAGCAGCACTTTCAGTGTCGTACAGCTATGTACCGTACGTACACAACATCTTCATCGTGTGCTCTTATAAAAGATGTAGATATTGCAGCAGCTAGATGTGGATTGACGACATCCGCGGACATACGATATGTCATGTTTGTCACACACGCGGGACATAAAACAACAGCAAAACAACCCTTTTGTATGTATAACAAGTAAAGGAATGAAGTGAGTTGTGTTAGTCTCTCCGACAGAACATTTTGGTAATGAATTAATAGTTGAAGTAATATAAAAATAAATTATTCTGGTTCTAGAACCTCACAGGTGAGGATTTCCTGTTTTTCTCTATTTTATATGATTCTAAATAGAATATCTTCATATTTTGAAATAATGATCTGAACAAATTTGAAACAATGTCGGCTCTGGATTAATCGATAATGAAAATGATCGTTAGCTGCAGACCTATTTGAAACAACTTTAGTAATTAGGGCCGATTGGTGTGGCGATTATTTTTTGTTCATTTTATAAAATGTCAAAAGAAATTGAATAAGGTCTACAACAAGTTCTGAGAGCCAACAGTGATACCTTTCAAATCAACAGCCCAAAAACCAAAGATATTCCCTTTAAAATGAGACAAAAGCAGCATTGACCTGAGAAACCAGCAAATGCTCACATTTGAGAAAATAGAACCAATAAATATTTGGCGGTTTTGCTTAATCACACAACTGAAACGATACCAAACACTTCCAACTTCTCAGTTGTGAGGATTTGATGCTTTTTCTGTGTCTCATATGATAGTAAACTAAATACCAAATACCTTTGGTTAGAAAAGAAAATTATCAGCAGATGAATTGTTAATGAAAATAACTGGGCCGATATAGAACCAACTCATTAATGTTTTTTTTTTTTTACCCAGCACCTTCCAGGGAAGCTCGCTGTCTTCTGTGTATAAGTGTGTGTGAATGAAAAAACCTTTGATGAATGCACCCATTTACCAACACAGGGGGCTGTTTAGACCCAGTGTTAGTGTTATTATTGTATTACTGTTGAGTTATTAACCCAAAGTATGGTATGGATACTAAATGTTATAATCTACTCTAATCTAATCTACCCCTTTTTCAGTACTGGGTCTCTGCTATGTTGACATAAACAACCAGGACTGTAAGAAATATCCAATTAATGACAAACTATAAAAACCTAAATTTGTAGCACAAACGTAGGTCACAGAGCACAAACATGCTGAAGGAGGACAGAAAGAAAAGCAGTCAGTGACACAGGAGGGAAAACTGCCTCACAAGTCAAAAGGCAGGATATTACAGTAGACATCCAGGTGTGTGTGTGTGTGTGTGTGTGTGTGTGTGTGTGAGGAGAGGAGATGTAGAGAGGAGACAGAGAGGTAGGATGAGTGAAGGGGATCAGACATGGCAGTAGGAGGAAGACCAGAAGTAGGGGTCAGCAGTGATAGACCCCTTTTCTTTTCCGTCATTTAGATCTGCTCACTTCAGAGCAGCCGGTCAGTGACCTTTGACCTGACCCTTGATAACCTCGTCCCTCTCTGATTCGACCTGAATGTTGTCTGGAGAGTTTGAATCAGTCCCGACAGAACACAGGAGTGTCTGCCTTATGAAAGGTAGACACTCCTGATCCAGACACTGATACACCCGGCTGCGTAAAGCTCTCTGTGTGTGTGTGTGTGTGTGCGTGCGTGTGTGCGCGTGTGTGTGTATAGACGCAGACAGATGCAACCACCACAATTTAGGTAGCAGGGCCTCATCATGCAGATACAAACAAATTAATAAGCGTGTCCTCTGTACCAGCAGCCTCTCCTCGCTCTCTCTCTCTCTCTCTCTCCTGGTTTCTCTGGCGAGCAGCGACAACGTAAATATTGAGTGAGCTCAGGCATCCATATGGCAGCCAGTGATAAAGGACGGAGCGCGTGGGAGACGCACATTCCGCCACCGACTGCCATTTCCTGTCTCTCACCCACCGGGTCTAACTAATTTCACAGATGACCACAGGCCTCTCGCAGAGGAGAAATACTGCACAACCTGTGTGAGCATCAAGTGTGTCAGTTACTGGAACAGATGGGTTTCAATGTTTTTTAATGCAGTGACGCTGAGTGACGCTGATGCAAAAAACAGCCTGATAAGGGTGGATGTATGACTCTATGTAACATGACTTTTTGCACTTTTTAGCATGTGTTGGATTTTGTTGAGCAGCTGTGGATTAATTATTTTATTACATTCTCATAATTTACTTTTAAGACATTTTTAGGTGTGAATTAATTGTTTGTCTGTAGTTTATGTTTGTAATCAGGGAAAAATGCCCATCACAAATTCTCAGAGCCCAAAGTGACATCTTACATCAAATAGCTTTTTTAGGTCCAACCATCATCCCCAAATGTATTCATTTGATTAATTGATTGTTTCAGCACGGCCTCTTGGGTGTATTGCAAACCACTGCCTTCCATTAGATCACTAAAACTCATAACATAGCGTCAGAGGCATAATGTGGCCTTAAAAGACTAACATCAGGACATCACAATGACGTCAAGGCCAACATAACACATTTGTATGTTATATAAGATTGCATTATACTGTATGGTGTTCTTGTTATTCTGTCCACCCCGTGCAACATATAGTCTTGGCGAGAGAAATGAATACACCTGTGCCTTTGTTTAGGTCCCTAAAATCATAAAATCACAACAGTGTCAGAGGAGTATCATCAGAATACCACAGTGACAGTGGCATTGCATTATACTTCAGGGTATAATGCAATGCCACTAAGCGGATTTTTCTGTCAGAGTACATGTTGGTATACTGTATGAGCTGAGGCCAGCTCTGAAAAGCTTAACTTTTAGTGAAGATACTATTGCATTGCATGTGTGGAAAACAAATCTGATTTTAGAGTGATGCTACTAAAATAACACAACAAAACATCTCTGATAAATAAATAAATATATATAATATCGTTATAGAATAAGAAAACCAATGTTCTTTGATTTGGTGACCATAAAATCACAACATAGTACCAGAGAAGCAGAGCATTATCATACGTGACAGTGATGCAAAGGCCTATATAATAGCAGGCCTGTGTCCTACAATAATCAGGTTTTTATCAGGCTTCATATTTACAGACTGTCTCGTGTAGCCAATAAAGAGACACGCGAGAGAAAGTCAATAGCAGGCCTGAAACAGGCCTACTGCGGGCCCAGAGAGCCTATTTACAACCAACGGTGGGTCGCTGTGCAGGCTGCGTACTCGACTTCATGAATGAGAATCGGCCGCAGCCTCCTGCTGAATGGCTGACAGCTCCAGGTCCAGAAAGCAGGACATGAATGGGAGGTTGCCTGCGGAGTCACGAGTCGGAACACCGATTTTTGGATCATCTCAAGCGGGCCTATACATCAGATCACATCACATCAGGCCCCTGAGCCGTCCTGAGATTGACCAGACTTTACTCCCTCAAGACTATTAAAAGGATTATCGGAAAAGCCCCTTTTACACCGCGACCCTCGTACAGTCCGGGAAGCCTCGTGCACGCGAGTCTCTGTGTTCCAACACCTAAAAAACGAGCCTATTGCACTTGTTCTCTGCCATCAAGAAGCCGATTGTCAACGCAGGATTCATCGCGGGGGGGCTGACCGTGCATGGGGATGAAGAACCGGGTTTAACACCAAAACACAGCAGCAGCAGCCTCCCTTCCTCCTCACCTGGAGGTGTGTTGTTGTTACTCGCCTCTTTCTCTTGACACCACCTGCGCATGAAAAAAGGACTCTGCAAGATGTCCAATCACTCAATTCAAGCTGGTGCACAGACGCGCAGAATAAGAAACAATAACACGCAGCAGCGGCTCTCACCTCAATGCAGGACGGGTTTCATGACGCTGGTGTCTCTGAGAGGATCCTGTTTTTTTTGCCGTGAGGGTGTTTTTCTATTGAGGCTTTTATTCCCTCTTCATCTGATCTGCTCCTATCCGGTTTACACGCGCCCACAGCCGGCCAGCTCTGCCTCCATCTCTCCGCTCGACGCACAGTGCTGCTGGAGCCTACCTTTGCTCTGCTGTCCACCGACAAGTCAGAGAGAATCAGATGGAAATGACACTTCCGGTTTATGCTTTCAGAATAAAGTAGTCAATGGGTTATTTGACCGCAGTTCGGTTACTGAGGCTCTCTCTCTCGGTTTCTCTAGTTGTTGCTCAACAGTTAATTTCCTGATAATTTTTCTGGAGATAACAACACAATTTGATACAAAGACAGTATTTAGACATCTTGTTCGTGCAGCTTGTTGATTTCTAGATGGATTTAATTCAAAGAACTGATCAATTTAAACCAAATTAAATATCAATTCATTAGTCATTTATAGGCTAATAGGAAATGTTATGTTCCAAAGTTGTTGAATTTTAAATGCATTAAAGACTCTCTAACACTTGCAATTTCCCCATGATTAGTACCAAATTACATCCGGGAACATTCCTGAGACTTGTTACTGTTTCATATCGGTTCCTTTAATGACTGAACTATGGGACCTGTAACATAAAGCATTACCTTTCCGTTTTGCCATTGTTATAACATTTGAGGGGGGTCACCTTACCAAAAGGGTGTCTTCTTGTGTTTACCTTTGTTATTATCAAATAATGATATATCCATTACTTGTAAATGTGTTAGGGATTTTGCACCATTAAAGTACAATATCAACTAAAGCAAGTCCCGCATTATTAGTTCATTTTGTGGGCCTTTCTTGAGGGGAACTGAATCCAAATCGAGTTTTAAAATCTTGGAATATATTCTTAAATTAAGTTGTGTTTAGGGAGAATACCACAAACTGACACACATTAACCTCAGGTACTGTACTAATGTGTCATTTCATTTAGTTTCTGTTTTGTTTCACTTGAAATACTGAACAAATCAGAAATGTAGGCGATGATTCAGATGTCTGAAATTAGGCTGAGTTGTTGTTATTCCAGCATCAGAGTTCAGGTTGATTTCTGAGGGTCTGAAGCTGCCATATAGTTAACTGTGCACTGTCCTTACTTGGCAATATGACAATAAAGTAAAATACAAAAAGCACAGGAAGGAAGGAAGTGAGGCTGGACGGTCAATGGAGGCCCAACAGCAATGTTTTGCCTCAATAATCCATGCTCTGTGTATCATGTTACATTGGAAACTCTAATGTAGATTTTCATGTTTTCATTTCTTTTCAGGGACTACATGCATGAAATGAAATAGCTTCTGGGATTTTGAAACAGACTCATGCTCACGTAGATATAGAGAACTGAAATTAGAAATAAAAGCACTTTGATTCTTGGTTCCTGAAAAGTTGACCTAGCAGAGAGAGACGTTCAGCCGGATTAAGCAACCAGAAAAACATGAGTCATTTTTAACGTGACACTAAAGGCTTTTATTTTGAAGGCACACTCAAACACTAGTCATATTCTGTGTGTCTGTTGACCGCAGCTTCCTTCAGTGTGCGCGTTTCACTGATCTAGGCTATTTAACAGCCGCTGATGACTGCCCTTGAAAGGAGCCACGCCCTTTTATTGTTGCCGTATCTGACACAATACAAGAGATCCTGTGTGTGTGTGCGTGTATAGGTGCGTGTGCGTGTGAGAGAGATTCTTTATACTGGTAACTTAATGAGTGAATGTAAGAAATAAAACATTTGACATCCTCCTCACAGCACACACACTTGACCCAGCCAAATACACAGTGCCTTTAAAAACTAATTAAAAAAACACTAATTAAACTGTTTTCACTGGGCGTCACACACACACACACACACACGCACACACACACACACACACACACACACACACACACGCACACACACACACGCTTACAGTATTGACTGAATGAATACAGCCTCCTTGTGTTTTTTCTCTCCTGATTTCATGAAAACGTTAGAGTACACGTTGGTTGGCCTAGTGAGACCTCTCTCCCGTGGCTCAGTGACGTTAACCACACATTGAGTGACTTTAGCTCAGCACACCTTCACTACTAATCCACTTTGAGAGGATTGACTACATCTTGGGGTTAAGGGCTAAAACAATAACCTGGTCCAGCCACAGACAGGTGGTAGTGGGAGAGGACGAGCATAATCTGAGTGTTAGCTAAATCAGCAGGTCTGCATCTGCTCTTCAGTCACAGTTGGCAGACTGTAATCCTGTTTTGCCGACTCTTTTCTCAGCTGGTAAGCAGCTCTGACCGATCCATGCAATGATTAGCAGTTAGAGAAACGTTTAAACAAAAGCATGTGATTGAAATATTGTCAGTTTTATGACCAGGAAGCAGCTCAGGGACTCCCAAACCCTTAAATGTAAGAAACCAGAGGTCCCATGAATGTCTGATGAATGTACTCTGATGAGTTTTGAAAATTGTAACAGAGTTTATTAAAACATTGATAAATAATTGTTACATACTCATACATTTTCCTGGTGACCCATTCTGACCTTTTCAACAAGTCACTGTGCATATATTTCATCGTCAAATACAGACATATATCGAAGACAGGGAAATCAATTTTATGACAGAATGGTCAAGTGAGGAGGAGCCACCATTGTTGTTTTAACAATGAGTGTGTGTCTCAATTTAAAGGAGAATGAGGATCTGCTACATGGAACAAAAAGAGACCTGGGCTGGGCGAGGGCTCTCTCTCTCTCTCTCTCTCTCTCTATTTCTCTCTCTCTCTGTGCCTCTCTCCAGAGACCCTCGCTTCTTATTGATCCTCACTCACTTCCTGCCGGAAGGATGAATCAACGAAAGCCTCGGCGGGGGGGGGGGGGGACTCTACAACCTCCTGGTCATCCACAGACCAGTCACTGTCTCTCCCACCTCACCTCTGCTTTTTAAGTCCCTTCATTTACACGTCTAAACCCCCGTCGATCAGCCATCAACTTATCACATTGTTCCCTCTTAATTCCTCCCTGCTCGCCCCTAAAGGTCACCGTGTTCAGTCTATTTTTCCTCTGCGCGGACACACAGTTCGATGGCAGAGCAGGAACCCATAACGTAACACTGCACACAAAGATCACGGCCTCCTCGGGTGGGTGTCATCGATCAGGAGTTCAGATATATACCTCGTTTAGACTTTAGAGAGGTGAGACAGCCTGAAAGACAAAGGAGAGAAAAAAAGAGATGCTTTTGAGCCGATTTCCTGTGAAAGCATCTAAAGTGGTTGAGATGGAGATTGGCCTCCGGAGGCTGTTTGAGGATCAATGTGTCAGCAGGCTTTAATAAGAAACTGCCTCTCACTGTCTCCTGAACAGGAAAACACACTATTGAGGGACACAGAAAACTTAGCTTTGCCTCTGAAGATGCCATTCGATTCAACAAAGGAGACAATGATACAGCATTTGTAGAAATGTGTGAATGTTCAGTCTGCACGCATGAATTGATGGTTGGAAGGCTTTTTAAATGCTGTAACCTGAAGCTTCATGGAAAACATGCGGCATTATCTGCCAGAGAAGGAGCAGAGCCATGTGAAAAGAGGAACAAAACAACATGTTCCTGACAGGAGATACTGTTTCCTTGATGCATAAGGGATGCACATGTCCACTCCCTCACCACCTTTTTGATAAAACATCGATCTTTTGGAAATGGGTCTGAGCGTAGATTCAGACCAAAATGAAAAAAAAATGATCTTCAGTTCATTTAAAGCAGAGCTGTTTTGTTGCGGTAGAAATACTTTATTCACGTTACAAAGTAATCTACCGAGATCGTGTGCTTGCGTGTTTGTTAATGGCGTCGCATTGCAGCAAAGTCTGGTTCAACTTTTATGTCGACTCACCCTTTGCTAAAAAAACAAAAACATGACTTTCGGGGCCCCGATATGCAGCCTGGTCTCCTAAATATTACTTTCCCAGAAAACAAAACTGCATTGTCAATCAGGCTTCAAGGGAAAAATATTTTGACGTATCACAGATACGTTTCTCATGAAAGTCCAAGGAAAGCCCCTCCAGGAAGGAGGTTGGGGTGGATGGGGCAAACAAACACAGGACTTTCACACAGGGGGCCTATGTTCATGTCCTGTGTTAAATGGAAAGTCAACGTCGACTTATTTCAAGTTTAATGTTTAAGGTTTCAGACAACCGTGATCTTTTACTAAACCAAGGGGCAGTTGATCACTTGAACTGGCGCTCCAGTCTTGCTTTTGTCCATAATCCATCAAACTGTGAGTACTCAAGCTGGAGCATCACTGATTAACAAACACAAGTCATGTTTTTCCTGTGTGTGTGTGTGTGTGTGTGTGTGTGTGTGTTGGTTTCAGTTAGATCTCTTCACACAGTGTCAAAAGTGTCAGTCTGCCAGCTGAGTCACACAAACTTCCACTTACAAACGCTTCAACCGAGGGGACAAGAAGTTAGCAGCACTGATCCTCAGATGACCTGATGGTTGTTGTTGGTGTGTGTGTGTGTGTGTGTGTGTGTGTGTGTGTGTGTGTTTTCTGCGTCAGACTGTACCTGAGGTTGTGTTTCTCCCGCTGAGCTGGGAGGAGATGATGCATGTGTGCTATGAAGAGGAAGGAAAGCATGTCAGTTAGTCACGTGCTGGAAATAAACTCATAAACCTTGTTGTGCATCAGGAAACACAAGAGAAAGAGGTGGAAAGTAAATGCATGCTCAAGTAAAATTAGACTGTATGACTATAAACAGAGGGAATTACTGTTCTCTCACAGCTACAGTTTACTTACCAGATTAAGATTTTACAAACAAAATACATTATTTTATCAAATATGATACTGTTATTTATTAACCCCCCCAACCGTGAATGAAGTAATTAAAAGCAGCTCCACAGCAAATAGAGACAACATTGATATACATGTTACACATTGACACTTCAATATTAGATGTCAGGGGACATTTTACTGCAGAAAGAGAACTTTTAAAAGCTGAAGTACGATTTGATGTTAATACTTCTGTACTTTCACTTAAGTAAATGCATAATGCAGGATTTTAACTTAAAGTATTTCTACATTGTGGTTTTACTACTTTTACTCATGGGTGTGAATATTGATGTTTCTTTTCCTCTGACGTTATTAAAACCCAACATGTATTGAGTATTAACTCTGAGCTTGTACAATTGATGAAAGTGACAAGATGGCCATAAAGCATTGCTATAACACCAAATAAGGAAATATAGCACTCTCTACAAGTCCTATTGGCCATGCATGAACAAATATATTTATTTTGATTGTTTGTTCTCTTGTGAACAATCTCCAACATCAGAAATAGAAAATGTACTTATTTGGGATCTAGGAGAAGCTGATAAATGAATTTTGTTTTATCCCAAACGGAACAGTAAGGCAAGGCAAGATTATTTCAACAACAAGGTAATTCAAAGTGCTTCACATAAAACCATTAAAAACATCAAAACATAAGGCAAAAGAAAAGGAGATTTAAAAACAATTAAGAACATGCATTGAAACATTAAAACACCAAAAAGCAGTGTAATAAAATACAGTAGTAAAATGCAGAAATTGATTAATATCCTTGAATCTGGCTCAATTAAAGGCAGCAGCAAACAGAAAAGTCTTCAATCTTGATTTAAAGGAGCTGAGGGTCTCAGCAGACCTGCAGCTTTCTGGGACTTTGTTCCAGAAATGTGGAGCAGAAAACTGAACGCTGCTTCTCCGTGTTGAGTTCTGACTCTGGGAACAGAAAGTAGAGCGGTCCCAGACGACCTAAGGGGTCGGGGTGGTTCATAAGGTAGCAGCAGATCAGAGATGTATTTTGGCCCTAAACCATTCAGTGCTTCATAAACCAACAGCAAGATTTTAAAGTCAATTCTTTGTTGGACAGGAAGCCAGTGCAAAGACCTCAGAACTGGAGTGATGTGATCCACTTTCTTGGTCTTAGTGAGGACTAAGACCAAGAACAATTACTTCTGTTATATCTTTGTTTGATTGAAGAAGATTCTGGCACATCCAGTTGTTGATTTGTTCAATGCATTTACCCAGCCCTCGTATGGGATTACACTCCCCTGGTGATATAGTTATGTTGATTTGTGTGTCGCCTGCATAATTATGATAATATTATGATAACAGGAAGGTTAATTCATTTAGAATTGTGGCTGTGATTTATATCATTTGAATATGTTAATTATGTGTTTCCTTTGCAAAGACTGTACAGTCTGTAAAATTAACAAAATCTAAATCAACCCGTCACTTCCTATCACCTCCCCCAGATGAGGTGAGAGGAAGGCATGGTGGGGGGGAGGGGGGGGGGGTCATGAGAGAGAGAGAGACCAGCTCCATATTCAGCATCCGGAGACGCTGATCCGGGATCACGTGGCCGAGTGATTCAGCCAGACGGTGTCAGAGCAAATCAGAGCGCAGGGGAGCATTCAGCATGGAGCCACCTGACAGAGGAGGCCTGTTTCCATGGCAACGCCCATGGGGGGAGGGGGATGAAAGGGGGGGGGGGGGGGGGGGTAGAGCGACTGCATGCAGACCGAGGAAAGAGAGAAAGAGAGAAAGAGAACAGAGGCATTTCCAAAGGGGATTATGACAGAATGATTTATCCAAATTAAAATGAATGACACCCCACACACACACACACACACACACACACACACACACACACACACACACACACACACACACACACTATCCATGCAACAGCCCTCGGTAGTTTATGGTCTGAGCTACTTAGCGACACAAAGGAGAACAATCCTGAATGGTGTGTTGGTTCTATGAATGCAGTGAATGAGATTTTCACAGCCACAGATAAGTGAATGACGAGGACGCCTCTGAATGGGAGGAAAAAAATATGACTTGCCTAAATAAAGCAGGATTCATATGAAGTGTTACGTAACTCCTCTCTCACGAGGACTTATCTGCAGCTCTGCTTAAAACTGCTGAAACTGAAAAATCAACTTATGAAGCAGAAATGCCAAATATTCTTTGGTTCCGGCCTCTTGATGATGATGCACTGCTCCTCTCTGGTTTGTGTTTGGGCTGTTCGTTGGTGGTCCGAAATAACTTGCTCCATAATTCTAATTGTTTTACCTGCCATGAACCAAACTATGTTCAACTTTTAAAGTATTTAAATGTTTATAAAACCATTTTGTTAACTGTTCTTTCTGTAAAATCAATTTCCGTACATTAAGTCTAAATTATCGTATCAATGTTTAAAGCAGTGTCGGCACCACAAGGAGTCCAGACAGATAATAATACACTTTTATAGCTTATTATATAGAATAAATTACAATTGCCGTGGTGGTTTTGTATTTTTCGGTTGTGTTTGCCATCGTCCTTTTTGATAAACGATCTATTGCCTTCTAATAATATTGTACTCCCTCCTGTGCAAAGCAATGGTTTCACAGCTGGTGCTTGAGAGAGACAACAGCGAATACATTGACAGAAATGTTCCATTAACAACTTTATTTGTTAAATGCCATAAAATAAACACACAAGGTAAAACAGATAAGGCGATGCAGGACGAAGCTGCGAGCAGACACAGATGGAATGCAGTCAGTCAGCTAAATAATTGATATTAGTAATAAAGCATTACTTTACTGCCCTCTGCTGAGCCCTTAATGGAAATGAAAACTATCGACTATGAAAGAAAGATTGAAATAATCCAATATTATCTTCTTTTTACGCTCCTCACAGGTAGTTTGCAGGATGACATATCCTCCTTGAAACGGTCTCAAAATAAACATGACAGTGCAGAAATTAAAACGCTGACCAATCAAGTATGCTGTAGTTAAAGGAAGCTCTCTGACCACTTGAGGTGAACCGTCCACTGCAGTAAAGATAACCTCAGGCCATTAGGCTTACTTAAGACTTTTGTTATTCCACAGATGGAGGTTGTTAATATTTATGGGTCCGTCAATGGACCGCTGGAGAAGCTGAGACGAAGGATGTGAAGGGAAAGAAAGATGGAGACCGTGGAGAGGAGAGGCAAAGTAAAAAAACGTGTGTGAATCCCGAGGTTTGGGGTTAAAGGTGAACGCTGCTGCTGCGGGTGGAAGAATGAGGCTGTAATTGTGCCGAGATAGCTCAGAGGCTGCTCTGATTGATAAGCAAAAGGGGGCTTAAGATAGAGGGCACAGTGGAGGAGGAGGAGGAGGAAGTGTGTGTGTGTGTGTGGCGACTGCCTGTCTCGTTACTCTTTAATGGCTGTGAGCTGGGGTGATCTTTAAGAGGAGGCCTCTCATGAAAAATGCAGTCTATTTCAGTCACACTCAAATGCAGGCAGCCTTCAGTGGGACTGCAGAGGCTCGAATCACCGATCAGCACATTTATTCAGTGTTTCAGACATCAGGGGTTTTTTCTTCCTCTTGGTTCAGCTGTTAACAGACCTTTCCTCACTGAGAGCTCACTACCAGCTCACTATTGTCTCTTTACCACCATGATTAGCATATGAATTCTTGAATTGTTTTGTGAGGTCACAGTGATCTTTGACCACCGAATTCTAATCGGTTCATCATTTAAGCCGATTGTACATTTGTGCCAAATGTAAAGAGATTCCCTCCCGGCGTTCCTGAGATATCGTGTTCACGCGAATGAGAAACGCAGATGTCCGGACGGCGCAGAAGGTTCTGAGAAAACATTACTCAAACAGGAGTAAGGAGTACATTCATTGGGACTATTTACAGCTGAGAGAACATGTCATTCAGTTCAATAATTTTTGGACTACAATGGAGTATTAGGAGAGTGATTTTCAACAAATAGACTAGTAATGGAAGCCTAGACGGCTGCAATGACGTTATCTGACAAAAACAAGATATCTCCCTCCAGCCTGCACCGTCATCATCATCCTGCACTATCAACAGGACAAGGCCGGATGATTAGGAATGACGGTGGGCTTAAATGCACCTGAGCAACAAAGCCGAGTATCCCAGCTTCTTGTCCATCAGAGAAACCTTCTCACTGCTCCTCTGTACCACATACTTCTGTCTCTGCTGTCAGCCACACAAGTCTTAGGCCTAGGCTTGATGTATGTCGCTGGAGCAGAATAAATAATAAATGGTAGATAGTTGCCCCCACCAATCCCTCCGGTTCAGGATGAATTCATTGTTTTTTGTCTTTTCATAAGAGACGTTGACAATAACAAACATACGGAATATCTTGAGACTTATCCTGAGACAAGCTTGCTGCAAAACTATTCTCATTTAATACAGTCTGTGTGAGGACCCATGAGCCATTCGACGTAGTGCCATCTTCACTATTGCACACATCTCAGAATGACATCTTAAATTAAAATGACGCGAGAACAAATACTGCATAGCCTTTATTCTGGAATATATCTGCAATGCCAGTCAGAAAAGAGAGAAGTAAGCAGGGAAACATGCACAGTACTCCGTCCTGGAGAAGATTATTAGGATGATAGACTCCGTAAGCATTAGTGTGTTACTGCTGCAAACCCTCATTTCTTAAATCTCTTAAAGACAAATAACACGGTGATTTCTGTGCCAAAGACACATGTCAGTAATAGCTCTGCTTAATCAATCATATTAGTCAAACTCAAGTAGGGCAAATCTCAGAGTAATGACAAGTGAACTTAACTACTGTATATATTGTTCCACCACCAAACACTCCTATGACCACCTCATCCTTTATAAACCCTCTTACACAGTACAGTCTTCAATCAAATAAACTATGTTAACCATTTTAAACTAAAATCATACATTAGCTTTGTCTTTATTGATTTAATTCTCAAATTACTCTAAATTCCAACTTAACCCACAAAATAAACCACCATACGACCCGGTTAATGTGGTCCCTTTGGTACCAGATGATAAACATAATATTACCTTCATTACATTATTGCTCCACCCTGGCACAGATTAATAGATTAATAATAAAATGTATTATGTTTACTAAGTATGAGGAACCTGAAATTATCGCTTTGCTTGACGTATATATTAATAGCAACTTGTTAAAGATCAAGACTCAGGAAATGAAAAGAAGAAGAACCCGTCTTTCTATCAATCAACCTTTTGGTTTTCAGCCCTGCACCGCCCCCTAATGGAAGGTTTAGTTACTGCAGAAACAAAAGGTAAAGCTCCGCCTCCATGAGGAGCATGATTAGGTAAACTTGTATGCAGGACATGCATGCTGCTGAATGCTGGACCAGCTTAAAGGTTTTGGTCAGTCTCATGGAAACGGTGGAGGTGGTCAGAGTACCTGGAAGTGAGACAGAAATAAAGACAATATTAGAAATGACATCAGGTACTTGCTAATGTGATCAATTCATACGTGATGTGATATCGTAAATGTTCAATCTGCCTGATGGACAAACCCACTTTTTAGCGCAGAAAGCGGAGCAATCTCTGCCGATACTCTCGCTCCAGGCGGTCTTGTACAGCACCTGAAAAAAAAAAGAAAAAAAAAAAGGGAATCAGTCAACAGATAAGATCACTGACGCCGATGAGACAAGAGACATTAATGTTGCATCACAAGACTGCATCAGGGGTTGAAAGCAGACCCACCAGGAAGACCAAACAATGCAGGAACAAGGTGTAGAAGAAAGCAACAGTCCTGGCCACCTTGTTGGAGAGAATCACACGACCCTGAGAGACACAAAGACAGTGGATTAGTCAAGATATAGAACGCACAACAACATATACACTGTCTGTGTGTGTGTGTGTGTGTGTGTGTGTGTGTGTGTGTGTGTGTGTGTGTGTGTGTGTGTGTGTGTGTGTGTGTGTGTGTGTGTGTGTGTGTGTGAGAGATTGAGGCTTACCAGGCTCAGAGTTGCTTTATCCCAGGGGCTGAGGCTCAGGTATCGGCGCTGACGCTCCTGTAAACACAGAGTAGTGGGCCTCAACAAAACAACTATTTGGAAAATGTGAATCCATATTATTACACAGGTACAAATAGACATCCAGCTGTTTTTACATATTACATACTGCCAGTCTGTGGTGTTTGGGGCAGTTGATATTTTGAGTAAGGAGGTGTGATTTCCCTCCATACAATATGTAATTTGTTTCAAACGGCTGCCTTATCGACCTCAAATTCAGCTCCTACATTCCCCAGAATGACCTTCAACAAAGCCCACAAAGAGGCTTGTTGCTTCATCACCATCAATGGTGTGAAAACAACAGAAATGGCAATAGTGAGACTAGAACCTTTTGAAGTTTACTCAATACACATGTTGGCTAAACCGGTCTCTTACTCTCAATTGCAAGCCATTTCTATTCTATTGCACCTGTGTAGCAAACATGACAGCCAGTCATCCATGTCTGGTCAGTCATCAAATATCAGAGTAAGAAACTATTACAGAAAATAACAAAACGGACCAAGAGATGGCAGGTGGTTTCAGAGAGGAGTTTCATTTGTGTGAACTGAAGGTGCATCTCGTACCTTCTTGCTGAAGGAAGCAAACGGATCCAGTCTCTCCTCGTACTGGGAGGAGTAGCGCAGCACGGTGTCGTCACTACCGCCAGCCTGCAGCGCAGAGAAAACACACATAGCAAAAATGTTCCTGCGGTAATATTTAAGGGTTCAGATTCCACCAAATAATCAAGGTATAAGAAACATGACCATAACTAGAGCACATTCATCCCTTCATTCATTCATTCATGCACACACACGCACTCTGCCAGGGTAGCTCTGCAGGAATTTGATTTTCTCGTAGAGTTTGATGTTGTCTGCTCTCAGGCTGTCCAGTTCAATCTGCAGCGCCTGCATGGTCTGCTGCATGGAGCGATTCTCCTGCAGGGGACAGAGAAAACAAACAGAAGAGAAATTAGCTCTCCTAGAAAAAGACACAGGAATACAGGATGTGTGTGTGTGTGTGTGTGTGTGTGTGTGTGTGTGTGTGTGTGTGTGTGTGTGTGTGTGTGTGTGGCAGAGATCGTGACTCACAGCTTCCAGCTCCTGATTGCGGGAGCGAAACCTCTCCCTCTGGCTGGAGATGATGGAGAGCAGAGAGTCCATCTGGCCCTGAGGAAGCTCAGGATGGGGGCCCACGCCTAAACCTGGAGGGTACCCACAAAAAGAAATAAGACTTAAATGCCATAATCCACTTCATCTGTTCACATGCATACATAGTCACGTTTTATGATCAACAATATTTTGAAAATGGGTAAATTTAACTATAGTTTGTGGTTTAAACTGGATGCTAATATCTCTTTTATTTGCAGACAGGCTGAGTCCGTCAAACTGTAGTGAAAACCTCTGAACTGGACCTTCTTGAGTGTCAAATGAAAGGAAAGGAAACTTAAAATCGCTCTAATCTGGCTACTTTGCAGTATTGGTGTGCTCTCTTTAAAGAGCACACCAATACTGCAATACTGTTTTGGGGGCGCTGTGGCAAAGAGAGAGAAACGCTGCTCCAATTGTATTCATTTACTTAAAGAACATACCAGAAAACATGGCAGAGGCCTCTTTGATGGGCTCCGGGATGTTCTCCATGTTGGTGACCTCTGACCCGTCAGCGTCGGGGCGCTGCAGGGAGGACATGGCCTGGATGGTGCTCAGGTCCTGTTCCAGCTTCAGGATGAGCTCCTTCTGCTCCGCACTGGTCCGCACTGCAGCTGAAAACTCCACCTGCAGCTCCGCATAACGGCCTGTTGGAGGGCGGAGAGGAACGATGATTGGCAGATTATTCTTTATTCACGCGTCTCATTTGTCTTTAGATTGTATTTATAGTAGAAATAACTCACCTGTGGAGGCTGTAAATGGCAGAAGCAGAGTCCAAAAGCCCAAACATGACTGAAACCCCTTTTAGGCTACTGCTACACCCCCCTTCCCTTTCTATGTTTCTGACAGATCTCTTTCTCTGAGAATACTTATTTGACCATCCGTGTGTTAAACAAGGAACATTTCCATCAACGAAAAAAAAAAAGCAAAACATAAAAACTAACACAGCACACTCTTAGTATTTGTATAAAAGAGATTTACTTCAATTATCACACCTAGGGTGCATGTGAATAATAATGATGATGAATCAAATGTCAATCATAACAAATACATTGTGAACGTTTCATACAGTGATATTGCTTTTCAATGTTGTAGAAGGGACTGTTTTACAGTGCTGAGAACAAACAACATGATACGTTTAGTAAATAGAAAGATAAAGAAACAATGATACATGAGGAAAAACAAAAGGGAGGGAGACCCCAAAAAAAGGGAGAATAAAGCATCTCAGGAGTGACAGAAGTGCTCGGGAAACAACTTTCAAAAAAACATCTTAACCATCCCTTTACAGTCATGCAGCCTTTTGTACTACAACACACATGTACGCGCACACACACTCACAAAATAGGCAGTGGGACAAGTTATGAGAATTATTACTTCCACATTGTTGATGACAAAAGGTTGGAAAAGAAAATCATCTAAGAACAACTCTGAACCCGCTAAAGCCTCAACAAGCATCTTAAAGCTTTCCAAAAGGTCATTTGGTTGTCAGACTATACTGTGGTTTAAGCTGTGGGTGAACTGAAGCGACGACACAAGGTAGCAACATTCAGACGACTGTCAGCAACCTTTCAACAGAGGTGGAGAACTACTTCACTATTTGGCTTTTTGCTTCCTCTTTTTTTTCTTTCTTTTTTTTAAATCTTGTGAGCATTCACTGAAATGTTTATCCGCCCCCAGAGTTGATCTCTGGGTGTTAGAAAATTGTAGAGTTAAAGCATGAAACACTAAAGAAATAAAGAGGAAATGGTTTAAGACTTAAAAAATTAGCTGGAGCCAATGTGAGAGGTGAGCGTAAAAAAACAACAACAACGAAAAGCACGCGAGTACAGTGGAGGGGAGGGGGGGGGGGGGGGGGGTAAAGGATGAGTGTGTTGTGCTGCATTATGTGTGTATGTATTACCGAGTGTGCTATGCATACAGCACCACTGATTCGGAAAACGTGTTTCCTTACAAAAACCCACTTCATAAGATATATTCTAAAAGTATTACAAAAAACATCTGAGGTTTTTCTCTCTTTCTTTTTTTCCTGAATGTGGTGACCAGTGCTGCTGTTCAGGCTTCCATTACAACTAATATGTCAAATGAATAACCACTACTTCAACAGATCATACAGTAAAGCTTTACGACTTCAGAAAACATGATATGATATACAGCATCTGTTACACCTTTACAATGTTATTCAACAGTGTATAGAATCATCTGATTTAAATTTGTAGAAAAATATCTGTGGATCATGGAAAAGTCCTGAATCGTCCCTTCTCTCCTCCTGCCTTCAAACAAAAGCATACTGTGACAATAGTGAGTCAATAGCTACTTGATCGACCGTATTTACACGTCTCTTTTCCAAATAACCATTAGAATTGGCACACGTCATTATCAATACCTGTAGTGCCATTATTAATGTCACAGCAAACCTGACACAAACAGAAAAATACAAAATGCCCTATGAATAAATTCAGTGTTATTACAGTGTACGCTGTTTCTGCATGCTTCCTCCTTCATTCAATGCTCTGGCCTTTCGCTGCTAGTTACGGTTATGTACAACGTAAGAAATGCATTGTGGGAAAACAACGGTCTGAAATAAGACCCGGACCGAAACGTGTCTTGCAGGTCAGTCATTAGAAATACACAAGCTCATTTTTCTCCTTCTTACTCGTTTCACTGCACTCCAGGAATTATATACAACCCTCTCCAGAGAGCGGAGAGAAGTCGACTTTAAAAAGTACCAATGTGAAGTGTATGAGAAATTAATTTGGGTTTGGAGATGTGGGATATATTATGAACAAATCTGGTGAAATAGACTACATCTGATGACATCACTAGTTTGGTGCCCTGCTTGGCAGTTTAAAGGCACGAATCTGATGATCTCACGTGGTTTAGGTGAGTTGATGGATCTGGCTATAAAATGGCAAACGGGTTAAGTGCTTATATTCTTTACAGTAGCTATTCGTCACCATTAAAACACACTGTGGTTGTCCGGTCCAAGCAGTCCAACAGAAAGCAATAAGCCTTCAGTAATGTGCAGAAGACGGATGTTTCACATCAGTCGTCCACAGGAAGCGCCAATGTTTTGAGGAATTTTACAATTCTTAGATACGCTAGAAAATCCAATTGTGAAGTAATGCATCTTAATGCAGTGCAACGAGGTTATCGGTGTCTTTTGACAGGCTGCGACTATATCTGGAAGTACAGGGAAAAGGGCAGGCTTAAAGGTGGACTGAGGAGATTTTTGGATGGAAACCAAAGCAGCTGTTTGCTCATAATATCTACAACTGTACAGGACAAAGGCCCCTTCAGTCACACAGGTATCTGTGGTTTGAAATGAGGGGCTACTGTATAAGAGTACAGTTCATAATGTAGAAAACATGGGTACAGCTATCTTATGTTTGAACTTTAGTGTTAGGATGCAGAGAAGAGTCTGTGCTTGGTTCACAACCACTTTTTTTTTTTTTTTTGTTAAAAGGCATACATTTCCCAGGATCCCGGGATCGTACTCTGTTGTAGTGTTTACAGACCCTGTCCCAAGAAAGTCTTCAAAAAAAAAAAGATCCCAATAAGTGCTTCGTTACGGACTGCAATAGTAATTCTGCATAATCATAGGCTGGCTATCTGTTCAATCTGACGTAGCACCCCTGCTAGCTGGTACACTTCTCTAATCTCAATTTGGCAGATATGACCTCTTTCAAGTTAACTTGCTGTTTTCAAGTTTAGGTAATTTCATTTGACCTATTTGACAAAGTGTGAATGATGTTAATGTGATTACCTCTATCTAAAAGAAAGCTGCATGCCCTGCCGAGCGTTAGTGTTGGGCTGGCCCCAAGAAACAGCCGGAAAAAAAAACATTATCGGAGGATAGAAAACAGGAAAAGAGATATGCTGTCATATGTTCGCTGATCTTGATATGTACTTTGATTCTCTAGCAAGCAATTTAAGAGCATAACTGTTGTGGTAAAAGCTTAATGCTTACGGGAGCATGAACTGTAGCAAACACATTTTTTTTCTTTTTCAAAGCTATTGAAACGACACTAAACTTTAGGATTCATGAATATACAAACAAATGAGAACTAGTACATCTTTGTAAATATTAACCAATACTGCCGGCAGTCTATACGTCTAATAAAAATGTTACTTGCCCTCAGGAACAGTATAATCCCTTAAAAAATAGACAACTCAAATGATAAGACATTAAATGAAAAATACAGCACCTATAAATAAGCAGAATAAAAACCAAACTATAAATGCAAAATAGCAATAAAACCAAAGCTACAGTAAATCATAGTATTACACTACTTTGTGAGAAGATTAATGTAATGGTAACGCATCAAACAGCTTAAAGAAGGGTGTCAGTTGTGCACTAGTAGTGTGTGCAAGTAGATACGAAATATGACCCCACTCATTGGAAACACTGAACACTCCTCAATCGCACGAACTTGTGCACACG
This sequence comes from Pholis gunnellus, assembly GCF_910591455.1. Classification (NCBI taxonomy): domain Eukaryota; kingdom Metazoa; phylum Chordata; class Actinopteri; order Perciformes; family Pholidae; genus Pholis; species Pholis gunnellus. Next base: position 13,676,147 of record NC_136535.1, read on the forward strand.
CATGTATTGACAGGCATGTGTGTACATCCAAACGCACACACATAGACAGACACACATACACACACATACACACACACACACACACACACACACAAACAAAGGGGAGGCAGTAGGCTGACAGGCACTGAGGGCTTGTGTGGGACAGGGAGGAGGTGATATGCCTTATAATTTGTAGTGTATACAGTAGAATTCAATGCAAAACATCCCTGGATACAGGACAGACTGGAGGAGAGTGGTGACTACTCACACCAGGGTTGGGGAGAATTCACTTTAAACAGCAATCAACAGAAAGTACAGATATAATCTCGCACTTTTCATTGCAATTCATTCGCTAAAACCCAGTTGTTGTTTTTTCAGTCAAGAATTTCATTATTGATAATCTACTTTGTAAATTTTACTCTGAGTGAATTGACCTCGACCCTGACTTACATGCAGGCAAATACAAACGCACACAAGACACACACACACACACACAGACACACACACAGACACAAACACACTCTTCCTGATTTGGCCTATAAAAACATGTGAGTTTGTGAATAGAGAAAATTTGTCAGTGGTGCAGACACACACACACACACACACACCCAGCAGGTCCAGTGCTGGGTGAAAGCTGTGACGTGCACAAACTAAAACAACAACAGACATGTATCGTATCATCATGTCAGACAGCTACAGTACTACGTGAATTCATTGTATCGTATTTCAACAACGCAACATTATTCCATTTCAACTCGGGTTTTTTTTTTTTTGTCGATTTTCTTTTTAAACAGTAACATTTTATTCTCTTATTTTCCGTTCTTATTTTGTACTAATCAAAAAAAAAATGCTTCCTAAAATTCCCTATTTTGTACTCTTTAGAGTCAATAGACTGTGCAATCTCTTATTGGCAACCAAATTGCAATATCAAAATGAAGAGATCATCCTTCGTCCTTAAAAGAAGGGTTTTAAGGAGGCAGAAGGAGGGTTCCTTCCATCCTTCCTCTTCAGATGAGTGCGTGTGTTTGTGAGGAATTAGAGATCCTTCTGGCCATCACATGGCTGTCAGCAGGATAGGATATGGGACACAACAGGTCAAGTTCATCTCTCTTACATCAGTAACCGCAGCAGCTCAGCCGGCAGGCCTTCCACTACCCTCTTAAGAGTGTAGGAGTGAGATTAAAAAGAAAACATGCTGCCATTGAGAAGAGAACACACACATATACACACACCATTTTTAGGTGTGTGTGTGTGTGTATACACACACACAAACAAACAGGTGCACACTGACACAACCCCTAACATACACACACACACGCACACACACACACACACGCAGTGAGTGAAAAAGGCAAAGGGTTTGTAACAGTCACTCTACAGTGTGAAAAATGAGGCGTCTCACTGAGTGAGGGGAGGTTTGTGGACACTTGGGAGGTGAGAAGAAGAGCGGAAAAAATCTCCTTTAAGAAAGTGAGAGTTCTTGTAAGAGAGTTCCTGTCTCTATCTATAACCTATCAGTGTCTATCACTGTGACAGCTGCTGTGTCAGGCCTTGCCTGCGTTACTGAGTCCAGGTTTCAACCCCAGCTGTGGGTCAGACCCCAGCTCAGGACTAACCAGTCTGGTGCACCAGTGGCTGGTGATAGGGGGAGGTACAGCAGGGCCGGAGGCCAGCAGGACGGCTAAGTGCTTTTCTCAGTACAAAAACAAAACTCAGTTTAAAAAAAACACAGAGACACGTAAGTTCTCTTATTTTGTTCTTCTAGGATTTTCAGTAAATCTTCTTTTTAAGGGTTTTGCCAACCACTCTTTGTTTCTTTCCTCTTTTCGGGAAAGCTTCTATGTAATAAAAATGGCTGCTGAGCTTGACTTTGGCTGTGTCCGCTCTCCAACTGGAACAGAGCAGGAGGGGTCCAAGGTAAGAGGTCGTGAGGTTATGAGACAAGAGGGATGAAGGATGGTCAGGGGGGAACTAGAACTCCCACTCTGAGGGATCCTCTTTGCTGGCAGCCTTCTCCAGCCTGTGGATGATGTTATTGAGATTGGCTGCTTTCTTCTTGCGCAGATTGTTGTCCCTGGGGTTTCTGGCCGGGCCAGAGGCTGGGATGTTAGTACTCGAGGCAGAGCCACTGGAGGATGCCTCTGTGAGGTTGAAGAGCCCCAGTCCACCCTGTCCACAGCTGGAGCCCGGCCCGACTAAGCCTGAGGTGGTGCAGTCAAACTGGTCAGGGGAGTTATTAGAGCCCCCTGCCTCAGACTCAACCTCCATGTCGTCTTTGCATGCTCCTCTGTGATCCTCCAGGCCAAGGCCCAGTCCCTGGCGTGTCTCCACTGTGCCCTCAGATTCTGTCCCATCACAGCTGTCCCCCTCTCCTGATTTGGACCCGCGGAGGGAAGGGGAGCCCCCCTCGCTTCCAGGCCCCAACCCTCCAGCTGCCTGGATCTCCTCTATGAAGAGCTCCCGCCGGATACGTGACCTGGTAGAAACACACGAGTTCAGTCACGATACTCAAATCCTGAAATTCAATTTGTCAGACGCAACACACCTTACATTTGACTGATCTCAAACCACTGTATGAGTGCACTGAACTAAAGCCCTTCCTTAGACAATGTATTTACCAACACAACATGGTCTATGATACAATTTGCTTTGTGTCACAACAGCTTGTGACACAAACACTTCTCTCTCTCAGTATTCAAGTGCGTCTCTTTTTCAAAATGCTGACCTGTAATTATGGAACCAGTTGATGACAGTACTGGTCTTCAGGTTGAGCTGGGAGGCCAGCTCCTCAATGGTTTTGGGGGAGGGATAGGGCTTCTCCTGGTAGGCCCGTTTCAGGGCCTCCTTCTCCTCTGGGCCCAACACCACCCTGGCCTTCTTCAGGTGCTGGTGTCCCGGGCTATGGGAGCCCTGGATGTAGTCCTGCCCCACCAAACCCATGTCCACAGAATGGTTGTCACTCAAGGAGCTCAGCCGCCTCTTCATGTAAGCTGCACAGTGACACAAAAACAAGAAGGGAAGTTATTACAAAAGAAAATACATACGTGATGAATAAATACGGGGAATGTTAACAACGTACATCTCATCTAGAATCACCAAATTAAGTGTTTTTTTTCTATTATGTGCTTTAGTTAACAGAGGCTGGTACATTTGTAGAAGAGCATGAAATCTGACAACCAATTTTCATGTGAAGTACATCTTTTATGGATCAGCTGATTAAACTAGAGATTAATTAGTTAGTTAATTATCAGACTACTCTATTAGTCAATAGAAATAAATAAGTGCCAATTTTCTATGTAAAAATGATTTAAACCGTCACTCTTTCTTTAACTTCAGTGCTATGTTTGACAAGTGCATGCCACCAGGAAATGTTTTCCTATTGTGCGTCAGACATTTCTTTAAAGAAATAATCCTCTTCAGCGGCCACTAGGTGGTGCTATTGTCTTTCAAAGGAACTCTTTAACAATGAAAACAATCTCTTCCATTTTAAAGCAAACAAGCAGCACCACTCACTACTCGGGGCACCAGCAGCTGAAAATGAACAGCTCATGGCAGCTTTGCATGAGGTTGACATTTTACTCAACCCCGATACACACTGCCAGATATATTAGTGTTGCAGGCAAAAACCACTCAGAGCAAGGTTAGACCACTCGGAAAGTTGTGCGCTGCCTCGCAGGCTTGAACCGCAAGGGTGAGAAGTCAAATATGGCTACTCTAGACCAGGTCCATGTCTTTCCTCTGGGCTCTGCTGTCGGCCAGGACTGTTCACCATTGCCGTTTGGATGCATTACTTTGGGGTCAATAATCTGAAACAAAGTTGAATGAAGAGTAACCCCCCCGTGCGTCCAAACCCCAAACACACTGGTGTATGGTCAGTTTTTGTTTTTTCGCCCTTGTGCGTAGGGTTATATTGATATATATAATGAGGGTAAACTGATCCCGCACGCTTGTGCCTACTGAAACGTTCAAACATGCCAATCTCTACGGAGAGATCTTCAAGCGGGCAGTCAGGGGTCACAGTGAGGCAGCGACGAGGGCGAGGCCTCTTGGTTTTGCTCTTATACGCGTTGTGCAAACAGAAGGCAATAAAGAATGAATGAGCGATAAAGTGAGCTACGGGCTAACAAATGCTAAGAAAAATACGAGCTTATAGACACTGGTAATTATTATGATGATGACGATGATGAGGAGGAGTGCTGATGACTGTGAGTAAGCAGGCCCCCGGCAGTCCCCTAGCTGTCACATCTAATACAGTATGTGAGGTCTGCAGTCCTGATTGGTACTGACATCACACCGAGATGACTGTGATCTGCACAACATGCTCTGCTGTCCTGCACAAAGGATATTGTGTGTGCAGATGTGCATGTGTAATTCAAAAGGCTGCTGCTTGTGTTTTTTTGTGGATGTATTTCAGGACTTTTGTTGATTATTTGGGGAGGCATGCCGCTCTATGTGAAGTGGGCATTTAGTTCTCGTCTTTGAGCTTTCACTACACACACCTTTCTTCTCCAGGCGTTTCATGTCCATGAGTTTCTCCACACTGTGTGGGTCCTGGAGCCAGAGCTGCATGCGGACAAAGGGCTCTCTGCCCTTCAGGCTGAGCTTGTGCCAAGGTTTGGGCCTGGCCAGCAGGTCTGAGACGGAACCCTGAGTCAGACCCAGGATAGTCTCCCCAAACAGACGCTGGCCTGAATAGGCAAAAAGATGGGGGGGGGAGCAAAATGGTCATTTCAGAGAACTGATTCAAAAGGCTGAATAACTCATCATTGAGGAGGGAAGGGGAAAATGAAGGACCAACTAAAACCACACAAGCAGCACCTCCTGTGTTTCTTACCAAGGTTATTATCAGTCAGAACCTCCTTAACCTTCTTGGTGATGGCGTAAGTATCAAGCTCAGGAGACATTGCGACCATTTCCTGGACGCTGAGACCCGAATGACCAGGAATGGGCAGCGGGGTGCCGGGCTGTGACTCCCCACCCGACGGATCCTCAGACGCCAGTTTGAGACTGGAGGAGTGTGGAGCGAGTGGATCCCCGGCGAGACCGTTGACAGACTCCTCAGCTGAACTAAGGGGGGACTCTGGAGCAGGGCTGCAGCTTGCGGATGTCTTGGGAGTACCCTCTGCTTGAGGAGAACCGACAGGGTGAGAAATATCACACAGGTTAGGAGACATGTTACCATGTAAGAAAACACAGTCTCATCCCGTCTCCCTGCTGGGTTTGGGAGGGACTTCAGTCACACCACATCAACTAATTTAATTCCTGTTAAACAAACAGCAAAGGTGCTTAAGTTTTCAGTTTGAAGCTTTTTTGGCTTCCTCCGCCTATTCCTTCATCTCCCTGTCTCTGTCTGTGTAGTACTGCTGTGCAGCTCAGCAGGCTGGAAGAGAGCAGTCATGAGGAGCTGTCAGTGTACATTAGCTGCTGTTTACACCCCCAGAGAGAAAGAGAGACACGCACATGCCCGCACACACACACACACACACACACACGGAGCTGCCATCTGGCGCTGCAACACTAACTTGTCTATGACATGACAAACCAGCAGCTTGCTGGCTGACACTGCCACCGCACTGAGGATGGGGGGATGGTGGGAGGAGAAGGGAGGGAGGGTGGAAGGGGGGGAGGAGGGTGGATTGTGTGAGTGACAGACTGACAGTAACAACTAGCCACTAGCTCTAATCAGGCTTTCAGAGTAATGCTCTAGCCCAAAGAGCCTGGTTGTGTGAATCCATATACTATATGTGCGTGTGTGTGCGTGTGCGTGTGCGTGTGCGTGTGCGTGTGCGTGTGCGTGTGTGTGTAAGTGCATGTGATTTGTTTACCTTGGTTCTGAGATTGCTGGATGTGTGTGTTTTGCCCCTGGTCTCCATTGAGCCACGGCTGCATGCGGAGGTATGGCTCTCTGCTCCTCTGGTTCAACTTGTTCCACGGTTTGTGTCGAGACAGACTGTCAGTCAATATTCCCTGAAACACAAAGACGGAGATTGGCTGAGACATGTAACCACCGTAGAGTAAAAGCAGAGCAATAAAAACAGTTGGGCAGAAAAAGCACACACACACACACACACACACACACACACACACACACACACACACACACACACACACACACAAAAAGAAGTGGTTTCCTTTTTCTCGCCTTACCTCTTTGGAGTCCTCCTGGTTGTAGTTGTCCTCTCCTGTCTGGCTGGATATGGCCCTGCGAGGGTCTGTATGCATGTTGCTCCACCACTGCTCCCGCCAATAACCCACTCCTCCTGAACTTCCAGAGCGGGCCGACCCCTCAGAGCTCCGACCCAGCCTGTGAACTCCGTCAACGGACATGTCAATCCCCAAAGAAGCCCGGCCCTCTCTCTTCACGCTGGAGCTGAAGTCCAGGATTGGACACGGGGATGAGGGGGAGGACAACAGGGAGCTGGGAGGCTTCTTGAGGGAGAGTGCCAGGGGGTTGTAAGGGGGCAGGGGAGCGGTGAGCGAGGAGTTCAGGAAGTCCCTCTGAGATAGTGATGCAAAGGAGGAAGACGAAGATGAGGCCTTGAGGATGGGCTCCAGTGCAGTCTGTTGGGCCTCCATCTCTCTGCGAGCTTGCTCTAGGATGGAGCGGATAGCCTCGTCTGATCCGCCGCCCCCTCCTCCTCCTCCTCCGCCCCCTCCTTTCAGTCCTGTATATGACGGTTGAGCATGGGACAAGTCTGTTGAGGAAGGAGAAGAAGAAAAAAAAGAGTCATTGACAAACACTCCCAGCCAGAATGTATCATCTTAAATCCTCCGAGTCCTCTGGAGAGAAGAAGAAAACCACGACTCACCAGCTTTCTGCACCTGCAGCTCTCTTTTGGCCTGCTCCAGAATGGACTTGATAGCCTCATCTGAGCCCGCCTCTGGGGTGCGGACGCGGGCGGTAATGTTACCTGGAAGGAGAAGAAGAGGGAAAGGGAGGAGATGAAAAAGCTTGTCAGATTAAGACACAGAGATAACCAACTACAGAGCAAGTGAAGAGAACAAAAAAAAAAAAAAAAAGACGCCTATGAGAGCATAAAATAATTACACCACAGCACAAAGAACAACATTCCCACCACTGAGCTACAAGGCAACTACACTGGAGGGATTGTCGTTATTTCTCGGGTCCCTTTGGAGCTCACACATGCACACGTGCTACAGGGTTCGTACAGTAAACGCTCCCCACAGAATAACAACTACCAATAAAATCCCTAAATACACATGCTGGTTTCTCCTTTGACGCAAGTCACTGCAATTGTGCGGTTACCTTCAAGGCACATGTATATCTCTATGCCTGCCCGCAAGTTAATAAACGCCAACTCACACACGCACACACACACACACACACACACACACACACACACACACACACACACCATAGATACAGTTCACGCCAACACAAACATGCCACACAGACAGAACGTGCTAACATCTCTGTGTGAAGGGGACAGACCTGTGTGTAAGGCTGTATTGGAGAGGGCTCTCCGCTTCGGAACATCCTGTAACACTCGGCTAAGCTGTGGCTGGCCTGAGCCCTCTGTTAAAAACAATATACCACACACTATGTTACAACACTTGTGTGTTGTTGTCTTTTCTTTTACAGCTAGACTATACGGAGCCCTATAATGCTCTGAAAATACATGAAATGTGTGGATACTTCCATCCAGTGCACATTATAGTACCATAAATGCATTGATTTCAGCATCTGTGGCCCCCAGAAGGAATCAAACTTCTACCTCTGACAGGAATATTAATCCACTACTTGTAGTGAAGGATAAATGATTTAATAGAAAGTTTCTAACGGGGGGATACTAACTGCAGCCATATTATCAACACAGGCTTTGCCTGGGACTAGGGTGGTTATATTTAGGTGTACCACTGAGACCACCTTCAATCAAAAATGTCCTGATGCGTTAACAAAAGCAGGCCCAGGCGAATCGAATCTACCCGCAGTTAACGGTACCCCTGCCTTCCTCCAAGTTCCCACCGATCAATACTATTGATGTGTGAAAGGTTTCTGTATTGACCACGATAGCTAGGAGAGGCTCTTGGGATCAGTGCGTGATTGGGAACTCATTCAAAACGCACAGGTGTGGCACGGGATGGGAGTAAGGAAAGAGAAAGAAAAATAAAAAGCTAGTCCATATTGACAAGCTAATCAATGGCTCTGTGCAGGGCTGTACACATGCAAGACACACACACACAGCCACACACAGCCACACACACACACACACACACACACACACACACACACACTCTCTCACGCACGCACTGACACATTAAAGATACACAGCCTCACCTCTTTGCCGTCCCTGGATGCTGCGCAGTGCGAGGATGTTCTGCTCATCGGCGAGGAACTGCCTCATCTTGTGGAACGGCTCCTTCCCCCGAATCGTTAGCTTGTTCCACGGCTTTGGTCTGGCCAGGATCTCACTGACCGAACCCTGGGACAGTCCCAGCACGTAGTGGCCAAACACACGCTGGCCAATGTTGTGCTTTATCAGCTGCTCTTTCACCTGTCGGGCAATCTCTGCCGTGTCCATGTCTTCCCCGTCCAAAATACTTCCCGTGGTAGCGTCAGAGTAGCTGGGCGATGGGGATGGAGCACTGCCAGCGGTGCTGCTCCCATTAACAGGAGCCATGTCTGGGCTGGCGGGAGGAGGCTGGGGGCTGCTGGCTGCCAGAGGGACGGCAGCTGACCCAGAGCCAGGGGTGGAGGTAGGCATGGAGCCGAGGGTTGGAGTGAAGGGGGTGAACAGCAGAGCCCCACTGGGGATCCCAGACGACTCCTGCAAGGCTTTGGAGTAGAAGGTTTGAAGCAGCTGCCGCTGGATCAGGGAGTTCAAAGCCATCTTACCACCCACCAGAGGGAACACGGGCGAGTAGAAGTCCTGTCCAATGCCCGTAGGACTGAAAGGGTGCGTTTCGCCGCTGGTGGTGTTGGTGGTGGCAGTGTGGAGGGGGTCCGTATGAGTGCGAGACAGGGGGCGCTGGGAGGAGGAAGGACGAGAGGGAGGGGGAGGAGGGGGCGAGGAAGAGGAGTCGCCGGGCACGGTCTCCTCCTTCGGTGTGGACTCTTCTGTCCCTTTTCGCCTGGCTGACCCTACAAGAAAGGTCAAACACACCATGCATTATGGGGGAGTCAACAAAAAAGGGGTTCCAAAAAGAGAGAGAAAAAAATAACAAAAGTTGAAAGTTATCTTTATCAATTCTTTTCCAAATTAGTGAACTTTGTTTCCTTTTTTGCAAACCCCCCCCAGACAAAGTGCCCATGCATTTGTGATTTCAACCTTTCTTGTAAGCCACAGCCTGGAAGAAAAAAGGACAAAAAAAACAATGGACACTGTGCCACTTAGGCAGACTAGCTTGGCCCAGGGCTCAGTCTCCCTCTCTCACTCACTCTCGCAGGCAAAGTGGAAGTAACTGGACAGGGTAAAATGATCCTTAGATAGCCAATACACCATGCGAGTCCTCTTCCATGCTACAGCAGCGTGTTCCTAAACACTGAATCATTCCATCGTAGAGGCAGTAACAGAGTCTTTAGTTCATAAAAAATACATCCAGGAAAAAAAAATGGAGCAATAAAACTGAATTGAAAAACAATTTTTATGGCTGAACATAAAACAGATGCATGTCACCAAAAAACAGAGACTGTACAGCTCTGCTGACTCTAGACTGATTACATTCATACATTCACCAAAACAAACACATAAACTATATTTCCTCAGTCTTGCAACTACTAGAATCCATCATGATGGAAGCTCTAGGAGAAATATTATTCTAATGCATAACCATTGAGAAGGTAACATGATTGGGTAAGACAGTAAGCTCCCCTTACTGTGAATGTTAATCAATTCAAAGCTATTCAACTATTCAAGCCCAAAGCCATGACATTTCAAACCCATAAACACTGTTGCAGAGGGCAAGACTCTTGATGTAGGGGCGAGAGTATGACGTCTTCGTTTTTGTGTACTGCATCTTTGATACTATTCAGGTCGACCTCCTGCCGCGGTGTTCAAAGATATGCATTTTCCTCTCCTCCGTCATGTGTGGGACTAAAGAAACAACATTTCTGTACCATGAAAAGGTTTTGCTTTTTTTTTTTTCATATTGTGTGGACCCAATATTGTAAATAATTCCCAAAACATTCATAAATGGTTAAGTATTCTCAGAGAAAAGTAATCTGTAGGCATACATACAGTATGTATGTGCTAACCTGATGCTTCAAAGCCTTCCTTACCTGCAGCTGAACCCTCGTCTAAGCTCCGATGAACAGTGGACTCCACTTCTGTCAGTATTCTCTCATTTTGCTGGTCTGAGGGAAGGTTTTTTTTTGCGAACGCAGCCTGGCCAGTGTTGGATGAACCCAGCCGTTACTATAACCTTACATTTGGGCAGACTTACCGCTGAGCTCAGTGTTGGCAATGCGCAGAGCGGCGCTCTCAGACTGAAGACTGCGGTTCCTCTCCAGCAACAGCACCTCCAGAGGTTTGGATGAGTCCTGATGGAGGGGAACGGATATTAAAACGAGACATTTAAAAAAATAAAAATAAAAAAATCACCTGGCTCCAGCCTCTCCCTTCACATGTACGATATTGTTTTATCAAAAAACTTAATTACTTCACAGCAACATATTGTGTAACTGCCACTTTTACCTGCACAGAGTCAGATGTTCCAAACTCCATAGACTTGAGGATACTGAGGGGAGAGAGACAGAGAGAGAGAGAAAAATCCATATGAACCCCCGACAAAAACACACATCTGCTGTGTAGTATGCTAGCTTTTCTATTTCTGTCTCTTTAAAGGATCAAGAAAAGATAGAATGGCAGAGAGCAAGAACAACATATAAAGCTACAGACATACAAGCTTCACCTTCATAAGGGCACTCAATTGAGTTACACATCTTAAATGACGCCGCGCAGCTTGTTTAACACTGTTAAAGACATCAAACGCATGCAATAAATAGATCTTGTGCTGGACACACACACACACGCCCTACACTGTGTCTACACTGTGTGTGCTCCTCACCTCAACTCCTTCTTCACCTCCTCATAGTCAACTTGTTTCTGCAGTTTCTCCTCCAGTTCCTGTAGAAAAAGAGATGAAATCACATGGAATTTAATAATGAAAGGCAATCCTTGGGTCTTTATATGTCTTTATATGTCATTATATATATATATATATTATGTCTTATTTGAGGGACTTAACTCTAGATAATGGAACATTTATCTAATTAAAAAGAGAAATCTGCAGATTTGTGTTGTGTTGGTACCTTGAGAATGGCCGTCTTGCTGCTGAGCTGCTGCTCCAGCTGTGTGATCTGGGAGCTGGTAGTCTCTCTGAGTTTGGTCAGGCTGGCCTGCAGTCTCTGGACGTCCTCCACCAGCTGGGCGGTCTCCCTCTCTTTGGCCCTGAGCTCCGCCTCCAGACCTGAGTGGGATGCCACCTCCGTCTGCTGCTCCTAACGGCATAGGACAGTAATTTAATCTAATGAGCAAAATAAAACCTACACAAGTATTCATAAAACCACCCATACAAAGTCCTGCTTTCAGATACTTTTCAATGAATCACTAAAGAAATCAGACAGAAGCGGATCAATGTACTGACTCTCGTTTAGGCCTCCTCCCTTAGATCAATAAACAGAGGTAATGAATCAACCAATCACAACTACCCAACACTCAGCGATCAATGAAGCAGATACTTTGCCGTGGCAGTCAGTCTCTCACTAAGTCTCACCTCTGCAGGCTGTTAAACGGGTCAAATAAATCCGTTAATCAATACGCTCGATCACTTATTGCCACCGTGGCGACCTTTCATTCGAACAAATCGATGCATTGTTGGTGACCTTTAAGATCGGTGACTACAGCGATCCATAAATTGAAGCTTTAATCAGCTGATCGCCTGGGGCATAAAAAGGCAGAGCTGATCTTTAGCCTATCAATACCGCTTTGTCAGCCGTGCAGTAAATCAGCGCAGCAGCAGTGAATTGTGTTACCGCGTCTGCGTCTGCGTCGGCCGGGCTGCCGGGCTGCTGGGACTGGTTACTCAAGGACAGCTGATCCCTGAGCGACTCCGTCTCTCTCTGGGCCGCCTCTGCTCGCTGGAACGAGAAGAGGAAAAGTTGAAAAGAAAAGTCAACAAGAGGAGATTCTAACAATGTCAAACAATCTAATGTTCTAATTCAATGCTAAGTGTAATTTACTTGGCGTACACGTTCCCTGAATTGGTGTCGATTTTGCGCTAGCCCCACAGAACAGTTGAAAATCTACTTGATACGTGCGGATGGAGAGAGCAGGACGACAAGAGAATAGTAAGTAAAGTTCCTCCTGTTGGCAGCAACTAAGGAGGATGTTGTTGTTGTTGTTGTTGTTGGGGATGGGACAGCACCAATAATCATCTCAATGTTTTTCTGCAGCTAGATCACTTTTATGCAAAGTGAACGACTACACAACACTACAGAGTGGAGGAGGGCGGAGAGAATGCAAAGTACGTGTAGGATGATGGCAGAGGGTGGATTCTTCCTAAATTTTAATTAAAATAAGTCGCTGAGAATTAAGATGGTACCGGCTGCCTTGTATTTATGGCCTAACTGCCATGCCGCAGTTGGGAATCATTTGCAACACCGGCCAACTTGCCATCATTAGGAGTTACAGGGAGCCGATTCCACAGTGTTTCTAATTGCAACCATATTGAGAGCTGTTATTGACTGGGTGGGAGTAGGACTGCTAGTCGCAAGAGGAAAAAAAAATAATCCTGTTTTCCATTTTCTCCATATAAAAGCGTATAAAAAGTCTGTGACTGAGCTGGAGGCCATGCTGTCATCCTCTGTAAACCTCAAACCAGAAGTGTGAATAGTGTGTGTGGCATTATAGTTGGAGCACTAACCTTTAGGCCAATATTAACATTACATGCCTATGCTACCCCTTTAGCCACAAATCATACTCTTGGGCTAATAATGAAAGTTAACAACAATGACATTAACAGATACCCAAAAAAATATTTACAACACAAGGGCAGAGGACGCGCTAGGGGGCATATTTCAGCTGGATGGGTTTAGTAGGTGTGTAATAATCATGTAAAACAAACAGCTGCCCTCACAGTGATATGCAAAGTCATTATGTGTTAATGTAAGCCACATTTCATGGTTACTGAACATAACATTTATATTTTAAGGATAAGGCTGGTGACGTTCTATATTTATGGTGTTCTTAACAAAATCCCCAAAAAGACCAAAACTAACACATTGCTGGTTTTGGTTTTCCCTCAAGACTTTCAAACTTTCCCCGCCTCAAGCTACGAGCGCGATTGTTCCTTAAGATTTAAATCTTTATTTAAAAAACGGGGTCATGGTTATATAGTTTCATTTTTAGAAAAAAGATAAATATCTCCTAAAACAGCTGGGCACTGTAGTTTTTAACAAAGGCTACTCAAACAGGAGTAAATAGTGCTCTTACTGGGGACTATTTTCAGCCGCGGATGAATACACATTTGGTGCTCTGGTGAATATCTACGGCAGCAGGATGGTGTTCATGGAATCAAGTAAAACTTTACGACAGAGCTTATATTCTACATAGTGATGCAACATGTCACCCAGAGCAACTCTGTGGCTCACAGCTTTGTTTTTATCAGTTTTTGGACGACAATGGAGCTCAAGGGCGCAGAACAATAAGCCATCACGCTTTGTCAACACAGACTATACTTACAAGTAAAATAAATTCATTGTTGGTCTTTTCATGACATTTGTTGACAGGAAGAAAAATACAGAATATCACTAGACTGGATCCTTTGAATACCGTACGTTTTTCTCCTACCGTCGGCCATATTTGTATTTTAACTATCTCAGTTTAAGGACTCCGTTGCTTTCTCTGTATTTTAATAATACAACTCTGGTGTGATGGATAATTCGGACAATGCCGTGTTAAATACGTTGAGTGATAATGTCGAGCGGGTTACCTGATTGGCTCTTTCCAGGTCAGTCATCACCATCTCAACCTCATCGGCCCTGAGAAGGACAGTAACTGTTACTACAGAGGATGTGACGGTGCTTACAAGAGACTCACAGAAACACAGCGCACAGATGAAAACAAAGGAATGGATAACTGGATGGACGAATCCCAGGAAGAACAGTACACTCTGCACACGTCACGTGTGTGTGTGTGTGTGTGTGTGTGTGGGATTGTTCGGAGAGAACATGCCGGTTCTGTGTCCATTAAGCTACTGTCTAAATTTCACCTTAATCCATTGATTGTGAACTCCATAACCCAAACAGCTTGTATGTGTGCATGCATACATGTATTTAGTTGTGTGTGTATGTGTGCGTGTCTGTGTGTGGGTGTGCACATGTAAGCCCCTAAACCCAGGCCACACTAAAACAGAGGGATTACATTAATAGAGCTCTAAGTCCTAATACAGCAGACTAATCTGCTATGAAGCTGTGTGATTGTGTCTGACTAATGGTCTGGATGGAGGCCATGGTTCACCTCTCACTTGCTGGAGGTCAGGCAGCAGGAATACATCCCCGTAATACCACATCTTTTATGAACTTTGGGAAAATATCTTAATAACACCGTTTCACGAGCGACGTGAATACCTGTCACTTTCCTGCAAACAAGGACAGAGATGCGGAGGGAACTTTGAGGACAAGGACGAAACCACACCGAACACAGACACACAATGAGTGTAAATATCCGTCAGACTTTGTGGGAAATTATAGGTGATAAACCTAAATAATTATTTGAATATGATTTCCCTCTCTTAACGAGTCGTCTGTGTGTATTTGTGAGCACGCCTAAAAGACATGTTGCCGACACTGTATGTATATGCATGTTTATTTTAGACATTACTAGCTGATAAGAATACATGGGCAAGCATTGCGTGCAACGATGTGAGCACATATGTGCACTGCCGAGTCCATTAAGACCCTTTGATTTCACTGCGATCTTTTGATAGTGAACCCAATAACCCACGCAGCTTTTGTATTTGTGTGTCACAGTATGAGAAACAGTGTTATGTCCCATAGGCTTGAGCACTACTGATTTGAATGTGTTTAACAAAACAGACACAGTTGATATTAGGTCAACATTGTGCTACAGGCAATGCAGCAAAAAAAGAATCAGATGTGGGTGGGAGAGCTTTTCACTCTCCGCTTTTATTCTTTCCCCCAACAGTTAAAAGGATCTAGTATGCATTTAAGCAACATAATAGTACACTACCTCAATAGCTTTTATCCTGTCTTAAGCTATAGTGTGCAGGACCCACGTGCGCACTCATTCGCACTCCGGCACACACAAATGTAAGGTCAGAGAGCCAACAAGCCAGAAAAGCTTGTAATGGAGAGCATTTATGGGCAGTAATGCAACCCAAATACGCCACCGCTCCTGCTCCAAATGTGATCATTTAATCAAAGTACAGATGCACAAAGTCTTCTTAAATAACCTTTGGATTTGGCTGTATTTGGGAATTATAAAGGCAAAGCTAGAGGCTGAGGGCCAAAGCAGATCACAGGGAAGGGATTTTCTGCATATCCTGATACAGTCAGTCAGTCGCTGGGCAGGGCAGAGCTGTCCACGGCCGGCCGATGCACCCGGGGGAATTAATTCATCAAACACTGAACAGTAGAGGGAGGGTCCTCCGCAATGGTAAATCCTAATTTTAGGCCACCAAAAACATACCTACAAAGCTCCATACAGCAGCCACAGGGAGGAGCTATAGAGTGCGTGCACAGCTGCACTAGAAAAATTGCACACACAAACAACACACACACACACTCTCTCTTTTGTACCGTGAAAGCCAATGGGTGCACAAGTGACATCAGTGAGTACTGTAGGACTTCTGAAACAAGCCTCTAAGCCCCTACTGTACTTCCTCCATCTCAGACAGGCCTTTTCATCTCTTATCATCTTCTCTCTCTTGCTCCTCACTCAAGCGCTCCTTTTCTTTTCCACCCTCTGCCTGACTCTATCCTTTTTCCCCTCAACCCGTTCCTTTCCCATTGCCCTCCACTTTTTCTATCTTTCATCTTTTTTTTCTTCTTTCTCTCCCCTTCCACCTCCCCTCTCTCGTCGTTCGCCCTCTCCTCCTCGGCCTCTGTCCTCGGGTGCCAGCAGGATATTCTCCTGATTTAGATTTTCATTTCCCTCCTCTATCACACTCTTATCCCCTCTTCCTCGCCGTAGCCTCCAGCCCCTGACTCGCTTTTTGCCCTCTAGCTTTCATCACTCCATTCCTTTTCTTTCCTCGGCTTTCTCCACATTGCGTTTTCACAGCGTGTTACCTTGGGGATTTCAAGGCGGCTTAAAAAGAAGCTAGCTGCGAGAGTGTGTGTGTCTGTGTGTATGCGTGTACGTCGTGCGCCATTTTGTGTTTGTGTGGGTGCTTGAGATGGACACAGGCAACAGTCAATAGGCTTTTCTTTCCTAATTATCAGCAATTAAACGGTTTTCCCAAAACGGTATCAAGCCTTTATACGCAGATAAAGCCACACACAGACATACAGAGGAGCACACACACACACACACACACAGCATCCTGTGGGGCTGGGGATCAATATATCATTAATCTTTAACAGGGACTAAACGGGTAAAACGCAGCCAGCCAGACCCTCACAGCGCCAACACAGACAGGGGGCTACGCTACATCTGCAGGCCCGCCTCCTGCTGGAGCTCACACACTCCGGGCACCGCAACATCGACCAAATTCTCAGGGAGTGTGTGTATGTCCTTGCGTGTGTGTGTTGTGTATCTTAAAAGGCAGATTACCCGAATGCAGCAAGAGGATGGGGGATTTGTCACGCAATGTCCTCCTTAGTGGAAAGTTTAGAGCAAGTGTGTGTGTGTGTGTGTGTCTGTGTGGAAAAAGTGCATGATATGTATGGCGTTTGGGTTTTGCAGGGCCAAAATATATGCAGTCACAGGGTTAAAAGTTGTGTTCAGCCAAACACTGGCGATTTGCTCAGCCAAGCAGTAAACGGGGGAAGGACTCCAAGGACTGGGAGGGTGCAGGGTTAGAGAGGGTTTGTGTGTGCTTTAAAGCGTTGCATTAAAATTTCAGATCACAGCACGCCACATAGTCAAGGACCCTGACTGCCTCAGGCTCACGAGTGAGTGAGTGAGTGTGTGTGTATGTGTGTTTGTGTGGACGTGGGCCGGCATGTGTTTATTAGCTTCTGTAAGCAAATGGGGCCGACTATACGTGTCTTTTCAAAATGTGTTTTCTTCTGACATAAAAGGAACAGACAAGGACAGAAAAAAGGGAAGTGTAAAGAATTGAGAGAATGCAGAGGAGCGATGCAGTTTGGTCATGGGGGGGGGGGGGGGGGGGGGATTCTGATAGACTCTATTGAGACCTATTGATTAGTGTCATAATACTGCATGAAATATCTCCGCCACCTTTCCTCTCACACTCACAAACACAAACACACAATGCAGGAGATAGAAGTCAAAGTGTGGGAGAGAGGGAGGTAGAAAGGGGGGGGGTATTGTGAGGAAGAGAAGCAGGGGGATCGATCTGTTTTTAACAGCCAATCAATTTAACAACTCTGTTAATGGAGAGACACTGTGAGTTCGGGGCATGGCAAACGGGGTGAGGGGGGGGAACCTTAAAAGCAAAGTTGATTCTCTGCCGTACTTTGTGTGCAGAGCGCACGCAGGACGCCCTTGACTATTTTATAAACTGCCCTGGATTTAAAGAAAGCGTTAATGTTTCAAGGAAAGTGCGATCAAACACCATGAAAAGGCTTTGTTGCTCTTCTTACAATTTGAAACTTTGTGAATGCTGGTTTGCGTTCTCGTACTAACCCCTGAGGGAACACAGAGTGGGAATGTCATAAAGTGCCACTTTACAGTGAGGAGTGCTGACATGGAAAAGCTTCTGTTCTCATCCTCGCCACTGCTATAAGATCGATAATGATAGATACCCACAGCTCAAGTAATTGAAGCCACCTTATCTAACAGGTCCTTTTAGAAGCCCGTGTGGCTTTTACTCAGAGATCTCAGTGACCCTTCGTCAGCCTCTCTTCTCCGTCACTACCCCTGATGAATCAGAGAGCGCTTTAAAAAAATAATAAAAATCTCTATTTTGGTGCTTGCCGTGGCTGCACAATGCATTACAATCCCCGTCAGTATTTACAGTGCGTGGGTAATGCTGGGATATAAAGGCCGCTGAGCGTTGCAGGAGACAATCCAGCTGTTTGGGAGAGAAGGGGGGGGGAGGGAGTTTCCAGGCAAGGAGATTCACTAAACAGGATGATTATGTCAGGAACAGACTATGGAGGAGCCAGAGGGCGGAGAAGTCACCCACAAACACACACACACACACACACACACGCACACACACACACACACACACACACACACACACACACACACACACACACACACACACACACACACAAACAGATCACCAAGACACATACTTTGCTGTAGATTCCTCGTCATACTTGGTCTTCAAATCAAAGAGTTCGGCCTGAGTTGTTTCAAGTGCTGTAAAACACAATAAAAGAGTCAATTGTGAAGTTAGCTTTCAAATGAAGAGCTTATATCCAAGTATGAACAATACTGAAGGCACTGAAAACATATTTCTTAAACAGCTTCCTACTTCGATTTTTACACACAAAGAAAAACTGTGTGGTTATTTCCCGTGGGAGATTTCTGTATCTGTGGTGCTGCCGGTTATTTTCTCACTGGTCTGAAGCGACAGTGGAGGAGTTATTTTCTTATGTTGCTAGGCCACTGTCAATCTGATAAAACCACACCCACCCAGTCCAGATGAAGCAGATTAAGTGTTAAACTTCACTGGGGATGTAACTTTTTAAGGAGGATTTAAAGCCAGCACTGCGGTAGCCATTTTATCTGGGCTGGCTGAAACTGTACACGGGTCTGTGAAGACTGAGCAGACTGGTACCTGTCTGTAGGGACTGGGCCTTGTGTTCGGCCTCTTCCAGCCTTGAGGACATGGAGTCCTGGCTCTCCTGGAGTTTCCTAAAGAGGCAGACAGAAGGGAAGAAAAAGAAAGCAGAAAGTCAGATAGAGACACTGAGTCAGTAAATCTTGGGCTCACACTTTGTTGCAACTTCAACTATTCTCTATTTTCCCACCATTTCTGAAGTGTTTTCCCCACTAAAATCCTCCCGACACAACCCACTCCTCATTAAGCAGCCCTATTAGGCAGGAATGTCTGGCCACTGGGGCACACTGCACCCGGGAGGGGGGTGGGGGGTGGGGAGAGAGAGACAGAGAGACAGAGAGAGACAGAGAGAGAGAGAGAGACAGAGAGACAGAGAGAGACAGAGAGAGAGAGAGAGAGAGAGAGAGAGAGAGAGAGAGAGAGAGAGAGAGAGAGAGAGAGAGAGAGAGAGAGAGAGAGAGAGTTGAGTAAGAGAGGGGGAGAGGTGGCGTCAGAAACCACAAGGATAAAATAGATTCATTCTTAGCATTTAAAAAGTTGGGCTCTGCTGAGAAATTGCCACTGCGTGTAAAAACATCAATAATCTAGCACAAAGACGGTCTTTATGGCACTCTTTGATGCCCCCCTTCTCCGCCAATCTGTCTCTCCTGTCATCTCTATTTTTCTGCCCTCTACTTCATCCTTTCATCTCTCTCCCTCTTCTCTCCCTCCTTCCTCGCAGGATAAAATGCATCAGAGGTGCCATCCATTTGCAGCCGCTCTCAGACACAGGAAGTCAGCCCTCTGCAGACAGGAAGGGGCCTATAAAACACTGACGTAAAGGAAATACAGTCGGACAATTGATCTTCTGCTGTACGTCTGAAAGAGGCGATGAGCTTTAACGCGGCTTCGCGGCAAACAAGATGATTGACACGAGGGGAAATATGAGCTCTGTAATGGACATTTAATAAACAGGGATCTGATGAATCAGCTTCAAGTGGGCGAGAGACTTTCTTCTTAAGGGTATGAATGAATGTACGGAGTGTGAAAGAACAAATCAGTAGCATTTGTTGGCAGCGCTTCGTACTTTAAAAAGGAGAATATGATGCAACTGAAAGTAAGTAATCTAAACTGCTGAGAATTATTCTGGAGAAAAACTGTGACAATGATATAAGACCTTTGGATAACATAAGGTCTTATACAGTTGATGAAAATGGATTGCAAACAGACAGTATCAGAAATACTGCTAAATCCTCAAGTCAATTCATGTGTAAAGAAATAAATAAAAAAACAGGAGAATATCTTCCACTTTGCTTTTTTAATGTTCTTTAAAAGAACGTGTGCAGCCTACCATGTTGTTTCGTAGTAATACTGCTGTAACAGCTGTTAATATATCATTATAATTTCTGCATGGTGGAGGGTGGTTAAACACTAATAACTGCACATTAACCTGCTTGTCTATGAATGACTGTATTGACTTTTCTATTGGTTTCAAAGGTTTTGGTATTTAAGAAACAGTTTTTAACGTCTGCTCACCCTCAGTGAAAATGTGCCGTCTCTTTAAGCACCGAGGCTGCACTAGCTGTTTGTGTGAACTCATCATTTCTCTTTCACAAGTTTATTTATCCCATTAATTTAAAATAGGAGCACATAGTTATCCAAGAGAACTCCCGTTTAAGGTGGGCTGATCAATTCAAAAAACTGAACCTCAGATGGATTCATCATTTAAAGTGGCATCGTATCAGATGTTTTTAAATGAAACAACAGGATAGCTGCCTGCATCTTTGTGTTGAACGGGCTCTATCCTGGGAGAGGACAGTATCAGAGTGACTCATTCTAGTCTTTGCAAGAGTTAATACATCAATTCAGTAGTCAGCATTGGTTTTTGTATGTTCCTTAAATATCTGGCAGCAATTTTGAGCTCATTTATTACTGCCACAGGCTTCCTGTGTATCTGAAAACCACACACACATCAAAATGCTTTGAAAATAGGTTTGGAAAGGAAGTAACCTATTAAATCAAAATGAATTACTTTGTATCAAAATTAAGTGGCATTGAAGCATCATTTTTGACGTTATATAGTAATTTTCTGGGTTTCATTTAGTCGTCGTATATTTTCAGACACAGTAGACGTCTGTGGTGGCAATTATTCTGAACAAAAAACGCTGAAAGATATTGTGGTAAGGACAGAAAATAGGAGTCTGGGGTGTTGATTCCCATCAAGACAAGAAAGGCAAGCACCCACATGACAAAAATGCTGGCTTTGTCTTTTATATATTTTCCAGTCCTGCGTTCTCCTGTTAAAGGAAAGGCAATGCCGGGGAAGCAATAAGCAGCAGTTCGTTGATTGAACTGATAACTGAGGAAAAAAAAACAACAAGAACTATTAGCTCAGGAGATATAATTAAGTCGTGAATAGCTGTGCTGAATAGAGGCAGACATCTTAAATCTATCATTCAAAGATTAGGATCATAGCAGTTCAGTCTGAGGGCACAATGACCCAAAGGTTTGAAATGGCTAAATGTTATGGCTTGAAACACCTCTGCTGTAGCACACACACACATATACACACACACACACACACACACACACACACACACAGACACACACACACACACACACACACACACACACACACACACACACACAGAAAGTTGTACCTCTCCTTCTCTGCATAGTCGTTGTGTAGCTGGAGCTGCTTCTCTTGGGCCAGGTTCTCAGCTTGATTCTTCAGAGACTGCTCGTACTCTCGGATCTTTTCCTTCAAGGCCTTGATGGTCACCTCTGGAGGAGGCAAGAGCAGAAAGTCAGGCGTTGAGAGAAGAGGAAGGAACAGGTCAAATATGGGCAATTTGCAAACCATATGGACTAACAGACTACAGTGGTTTCCTATGCGTGATAAACGGCGGTGATGACGATAATCCTTTTGACCTTTGCTTAAGGAACCGCGCTTCATACCCCACATTCTTCCTCTGTCGGCACAGACGAGGGCCGTGGCCCCTATGGCCCCTATGGCTAATCTTCACATCCATGACTGGTATAGAATATTCACCGGTCTCTAACAGTAGATATGCTGTCTTCATTAGGACTGCATTAGTGCTGAAACCCCATAACCTGCAGACGGCTGAGCTGTGTATGGGGGCCGCCTGAAATAAATCTAACACATAACTGGGGTAATAAATAGGCCTCCGTGTGTGTGTGTGCGTGTGAGTGTGTTTCTCTGAGAAAGATATAAGTGAGTGAGACAATGATAAAGAGCATTGCTGCTTGCTGCCTTTGACTGAGGGCTCTTAGCACTCTGTGTGCGTGTGCGTGTGATTTAAACTCCAGTCTCGCTGCTCTGACACATAATCAATAGAGGAGAGTCCCCTCAGAGCCCTCTTACCCCTTAACTGCTTAACTGAACTTTAAACATTTAGGTTGCGGGGATCAATGGCCCCTGCACTCTTTTGTATGTGTGTGTGTGTGTATGTGTGTGTGTGTGTGGGCAAGTCCGCGTGTGCGTTTAACAGGAGTGGGAGTTCCACAGTGTGTTTTGGGGTTTAAATATCCCCCATCTATTGAGGCGGGAAGGAGGGATAAAGGATGAGGGAACAGGAAAATCAATGGCAGAATGGAACCCTGCCGCTATCGAGCTGTTCCAATTAACTCTCACTGACGAAAAGGGGGATTCCAAAACATTCCCTGCTCGCTCGCTCGCTCGCTCACTCACTCACTCACTCACTCACTCGCTCACTCACTCGCTCCTCCTCGACTGAAATTACACCACTTTTATTGCCGCTTCTCGCTCATCTCCCTGCCTCCGTCAGGTTTTCCATCTTTCTTTACCCTGAGGTAGCCTGTCGTTTTTTATTCATGAAACTGTGCCTCGTGTTTTTTTTCTTCCCTGAAACCCTATTTGAAAATGTAAAACCTTGTACATTTTTTTGTGTTTGTGAAAGATTTATAAGGCATTAAATATGTTCAAATGTGGCCTCTTCCTTTGAAAAAAGGGCCTCTAAATACCGGCATGTTTCTTTGACCTTATATCTGCTCTTAAAAGTTTGTCCACATGCCGACAATGGTGACAAAAATTGTTTTGCTGCAATTCGGCACAAATTTACACATTTTTACTTCTGACGGTGTGGAATTTCTCAGACCAGCAGCAGTTAGAACGTCTTAAAAATATGTATTATTTTATTATTACTACTTTTGTTGAAGTCAAACCGAAAGGTTCATCATCTTGCCTTGTGTTGTATTTTGTGATTGACAGACCGGGATCATAAGTTCATGTCAGATCCAGTCTTTTCACCTTCAGACCAGGTCGATACATTTTTCTTTTTTTATCTATTTTTAAAAAGGACAATGCACATCGATCAACACCACTGTAAATGTGCCGGTGTCAGCCAAAAGTCTGCAGTCCCTTGACCAGATGTTAAGGTCGCCATTCAAACACCAATACGCGTGTGATGTCTTCTCATTCTCAGTGGTGAAGCCTACTTTTGTTTTGGGTTCACTCTGCACATTCAATGGTTGTAATTGGTCATGGCAGTAACGGAGATGTAATAGACCAGAGAATAACACAGCCAAACTACAGAAATACTAATCATAGGTATATATGAAAGTTAGTCATGTGCTCATCTATGATTAATTGTGCGCCCTACATCCATGCCCCTCTCAAAGTCAGGAAAAATCCCAAATCGTGTGGCCTGCATGTATCCCGTCTCTAACCTTGGTTTTTGACATCTGCAAACTCTTTGTTGTAGTCCTCCAGTGTCTCGCGAAGTTTGGTGTTCTCTGTCTCAATGTCGTGCATCCTCTGGAGCTTCAGCTGCAGCTGCTGAGCCAGCTCCAACACAGGTACGGGATCTGGCAGAGACAAAACGCACCACGTTAACACGCTGCAAAGCAGATTACACAATCAAGGGCGGCAAGGTGGGGTAGTGAGCTAGGAATAACTACATTCAAGGCCCTGTGAGAGCGGGCATTTGCCCCGGTGAAGTGTCCTTGAGCAAGGCAATGAATCTCTCGCAGCTCCAGGAGAACTGTTCTGGAGCAGACCCTGACCTTTGATCTCCCTGTGGAGGATTACTGGTTCCAGCAAGGACCGAAGAAATATCACAATTAATAGCAATATTTTGACACAGTGCGTTGAGTCATTTTAGAACTAATACTATCACTTGATACTGGATTATCAGTTTATTAAAATATCTGCGTGTATTTCAACAGATGTGCAAAAAGAAACTACAGTGCAGTAAATGCAAAGATGCATTTTTTTTGGTATCTTTGGATTTAATTTTTCTCAACCATTTAAAGTTCAATATATGCGTTTTATTCCAGGTTAATACGTATAAATGATGTTTATTGTTCGACTGTAAATATCCTATCCCGGATATGTCTTTATCCTGAAACTCTAACTGCCAAATTTAAATATTGATCAATATATTGTTATTGGAATTTAATTAATCTCAAACATCGATATTGACCTAATAAATTCAGTATAGGACCGCTGCAAATACATGTTAACGCACTTCACTGATTAGAAGGAGAAGAAAAGAGCAGAGATCCGGCTGCAACAGTTAACACACAAAGGTCATAGTTAGTGTCGCACGTCGTGTTTATCCATAAAGGTTATTGAATGATACACTATCAGCCTTTGTATCAACAGAGACTATTGTCGTTGTGTGAGATAAACTTTGGTTTTGTATGGGGGGGGGGGGGGGGGAATGAGTCAACTGCTGACCCAGTAATAGAACAGGATAACTCGCATTAACAACAAAGATTACTGGGGCTATGATCAGTTAAAGTGTTCACTATGATGCAGCTTGAAAGCATGAAGAAAAAAAAAACAAAAAGAGAAACATGGGAGCAGACAGATGGACAAAGTGGAGCCGTGAAATAGGCAAGGTAAATAAGAGATTAAACGAAACAAGAGACAGAAGGAAGAAAGACAACTTTCTGGAGGCATTTCACCAACATCTCTGTGAACACACAGCAGGGTTAACTGTCAGTGTGATGAAGAGAGCCCTGTCAGTCAGGCCAATCACATCTGATTGGTGCTCATGGGTGGCAGACTGGTGACAGGCAGCCAAGAGACGCAGGCGACGCTCATCAGCATGCCAGCTAAAAGAGCAGTTTGCATGTTTGTGTGTGTTTATGTGTGTGTGTTGTACAGATAACAGGAACTGACAGCTTACAGCTGGGGGTAAGGGCTGTGTCTGTGTGTGTGTCTGTGTGTGCGTCTCATGTCTGACGCAGTTAGATATCTTAACTATGCTAATGAGAGATCAGCAGAGAACGATTGGGGAATTTCATGCTGATTTTGTGCTGTCAAGGTGACACACCATGCAGGGCTAAGCTCTGACACACATGCGCACACACACAGACATCTTGTCTCTCACACAGACACACAGACACACACACACTACTTCATAGGCTCATGAAAACACACACAAGTACAAACAAACACTAAGGAACTTAACTGTATGCCCTGAATTTGGACTCCTATCTGCCGCGGCGCCCTTGAAAATCAACTTTCTCTCTCCCTCTTATCAAACCTTCGTCCTTCGCCCCCCCCCTCCTCCCTCTCCAAAATCAACTGTACAGCCTGTTAAAAGCAGTTTGACTTGTGGGCCACTGGTGCTGAGCGCTCTCGCCAGACACCTTTAATCTAAAGCAGAGCACACTGGGCTGACTAACCAGGCCTTCAGCTGATAGAAGACAGAACAAAAACACACTGTTTCCTCTTTCAAGACTGCAGCATTAGTCAGGCTGGTCTGTGTCTGTGTGCGTGAGTGTGTGTGTGTGTGTGTGTGTGTGTGCATCAGGCATTACATCATTGTCTCGCTGCAAGTTAAGAATAGCCCCGTCAGAGCTGGCGCTGACTTATTGGGAGCAGTACAATCCAAAGATATTACTGTAGGTCTATCCATGTGGGAATATGATGACCTCCTTACGCTATAGATGAACTCGACTCCTCTCTCGTTCCTACTTACGCGGCCCCTCCAGGGCCCCCATACAGCTGGAAATCTCCAACCGGTAGCTCCGTGGCTGTGTGTGTGTGTGTGTGTTCTCTAACACTCTGCGCCGCGTGTCCCTCCTCGGCCTCGGCGAGCTGAACGTGACTGCTCATGTGCGCACTTCGCAGCAGCCAATCGTGGGGCGCGCTTGTCATCCGTATCAGGACGCACCTTCTGTTGAGACCCTCTAAAGGCTTCACCGGTGGGGATGAGAGCTTGTGGGGACATATTAAGGTGTCGCACACGCCTGGATGCACAGTGAAGAAGCACTAGAGGGACGGTGTCGTGCTTTTTCTCTTCCCCTGTTGGTGCTGTCTACATGGATGGGGGGGGGGGTCTCCTGATCACTTTTCTTAGACAACACACACACACACACACACACACACACACACACGAGACGTAGTCTTACCTGGGACATCGATTATTTTCTTGTACACGTTCAAGAAGGCGGCCTCTGCTTCTTTACTTCTCTTACTCAAGGCATCGATCTGCGAGGAGAGAGAGGAGAGAAAAAGAACGGTTAATTGTCAGTCACACCTCCTCACAACTGGACTGTTACATCAATACACTCCAAAGGCAGGCCCATTCATTTCACAGTAAGAGGTGTCCACATAGCTGTCTTTCCTCACTATGCTGCATGCGATCGTGGTTGTCTTGACGGTGGCTGCGTTTGCATTTCCTTCCCGTGAAGTCAGTTCAGCTGTTCGGCCGATGACGGATGCGTTTCGTTTGCTGCGTGCGCGTCCAAGTCCGTCTGTCCTAGAGTGTGTGTGCGTGCCTAAGTCTGTCCGTCCATCGGTGTGTGTGTGTGTGTGTTCGTTTCCCCTCAAGCACGCTGACATCATTAAACAGCTGGCTCAGTCTTTCCAGCCACAGCAGGGGCAGATTATTCAGTCAGCTCTTAGCAGCAATACAGTGTGGATCCATTACTGCTGCAGCCATTAACACAAGAGGGCACGGCATGCGTTCCATCACCGATATTATTGAAATGGACAGCATTAGATTGGATCCATAAGAGATGAATTCAAAATATCATACTGGGGTGAGGGGGGACTTTTATACTGTTGTCCATTCTAAAATATTAGGCAGCGAGCTCTACTACGGTCTCTGTGTCACACTTCAATACGAGAAGCAGACAGAGTAGGCGAAATGCATCTGAAATCAAGTCTAAATCGAGGGAAACAGATGCCAAATAAAGACATTCAGAGGGTGCTACTGTACTGGGCAGCGCTACAGCAGACTACTCTGGCTCACGCACTCAGACTAAACAGCCTTGCGTTTCTCTTCCAACTCCTCCAGCACATTCACTGAGAGAAAAGGAATAAAAGACAAAAGCCTGTATAAGTCCAAATATAAAGTCTTCACATTCCCAGCCAAGCCAGTAGTGTAGTTGATGGGTGGTTTAGGGGTTCTTGCCACTGTAAACAGAGCGGCCTACATGTAATACTGCCTGGGCTCCTATGGGAACCTAATAAATCTCTTCACATGGCTTTGATTCATCTCTAGTTTTTTAGCCGCAAAACATCTGGCCCTGAGTAGGCTGGTGCCAGCAGCCCCCCCCTCTTCCCCCCCTATATTTCTCCATGTCTTTCTCTCAGTCTCTCTCTGTCTCTCTCTTGAATTCTCCCCCTTGTCACTTCCATGTTCTCTGACTCATTTCTTTCTTTCCCTCAATCTTTTTCAGTGTCAGTCTTCCTCACATGTTTCTCTGTCACACACTAATGTCTATCTGGCATGTGCAGGGCCTCCTGTCTCTCTCCCTCTCTCTCACTCACACACACACACACACACACACACACACAACCCCACTACTATATCTCATTCTCACATCATGCTGCATCATGTACTTTGCCCTCTTCATGTGCTGTGTGACATTGAGCGATCAGGATCCTCAAATGCAAGGCCGCTAATGGGAGATTACTGATGCCGAGCACTAATACCTCTCACACACCAACACCAGACCTGTTCATCAGCGTCGGAATGTGCGTGCAAGTGTGCACGCGTGTATATAAGAGTTTGCGATCAGCGCAACAATATCACGATAAAGAAGAAACACACACGCTCACAAGCCAACGCAAAAATAAAAATGATCTGCCGATGGCAGTGAAGGAAGCTGGCTGCGTGACTGTACGATGACTGGGCCAAGGTCAGTGGTACAGCAGCTTTATATAGCCCAACATGGGAGGCAGGAAATAGACATTTAATGTAGGACACACCCTACAGTTAGAGGCAGGTTAACTGCAGGACCAGAGCCATTAGAAGACCACCCAGGATTTGCAAATACAACCCTGCTGCACCAAACTGCAGCTCTTTCAACCAATCCCAATGACATCTGCTAGTACATGCTTCCCTGCCCCCATCCCACACACACACACACACACACACACACACACACACACACACACACACACACACACACACACACACACACACACACACACACACACACACACACACACACACACACACACACAAGCAAAACAAATGAAGTGACACAAATGATACCTCACCAGTATCAGTAGGTTACCGATGAGAAGTGCTTGCAATTGCAAAAGGTATCCCTGACACATCCACACACACACAAACACATACGTACATACGTCAGCACCTTGTGCCACCACCATCACTCAGCACTGCCTCGCTCCCCTATCTAACCCACAGTGTGTGAAGGGCATCAGGCTGACCTGTGTGTGTGCGCGCATGTGTGTGTGTGTTTGTGTGTGGGCCCCAGTGGAGTCTGATAAGGGGAAGCTATGGGAAGCAGAGACTGAAGCCTTGGATAATGGAAAAGCTTATCTGATCGATGGACCAACAAGGAACACTGAGCATGCAACATGCACACACAAACACGCGTACACACACGCGCGTACACACACACGTAACCCGTTTAGCAAACTGAGGCTTTGTGGAAACAGTACTGTTATTGGTAATAATTATGACCTGAGGGCATCCACCTTTCAATGACAAAGATTAAACAGAGTATCAAGACCTCCAAGTTCCTGGGATAAAACTTTTTATTGTTCTGTCCGGGTTCTACATTCACTTAGTAAAGATTCGAGCTGGGTAAAATGCTTAAGGATGAGTTACTGTGGGACTTCGACAGGAAGACCCTCTGGTTTCTGGTGCTGTCTTGTCCTTGATCAAAGCACTGAGGGGAAAGCAAACAAAGCCGGGCTAAAATTACACATTCTCAGGGCTGCTCATGTTGTGGCATGCAAGCGCGCAAAATAGTTGACTGATTGATGGGCTGCTCTAAGACTGGCGCGGGTGTACAGTATTATCTCAATAATCATAAGATAATGTCTTTCTCAGTTCCGCGACCACCCACTCTGTGCCTCAGCGTGTTCTGGTGTGCACGCCGCCGAGGTGTGTCAACACGAGGATGGTGGAAACAGCTGACAAAGCCACAATTATATTGCTGCCGTTTCTACTCTCTAAATAGACTGCGGATCATCAGCAGAACATGGTGGGACCACTATAAATTACAGCATTTTTACATAACCACTGGCTGTGGTCACCACTCTAACACAAGAATATGGAAACTAACCCAGTGTTAAACTGTAATATTCTATGGCCAGGAGCAAAGCAGAACTGTCACTGTCTATTGAGATGATTTTGTTTGTGTGCGTGTGTGTGTGCGCGTGCTTGGGAAGAGACACTGTTGGGCTGAATGTCCACCCACTCCAACCCCAAAGAACGCCCCAGTGCAAACCAGCCGCTTCCACTCCTACCCTCTGACTTTCACATATGGGAGTGAACTGGAAATGCATGGCTGCCAGAAAGGAGGAGTCATGATGGAAATAGGCCAAAATGATGGAGGAGGAGATAGAGGGGAACGGTGGGAGTATGATATAGCGCACACACACGCACAAAAGTCACCTCTTATAGGTCAAGGTAAGTAGAAACCTAGGGCGCAACATTCAATTGAAAGTAAATAAATGAGCCACAATGAGCAAAAAAAGAAAAAAGGGCTCATGATTCACCAGATCAACAAATAACCCACCGAATCATGCAGACAAACAAAGTCTGAGGAAATAGCATTCGGTGAGTTGTGACTGGCTAGAGCCGGGGTTTTGTGGTGCCTTTTTTTTTTTTGCAGGATGCAATTTAAACACACCCTCGGGCTACAGGACTTCATGAATAGGACAGAAAATCAAGAGCAGAGCCGAGCGAAGAAAAGAGGGAGAGGAAAGAGGGGAAATGAGATAGTGGCAAGAGAAAGAACAGGAGATGGCGGAGAAAGAAGAGGAGAGACAGAAGTGAGAGAGAAGAGACGACGATGTAAGAGGAAAGACGAAGGCGGAGAGAAGGGCACTGAGAGAGGGAGCAAACAGGCTTTATCAAACGCTTTGAATGCTGTGTGTCTATCGCTATGTCAATATAAATTCCCCAATTACTCACCTCTCCTTGGAAGCTCTTGAGCAAAGGGGCAACCTGTTTCCGGAAATCCTGAAAGACAAAGAGAAGAAGATGTTAGTCAGATAATCAACAATCAGTCAGTTTAAATCCTAAAATAACAGTTAATAGCGATTTTCAGAAGATGTGAAAACCTTTTATACGAGCAAACCGACAAGCAGAGTTTTACACCAGCAGACCACGTTGTGATCGAATAAGTCACTCATTGAAAACAAGTGGCGGCCATTCTCGCCGTTGACGATGAATACTGAGTGATGCGTGAGCGAGTGATGAACAC
This sequence comes from Pholis gunnellus, assembly GCF_910591455.1. Taxonomy (NCBI): domain Eukaryota; kingdom Metazoa; phylum Chordata; class Actinopteri; order Perciformes; family Pholidae; genus Pholis; species Pholis gunnellus. Next base: position 13,706,699 of record NC_136535.1, read on the forward strand.
GAGGCGAGGGAGCAGGCCGGGTTCGTTCCCCGAGGTGCTTTGGGTTTCTTATAAGAACAGGTGCAGCACCACCTGGGCCACCCAGAGGCACCACTAGTGCGTGTGTGAGACAAGAGAATGAATGAGCCGCAGAGTAAGACTGCAGCCAATGCAAATCGTCTCCATGCACCAAGTTTTTTTTTTTACAACAAAGCAAATGTTTTTTATCCCGCAAGTCCCATTGCATGACTTTACGGTACGAGTCAGCGGTTCCAGATTAGATAGCCAGTCGAGTATGTATCAGGGGAACATGCAAATCACCATGCTGTTAGCTGAGCCTACATCCTGACTAACTGAACTGGAGCGTACGGTAAAAAGCGTGGCAGAATAGGACATTCTGTACAGGAACATTTGATTTGCACAGTTTGTGGACACTCACGCATATATACTCCCAAAACTGCCTAATGAAGATGTGAAGTAGGGCACCGACAGATGTGTGCTCGGGAGACTCTTGCGCCTTTTAGAGAATTCCGTCTAAAAGCCTAACCGATGCTGCGGGGAGCATGCATCCCAAACTGACCTGGGACCAGTGTCTGGGGGCCGGCCTAATCCCAGGTTGGTCCAGACAGGCCGCTTGTCTGGAGCTGAGGACAGGCCATGACCTCGCTGACCCCGCCCCATTGTTACCTCATCAGGGGTCGCTGTGGCTGTTTGTCTGGGCCAATTCAATATTCCCCTGCTGGGGATAATGACCTCCACCCCACCCCCAGCTCCGCCCCCTGCACCCCCCTCCCTTATCAGACTCTCTCCCCCTCTCACACACTCACACACGACCAAAAACACCCACACAAAAATGCCAGAGTGGCGTCTGTTTTTTTATTTGCATTAGATTAAATCCTAATTTTCCATTTCTGAATTTCCTGAGTTTCCTTTAAGTTACTTTTTAGATTATCTGCACTCATTCCTGTTTGGATTGACAGAAATAATTCTATTTTATATCTTAATCTGCTTCAGTTTAGGTTCCATTGTATTGACAGAGCAAAGCAAAATGTTTATATATTGGTGTGAATAAACATAGAAGACCTTTGTCATTTCACTATTTTACACGTACAGTGTGATATCATCCCGGTGGCATTAAACTAATGTTAATATTTATGATCCAAAAAAAGAAACCTCTGTATAATGTAATGCCGTCTAGTCTAGCAGCCCTGCAATAATTACTACCTTTGCACAAATCATGACGTTCAACTTTTGTTGAGACTGCGTCTGCATGACGAGCTGCCTCAACACCACCATAATAGTTTGACGTTGCTGCATGAATCGGATTGAATTTGTAGCCAAACTTATTTAAAACTCCCCACGGTATTATAGTTTAGACGTTTATCCTCTACTTCCTGCCATTTTTTTGAGTTGTGACTTCAGTTTGACAAGCTTGTGCAGAGACACACACACACACACACACACACAATCTACCAAAAGCACACGCTGAACCCACTAAAACAAATACATTCAAATAACACGCAGAGGTGAGCCACTGCTTTTGCTGAACACCCGAGCTCTGAACCCCTTTGGTCCACTCTCCTGTGCTCCCCCCCTGCCCTCTCCACTTCCAAAGATTTATGACCATATAACATAACAATGCACACAGACACCATAGTCAATCTGTGTGTGTGTATGCGTCTGTGTGTGTGTGTGTGTGTGGTGTGTGTAGTGGAGGGGGCCAGGCAGCAGGAGATGGATGGCTGGTGTGTGAGCTGCCGGCAGACAGCAGACAGGCCAGCCCGAGGAATCCTCCAGGGAGTATGGAACTCCCATTCGCTGTCTGTCTGCCCTGCAGCTAAACACAAACGTGCGTGTGTGCATGCGTGCACACACACACACAAGCACACACAAAGTTGTTTTACTACCGCTGCCTCTGGCTAGCAATCTTTGGGACATTTTACAACCATTCCCACCCTTGCCTTTATAACAAGAGTGGTAGAGAAGGACTCGACTAACTAAAAGGAAATTAAGAACCGGATGAATAATTCAGGCAACTTAGGAAGCACAGTGAGATGCAGTCTTCAAAAAAATTTCAACAGTGTGTCGGTACTAATGAATTATGGAAACTTTGTTTTCACGCTGCATTTCTTTGCACTACTTTCAAAAAAGCTACAAAAGCCTGCCTGCGTGTGTGTGCGTGTGTGCGTGTGTGTGCGTGTGTGTGTGTGTGTGCGTGTGTGTGTGTGTGCGTGTGTTATTATGCAGACCATGAGTGCAGTTCACGCCGAGTACAGACTAGACACAGTCAACGTGGGCCGGTCTCCTGGTTGTTGAATAATGGATCAGAGACGGACTCCCGCTCAGCCTAATGCAGTCTGATCTGATGTGACTGTGATCTCCGCTGACTGGTGCAGACCACAGAGAGCTGACAGCCCGCTCTATAGGCCGCTCGACCACACAGCAAACCCGAGAGACAGACAACACAGCTCCGCCAATGCACACGAGACCATCGGGGCACCTTCTTTTTCTTTTTCTTTTTTTTTTAATCAAAGCGCAGGCCTTCACGTGTTATGAACTAGCCTGTTTGGTAGGCAGCCTTGACGCTCACACACCTCCAGAACGTCGGGTGTTTTAGTGTCCATTCCTATTGAGCTGTTACAGCCCTGTAATGAATCCTGTCGCTCGTCTGGCCTGGCTCGGATTCCTCCTCCACATACCAGGGAGATGCCAGGGGCCACACAGACGCCAGAGGAGCCTTCCTAAATCACAGCCTTGTTACGCTGATGAATGTGTGGGTCCTGTTCTGTGATCTAGGCTATCTGCCTCTGTGTGTGTGCGCGCCTCTGCTTCCCTGGATGTTTTCTTTGTGTGTGCGTGTCTGTCTGTCCTGCCTCCTGTGTGCTTGCTAGCTAAGTGGGTATGCTTGAAAATGAGATTACAGATGAACGTGTAGGGTAAAGGGAAATTAGCATACGCAGGTAGCACTTCCTCTACACTGGGTGGGCTACACTCCTCCTCCTGTGGCAACTATAACAGGCCGACCGTCAACTCCACCGAGAGTTGACAATTTTCTATCCAGTCTACTCCATTCATGCATAATTCATACCACCATCAATAATTCACCATGGTGACATTACCAATAATAACACAACAATACTTTGTTTTCGCTGTGTGGTTTAAAAATGTGTTGCCTTGGTAACAGAGATGAAACAAATATTCCCAGGAGGAGCGATGGGAACACAGGAACAGGACAGAATTCCCTCCTGATCCCACTTAGTAGTGTTGTCACACTCTCTTTCTTTCTCTCCCTCCTGCTCTGCCTCCCTCTCTCTCTCTCCATCTCTCTCTCAGACACACACACATACACACACACACATACATACACACACACATATACACACACACACACACACACACGGACCACACTTTCTGCACGCATAAAAAAAACTAGGTCAGATAATACAAACTCCTGAGGGGTTTTCTGTTTTGTCTCTTTAGGATTTCAGGGAAACTAATGGAGAGACTATTTTTGGGAGCCAAGCCCGCATCTACTGCGCCGTCTACTCCTCCCCTGCTTTCTCAGTAAATAATCACGGCAACATTTATGAAGAGGAGAAGAGACACAGAGAGAAACACCGAGGCAAACCATGATTGTCAAAGCGGGGATATATGTATGCGTGGCTGTGTGTGTTGGTGCGTGTCTGTGAATATCTGATTTTCTCACCTCTGGTGTGCTCTTCTTGAACTCGCGGCTCAGGTCGATTAGTTTCTTCCTGGACTGTTCGCTCTCGTCCTGTCTGTTGGCAAGCTGTGTGGCTGTGGCGTCTAGTTCTTTCTGCAAACACAAAAACACACAAATGTTTTAGTCGCCTAAGAAGAGAGCGACACAGTTTGTCATACTTATTATTATCAGCATCATTGTTATAATTCGAAACACAAAGACAGGAGCTGTTTTCTGACGACACAGCGGAGTCCTTGACTCATCTGGCGTTGCTGTAGGCTACCCGTCCTGCCTCAGCAGAGAGCAGAACCACAACAACAATGTCCCGCCAAAGAAAACCCGTCTACACCGATGGTTCGATCCTCTAACGGCGCAAGCAGGATTTTTTTTCTTTTTCATTCCGCCTGTCAGTCAATCAGCTGCCACTGTGTCGGGTATGACAGCTACTGTAGCAATAGACCACTACTACTCTGTACACAGTGCAAAACAATTATCGACTGTCTGCACCAGACACCCCCCCCCCCCCCCACCCCCCACCCCCCCAAAATAACAACAGCACAATTATCAGCAACAGCAGTGTTGTCAAGACTGAGGCAGGATCCGCCTTGATCCACATCCATTTTGCATTGTTATTAATAGCCATTTATGGGACTTGTTCCAGATGATGGGCCAAGTGCTGACATTAACAAGACGTTCAGGCCTTGTAAAGATTGTATCTCTCTCTGCTGAGTGTGTGAGAGTTGCTGGATTATGTTTCTGTTGGATTCTTGCCTCCTGTCGCGCTCACTCCTTCTCCCCCCCCCCCCCACCACCGTTATTTTTCCGTACTCTCTACAGATCGTGCACTCGCTCATTCAACCAGCAGTACCTTCTCCTCCGTTTAAATCTCTCTTCTCCCTTTAGTCCGCCTCCCCCTTTTTTTTTCCCCTCCTGCCCCCTCCCATCCACCCCCTGTGAGGCCGCCCACCCCTGAGAGTGATTAAACGCTGCTGAAGGGCCGTTATGCTAACTAACACACTAATCATTTAATACACACATTACCACAGGGGCCCTTGTGGCTCAGTCTGCTGACAAGGTCCCAAAACACACTCACGCACACATGCCCACCTCCCCTCATCGCCCACGCCCCTCCCAAACACACACACACACACACAAGAAAACACAACCCTCTAAAGAAATCGTGTGATCAAGTACTAATTAGGAGATTTCTCCCCCCCCCCCCCCACCATCAGCATTAAAATTAATTCCCTGACCGGCCTTGATCTCGTTTTATCCACAAACCATAGAGAAATAGAACAAATGTTGGTCGACTGTCCCCTGCAATGGATTTTGCACAGTAGCACAGGACGTTTGGAGGAAATAAAAAGGCTCACTTGCTTCCATGCCATCTTGCTCTAGCTGCCCATGGAGCAGTTGATGTAGCAGCCTGTCTGCCCGTGGCCATGGAGCAGCTGCACTATCTGTTAGTGAATCCGAGCGTGCGCAGAAGCTTGTGCATCGCTTGATGAGAGGAGGAACCTTATAAATTTTAATCATGTTAAATTAATTGTCAAAAAAGGAATGCTCTAGTTCACGAATAGAGGTGTAATTATTATATTGGTAAAGATTAGCTACAGGAACAAGACTATGAGGCCCAATTGGTTCAAGATACTAACACCAAACTGTGCAGACATTAATCACAATTTGATGTATTAGGCCTCGAGGCTAATCATCTTAAATCATTTAATAACTCACTGGAACACGGCCTGATCAGATTTAGGTATATCCTAAAAGCAAAGAGATAATGGCGTCAATCATTCAGGCTGCACCATTAAACACTAGCAATTCCTGTTATATAATATAGAATATAATTTGTACATAAATTGAATTACTATAGAAGTAAAAAAAAAAAACAAGAGTGGCCGATTAGTACAGGTTATCAATGAGAGTGCGTGTGACGGGACTCAATTAAGTGCATCAATTTGAAGAATAGAGCTTGAGAAAGTTAATTAAACCTAAATATTTAAAAAATGAAGTTTGGTTTGTCTGTTCACGTTCTAGTTGTTTTAATGAGGGAACGAAATGTACAGCTCATGTTGCTTATTGAGTAGAAATATAATCTTTATTTAATTGACCAGATTGCTCTTTGATGTGCAAATTTCAGCTACATTCCTTGTTAATAAGTTCTCCAAACGTCAAGAAAGAAACTAAACATCTATTCAAATGAATTGATTAGTGTGCTCCGTTTCAGAGGCAAACTGAACTAGCCACAGTCCTCCACTAGGGTTACGCTTCGGGAGGTCATGTGCCAATCCTTGACGCCCTTGATTATGTCCAATCCCTTTCCAAAACCCTGCACATATCCCAATGTGTTACCAAATCTCGCCCCCCCCCCCAAAAAAAAATCCGCACTGCTAAGCTAAATAAACACATCACACATGAAAGAGGATTGATTTAATGCCAAGTGGGCAAGTCATTATGGGCATGGTCTCAGTTTAAAAAGAATAAAATAAAAAAAGACCCCTCAGACACAGTCAGGTGTTGACTATGCAGCAAAGGCTCACATCAGCAGACTCGGGCAGACTTTACACTCATCTTGCTGATCGAGCGTAACATCCCAACGCTGCCCGTCCCTTATTCACACACACATCACATCTTACTGACCATTAGGGGACCGATTCTATTCCCATTTTAAGCAACATATAAGCATGAGAGGTTGTCATCTTTAAGTACCTTCGGTGAAATACTGAACAAATATGTTCTGGGTTTATGCTTTGCTGAAAGCTGTTTTTGCAGAACGTTGGTTCTTAGCCAAATACAACTGGCCTGACCTGTGGTCAGTTTACACGTTACGAAGATGCAGACTCAAGCTAGAAAACACACAGCCGACGTCCTTTTGCTCCTTATACCTTTGTTCGTTGTATCAACCAACCATAAAATGGCACGTTTGAGTTTGTTTTGTATAAAAACAGACTTGAACTTACAAAGTGTTGACACAGGGGTTTTCCTGTGCAATTTGTTTTTCCAATACTGACTCAGTTTCCTCTAAAAATGGTTTTAGGACATTTACATGGGACAGCAGGCGCAACAGAAGGTGATATTCTCCGGCATATAACAATGTATGGGAGTTCAGTCGCACGCTTAAACCCGGTTGATATTTACTCCGATATGAGATCGGAGAATGTCAATATGGAGAACCTGCTTGAATACTTTGCAGTGAAGACTGTCGGTGCCCAATCGGTCCAGACACCGGATCCTTAGTAGAACCCACAACGCAGTTTCTATTACGCCCGGGACTAAAGATAGCAGGTAGCTAGATTAATAGATCTCTAAATAAAAAGATGAACGGAAAGGTAACATCTGTGACTGTCCATCTAAAGCCATGACAGTGAACACAAACTGCAACATTGTGAGTATGTGCAGACTAAGTATAGCTAAAAAAGGATTCGAGCCGTAGCATGTTTCAGTTTGAACAAAGAGGTCAGCAGAGCGAACACAGCAAGTTAAATATTGGGAAACTGTTTTAGAATCAAACTAAAAAAAAAATACATATCCAGACGTCCCTATTTAGGGAGATGCTCTGCCAGCTACATGGCATTTGCATGAGATTTATTTAACTACATTTCCATTCATTCCAGTCATTCATTACAGGGTTTATTTTTTTAATGTAAAAAGCAGCATCCAGCATCAACCCTTAAAATGCAGCTCCTCTGTTAGCTCCATCAAGCTCCAAAATGTTTGAGTGGGAATACTGTTAACTTTAGCTGCTCTACGGGGCCCTGCCATCTGGCATACCACTGGGATATTCTTTCCATCATGTTTCACATCAATGATCGACATCATGCTTGTTTGATAAACCTTACAAATTAACATGTTTGACAAGAAGCCCAGAAATGAAGAAAAGGGAGTTACGGGAGTCCATATATTTCACAATGCATGACTAATGTAAAGGAGAGGACATCATTAATGGCAAAGTGCAAATACCAGCACTTGTGTTGATGCTCCAACGGCTGCAGAGCACCAAACAGCATGCATGAAGAACTGTCCTCTGTGCTCAGGCCTTCAGGCTCGGCCTCCGAGGTCAACACTCTCCGGCTCTCCTTGGCCTGACTTTGAAGGGTTTTACTTTTTCAGATCTGAAAAAGTGTTTAATTTACTGGTGAATTAATTCGTTTAACCATCTCAAGCACTATTTTTCTAAAAATCTGACCATGGTTGGTTAGGGCCGCACTGTCTAGTTTAGCAGAGGATGGAATATGGAGTGTGTGCATGGGAGCGTTAAGTGGGCTGTAATGTCTGTGTGATGGCTGTAACAGCCCTGCTTGGCTTGGCTGGACTGGCCCCACAGCAGCAGTCCCTGTCCTGGTTCATTTGGTCGTCTGGTCAGCTGTAAAGACGATTGGAACAGATTGCCAACACTCCCTAGAGAGACTTCAACACCGACTTGGCCAAGAAGCCTCCCGCACACTGCTCCACACACGCGTGTGCTCTCACATGAATGCACACACGGGCCGCTGCAGTAACTTGGGGAGCCCAGTCTTTCCACATTCTTTTGAACTCCGTTTCAAAAGAGGAAGTCTGCTCACATGTTCGCCCAGCGAAAATTTGGCACGGTGAGCTATGTTCGCAGCTACGAAGGGGAGGTCGGGCCAAATGGAAACGACTATCTCTGCGTCCGACAACTGTGGAAATAATACTAATCACGGATAACAGTCACGGGTAAACAAATCCCACTACCACTGGCCATCAGACCCACGGTGTATTTACGCGTGTTCATCTCTCCTAATGAAATCCCTTCCACTCGTCTGCAGGCGGAGAGAGGCCTTCTATCTCGCTAATTCGCTCTAATTACTCTAATGAGCCACAGGTGATGATACAGTGAGACTGATTAATTAAATGGAAGGCACCAATCAGGCATGTCTGATTATGCCAATCATATCGACTACCGGCTAAATGAGATAACCGGAGACAGACACACTGTAATTGAGGTATCAAAACTTCACGGGATTCCTTACGCCCTCACGCTCCGACGATGTCGAGACAGATAGGCTGCTGGAATGACAACAAAGTTATTGTTATGTACACAGTATGAAGTCAATCCGCAGCTGCCGTCACGGTGACCAGGAGTGCACACAAGAGGAGGGAGAGAACACCACACATGGATTTGCTTCAGATCTCGCCCTCTGCGGAATAATTGGGGCTGTAACTGCTAGAAACCCTTTCGTTTACACCTAGTTTTGCAGCCACACATGCCAAGCAGTCTGCCACTACTCCTTCAGTCCAAACATAATGTAGGTTAACTGCTCCACATTCGGCGCATGTTTTACACATTAAATCTAATGGAGTACCACAGAGAGAGAGACAAAAACACATTCACTTCTTCTCAGGAACACCAACACCGTATTTCTCACAGAAACAGGATAATGTTTCACAATAAAACTTTTCTGCGTGCATTAAAAAAAGTGATTTTCTTTTTAATGACAACATGACACAGATGTTTCAGAGATGGAAGTTTTCTGTCCCGCCAGTGCAGCCGCTAATCTTTCCCTTTCATCTCCGACATGTCTGAGGCTGTTATGTGGTTGTGATAGTAAACAGTAAAAGGCGTCTGGAGAGATGTCTTATCTGAAATCTACGTGGCCTACCTCTGAAACCCCCCCCCCTCTTCTTCTTCTTCTCCCCTCGCAGCATGTCACCTCCTATGTGGCTGACTGTTTTGTATGCCGAAACCCACTGTGTGGGGGTGGAGTCGTGGGGTCGGGCGGCTCAGTCAGGAGCGACAGCCACGCTTTGCTACAACGACACGGTACATGATCACAGATCACAGGCACGCCCCCTCAAAACACAGCGCAGTAGCAGCGCAGATAAGAGACTACAATCCCGGCTGCCTGTCTGCCTCCCTACCTTTGACATCGCGATTGCAGGGTACAGAACTTTAAAATGGGCCAGCAGATGCTTTTTTTTTTTTCACACAAACCACACAGGTTTTGGAGACGCGAGTCATATCCTCCTGAATCTCCGTATTTTTTTGCTTTTTCCTCTCGCCCACTGGAGGCAAAGCCACAAAGTTTCGTTAACCGCAAGCTAAGACAATAGTTTCACTGCGACAACTGAGGTCGAAACACTTTTGTGTGTGTGTATGCGTGCGCAACTGTGTGTGGATCTATGTTTGTGTGCCGAGCAGGTTGGGGGCGGGGGTCAGCCCACCACTCTCCACAGTCCAACAAGACGCTCGTGGTCCCTGAGCGTTTTGTTCCTTTTTTTGAACACAGATCCATATCTACCAACAGCACAGGAGCTGTCAAGACTCACCTCACTGACGCTGACGCAAGCCTGGATCAAAAACAGGCTTTTTACACCACAGCCTCGTTTGTATTGATCCGTGTTTCTCTGCTGAGAGACCGGTTTGTTGTTTTATCTCCCCAACATCCAAGCCTCAACTCTCCTGAAGCCCACTGAGAGCGAGTCATTATTTTTGCCCGACCTATTGTCTGACAAGGGGTTTCAGAGGCCAGGCCTAAGCCTAAATACAAATATAATGAGACTAAGATGGTTTCTGGCGAGGAGGCAGTGCAGCTCACTTGGTCTCATTTTGCAGAGTTCGAATTTAGCTGGAGGCCTGTGTCACGCAGGGTGAGTGGTTGAGAGGGTGCGATGGGAGGAGAGGGGTTTGGCGATGTGCTGGTGTAATGCAGTGGTGAAAGGGCAAGATTTTTCATCCCTGCATTTACAGGGTGGAACGGCTAGGATATTGAGATCTGAGATAGGATCAGAGGGTAGTGAGCTGTTTCAGCTCCGATAAAGGCCACGCATTACAAACAGAGCACAGATAGAGAGAGAGAGAGAGAGAAAGAAAGAGAGAGAACCAGGGAAAGAAGGAGAGAGTATCACACCTCTCATCCCTGAATTAATGCCTCCATTCTGCTAGGAAGCCATTCTGTGCCAGTGAGAGGAGATTGGGGAGGGGATGAGTGCACAGATACGGGACTAAAAAATGGAAACTGCGATCATGGAGAGGGGCGATAGGGATTAATCAAGTCTGGAAGAAGAGTGGGGCTCTCCAGGCCCTGTAGCACAGACACAAGCCTGGGTCCCAAGGACTCTGGCGAGCAATTGACATCGCCGTTACTGGCTCATATGACATCCAATGCACACGCAAGTAACCGTGGGTGGATAATGACAGGGTCCCAGGTGCAGCCTAAAGCAATGCTGTAGACATCCACACATCATCCTACACTCGTATGCCAGCTACAGTCTTTGACTCTCAATAATGGAGCCGTGTTCAAAGTTGCCCCAATTTAGTTTAGATTTGATCTGCTCTCAATTCGAATCTGATTCGCTGTAATTCACTTAGATTTCCATTTAAGGACTACAAGCGGCTTCATGCTATTGGCACAGTGACAGGACGGTGAAAAAGGGGGTCTGACTCTGCATCACTCGCATGCATGTGCCTCTGGTACATTAAGTCCCCGCTCTGCATGATGCCCTTTTCCACATTTTAATTTAGCCTCATCTATCTGCTGTATCCAGTAATTTTCTAGACGCCTGATGATGACACATCAGCAGGCGTTGTGCCACAGCCTATAAAAGCAGCATGTTGACTTCTACGCATTAATCAAACGCATGTATGAAAATGCCCCATTAGGTTAGATATAGCTAGGCCCTTTTAATGTGTCCAACACATGCTGTCACTATTTTTGTAGCACGGCCTCGCCGTCTGACTGAGTTTGACACCCATGGTCTATACGATCAACGTCAACAGAGCGTGTCCCGGGGCTAAGTCTTACTCAGCCTTTATGAGTAAGAGTATTTTCTGCTCTGCTTGCAGGACTTTTTGAGCGGAAGAGGCAGAGAAACACGGCGAGAAAAGAGAGAATGAGCATAGCTAATCCTTACAGTAATGACAGAATAATTAGCTTGCATTAGGCTATGTAATGGCTTGTAATTATATCATTTATTCTGCGTTGAGAGAATGTGATAGAAAGCCTGCACAGCGAGCGGAGAGGAATTGAGCTAAGTGGGAAGTAGGATGGAGCATGTGTAAGGGCTCAGGCTCTTTCTATTGATTGATCCCAACATCAAACGAACCACTGGAGTAATGGGAGGAGTGAAGGACAGCTAAAAGCTATTTGGAGCCTCCGCTGCATAAAAGACTTGACCTGTTCCACGCAGCCTACATATCAAAACCATCAAACAGCAATCAATAGACCAGAGCGGTCAACTCAACAAACCGTCACCCTACTAAAACATCAAAAAACACCCCGGCCCAAGCGTCAGATGATAGGCTACACTCAGCTTATCCATTACCATCAGATAAAGAGGAGATAAAACACAGAGCCTAATCCTTTCATGTGTCGTGACAGCCACAGCAGCCTCCGAGGCATTCCTTCAGTCTGGCTCTCAAATAGTTTTATGGCGGAAGGCAGCCATTCAGTCAGCCAGCCAGCCAAGTCAGGGTCTGTTCTGGTCTGTTTGTCTTATTTCACAGTTTACACGCTGTTTTATAGGTAGTTATTATGGTCACCATGGTGATGCCATACGTTTTTATGGTCTTTTTGGTCTGAGGGCAGAGAGTGTAATAAACGAAGAAAAAAAAATAAAACACACACACACACACACACGTGAAAACAAAGACTCACAAAACACGCTCCTGCTGTGGAAAGGTCTCCTGTCCCTCCCTTCCTCCCTCACTCTTTATCAGTCTCACCAAATGCCTATCTTCCTACTCTGTGCTTCATGTGAAACACGGACAGGCTAACGTACAATTGTCCTCTCTCTCTTTCCACATCTGGAGCTGATCAGAGGGCCTCCTGGAAGTTGAGGCCTCTGGGCCTATTAATAACCATACCGCTGAACTCCGGGTCAGACAGCAGTCAGCGGATGAGCCTGTGTCTACTAAACACATATTCCCTTCCCCCCTTCCCTCCTTCCCTCAACAACTCTCACTTTTTTTTTAAATGAAACGGCAGGCTACAGAGTTTAATTAACACTATACATCCAGTTTAACGCTTTGAAAATGACAGACTCAAGCAGGAGCTCACAATTTATTCACAAAGACTAAAGTCTGAAACGTCTGGCCTCGCATTTGTTCATCCTTTAAAAATAAAACAAATACATAAGTATGGAGGAAACAGCTTGGGCATATTGTGAGATCATTTTCTCCCTTCTTGAGTTGTTTTTCTTTCCACGTCCAAACAAGTTCAAGTTCAAGGAGCCTAGACAGATGGTAAAGTCCTCATCCGTTAGCTCTAAAAGGTTAGCCTAGTCAGACAGCCCAGGTCACACCGACCTGACCCCTGAACCCTGGCTCCAGTCTGACAGCTGCCGAGGTCAAATGTCAGGCAAAGGTTACGGTATCGTCTGAGGACATCCAATGAATTTAACAGATACAGGACTGTCACGTTTCTTTAGAGAATTGACCATGTTTTGGTAGACACTGACCAGTCCTACGTTCAGCAATCTTGCATCAGGCAAACACACATCTAATCTGATCCCCAATACGATTTAACATAGTAAATCTAGCAATACAATAGTTTGGGTTCAATACACCTAAATAAGAAAGACGGTCTTTCCTTAAATGATTACACCTCAGTGAGTACACTTCCTCCACTCAGTTCCTCTGACCGGGCAAAGTTCGCCAACCTACCAGGTAAAACTAAAGAATATCTTACTGAACGCAGAGAACAGTTTGTTGAGCATAAACCAACTGCGTCCGACTGCACACACCTGTGAATACAGGGTAGTTGAATCATCATAATCGGTGGTAGTTTTCTGCTGAGCCCAGCCGGCAGTCTGTGTTATTTTTAGAGGGCTGACACAGAAGCAGGCCGTCCATTTACTCTGTGAGCTGGCAGCCGAAACCATCACAGCTCTGGTGGTTTTAAAACTACCAAAATGGGAACGAGCTCAACATAAACACTGCAAAGGTGTGGACACTTACGGAAACAAAGTCAGCTCAGATTCAGAGCCATTACGATTCCAGTACTTTGACATTAGGGCGCCTTATAAACACAAAATGGTGTGTGAAAAAGCCAAATCCACACACATTAAACCATCAAGCTTATCTTATCGTTATAACTACTAGGCCTATATTAACGGAAAAATGGCAATAGGTCAAATTTAACCGCAATAGAAGGATGGCATGTGACAGTTTGTTCCCCTAAATTCAAAGCTAAATGAGAGGATTAAACAACAAACTGCTCATCCTTGATTGTTCACACAAAACCCTAAAATTCCTGCGGTATAGCAAACCACAAACTCCTTGAGAACAGAGAGAGAGAGAGAGACAGAGAGACAGAGACAGAGAGAGAGAGAGAGAGAGAAATTGGAGTCAGAACGGAGGCTAAAGGTTGAAGGCTGTTACCATCTGACGTGACTGATGGGTTGGGCCTGAAGGCCGGCTATGGATCCCGCTACTAAAGCCATGATTGACATTGAAAATTACACAGAGTGAGCTATTAGCAGATAGCAGGCCATATCATAATTCAATCCCTACACCGTCAAAGTGCACCAATATCATAATTCAATGCCAAGAACCATTAGCCTCCGGCACACCAATATCATAATTCAATCCGGAGGCCATCAGCCCTTGCCAATATCATAATTCAATACTCAGGCCATTAGGACACAGCAATGGGCCTATTAGAATTCAATACCTATGGTCAATGATCTAACGGGACACGGATACTGGAATCATAGGTTGGCGTGGGATGTGGTCTGCGCATCGGGCCTTATTTAGCCCAGGCTCCTTGATAACCAACACTAAAATTAGGGAGGGCATCTGGCTCACCGATAGCTTGGCCACAGACGCTGAAGGCCACAGTGTGTTCGCTACAGAAACACATTTCAGCCGGCGTATGCGGAGGGACACGTTTGAACAAAATGAAGCTCTGCATTAGCTTCAAACTCAGCCGAGCGCTCAGCCAAACCCGTCAAAAAGGCTGCGAACACTGGCTCCCAGTGTGTGACCGTCTGCAGTTGGTCTAAATTATCACATTGTGGTACCTTGTGGAAATGGGACTCCATTTCGTTTTCTGGTCCATTGCCTCTGTTTATGTTTCCATGTTAACATCTTGTTTAGCTCCCCCCAAAATACACTGCAAATCTCGTCCCAGGCTCGACTTGCTGGGTCATCAGAAATCTGCACCTTAACAACCAATCAAATGGGTTTTTTTTTTTTTTTAAAGCTCAGATTTCCTCGGCTGCTTGGAGTCGATTTTTCACCAGAGTTGACATTATTCTAAGTTATTCTCACCACACATTTCTTAGGTTTCCTCTCTTAACTCTAATCCTCATGTACTGCGTGTGAGAAAAGACTCTGGAGTTCGGAAAATACAGGAGAGAATGATGTATTACTGAAAAATTAAATAAATGACTCGAATGACAGAAGATTAATCAGCAACTATTTTTACAATTGATTGAGCTGTTTTTCTAGTAAAAACAAGTCATTGGGTTCCAACTGCTCAGTTGTGCATTTTATATCTTTTATAAACTGACTATCTTTTGGTTTTAGGAGACACTTAGTCAATTATCGAGAAGATAATTTGCAGATTAATCAATAATAAGTTGCAGCTCTAATAATGGATAGCTGCAGCCTAACTTTATTACACCGTGTGACCAATAAAGTGTAATTATTTGTAGATCACATACCTATGAAAACCAACACTTATTGACTATTTAATAAAAAGCTGGCATTTTTAAACTAGAGCACCTTGATGGAGGTGAGATAGCAGAAAACATGTGGCAGACGAGCAAAAAGATAAGAACAAAAGAGTGTTAGTGTGTGTTTTATTGCTCGTATGAGACTGGATCTAAGCCCACTTCCTCCTTTACCAACCAACTACAGACAACAACGGACATCTTTTCCCCCTGAGGAATAAAAGATGTGTGTTTACTGAAAATGGCAGGCTTAGTATTACAAGATGAACAATAGACTACACAAGATTAGATTGGCCTCTGAGACACGGTTTCAAGTGTACGCTCGAGTTTTAAATAAAGTGGGCATAATCCTCAAAACTTACAAGTGGAAACAGCCGTATGCTCCAACGTGAGCCTGAAGAGAAGTGTCCAGTCACTGAAGGCCGAGCTCTCTCTGCTGGAATACAGATCAGCAGAATAATGGATGCTTCTGTCACGAGATACGTTGAAACTCTATGATGCCGTAGGTGAGAGAGACTCCGAGTGGGTCTGTAAATAATGCCTGCCACTTGAAAATAGGTCTCTGGAAACGGCCCCTTGTGCTCTTGTTACTGGATGTTGGGGGAGGGGGGGTTTGTCTATGGATCTTTTTCTACAGAAACCAATAACCTGCTTATAGAAAACAGATAAAAAGAAGTTCACAATCTGTAGTTTATGCACACCTTGGGGTAAGAAAGAATAATATGTAGTGAGCAAAGAAAGAGGGTTGAATATTCCATAACTATTTCTTCCTATTGCCTTTTTATTTCTTTGTGTTGCCATTTGCAATCATGGTGTCTTCCTCTGAAACAGTGAAAAACATCCACACCCGCAACGACATGTTTGGCTCTCTAGTCAGCGTGCTGCGTTTCTTCTTCTTTGTGTTTATTGCCATACCGCTATACCTCCTGTATCGGCGTCTGCAGATGCTGCACTTGAATCATTAAAAAGCAATTTGGCTTTGTATCATCAGCCGATAATTTATCGGGTATAATTTCTTTATCGGAATAATACATTTCCCATTATTGGGCGATAATTTATCGTGCATCTCAAACTTGTATGGCTTCTTCATAGGGATTAACTTGTGTACTCAAACTGAAAAGTGTCTCAATATGTTTCAGACAAAGTTAAAAAGTTAAAAAAGTTAGGGCAGCTACAGGTATTTCACATCCGCTGCTGTAGGCCCTTCTTACGTATTGGCCTGTGAAGGAATACTGCAAATTAAATTTGCCTCGAAGTCTGTGGTGAGATGTGTTGTGACAATTGGTTTCATAGTGTAAGAACACATTAAAGTCAACGAACAATAACTCTACTGTCTGTAAGGTTAGTAACGCTTTTTCAGGCATATCTCAGTAAATAATATAAGTAGTTTCAATTTACGAATTAAAGAAACAAAACTGTTTTCTTGGGGTAAAAAAAAAGAAAGTATTACACCCTTAGTTATAAGGGGTTTCTACTCTGTACAAAGAGGGACGAAATGATTATTTATTTGCATTTCATATTAACATTCCGACCGTTGTAACTACAGGTGGTTCAAATGAACCGCAGCATGTTAAATGTTTCAGTGCTGCCGGATCTAAAATTACAAATTGTGGAAAGAAAAACACATTGATGTGATATTTTTATCCTGAGCAGAGACCTCCACACCTTCAGCTTTTATAAGGAAACGTGTCCTTTTTCACACACTTTCACCAAAAGCCTGCATTAAGAGCTGCTCACTCCATCTGTTTGGATAGCCCTATTTTTAGACTTCTGTTAAGTGCTTTTTATCTTTTCTCCAAACATCGGACGACATTGGTCAAAATATATTTTACAATGCAGGGAAAAAATGTTTTAATGAAATGTTCTGGTTAACTCAAGAGTTTTTACCTTTTTTTGTATTAAATGGGATAAACTGCGTGTAGTGTAGCCACTCCTAAAAGCAGAGAGAGGGCGAGGAAACTGAGCCCCGAGTGTGACGTACAATAAATCGCTGAGGAATTGGGGAGTAGGGGGCCTCCAGTGAGAATTAGCCACCGATAAGGTGGATGAAGAAAAGTTTCTTCAATTTTTTTTCTCCACATTCCTCTCAGTCGTATGGAAGCTCGTCGTCCATGAGGATACACTGGGACGTCTTAGAAAGTGGGATGACATAGCCCCGACCAAAGAAGACCGAGGGCAGACCAAAAGACCTGACATGCACTCGTCCCGTACTCTGACTCATGCTTAGTCGCTCACCACCCACCGACACACAGTGAAACCTCAGTCCCAATGCCAGGTTTTGTCACCGGGCAGAGAAGCGGTTGGCTACAGTAAAAGCATGACGTGATGCCCCTTTCCTCTGTGCTCCCCCCAGCCTGTGCAGCAACAGAGGGGTAAAAATATCCCACCAGTGAGTTCAGACAACCAGCTCATAAATTAACACTAAAACTCCTCCAGACAACAGCGGGCAAGTCGCTGAGAGATTTAAACCACTCAGGTTGCCACTGACCACAGCTCTGGGCTCAGCTTACCAAAAAAAAGAAAAAAAAAACTTTTTCCTAAATTTGCCCATTAAGGAGGTGGTGAAGAACGAGGTCTAGATGCGTTTTCACATAAGTCACTATTTAGCTGTATACTAACAGAGTGAACTATTTTTCAAAATGGCTCGAGGGTGCTTTGTTCCATTGAAATGTTACGAGGCGAGATGTAGGCTATTAGGATTGTGTACAGCAGAAAGGTCTGTTCTTAATTTCCAGAGCTTACACAGAAAAAATATAAACTATCGGCTAGGTTTAGGCTCAGCTATTCGCTCATATCTTTTAAAAGGCCGGCCTGTAATGAAGCGCAATCTCTCAAGTAGAAACACAATGTTCCAGCAAACTGCTTGACTGGGTCAAAAAAAAAAAAAAAAAAAAGGGAAAAAACAACGGGAGAGAAGAGTGATGATCCCCTCCAAAGAAACTCAACTCTGTAATGGACGGACAGGGATTACAGACGTTAAAACCTCCTCCATCTGTAATTCACTGTCACCCTGCCATCATCGCTTGAATCGCTGATCCATTTTGCAAGTGTGTGAGACCTTGCTAAAAGCATCACTGTTGCACCCATTTGTGTTTGTAGTGGTGTGTGTGTGTGTGTGTGTGTGTGTGTGTGTGTGTGTGTGTGTGTGTGTGTGTGTGTGTGTGTGTGTGTGTGTGTGTGTGTGTGTGTGTGTGTGTGTGTGTGTGTGTGTGTGTGGGGGGGGGGGGGGGGGGGGCAGAAAAGACAAGTTAACAGCTCGCTGTGCTGTTTCAAAGCATTCTCTGTCCTGTAACAACCACCTAGCTAGTTTCTCACACAGGGATTGGGACTCGCTGATCAAATAGGATTTTAATGAACATCAGCAGTCGGAGCCTGAGGAGTCGACGCTATGATGGCTCAAAGCTACAGACATCTAGGTTGGGTTGGATTTTCATCATCAAACGGAACAAAAAAAAAAGGGAAAACATTACTTTGCTGGTGCTTCGCCCCCGACTAAAAAAAAAAGAAAAAAAAAAAGACTGAATTCTACACTGTCCGTTGGATCACAAGGAGGAAGCAAAACGAGAAAGCAATTGGCTGACAAGGCCATGTGTGTAGATCATGATCATATCATACTAACCCGGCATTATCCTCAGAAAACAGATAAGAAAAACCAGTTCTTCTCTGAAGGCTTTCCTCTAGGAGCCTCTCAGTGGGAGGGAGAGTAAATAAGATGTCATCAATAATAGACAGTGAATGTTCTGAGCAGTTCTGCACACACACACACACACACACACACACACAAGCTCCGACTGATTCCTATCCTGCAGACAGGCCTGCCAACCGCCAGGCTTTTTGCACACGCTCAGATTCACTGTCCTGACTAATCGCTTGTGATAGGGGCCTTTGCCATAATTACCCAAGGCCTTATCACAAACTTATGCGATGCATTTTTCATGTCCTGGCTGCCGGCAGTGCCTTCACTGTCCGTGCTGGCAGTCAATCCACGAAAAAGGCCGATCTCAGACAAATTCTCACACACACACACACACACACACACGACAGTTCAGACGGGGCGAAATGGGTGAAAGCAGGGTGAAGGGCCAAAGAAGAGAGGGGGGGGGGGGATAAAAACAGGAGGGGAGGGGGTGAGGGAGAGGAAGATTGGGGGCTGGGGGTGTGAGATAGATTGTGAGCAAAGAAAAGAGAAAGCAGTCGCAATTTTTTCTTCTTTTTTTTTTTTTACATAATGCATGAACAAGGGGGCACGAGTAGGAGGACCAACCAGGATCAAATAAATAGGAGAAGTGAAGCCTTGATGATGTGGCATAAGTGCAACACAAAGCCCGCTGGGAAGACTTGTTCACTGTCCTTTTGTCTCCACAGTCATAGGGGCATCATGACCTAAATAAAAGTTTAAATCCCAAGCCTGTGCCATGTACAACATCATGTATGAACAATTGGGGCCAGCCTACATTAATGCAATCTTATGTTAATGACGACGTCGACTGGGCCACTAATATTCATAATTTGTGATTTGAAATTCAGCAATGCACGTTAAATGCCACGGGAGAAACACAACAGTGCCATTGTCTACATGTCTTGTGATAGGTCAAACACGCTCTAATATACACTGGTCATAGTCACACACACTGAATAGGCCCAAATATTCCCCTCATATCCTCCACTGTGCCGTGGATCTCCTCTCGTGCACGCCGAGATTAGTGGCGTGCGTGAGGCTGGGACATTTCTGGAGTTCATCATAATCAACAAGGTCACGCTCTTTCATATTTCTACTATCTTTTTATATTAATTGCATCGCGTCAACAACACACTGTCCCGTCCCGTCCACTTCCACAGACGTGGCAATGTCTGTGTAAAAAAAAAAGAAGAAAAAAAAGAAGCCTCACAGTGTATAATTGCAGTCAGGGGAAACCGAGAGAAAAACACGGCCGAGTTGATCTACATTGAACCATAATCGCGGACACGACTTCAACATAAACTGCTCCGAAACCGTTAGCCGATAAGGTTTCCAATGTTTCCATCCGCGTCCAACTAAACTTACTAATTTGAGAGAGAAAGGCAGAAAAACACACGCAAAGCGGCTCCGTGTGCGTGTGTCTGAGCTGCTCCACGGTCGGTGTCACCACAGCGCCACCGTATAATGAGTCGCACTTATTTTTTTTCCCCCAAATTATCCAACCTTCCAGCGGCTAAGCGTCGGGCTAACTACGGCTACTCGCTCCGGTAAAAGTTGAAGAACACGCAATAAAAGGTAGCCAACCGAGAGCTTCTCGCCAAAGCCCCGCCGTTTTGTTTTTATTTCGGCGCATCCCCGCGGCGTCGCCCCGGCTTTGCCCAGTTGCAGTGTCCGATCGATGTTGAATTGAACAAAGAGGATCAATTTCTGATCAGCGAGAGAGCCACTTTCATCAATGTGAGGAAGAGGTCTTGAATTCTCTTCCGAAACACCTACGAGCCGACCGCGGAAAAAAACACGAAACACAGCGGCCGAAGGGAGACGAGACAGCCGAAGAGAAGAGAGGAAAAGCGAGTTAAACGGGGCTTGAACTGACCTGTAGTTGTTGTAAGTCAAAGCGCTTCCAATATTGAAACATCGATCCTGCATTGGCCGCCATCTTGAGACATATTGAAACAGGAATGAGATGCTGATAGAGAGCGCGGGGGTTGGAGTTCAGTGGAGAGGACCGGGCGGCCGGAACACCCGGACCGGATCACTCCCACCGCTCCGCCGGGTAACTGCTGGTGTACGGAACGGAGTCGGCTCACAGGAGTGTTGCCTTAATAACGCCATTATAATTGCTTAAATAGCTTTTTATCAACATCCAGATATTACAGGTAAATAAGCGAATTGGCATTAAATTACTCTTCATGTTATTTACCTTGAAACACAGGAAATTGTGAGCGCCAGACGAGTCCACGTTGGATGTTGTAGTTTGTGTGATCTCTATGCTTTAAGGAGAGCAAAGATCATACAAAAATAATGCCAGGAGGCTACTTGGAAGCCATATCTAAAAAAGAAAAAGAACAATCCCACCAGGAGAGCATTCAGGAGCAATGTGTCCTCTGAGCTGTGTGGAGTTGTGCAAGGAGATAATGTAGACCGACATGTAATCATTGCTCCTCTAAAAGCTGCATGGCTGTCAGATTTAGAAATAAAAAGTCGATTGTTAGGATTTCTTTTCCCATGTTGGACATAGGCTCAAACTAACTGCTAATTTACAACAGTCAATTTTCTGTCACAGCTGCATTAATAATAATTTTTAAAAAACACAGCAAAACTTGAATTTAATTCATGAATACTACATCGTATTTGTTGAGTAATCCCAGTGAAAGGCTTTTTGTTTTGTTCCATTCAGGATGTGTGTGAAGGGCACTTGCAATAAAAAGATTTAAAAAAATAATATATAAATGTAAATCATTGATTACAACTGCTGGAAATATAATCTAATTTCTAAATTGTTCAAACAAAACATTCAACTCTAATCAATAACACAAATGAACCACAATAACTTAAGTTTCATGATAGGTGTGTATTCATGTTATTCCTCATTAACACGGTGCATCTAGTGCACACACTCAGCATATAGGACAAAGCAGGGCTGCTGAGAACCTGCTGAACTTGGCCATTTAAGAAGGAGTAAAAGATGGAGTGGACTTATTGCCAAGTTCATGCTCTTCTCAGTTCACAATAACATGAATATGAAAATAAGCCTGGTATACTCCTTAAAGGCATTCTTTAGCTACATATATATTAATCAGATTAGTTAATAAACTAAGATTGTTGTGTTGTTAATCCAGTCAAATCATTGCCACAGCAGGCTAGCCCAGTGGTTAGTGTCAGTACGCATACATCTCTGTTGTTGAAGTGACCTTGAGCAACACACACTGATCCCTGGCTGCTCCCGAGGCGTCACCGCTGCTGACCATGTCCTCTGACCCCCCCGAAGCTTGTGGATGTACAAAGAATTTCTAATTACACTGTATGTCTGTATGGAGTGCCCTAAATTCCTGCGTCAAACTGTGCCGTTTGAGCACCTTCAAACACACCACGCCTCAGCTGCAGCCTCCAGTTGCTCTGCAAACCGGAGTCGAGCTGCTCAAGTTTATCAGGGCAACACATCTGTTTTGTGCGTTGTTTTATTTATTTTTAGCATTTTGTGGGTTCTCAAATGTGACTCGTCGAGTGTGTTGTGGGGCCTTGGCTGTGTGGGGGGAAAAAATCAACGCCTGCATTCACGCTTTGGAGTTGTTGTTTTTTTTCTTTCTTTAATGCTCAAAGGGTACAGCCTTCTTAAATAAATATTTTATAGCGTTATTTTTTTCTCAACAATCATTTTCATTTCTTCAGTCATTGCACTTTAATTGCGTTCACTATAAATAACACAAGAATTTGCCATAGATAATCACGGCTCTTTCACTGCACAACGGTGGGCATTTTTGTGCTTTTGAATGAGCTCGACTTTCAGGTCATTACTTGATTTGATTTGAAGCTGTTTGTGTCTCCCTCCTTCAGCAGTATGAATGGTGCTCAGTGCTCAACTGACGTCTCACCTCAATGACTTTTGCCTTATTTCATACTTCATTTATGAACATGTTAAAACAAAATAAAGACACCCAGTCACATGCCTTTAATACAATGTACTGAATTGCTCTTAAATAACATAGCAGGAGCTGCTTTAAAGGAGTTACTATGATTTCTTCATCATGATTCTCTATAAAAAAAATAATATGAGCAACTGGTCTGCACTGTGAGATACATAATGAATACTTTTCAGACAAAATACTGTATATGAACCCATGAATCCTGTGTTAAATCCTCTCATTTTTTTCCCTTTCCGCCATGTTAATCAGTGTTTCCTTGGCCAGGCCAACATGACTTGTGATGCTACCTATCATTAAGCCAAACCAGAAATACAGGTCTGAGATAATCCCTACAGGCTTAGTAGCATTGCAGTGTGTCCATTATTTGTATAGACTTACCCTACTATCACACAAAGAAAACACACAACGAAAAGGAACAGCATCTACTTTTATGGGGCTGATATTACCTTGAAATGAAAAGTATTCAACACTATTTTATCATTGAATAAATGCATGGTCTTTGTGTTGAGATTCTTTTTATGTCTATTTAACAATGTTGACTTTTAACTTTATTCTTTGGATAGCACAATAATTAAATGTTTTAAATACTGTCAGGGGTTACTCTGTGTTATTTATCGTGTCATGCAAATACAAGTGCCCAGCCCACAAGACACCAAAAACACTGCTGCAGTGGTGAAACAAGAATATAACTTCCTCCATTAATATTAGACAGCAAACAAAGGAAACATATTCCCTTTTTAAAAACAGTTCACATTGTCCGTCCAAAATAAATCATCAGAAATTAAGAGACATTGCAGTCTGAAGTGCAGCCTTAAAATTCATCATACAATGAAACGTAAAACACATGAAGGACAAAACATTTTCTCTTCACTGACACCATTAAATATGTCTCTTTCTATAATGTGACCTGAGATCTTTGACTTTTAGGTTAATTCTGCTTCACATTCGACTACCAGTGACATCCGTATTATATTATATAAAATTATCTAAATACAGACTTCACTGTGAACATTACAAATCAGTTGATTTTGCTCTTCTCAAACTCTCCAAATTTCAGCACACAGTATCTCCATAAGGATTTGACAGAAGCTTCACTCGGCTCTGGATTACTTTGAAGCAGCAGGGGGTACACGGTGTTAGTCAGAACAAGTACGAGTCGGAGTTATCAATCCACCTACAAATTATCATGTTCCTGCTACAGACGCTCATGCACGTCTGGCATGAATGACTTAAGAGGGTTTTTTTCACTCGCTTGTCTTTTTATTACATTTTATGTTCAAATTAGAGAGCAGGGGGGGAATAAAACAGCCTAAATTGTTCTTGACAAGGACAGCGGCAGGAACATGTTGATGCCCACAGATTTAGCCTCTGAAAAGCCTCATCAGTTCATGTACGTTTGGTTAAAGTTTAAACACAGAGAAGTAAACACACATTCTTTGTGTCGGTGCCATTATACAACTTGATCCAATATTGTCGACAGCGCTACAGGGTAGAAAATAAAACAGTCATTCTGTCCTTTAGCTTTCCCACTTTTTCTCCGTTTGTGTCGCTTCTCCTCCTGCTCATTGACTCTGCCTGCAAGGTGCTTTTAGCGGGCCCTGTGTGGCCGGGTTAGAGATGGATGCGTGGCCCTTGGGAGCTGCAGGCAGAGAGCAACACTGATCATGTCAGACAGGCTGGGGAGGCTGCATAAGATCATCATCACCCAGCAGTGGAGTGAATCGCCGCGGTGGCACTTTCACACAACCTCTGACCTGTGGGGTAACCTCCGAGGTCATGATCACGGTCAAGGGTCAGCAAGGGCCTCTGTGATCAGGGAGCTCGCAGGCCCCTCCTTCTGCTTCCTCCTCTCTCTCTCTTTCCCTCTACTTCTATCTGTTTGTCTATCGCTCACGCTCCCCTTCTCCGGCCGGGACCAATTGAGACATCCCATCCCCTGGGAGAGCAGAGAGGAAAGCAAGAGAAAAATCAATAGGGAAGATGAGTGAAGACCTGGGGGTCCCATCAAAAACCTGAATGCTTCACTCTGAGCTGGTATGATTCACACCAACATACCAATACACAGTGGTAGCACCTCTGACAAAACAGGAAGGTAGCAGTAAACAAGGGCTTAGAGAATGTACAAAGCTAGAGAAAAAAGTGTAACGTTTTTTGTACCTATAATACCACTAAAAGGTGAAGTTTCATCCCCTATTTCTTTTAAGATGGCTGACACTGTTCATAAAGAATGACCCGCATTGAACCGAGAAAGACGAGATATTGATCACTCTGTGGAGACTCAAGGTATGCAAAAACAAATAAAGGAAAGTTATTTTCTAGAGAGATGCGAAAAAACTGGAGCACATAAATGCCAAGCTTTCTGCGTGATGCTGGCTGTACTTTGAGCGGAACAAAATGTCTCCATATCACCAATCAGTGCAACTTTAATTATAGCACATTTCCAGCAACATTCGCATGGTTTTGTGCTGACTAAAAAAAACGGATTTGAATAAACAAAACTGAAAGAAGACAAACAAAACCCATTCCCATGTGTCACTTCCCGACCTCAGCCACCTCTGCTATTTCTGTGGAAAGACATACATGTGTGTATAATGCTTGAGCCTCACCATGTCTCCATAACTTATGAGGTTGCTGCGTTTCTTCCCAACACAAGATAACCCCGGGCAGGACATTAAATGATTGGCTGAAAATAGAACTGTTCAGATGAAAGGGAGGATAAATAATGCAAGAAGAATACAAAACCTCTTATGGGGATAACTAGTCACACATATATGCACGCACACAAACACACAAAGAGATCTTTTTTTCTTGCTCCACGGTGAAGAAAAGTGAATGGATGTAACAGGAAGGAGGAGGACCCAGTGGAGACACACATGCTTCTTGCTTCATCTCCTCCCACTCCTCCTTGTCTGCCATTTTTTTCCCCCACTCACACTCAGACTTCATGACATGCTCTGTGTCTGTGGGGAGGAATAATGTTGTCCCAGCCACGCCGTGTTCTTCCTGCCCACCAGAGATCAGACACAACACACAGTGCAGGATTTCCAACCCCGCCGCCTCATCATTTTTTCATGAGTTTTGATCAGAATGCGCTCACACAACAACAACCTGGACAGTTGATCCCTTTTTCACAGAGATTAATGTGTCATTATCTGGAGACTTGTGTTTTGTTTTTTTATTATTCCTGTATTTGTTGTTAGATCAACAAATTAAAACTGTGAGTCATTTATTAAGTGTTCTGGTGTTGCAATGCTGGGTCATATCTAATAAATAAAACATTCAAGACAAACCTTTTCAGAGCCTCGCTGCTGCCTGCCTAATTTCCAGCTGAAATGTTTATTCATTGGTTAAATTAAACATCCCAAATCCCAATGTCAGTACAGGACACATGCTGCTCAAGGTGGCCTTGTGCTTGTGTAGGGAGACACCTAGTGGTGGAGGACACGTGTAACACGTTTATATGGGGACAAATGGATGGTTGAGGGGCCTCTTACATGCTTTATTAACTTGACAAAGTACAAAGTGATGAGTCATTAGTCAATGAGATATGAGGGATTATTCACTAATTAATTGAATATCACTATCCCTCTAAAATTAGGCTCCAGTGTTGAATATTCTACAAAACCCTATATCTCTACCTTAAAATAAAGTCTATGCTTTAGAGTGATTTACAAGCTAAATGAAAAATATGCGTTGTGCTAGTGCTGGGCGGTATAACCAAAAATATGTACCATGGCATTTTTTTTGATTTTGGCAGTTTCACGGTATATTTTCCCCCCTTGACTGTGTTTTTCTATAGGTTTATAGTGGCTTACTCAACTGTCAGGAGTACATGGAATATAAAAACATTTAAAGAGAGTTAGTTGTGGGTTATTAATTGTTGTTATAAAGTTATAACCATGACTAGGGTTCCCTCTCAATACAGATAAGACAACTAGCTCCGACCGCAATGCCCGCCGCGGCCCTTGAAGAATGACAGCAGTTGTTTCGGCTATGCACCGGTATGACGGTGTGTGAAAAATTAATATCATACGTGAAATTAAAACCGGTATAACGCCCAGCACTACATCGAGCTTAACAAAATCACCTCTGCTCACTTCATCAGCAGGACACCGCGCCCTGCTGTTTACCCAGGGAGGCAGACCGGCCGTCATCAGGCCGCACAAAAGCCCCATTCACCGGTAACAAGAACCCTGACCAACGCTGCCACGTCAAAATGCTTGAGAGCAAACGGCACGAGTGCAAATGTTTTCTTTTACTCTGTTGAGGAGAGCAGGTAGGACAACAATGTGACGGAGAAACTTGTGGCGTAGCTACTAGTGGCGCTATTGTGAGACTATCTGACCTAATGTCAGAGCACTCCTTATTTCACCTGGCACAATGACGTGGAAAGCAGGACCGTCCAACTACAGGACCCTAAGGTGTGTCCGCAGGCTGCAAGGGTTTATGTCCTTTAGCTACATTTCCTGAGAAAGTTTGAAGTAGTTAGGCCGAGTCTGCTGGCCTCCGTTCTGGACAAAGACACGTATTCTGTAGAGGCTTCTGGACTTAGGGGGGGAGCTGCAGAGTGAAGGGCGTCGATGGGAGCAGCGGGCCGCTACACGACCACAGCTCAGCGGGCAGACAGGCAGCAGAAAGGTGGCGTGGGCCTGCTTGTTCTCAGAAGGACCTGGTCCTACGTGTGCGTGGCCGCCGTCGGTTTCCTGCTCCTCGTGGGAGTCTGCCTGCACTACTTACCGGACCCGCTCGCACGTGAACCGTCTTTCGCCGAGGACAACAGCGAGGTGACGCTCCTGATATGGGCGCATCCGTTCGGTCGGTACCGCAAACTTCCGGACTGCTTTGAGCTCTTTCAGATTGGCGGGTGCACGCTCACCGACGAAGGGAGCGCGTACCCGCGGGCTGACGCTGTGATTATTCACCACCGCGACGTTGCCACCGGCGCCGCTGACCTGCCACCGGAACCGCGGCCACGCGCACAAAAGTGGATATGGATGAACTACGAGTCCCCCACGCACACACGCAGACTGTGGCTATTTGAGGACTATTTCAACCTCACGATGACCTACCGAACGGACTCAGATATTTTCCTGCCGTACGGATATCTAGTCCCCCGTGAACGCGGAACCAAGGGTCTCCAGAACCGCTTTGCGCAACCGCTCCGCGCACCCTCGCGCTCACACCTCCTCCGGCCCCGCCTCCTGGCCTGGGTCATCAGCAACTGGTCGGAGTCCCATGCGCGCGTGTCCCTCTACAACCAGCTCCGGCGGTACCTACAGGTGGATGTGTTCGGGCGCTCGGGCCGGCCGGTACCGGAGGACAGCGGCGGCGGCAGCGTGGTGCGGCTGGTGGGACGGTACCAGTTCTACCTGGCGCTGGAGAACTCCCAGCACACCGACTACATCACGGAGAAGCTGTGGAACGCGGTGCAGGCCGGTGCTGTCCCGGTGGTCCTGGGTCCATCCAGGAAGAACTATGAGCGCTTCCTGCCCCCTGAGGCCTTCATCCACGTGGACGACTTCTCCACAGTGCGAGGGCTGGCCCGGTACCTGCTGATGCTGAGGCACAACCCGGCCCTGCTGAGGCGGCACCTGGACTGGAGGGGGAGTTACAGCGTGTACCAGCCCAGCTTCTGGGCTCACCACTACTGTACGGCCTGCAGGGCGGTGAGGAGGACCAGAGGCCGGACCGATGTGGTCCAAGACTTGACACAATGGTTTCACTCATGAAAATCATCTCAGATATTACCTGAACTAAGAGAACTGCTCACCTGACCACCGGCAGACAAACGTTTATAACAGACATTCAATTATCAGCAACCATTGTTGTTTGTTGATTTAATTTATATGACTTTAATTTATGTGGCCATTGAGAATTACACAATTTCGACTGATTTTGATTGTTTTGTATTACTTTCTATCAGAGTCAAATTATTTTTATTAAAAGTTTAAAGTGGACTCTCATCTCATCTGCAGCTGCTTGTGAACTTTGCATTCACTGTGCACTCAAGTTAACTTTCACATTGTTTTTCATGGTCTCCACTGATTGCATTACAGTAACAAAATGAGCTTGCGAAGACAAGACGTCAGATGATTCATCACAGTAAACATAGTTTCTCTTGGTCAATTAATAATCCCACAGTCCTCACTTTCAGCTTTAGTATCATGCTGACAAGTTGATTGTTAACTGTGATACATTATCTATCTCATGCAAGTTTTACCTCTTTACCTTTTTACAAGGAAGTGAAATGGAAACCAGGCCTTGAAAGGTAGAATGAAACACATTGTTTTGAAAAGAGGACGTCAGTGATATCAAGACATTATGATTTGGATAGATGATTAAAACACAAAAGGGCAGGTATGGTAAATTGATTGAGGTTTGAGGTGTGTAAACATGTAACTTGTGTGTGTGTGTTTGATTCAGGGAAGCAAAAACATCTCCAGACATGAATAGTTATTTAGAGTTATCTCAATATCTCAGAGGGTTACAAATACCTTCCTGTTGATCGCTCTGAGGGGTTCGCACTAAATCATGTTAATCACCCTGGATCTGATCTGCTATCAGCTGTTAACATTGTTGATGCTTGCGTTGTAGCAGCGACGCAACACCAAAATAGCACCCCGAGCAATGCTTTGTGTCTGCACATTATTGAACGTTTGATTGCAACACTAACGACTTTTTACGGGTTGTTAGACCTCAAACCTCGTCTTTTCAGTGCTGTTCGTACTTCTAGCACGTCTTGTTAGAGAGCAAGACATTTGTACTAACACACACACATCCTCTACTGTTTCATCGAACGTTGCTATTTACACTGCCATGCTCATTTTATGGATGTTTTTGCTATCTCTCATATATTGTCATAGCTATAGGCTACAGCAATAGGGGAGAGGACCCTTGAGAGGGAAAGAGGAGGAGCACATGTGCGCTTCAGGAGTCACTTGATAAGAATCAGAAGCTGTGATGTGGATCATATACATTTACACCTCTGAGTTAGTGCCCTGACACAGAATTAACACTTTACACTGTCAAATGAGACATTTCCTGCAGGCACAAGGGCAGTGAATGCTGTGGCTCCCCATAATGAGCTGATGCCTCAGCAGCTGTTGAAGCCACTGACGTCTATCAGCAATAATGCTTTCAGACGGGCAGAACAGCCAGACCCCTCATCCCTGTCATAATCCCATTCATGGACACGAGGGAGTTATAAGCATATCGAGTTACTGCGAGTGAAATCACTCTTTATACTCTCAAATATAGATCCGCTACATGACCTGGAGCTTGTTCGACATGTCCTCATTCTAAGTAAATTACCTTTCTGCCGTGGGAAGCACATACAGCACGGCCTCTATTGTCTGGACGGAACAGGTGCTGGACAGTTGACTTAGTAGTAAATAAAGGAGGGGAACTCCTCTTATTGTTTCTTAAGAGCTCATCTGATCACAAAGAAGATTCACATGATAGTAAGAGGCGGATCTCTAGCTATGTTTATTGCACTCATTGACGCGCTATTACTACCTATTGCTTGCCATTTTAACGACATCTCTGGTTAGTTATACAGACCAATTGATAGTAAATATCGTGCAGTCAATCATCGATTTATATATTTGGAATTTTATCCATTTGCTTCTTTATCTATTATCAGTTTTGTGTTTAGATTTTTCATGCACATGCTGAACATGTAGTTACAAGAAGGTTAATGAAATAGATTAATTGTATAATGTTAGTAGATGGGTTTTACTATATTATTTATTGTATACTACACGACAACTGTAACTTGGCATTGACGGGGAATCTAAATTAATATTGAAATATTAGTTTGGTTTGTGTTATTGTTTAAAGTGAAATTAATTTGGTTCAGTCAAGCTTAAAGTTCAGCGTTGCTTTTATTGTCTCCCAAAGGAAAAACTTTTCTTGGATTGAAGAAATTGGTGCATAAAAACAGACATTTCACACAAGAAAACAGTAAACTATAATCATGGTGTGTGCAACATACTCTCCATTTTCTGTATTAAATTTGAGCATTCACCAAAAAAATACAGAGAAAAGCCAGTTATGACACACAAAGTGTCATGTGAAACTGAGTCAGTGCGGTGTACATCATCTCTGTACAGTTTTTACTCTCAGCTTTACCTGCGTTTTTCTGTCTTTTGTCTGGAGCTGACCCAGAGGAAACACACTCAAGGTCTTTGACCTGGAAGCAACAGGAGTCCTTGGGGGGGGAGGATTGAGTGTGTGAATCTCTTCACAGTCTGCACAGACACCACAGAAATGACTCTGTGGCTTGTGATGCCTCTCACAGGACTTTATCAATCAGATAAATGAATTACTTCATGCACAGTATAGGCCTATGAAAACGTAAATCACTACCAAAGTTCCAGGATGCAGATAACGCTTATCTTGGTCAGTGAAGTAAAGATCACAGTTAATTCAAAGTCAAAGAGATGGGACCGGTAATTCTTCTTCTCTTGTTGCTCTCATGCAGGATGAAATATCACCTCATGTCACGGGCTGACAAGTTTACAGGGGATGAGGTGAGTTGTTGCTTGGCAACAAGGTGAAATATTGGATGTATCAATATGAGATAGTGATTCAAAGGTACCGGTGGTGGCGAAGCCGTCGAACAAGTTGAAGGTGAGCGCTGATGAATACCCAGAATCTGAGGCCATTTAATTTGATTTAAACCCTTTAACTACCAGCTACAGCTTATTACAAAGATCCTTCTCAGCTCTCTTCCAGACCCCCTCTGTAGTAACAGTGCCATTCATAACCTACATGGCCCCTGGCGAGAGACACACTAATCTCATTTATACAGCAACAGATGTTTCTCTTAAAAACATCCGTTGACTGGGGAAAGAGAAGTCTGCCTCTCATTCTCTCAAGGGATCAAAGAGACCAGTCTAATCACTATGAAATCTGTCACATTTATACTGGTTTGAAGAGACATATTGACTTACAGTAGGCTTACTATGTTGTGAAACGTAAACGCTCTCCCTCTCTGTCCCTACACATATTTTATAATGAAACTTCCAGGCTCTGTACATCAAAAAGGCCCGCACAGAGGGGGGAGGAGAGAGAGGAAAATGCATATGAAACAACAAAACCCCCAGACAAATAAACAGCGCAGTGTTCCCATGGCAGCGCGGTGCAGTAATCTGACGGCTGGTTTCCCATGGCTGTGTCTCACTGCCCCATAGACCTCCACTCTGTCTCACTGATGGCTCCTGTGATTGCAATCATCCATCTTACTGTCAAAGGCAAAAAAAAAGAGGGCAAGAAAGGGGAAATCACACACACACCATCTCTCTCGCTCTCGCTCCCTTGTGTCCGGCAAACAAGCCACCCCACTGTGAGCAGAGCCAACACATGTGCCGCGTGTGTGTTTGTATGTATGTTATGTATGTATGCGTGTGTGTGTGTGTGTGTGTGCTCATGCTTGTGTGTTCTGCAGAGAGAACATGTGTGGGTGTGCATCTTTAGTTTGTCTGTGCCTGCCCATTATGCTGCATGATCAGTCACTGGAGTGTACGCGGGGGAGCCGTGGACATGTCTGATCTTGCAGCTGATCAAAAGCACCAGAGACTTGTTCCCTTGTGGCCGTGCAAGCGGGCCTCATATCAACATGTCTCTGTTCAGTAGACAGGAAAAACAAGAGGGGAGAGAAAGAGGAGGAGGAGGAGGGGGGGGGGGGGGGGGGGGGTACATCAGGAGTAAGACAGAAACAGGCAGGCAAAGCACAGATGAAAGGGTGCGTAAAGAGGCCAGAGTGGAATATATGACAATGATACATAACCGCACTTATCTCCCTGTTCTGATGAGCTAATTGAAATGGCAAAAGCCAGCTCTGTATTTGTCTGTAGATGTAATCGCATGTGTGATCTCTCTCTCTCTGCAAACCTGACAGCTCTCATCATCACGAGATAGAAAAAAGGAAAGTAAAAAGTGCTAGAAACCCTTTACCTGTTTGCTTGCAGGTAAATCAGATGTTTACAAACTACCCTCTGGATGTCACTGACAACCTTGGCGACGAGAATTTTGTGTTGTGTTATCAACCCCGGAGAGGACAAAGAGCAGGAGTGAAAGGAGGAGAAGAGCCAGAAGGATGAAAAGAAGAGGAAGAGGAGGAGGAGCAGCAGCGAAGCTTCTGCCTGTAAATAGTCTCCCCACGCTGTGAGGTACAGTGTAAACTTAATTATGTGCAGCAAGGAGGTGACTCTACCAAATGAATCCCTTTGTTGTCGTGACTTTAATCTTACTTCAATAATGATCACAGATAAATATCTGCTGAGCACGGTGTCTCGCAAATGAAACAACAAAGCACACCTGAACATTGTTTAGTATAAAAGATAATGGAATATGCACAAGACACAACAAAACAGTATTTTAAAAGGTAGACTCTATAACATGTGATAATCGGTTTAGAAACAACAGATACAGACGGATCCTTCTGTTTTAATGATGGTTAAGGGAAAAGTTTGACATATTGGTTTGCTTTCTCGCTTGGATTGAGAATCAATACCACTCTCGTGTCTGTTTGGTATAAGTAGCAGCTGGTTTGCTTAACGCAGCACACAGACTGGAAACAGGAGGAAACAGCTGAGGGAGAAAAAAGAAAATTGCTTTGTTTTCTGAATTAACAGGATTATTATTTTAGAATTCTGAGAAAGGTTTTAATTGGAGAAAGAAAATCTGCTCTGAACTTTGATACCTCAAAATCCCAGGAGAAGCTCTCATTTACTTGAGAGCTCGATTTCATAGAAGCCAACGTGTCCTGTCTGTTTAGTTTAAAGATGATGGCAACGGAGGCACAATTGCCTGATTGTCTCTTGAGTCCCTACGGATCCAGCCTGAATGCATTTAAGATGCATCACCTTATATAAATATATGTATTACTCAAGACACGAGTATCTCCCAGTATCTCTCTACCCAAACCAAGATACAACTGGATTAAACTAAACAGACAGGACATGTTTGCTTCCATGAAATCAAGATCTCAAGTAAATGAGAGCTTCTCTTGGGATTTTCAAATATCTCTTTAATTCACAAAAATAGAGCAGAATTGTTTTCCATGAAAACCCTTCCCATGATTCTGAGTTAATTAAAAAAAACAGGGCAAACTTTTTTTTTCTCTAGCGAGTGCAGTGAGCCTTTGTAGCCTGGCTCTTTCTGAAGTTACAATAAATTGTCCCATTGTTCTGAATTTTGAGTGACTGCTTTAGAGGTGCTGGTCGTTTGACTTTGTTGTCAGAGCCAGGCTAGCTGTTTCCAGAGCTTTGTGCTAACCTGCTAACCGGCTCCAGTTTCATATAGTATACAACCACGAGAGTGGTATCAATCTTCTCATCCAACTTTCAAGGAAACAAATGAGCTTATCTCCCAAAACTATTCCCTTTTCACGTAAACCTTGTAATGGAGATACCAAAGCTTGAACCAGGAATGGTCCAAGCTTTGTTTAGAGACCAACAGGCTTGTTCTCTCAGAGACATATTGAACAATAATCATATCAGCTTGGAGAGAAATCTCAGAGGCAGTTTATGAAGAAGTCAATGTAATCCAGTTTAGTGCTCCATCAGCCAGTCGCGCTTAGGTCCACTGGAGCCGAGCAGGGTTTGCGGTTTCCGGGCCAAAACTCAACTGCTTAAGCATCTCCTCCTCTTGCTTTCCAGATGTGCGCTCTCCAGATGCTATTTCACCTAACTTTATTTTAAGCAGATACTCTTGGCAGCCTGTCATGTCTTACCTCAGCTTTCACAAGGCGGAGCAACCAGAGAGAGACCGAAAGATGAGAAAGGAAGAAATATGGTTGACAGGCTAACACAAGATGAACCCCGAAGTCGATCCAAGAATGTGTTTGACACTAAATACTATATTTTGGGTCCAGCTCTTGGGAACTCACATTGCAGCTGGAGGATATTTGCAACATCAGCCAAGGAGACTGATGTGTTTACTGGGCAGTCTGTTATCTGAGGAATGAAAGACGCCAAAACCCTCATAACATTTTATGAGATCATATTTCATGGTGCAACATTGTACAAGGGCTGCTGATAAGGTTATGTAGAGTAAGAGCATACAGCAACAGGGTCAAAAAAGGCTCAATAAAGCCTTTCACGTGGATGAAATGCTCAACATCTCTTTGTTTTATACAGCTGTTAAAAGACAATAATTGGCAAAAAAATTGGAATAATATGAGAAACATGGTATAAACAAAAAGGTGTTTGTTCAGTCAATCAAAATTTGCCACATCTGTCACAATTATACACATAAATACAAAATTAGACTAAACCCTTAAAGGGGGGTTCGTCTTAGTCTCCACCCCTGTACTGGAGCTTGAAGAGGGCTTTGAACTGGCTCAAGTCGCTTGGTCTTTGTGGCAGAGAAAGACAGGGGGTCCGAAACGCTGCCAAATCCAGATCCCTCAGAGTTCTCTGTGTAAAGACATGAAAGACAAGAAAAACAACAAGGTAAAAAAATATTCGTCTTTAAAAGCTGCCTTCTAGGAATAATCTGACATTTTGGCAAATGTTGTATTTGTTTTCTGCAGGAGAGTTAGATGAGTAGACCAACACCACTGTTTGTTAAATATGAAGCTACAGCCAGCTGGAAATAAGTGGAAACAGTTAGCCTGGCTAACAAAATACTTTTACCAGCAACTCTAAATCTCACTGATTAACACGTTATATCTCGTGTGTAAACATTGATGTGCCGGACTATTATTTGGCGGGGAGCAGTAACCTCCCGGTTGCCTGGCAACTGCTCAGAGCCAAGAAATAGTCCGGCACACAAACCCACAAAAAAAACCCGGCAGATTGTCGTTCATACGCTTCGTTTTTTTTGTACAGATATATCAGATCTTAGTTGGTGAGCTTTAGAGGTCAGGCTAGCTGCTTCTCTGTGCTAAGCTAAGCTAGCTGTAGCTGCTGGCTGTGGCCTTAAATTGAGAGTGGCATCAATCTTCTCATCTCCCTCTCTGCCAGGAAGCGAATGAGCATGTTTCCCCAAGATGAGGCCTGGATAAACGTTTTCCTCGATCTATGTTTTTCTCCTCACCATGAACGCCAATCATGTGCTCCAGGATAAGGACCCTCTCGGCCAGGATCTTCAGGGCCTCCCTGAGCTGCTGCATAGCCTCGCCCTGGATAACACCACCATAGTTTAGGACAATCTTTCAAATGAGCTCAGGATGAAAAGATAATGATGTCTCTTACCTCATTCAAGCCTTCTCCTGACTCTCCTTTTGGCCCGGGTGCTCCCTGTGAAAACAGAGTTAACTAACCTGTTTGTATAAGTGTGTGTGATGCAACAACCTTATACTCACAGATAGGCCCCGTTCGCCTGCTACACCTGGAGTGCCCTGGTAGAGAGAGAACAGAGAGAAGAAATCAGGACTCCTGCTCGCGCACGCATCTCACCGGCTTACATTCTATATCCCTCCGTGCTAATCCACCTCTTCACCAGATCTCCAATCTTAAATCATGCTAGGAGACGAAGGGGATCAAGTTTAAAGACAGAGGCCCACTAGAGAGACGGATAAAAGAGGGGACCCGACATGGCCGCCCTGATTAGTGAGGCCTGGCCTTGGACGAGACAGAGAGACTGAGAGAGGAGGATTAGTCACAGCTCGGAGTGAGTCTTTGAAGAAAAGCTTGTTCACCTTTTATGTATTGGAGACTGCATTACAGCTAAGACCATTTACAAAACATAGAACATAAACTATTTTGATGGTTCATCAGACTAAAATATGTTCAGCCAGCCTGCTAATCTAATAACGAAGCAGCCTCACCCTTTCTCCTGGATCTCCTCTCGGCCCGGAATCGCCAGGCATGCCTTGGAGGCCCTCCTCGCCCTTATGTCGATAAAACAGAAGGGCGTGTATCAATGATGCCCGTCATACATTCATACTGTTTACTGATCAACAGATTCAGATACTCACATCCCGTCCCGACAGGCCTGGTAATCCTGCAGGTCCTCTCAGTCCTGGAGGCCCTGCAGCGTCATCCACAAAAGCATTCACACATGAAGGAGATGAATGTCAAATGTTTGGCTCTGACTATTGTGCAACGTCAAAATTAAACTCAGTAAATTTAACACCGCTTAATATTAAAACAATTATACGCTGGTGAGAGAGATTTTTCAGGTTTTACTAAATAAACATTGAACGCCTGTGCTTTAATGTTTCACTAAAATCTTTAAATTAAGTGGCTTTAACATTGTTTTCACACAACAAAGTCACATATATCGTTTGTATGTGCTTGTACCAGTGTTTTATTGAATCAATACAAGGCTCATATTGAATTGAATTCAAACAATTACTTCTTTGTTGTAACACATTTATATCAAATAGAAAATGATTGTTATTGTGTCAAAGTGTTTCTTCTGGTGTATTGTCCTATAAATTAGCTCGACATATTTTCTTCACATATTTCAAGTTTGGGGATCTTGACTGGGATTTAAAATAAAGTTTTGTGAGTTTGAGTTTGTTACACATTTGTAATGATAGACCCGTCCAAGAGGTCCAAAATCATGACAGGAAACAGCTTATATTCATACCTGAGGGGCCGAGGGGACCAGTTGGACCAGTTGGACCAGGAGGCCCGACTATGATCTGATGAGCAGGAAGATTCTCCTCTGGGGAAAACAACAACACAAGTTTACATTAAAAGTTGAATTTAATCTTTACACAAAAGACAACAGAGACTGTAACGACAGATTAGAAAAATAAAATGAATACCAATGTATATTCAGGGTCAAAAGGTAATTTACAACTTATCATTTAGTTTTAATTTAATAAATAGCAATATATATATATATATTGATGATTGCATTAATTGTTGCTGGCGGCCAAAGCTCTTACACTGGATTTTTTAGCTCCACAGACAAAAATGATGGCATGACGTAGATTTATTAAAACTCTATAATATCTTTACGGGATAACTATTACAAAAGAAAAGATGGTGTCAATTTGATGCCAACATTTAACATTGTTTGTTAAATTTTTCCCTCTACTGGTGAGCAAAAACTACTCTTTGCTGACATTCCATCTGTCTCTTAGCGCTGAAATGCATCTTGATCTCTAATGAGCAGCATTAAATACGTTAAAGACGTATTTAATGCACCAAAAAGAAAATAAGGACGCACTGGGACCCGATTACAGTCACACCGATGAACAGAATTGCATATCTCAAATAACTTGCATGAGGTTTTGTTGTTTAGCAGCGAGCGGTTTCCAGGCAGATGTCGTCGAATTAGCAGGCAAGCAAAATCAAAAGTGGTCACTCGTGATGAGAGACATTTGGATATAAGATCTGCCGCTGCTGCTGTTACAGACTTTGTTTGCGGTGATATATCCTGTTCATGTCTATTAAATCTTTGTTTCCAATAGGCCTTTCAAACAGCTGTTTGCTGCATCCATCCATGTACTTATACTGCTGGGGCCTCAGCCTGACCCTCAAGGGTGGGATCCTTCAGACATCAAGGGCCACCAGTCAAACTACAGACTTTCATCAGCAGTCAACAGTAGGATTAAATCCAGTAACAGCTGGTCGATCTAAAAGAGCAGCAGACACGCATGTAGTTTATTTTAAAGTATGCTTGTAGGTATAAATTTTGTTTTCAACCACACCACACTTCCTCTCCACTTCAACATATGCTCCGAGTCAGTGTTCCCCCGTGTTAAGACAGCGTTGTTACATTATGGCTACAGTCCACAGAAAGGGTCTAGAAGGAGCAGATTTCCCTCTGGAACTAATTTTCTAATGTTACAGTCTCCTCGAGCCTGGCTGCCTCCCCGAGAAACTCCACATGAGTGGCAGACTATCTCCTCCTTCGTTCATGGCTATAGCCCAGATTTTGGCTCTGGGCCGCGGCCTGTTCCCCCAAACGCAGACTGTTGTGCTGACAGCTAACAAATTAGGCCTGATTTACAGCCAGTTGGCCCCCCTCAGCTTACACGGCCCCACAGACCCAAATCTACATAGTTCCAGACCCGCAGACACAGTTCTGGGTTCAGAGAGGCAGACGCAGCCAAAAGCCTAATCAGAGCCAGAAGTCTCCATGAGGTAATGATTACAGCATGGACTTCTGCTGCCTCCCTGTGGTGAAACCTAGGTTTTAAACGTGAGCGATAGAACATTTGCACTGACATATTTCAAAAGATATGAAAAGTTAAAGTTTCAAATAATGAGAAATTAATTATTTTCATGTTTAGCACTCTATATATGTATTTTTGAGGTGTGGACAGAAGAGGCGACGCTGCATTAAAGTGGATAACATGAATGAAAAATGTCTAGATATATTTTTCCAATTAATTCTGTCTTTGAAAAAAAAACACTTGAGCTAATCTTGTGCAAATGATTTAGCTCACATTTAGTATTTGTCTCCATTGTTGGTGATGGTGTTAAATGAGGTTGCAGTAAACAGTGGCTCAGAGGCAGCAACACACACGGAAACTATTGAACTAAATCTAAACCAGCCCTTCACTGCAAAGAAACAATACTCTCCCCATTCTGCCGAAAGCTAAAGACACATATTGCTTACTTAAACACTTGGTAAAAGCTACAATATGCTCTGTGCTTCCACCTGTGCCCCCTTTTAAACCAATTTCCATACATAGCAACCCATCTGGCCTGGGTTTGTGTTCTGCCTGACACGATGATTGCAAAGAGAACAGGATGAACATAATGTACGAGATTAACGTGAGCGTTTGAAAGCACACGATTCATCAAAACAGACCTGTGGTTTTGGCATCAACTCGGACAAATGCTTGAATGGTTTTACAATTGTTTTTGTGTCAGAATTCAACCATGTGTGTAAGATCGACTTCTATTCTGTTTTTTATTTAAGGCCATCTGGGACAATTCAGCCCAAAGTTACTGCAAAAGAGTGAATTTGAAGGGGAACAGTCCGCTAACCTTGATCGTCCACGTGAAAAACGTCACCGCGCTCTCGCACAGGAGAGGACCTCGGCCCTGGAGGACCCGGTGGGCCAGGAGGGCCAAGGAGGCCTATTACTCCTGCTAGACCTCTGTCCCCCTTTGGTCCTGACCACCAAGGTAAAGGAAAAAACACAATCAATCATGTTAAACAGACATTTGTTGGTTTAAAGCATCTTTAAATGAGCAGATCAGACTAGAAGGTCTGATGATATTTTACCGGTGGGTCCAGGGAGGCCTGCTCTTCCAGCCGGACCCGGAGGTCCAGCAGAACCTGGAAGCCCTGGTGGTCCGATGGGCCCTGGAGGACCAAAGAAACAAGAGACAGTCAGAGTCAAATGTTCACTTAACACATCAAGAGGAAAGCAACTCAACTTATGAAAACAAACTTTAGGTGTGGGGTTTGAACAGCAGCTTAAATAGCAGTGAACTATTCCTTTAATCCTATCTGAATATTGAAACTGCAATTACTGTTGATTAATCCAAATATAGACATTAAGATATCAACAAAACAGGTTTGCTTTGTACGCTTTTTTACAGACATTGAAACATTTCTTCAACATCTCCACCACATCTTTGGGAAAGCTTGTTTTTCATGATGAGTTGTCACCTGGCGGCAGGTATGATGGCGATCCAATAGGAGTGGGTTGGGGAGCGACCACCTCGTTGTCTGTTGAGCCCTCTGGTAAACTGCTGGCTGCCGGCAGGGATGAGCCTAACAGCTTGATCTGGAACAACAGTGGAAGATTTCAGATACATCTGCACTCTGGTGTACAAAGTAATCTGTGTACAAATGTTTGAAATCCCTTCAAATAACTCAAAGGATCGAGACAGGCGTGTGGTGATCCTTGTTACCTTTGATTCGATGGCATTTATTCTGCTGTGCATGTTAGTGAAACTGGTACAGTTCAAACACTCTGTAAGAAAGAACGACAGACAAAGATGAGTTCAGTTCCTGGGCATACGTGATTCTTCTTCTTCTTCTGCATCTGTCTCTTCCTTTCCTTCTTGCCGTGTCTCTTTCATCCCTGTTTCTTTTCTTCATCCTGGCACCATCAGTAGTTTCTCTCTATCTCACACTGAGCAGGTCAAGCCAAGATACACAAGAACCATCAAACCAGACGTAGGCATTTATTAGGCATTCCTCCTCAAATCATATAACTCACTCACACAATAAATATTATCAGACCTCACATGAAATGCTCTCTGTCTCTGTAGTACACAAGCCTGGTGCACACCTGCTTGTCTCTTGACTCAGCATGTTTTCCGTCCGTCTGCCAATCACACCCTCCTTCAGATACCAAAACCATTAACTGTGTGTAGCACATGGAAACACAAACAACACACACACACACACACACACACACACCTCCATCCACATGCTTTCACTATAATGTCCACATGTCTGTGAGAGAAATGTGATTTACAGACATTTTCATGACACAAAGTATTTTAGTCAGATATTTTATATTTTTCTCACCGTCAACAAATCTTGGAAAAAAGAGCAAAAGACAGACATCCACTGTTGTTAAAAACACATCAATGACTTCATTATTATTCATTTAGAGTGGTGTTTCTGTCCACCTGATGAAGTCCAACATTCCCTCTCTTTTGTCTGTTTCTAGTCTCTACTAGCTCCTGAAGGAAATATCTGGTTAGTCGCTAACAGTATCAGTCCGCTGCTTGGTGCTGAGCGGGTATATTTTTGCAGAAAACCACACTGAATAGAATAGTGAGAGTGAACCAAAACAGTAGCAGTGGCTGTAAAAAACATTAACATGCACAGCAGCTGGATTCTAACGACATCACCAGATCAGACATCACATCAGTAATGCGTTTGAACCACAGCGGTTCAGATCATTCAGCGTCCTGTGAGGAGTTACTGGCAGCTCTACGGGCGTGATTTAGGTGTGTGTGACACGACACAGAGAGGCGACTGTTCGCTAACAATGGCGGCTCCTAAAGGGGTTAGCGTGGATGCTGCAATAGCATCAGTTGTATCAGAACTGGAGAGTATTTCTTCATTGTAATAAGAGAAAAGAACAGCACCGAGGGCTTTTCTCCAGACTGGTTTCAATTATTCACCTGCCATATATTTTTTGAAAGTGCCTTCCCTTTTTCCAAACAGTTTCTAATGAGGTTCTGTGTAAAGTTAATTCAACCAAAACAATGAGCTGAAATAAACTGAAACTCTTTGTTGAATTGAAGGAATGATTCTCTGTCTCCAGACTTATCCTCTAAGATTTTAACAGCATTTTAGCCCCTTTTTGCTTATTTTCAGGTTTCTTATATTGTCTTTTGTGTCAGCACCTGCATATACATATTTTATGCCTGATTAAAGTTCTTGTTTTCCAGCTGTACTTTCTGTGTTATCTTTAGTCTGTTTTGAACACTTCTGTCAAATTATACCATTCTAGCTACCACTAAACCGCAGATACCTACACATGCCTCTCTCTGCTGCAATACTGGATGCTTTACTTGAGCTGTGATTTAAAACACAGACACTTTTATAGACAACCCCAGTATTTGCTCTAAATGTGAGCCTTCCTCTGGTCTACGGCTCATAAGGAGTCTGGAATGTCAGCTGTCAGTCCCACAGACGGGACCCACCCACATTGTGGTCATAGCAGGGAAACCCAGAACGAGGAACAACTGGTGCTCATAAATAACTTACAACAGAAATGACCCAAACAGCTTTGGTTTGCCTAAATCAGAGCCTATGACCGCGACACGCAGGGTGCTAATGGCAGCAGCTGAGGTTTCTGCTTCACTGAAGTAGGACAGGGTTAACGTCTGTACCGTGTCTGTGTCTGTGTCTGTGTGTGTGTGTGTGTGTGTGTGTCTACAATCATGTACATCCAGTCCAGTGGTGCATCAGTCTGCGTGGGTGTGGTTTCTCTTAATGCCTCGTTTCAAACTAAATCTTGAATCCCGCCCTGGAGCGCAGCCACAAACGGAAACAACAATCAACAGCTTGACCCAAATACACATTCCTCAGGATTCATCAACACAAGTACCGAGAGCTGTTCAACCGCAGAGTGCAAAATGACCCGACATGAGTTTGTTGTGACTGGCTGTACAGAGGTTTCTTCAGCGACTACACAAAAGGACATCAAAGCCGCACACAGCACAACAGCAAGATTGTGGGCAATCGTGGGCTCCACACTGTGAGAGGACTGATGAGTTGATATGCCTTCATCTCCTCCACAGTTATTCATCATCAGCCCAGAGGAAGTCTCCACCCTCTGACACACTCTTTCTCTGTTATGTACAGTGCATCAATCTGTGATGCATTTCAACAGTTATTCTGTTATGATGTGATGACATTTAGTTTTTACGACCTAACATAAAGTAGATATACATGCTCTGGGAATGCCAATGTCAGTCTGTGAGATCCTGTGGTTCAGGCTGAAATATCTCAACAACTATTCAATGGATTTTGTACAGACATTCATAGTTACCAGAGGATGAATCCTGAAGATTCTGGTGCTCCCCTACATTTTTCTTTGACGCTACTATGTGGTTGACATTTTAGTTTTTCAGTTAAAAGCCTTGATAACCGTTGGAGGAATTGTCATGAAATTTAGGGCAGATAGGTGCCCAGAGGATGAATCCTCCCGACTTCGGTGATTCCTTAACTTTTTGTCTAAATTTCACGTCAGGACTCTCTACCTCCTAAATATCAGCATGTTAGCATCTTAAATGTGAGCATCATGAATCATGTCTGCTTTGCTGTACGGTCAATTGATAACAAAATAAGCAACACTGCCTTGTCCATGATGGTTTTCTGCTCTGTAAGGCTACGCTACGTCCACTGCTAATGAGCTAACTTGTTTGAACCTCATCTGTTGTCCAACAAGAGCCAGAAATAAAACCAGCCATATCGTATTTTTTTCATAAATACCAGCCACAAGAAAACACCACAACGGAGTCAATCTACCAGAAATGTGAACCAGAACAAAACAACGGTGCTTTCTTTTTCTTCCTTTTTTAAGGTGGCAGGCAGGATTCCTGTGTTTGCAGTTGGAATGTAATTATAGTTAGAAAACCAAACTTCCGCTGTGCTCGAGCTGATGTTTAGAACGGTACCGCAGCTATAGAGTCTGTTTGGATCCATAATTACACCATGGCAACATAAGACAGGGTTATTTTTCTTGGTTTTCTCTCAGCTCATGGGAAAGATTCAGAATTGTGTTGTCTTTAGTGAAGCCAAATAAACAGAGCGAATTGGGAACTTTTTCTGCTCCAAAGAGATTGGAAGGAAGGATTTGTATGTTTGAGAAGGTTACGATACAGATGCGACATCTTGTCTGATGCTAATGGCAATTCACAGAAAAGTATGTCAAGACTTGCTTTTTGTCAATTACAATATGAAAAACATAACAAATGCAATATTACAAGACAAGTGAAAATTATTAAAATGACAGACACCATATTGTATAGAATGCAGTTAACAAAAATATTAGATTTCTGGGTAATACACCATGCAAAAAGTATTAAACATCTATAAATAACATGATGGAAAGCTGACGTTAGTCTTGTGAGATAAGCTCAATTGTTAAGTCTGGCGCTGACAAATAAGAGACTATAGCAGACCTCCAGGCGAAGCACACGAGTGTAAATAAGATTAGAATCTCTGGGAAGATAGATCTTAATTCAAACATCAGTAGAAACCAAAACAACGAGCATATTTCATCTCAGC
Organism: Pholis gunnellus; assembly: GCF_910591455.1. Lineage (NCBI taxonomy): Eukaryota > Metazoa > Chordata > Actinopteri > Perciformes > Pholidae > Pholis > Pholis gunnellus. The sequence continues at coordinate 13,751,250 of NC_136535.1, forward strand.
AAACTGCAAAAACATTGACTTGTTTGATGAATCATCCCTTCCTTTATTGTGTGATCTACAGTACAAGACAGCACAGGATAATTTGGCACGAGTGTAAGTCAGACTGTGGGCATCGTCTGTTGAGACAGCTACATTTCCTACATTAGACCTGGATGTTGATCAAAGAAATCACTCTAAGTTTCTCACAGTCTTTTGTACACACACAGACACACACACACACACACACACAAACAGACAGACAACCACAAAATAAGCCATGACGCACACAGCTTTGGACAGTCATTTTCATTGCCACTAAACACTCTGTCTGTATTAGTGAGCAGGACGGAAGGGGGATGTATTGAAACATCTTCTGGACCATCTTAAGAGTTCCTGTCACGTCCCCAAGATACACAAACAAGTGTGTTCCCAGTCTGTGAGCTGTGTGTGTGTGTGTGTGTGTGTGTGTGTGTGTGTGTGTGTGTGTGTGTGTGTGTGTGTGTGGGTGTGTGGGTGTAGACCACAGTCTGCCTCCAAGAACTGGCTTTGTCCCAGCAGCCTGTTGTGTGTCGGCCCTAGCTAGCAAGTGGTCAGCTATTGCTGGCATGGTGAACAACTGCCACAGAACACACACACACACACACACACACACACACACACACACACACACACATGCACAGACAGACACACACTCCTACTGTCACAAACTCGCTCACTCACTAAATCACACACCCACTTTGACCGCGGTGGCTGGTGGAGGATGGTGAACTTGGCTTTTTTTCTTTTTAAACCAATATGTCTATCCAGAGCGGGACCATTTAGCATTTTTCACCATGATGCCAGCGGACAGGCCACACAGCATTTCTTTAAACTGGAGCTTAGATGGATTCAGCAAGTAAGAAATACTTGGCAATTAATGGAAATTCCCATTGAATTTGATGCATGGGGCCATTATTTCATGCACAACAAGATACAGTCAATGACTAAATAATGGACTTCAGAACCACAACGAGGTGCCATTATGAATCTCACATTCCTCCTTGTAAAATGTTGCTTCATGACAGGCGTGGCCCTGAAACAATGACAAACTGAATCTCTTCCAATCTGAGAAAACACCTAATTCTCTCTCATTCCCTCATGCGGGCAGAATGCATCCAATCGTCCTGCTGCACCGTCTACACACTGCTCCGATGTTGAAACAATGGCTACACATTGTTGTGTCCGATGAAATGGAAAGGGAAATTTAGAGAAACATCTAACTGTCATGAAATTTGTTTTAACATTTTTGATCCCCAGAAGATGAATCTCACTGACGTTGGTGATCGCCTGACTTTTCATATGGTCCCAATAACTATTGGATGGATTGCTATGAAATTCATCGGGTCTAGATCTGTCTTGTATTTTGGTTTATGACCAAATACATGAAAAAAACTGATGACATTCCCTTGAGTCTCAGCTTCACTTTGTGTTTAGTAAGGATGAAATGGTTAAATACCTGCATACTCACAAATGCAAAAATAAGACCTAAACAGCCTTACACATTAACAGGCAGAGCTCCTGGCCTGTCTTGACTACAGGCAGCAAAAGCCTACTGAGAAATACATTAACCTTCATGGACATGTGGCTTTGATTAACCTCAGAAACCTTTTTCAGGAACGCAGGAACTTTACCTGCTTTACTTTGCATTAACACGTGTGGAGTTGCAGACAGAAAGATAGAGGGGTAAATGGAGGCCGGAAAACCAATGATAAGCCGATGACAGAAATGAAAAACTACAGAAGGAGCGTGAACAGGGCGTCGTCCATCAGGCATATCAGACCAGCACCAGGAACAGCTGAGCTATCCCATAGCTCCCAACAGGTCAAAGGGTAGAGTTTGACCTTTATCTGAGCACAGCCAGGGATGTAACAGAGACATCAGTCATATCCTCACTCTGCAAAGGTTGCAGTCTGGAGGAGCACATGTGGGATATGGTTCTGTTTTATCACTTTACTCCAAGGAGAGGAGAGGGGCAGATCTAAAGGAAATAGGAAGTTAGAAAAGTGGAAAGCAGCAGGGACTATAGAAGATAAAGAGCCCAGCAGTGGCAAGAAAAAGCAAGGGCAAGACAAGGGTAAACGAGCCAAGGGGATGAGAGCAGATGGTAAAATGGAAAAATGGAAGTATATCAAAAGGTTTCAAATAGCTAGTGTTCTAGATAATCCCTCCAACGGTGGGTTTAACGCACTTCCTCCTCATTCAGCTGCAGAGGGGAAACAGTGACTCTAGCAACATCATAGCTTTAGCATTAACACATTAGCACAGTTGACATCCTAGCTTTTAGGCGCCTTTTCACTTCTTTAATGAAATTCATTAACTTCCCTAAATACAATCCTGTGCTGTCACACCCAGCATTACACTGTGTTAAACTTCTTCTGCTGAGCTTTTGCATGAGATCAAAGGCCACTGCTCTCATCAGGGGAGGTCCTGGATGAAGCTCCCTCACACACAGACGTTACCCACAATCCCTAGTGTTAATTCAATGTATGTGTGTAGATGGGTGCTGGGGGATGCTGCTGTGATGGAGCAGGGAGGAGGGGTGCAGGGGCCAACAGCAGGGAAATTATGAACACATTTCTCCCAAATGTGTTCCATGCCGTCATGTGTTAGCACAACTCTGCTGAGAGCAAAATGTAAATCTTGAGATGCACTGTACACAGCCAGCACAAACCTGAATGTCAAAAATATTCAAGGGTCAGGGTGTCAACGAAATGTCTTCAGAAAACACCCACTTTCCATTAGCAAACACACAGAAATTCAAGCTTTGCGACCAGCTCGGCCTTAGCAGTCCGGCCACGAGCTCAGTGATATTCCAGAGTGCTTGAAGGCAATATGGACAAAACACCAGGCACACACTAACGCAGGGAACACTCTAGAGGACTTGTGAAGGCCAAAAGCAACTGTGAAAATACTTGCCATTCGTCTTTAATGAGTGATTAATTAACCAGATCAAACGCCAGCATTGCTTTTTCAGATTTGTGCATATGTAAGTGCTAAATGTCAGACATTTTAAGGGCTGCATGCTTATTGTTGTTGTTATCATTATTTTCTCAGTTAATGGGAGTAGAGAAATTCAGAAAATAGTGATGGATCTCCATAGCAATTTTCTCAAGCCCAAGACAACATATTTAAATTGCTTGCTTTCGTCAAATATTCAGCCTAGTGTCACAATAACACAAATAAATGCAGAACATCCTCACAATTGAGTGGCTGGAGGAGAGCAATGATTAACCGACTGTCGAAAGAGTCGGCCAATCATTTTTCTGTTGATCGACTGATCGATTAATCAGTTCAACTCTTAACATTGATAAAACTGTGACGCCTCCATTTGGGGCTATTTTCAGAGAAGAGACAAGAAACTTGAATCCTAAACCCAACATACCGTGATAATGTGTGCATTGATACCAGTGCAGATTTGGCCGTTTTTTAGAAGGAATAATGGTAAAGAATAAACCATGAGAGTGAGGCAGAAAATGACTCAGAGTTTTGAAAATGAAAACAACAGGAGTGTGTGCAGAGGTGAGAGAAACAAGCATCTCCTCAACTTACACGGACTTCACTTCGACTCTAGCCCTCTTCACGTGCCCTGTCTTTACGTGTCCGAGGGCCTCAGGGGCCTCTGAAGCGGAGCCAGAACCCCATCAAACTAAAGCCAGAGGTGATGTCATCTTCATTGGTTAAGGCTGTCTTCTCTCGCTCTGATAAAACAGCTGGCTCAAAGCCTCCACTGCAACAGTTTTCACAGAGCTGCATGCACAATGTTGGCTAAGTGACATAAAGACACAGGGATGAATGCAACACGCCAAATTGTCCATGATTAAATAAATTGGGCAACATTTTGGGAATCACTCGTGTTAACTTTCCTGCAGAGGTTTAGACGAGAAGATTGATACCACTCTTATGGTTGTGCAGTAAATATGAATCAACAGCTGATTAGCTTAGCTTAGCATAAAGACTGGAAACAGGGGGAAACAGCTAGCTTAGCTCTGTCCAAAGGTAACACAATCTGTCCACCAAGACGTTATATCTTGTTTGTTTAATTTCAGACCAAAACCAAAGTTTAAAAATGCCCAATTTTGTTTTTTGGGGGAGTTATTACTATAGAACTAATTCTTCCCCAGGAGCAGTGACTTCTGTGAGGTCTCTATGCTCCCTCAGAAGTTCTAAAACACGATGCATGAATTGTCATACCTTCCCCTCCAATAAGCAATCGAAACAAGACAGTTGAAATCAAATAGAAACACGTCTGTATTCAACATGTAACAGCTATCAAGAAAGCCATGAGGGTGACATGTACCGAAAATGACCGCCCTATAAGTTCTTTGAACCATTTCATACAAAGATGGGGCATAACTTTAAAATGTTCTCCTGTGGTATTATTATCAACCATTAATTCGAAGGTATTCCTGATATCCATCAATGACTTATTTTTTTGCTGTGCAGAGGTTAATCTACATGAGGAGAACCAGTCTCTCTTTCGGAGCTGTAGCACAGTCACGTATGTTACGAAGAGCTCCTGGAGGAGTGTCATGCTCATTAATCTCAGTGGGGCCACTTTCCCACAGAACCGGCACTCTGCTTTGCTGCCGTCTGGGCAGCTTGTAGCAGCTGGAGCCCTGTGGGACAGGAACACTCCCCATTACATTTCACTTTACTCTTCTCTTTCTCTTCTCTTCTCTTCTCTTGCTACAGCTGTTTCTGCACTGCCAATTCTAACACCTTGTTGTTCCTCGTGCACTGGTCCTAACTTTCTCCCCTCAGTGTTCTCTCTGTCTCTAGCCCGGACACACTGCCAGCTCTCCCTCCTCTCCTCAGTGTGAAGCAGACTGTCGGTGACATCAGCCTCCGCCTTTCAGGTCTCCTCGCCGAGTCGAACGTGGCCTTCTGTTCCGTCTCTCCATATGGAGGCAATTTTCCTCCTGCTCTATAGCCATTAGAACTTGCAAATACATTTCAGCAAACGTTAAATAAACAGCCAGATTACTGCTTCACACTCCTGCAACCACTTTGGTCTCAAGTGAACCATAATCTCTGGCAGTACAGACTCAGCGGATGTAGGTTCGTGTTAATCTTTGTGTGGAATAATGGTCTCCAAAGGCTTTGTCTGTGTTTATTCCATTAGTATTAACGTGTGTATTCGTAACTTGTGGTACATCTTGGCCCTCCAAGAGCAACAACGAACCATTTGTGCAAAATGGAACAAGGTGTGGTAATTATGACCAATAAGCAAAACTTGAGGTAACTGTTAATCTTGGACAAATGTGAACAGAGCAGGCCAGTGTTTTTCAATGACACACAAATTGCTGCATTGCCCTGCGACCCCAGAAAATCTAACAGTTGCTGAGTGATTTTAATAGAAAACCATTAAAATAACTCCTCAGCATTTTAAATAACTCTAACGAAGCCAATGCAGTCACATGCATCGTTTTACAGGCATCCACAATGTTTAAAATATGTGAAAACATGTTTGTCAGTGTGGTTGTGAGTAGTGGACACATATATATATATATAAATGTATACATATATACTGTAGCAGAGTTAAGACAGCCCAACTTTAGACCTTCATCCACCCTCATGGCTGTTTCTTCAGGCTGACTGTGGTGTCTCGCCTCTTGGTGAAAATGTTGGTCTTTACTGGGCTGAGAGTCTGCGGTCTGTGGTATCGAGGAGCAGCGCTGCCCACCATGAGACCGAGCATACCTCCAACTTTACAAGCTGGACGTTCCTCTGAGCTTTTGACATAATAGCCATGGTAACATTCAGAGAGACAGAAAACTGCCTACAGTTAACAGAGTGTACATACGCACAAGTTCAAAGAAAGAAGAGATGCAGAATGAGACAGTCAGTGTTTTCTAATCTCTTTCCAGACACAGATTGCACGGCCGTATCAAGAAAAGGTATAAAACCGCAGGGCACAGGATCCCTTTCAACTGCTGCTTTACTGCACTCCGTGCTCCCAAAAGTAATCCAAAACAGGCTTTCAATCTTAATTCAAAACAACTTTACAATCATATCAAAAGCCCAACCGCTGCTGCACAGAGGCACGATTATTAAGCTACCCGGCGACACACCACCAAACATAAAACAAGGCATTGGTGTGGGTAAAGATCTACAAAGACAGATGGGTCTGGGCAAAACACATGGCTTTCATTTCAGTCCTTGAGAGACTTAGCCTCTGACCACATTCGCTCTTACATCATGCGAAGAGGGAAAAAAAGGCACAGATTAGACACTCACCTTCTCGACACTCTTCTCCCACAAACCCTGGGCAGCATCTCCACTCCAGTGCAGTCACTTGCTTGTAGGTAACCTTGAAGGACGGCCTGATCAGGGTCCTGTAGCTGCAAAACAGCACAGGGGCATGTATTGTAGTAACATACAGAAACACACACATACAAATACACAGACATGATCAAACCAGCAAATATCAATATCTGATTGTTTTCCTGGTTTTACTTTTGTAAAAGGTCTTTCAACATTCACGACAGTAACAGCATCACAGCACAGCTGAAAAAGCTGACAGGAGAAGAGGACTTGGCTGAAGAGGAGCAGGTGTGAGGACTCTGAGGGTACCTGATGACTTTGTTGCAGGGTCCAGGCCATCGGCAGCCCTGAAACACTCTCTGAATGGAGGTTTCTGTCCCGTTGTGCACCTGACAGGACACTGTTCTGGAAACAGTATACTGACACCAGTTCCTATAATACAAATAAAATCGATTTCACTAAAACTAAAAAAAAGAGAAATAATCGATAATAATCGATGTCAATAAGACATGTGAACAAAATGTGACAATTTCACAGAGCTGCAGCAAATTTGTTTCTGCTAAAGACACAGAATCAGGGTTATATTTCACGAAATGTGCAGTGAAAATCTCCAGTGTGAACATGTGCTCACCTGAGTTGGGTACGGGACCCGGTACCTGGCGGTCCAGTGCTGCCACTCTGTTCCGATTTGATGCGCTGTCGCTGCAGAGTGATGCTTGGAAAGTGATAAACAAACCCTGTTCCCAGCGAAGGACAGACCAAACTTATCCACATGCACAGCACGTAGAGGAACGATAAAGCCATCATCTCCTTTTGACTTATCCCTGATGGAGATATCCGCAGATATACCGACGATTCTCAAGTAAATCCTGAAGTTCTAAATCCCTCTTTGACAGATCTACAGAGTTGGAATGGTGAAAGAAAGCCTAAGAAAACCTCGCTGAAACCATTAATGAGCCGGTCATTTCGTCTGCACAAGGAGAAACAAACTGGCCCCCTTAAGAGCCCAACATGAATGACACCCAGCCTCGTACTATAGAATAATGCGGTTTTCTGACGTTTGACATCGTGCCGAGGACTGAGGAGTCAAATATCCAGTGTGTGTAAAAAGCGCGCAATGTGAGTGCTGGAGACGGAGTTCGTAAAAGCGCATCTGTCTGACTGAAAACCACCCTTGAGTTTTTGTATAGGTCTTGTGATATTACTGTCGTTGCCAAACGTGAACTCGGTCGTGGTATCTTACTCTTATGTCTATTGTCTCTATTTTCCTACCGTCCTGATGACTGAATGAACAATAGCCTACGCATTAAAGCACATAAACCGACGGTAGCCTAACAAAGACGGATATGAGTGAAAACAGTATGATCTTAAAATAATTTATTGTGGTCTTTGTTCGCTTTAATCAGTAACATTACAACAGATACATTACATCATTATGGAAGACCATTTCATGTTTTTAACGAAACGTTTATCATACAAAATGACAAATGATTAGTAACATTCAAGATTTCACTGAAGTAAAAGTACAAACGTGTTAACAGCTAAATGTAGGTGACTTTAAGAAGTATTAGAGTAAAAGCACTTTTTTAAAATGTATAATCCCTTTCAGAGTTATATTTATTTTCATTATCTATCTATCTATCTATATATATATATATATATATATATATATATATATTTATATATATATACCATATTGGAATACTACCACTGATGCTTTGATAGTAAGCTGTATTTTAATGTGACAGCTGGTGGTGGTGGAGCACATTTGAGCTACTTTATATAAACTTGATATAAACTTTATATACAGTTTGTATGTAGCCTAAAGCACTGCATCATATTTTATGATTTGTTTTTTATTGGCCTCTATATTTTAAAGTGAAATCAAACTTATGTTCTGGTTTTGTTGGGGACCCACACTGGTCCCAGTGCTCAACACAGTTTCAAAACCACTGTGGGAATAAAGTGAACTTTAACCAGGTGGTCTGCAGCGCCCCCTGCTGACACTCCAGCGTCTGTACAGGCCGCAGGAGGAAGGAGACGTGTCCCACGTTTAGATTAGCTTGAGCGGATAGATGGAGACAGACAACACCGGTGGCAACATGGGGGAAAAAGAAGACATGGAAATGTCAGAAAACCCATTTGAGCCTTTCATTGAATCTCTGAGACAACAGCTGGAAGACCAAGACCCCGTTTTTCTTATCGCCGTCATCGTCGCTTTGGCCGTCGTTGTCATCACCTGTGGTAAGAAGTTACCGTTAGCATGCTAACATAGCTTGCTAGGCCCAGCGTTTAGTCTAGTTTAGCACAGTTAGCTGGAAAGTGTAGGGTTGCTGGTAAGCGGCTTTGTCAGCAGGACATTCTGCGTTAACCTGTTATCTCTCATTTTCATTTAATTAGGAAACGTGTGACTCAAAAAGACCAGTATCCGAATTAGCAAGCTAGGAAGCTAACTGCTAAGCTAGAGCAAACAGCTGTCAGTTGTGCAGCTTATTAGTGTTTTCAACGGAAGTCATTCCACTTCGTAGAGTATCTTTGGCTCATCGGTAACAGTGGGTTTAAATAATAATAAGTTAGTAACCGGTCTTTCTGTTTTTATCTCTGCAGTGTTTCTGAAGTACTTTCTCTCCAGCAAAACTGTCCGTAGTGCTGTCCTGCTCGTCGGGCTGTGTGACGCTGGGAAAACCCTCCTCTTCAGCCGGGTGAGTTAACTGAAACGTGGTGGCCATCGCCACGTTGTCTATCACAGGGTGTTCAGCAGACTGATGCACGGTGAATCTGCTCTCTAAAAGTGCATTTCATGTTCTGGCAGCTGTTGTCAGGAAAGTTCAAGCGGACACAGACCTCCATCACTGACAGCAGTGCTCCATACAAAGCTAAAAACGAAAGGGTGAGTAAAGAACAACCTCATCAGGCATCATACCTTCATGATGAGCATGGTTTACAGGTGTCTCCCCCCCCCCCCCTTCGCTTCTGTATTCAGGCTAGCACCTGGACTCTGACTGACCTGCCTGGACATGACAGTCTTCGCGCTCAGTACCTGGAGAAGTTCAAATCTTCAGCCAGGTGAGAACGAAAACAGCCTGTCTGAGTAACGTTACATCCTGTCTTATCGCCGAGGTCATTCCCATCATCACTCTCCTATTCCTCCCTCTCATCCCATCTTTAGAGCGATAGTGTTTGTAGTGGACAGCGCTATTTTCCAGAAGGAGGTGAGGGACGTGGCCGAGTTCCTGTACATCTTATTGACGGACACTGTGATCTCCAGGAATGCCCCGGCTCTCCTGGTAGCTTGCAACAAACAAGGTTCATCGATCCTTTTGCTTTGACCACATTTATTGACACTTAATCTCTTGTTCTTTATTTTCTACACCCTAAAGTTGCTTATTCCTTTACTGGTCTCTTTGTTTCACAGATATCACCATGGCAAAATCAGCTAAACTGATACAGCAGCAGCTGGAAAAGGAAATGTAAGTACAGCAACTGATGTGTTTTTGTGTGTTTGTTTTTACTGTCTGATTCCCATTATTTTTGGTAAATTTCCTCACGTTCTCTATTATAATTTCCTTGTTTAATTGTCGATATATTGATTGTTCTGTCACAAATGTTCCTCATATGTGTGACGGTTTCAATGCGTTGGTAGTCAGGTTTTGGCCATTGGGAGCAGTTGGGATTCATATTAGACCCGTCCTGAGTCTTTCGTTTGGTGAATAACCTTTTACGCCTCTTGTTTCTCGTAGGAACACCTTGCGAGTGACGCACTCTGCTGCCCTGAGCGCTCAGGACGGCTCTGTGGGCGGCAGTGTGTATCTGGGGAAAAAAGGCAAAGACTTTGAGTTCAGCCAGCTGCCCCTGAAGGTGGAGTTTCTGGAGTGCAGCGCCCGCGGCAGCAAGGGTGAAGAGGGGGATGCAGACATTGACAGCCTGGAGAAGAGTCTGGCTAAACTGTAAAGGCAGCAACTCAACATCCTCAGTGCAGAATTTGACTGAGGCCTCAGTAATCACAGGAGGGAGGACATCTCAGTGGAGGATTTATTTGACCGAAGCTACCAGTCAAACGTGGTCCTCTGAGCTGGCTGTCAATGTAAAACTTAATTACATCAAAAGGTGGAAGAACTTTTGAGACCGATTAAATTAAAAAGGACTGAAATGATGCTCTGGAAAATGATGTCGCAGTTTATCAGGTCGCTGTGCAGTGCTGAGAAATGTGCTTAGTCAGTGTAAATGTTACTGTGAACATCCACTTGAGAGCTTTATTTGGCTTTAGAAAACAAATCTGCTTTAAAGAATTTCTGTAAAGTACAATATTTGCTGCGATTCAAAGAAAAATGAATACAGGCTGTCAAAGAGTTTCACCATTTTTGTTTCAAACTTGAGCTGCCTTGTGAAAACAGATGGGCAGGAATTGGATTTATTAATTTACTTGGACAGTAAGACTTGTGCCTTTATTTCTAGGATTCTTATAGAAGTGTTTTGCTTGTTTGCAATAGAATGATGGTTTACTTGTTTGAAAATGTTGCGTGAATATAGTGCATTTGCAATGAATATATGAATTTATTGAGATTTTGTGTTAAAAAAAAAAACTTGACAATAAAGTTTTTGCTGCTTGATTGTGATTCAAATGAGTCCACACAGCACCTTATCTTACATGTTAGAATTAATATGCAGCAAATGTGATTTAATCAACACAGGAAAAACAATCTTAATTGTACATTACATCATTATAGCTCGTCAGATCATGAGGCGATGCATTACACTCAAGTGTTTGAAATGTCACATCCTGGAAACAGCTTTCAGTTGACTTTCTGCTTTGACTTTCTAGTCCGGCACCTGGTTTGGATTGAGATGTGTTTTTACTCTACAAGAGCACCGCAAAGTCAGTTAAACATGCAGATTGCTTTTGTCTATAATGTGGTAGAATTACAGTCCAACACATATTGCCAAATATATTTCAAAGAACAATTTTTATAGGACCCCCCCCCCCCCCCCCCCCCCCCCCCCACACACACACACACACACACAAAAAAACCAAATGAGCAATATCAGTAAATCTGTCATTAAACAAGACCCAAAAAACAATTACACGTTTAGTTTATTGAATATGTCATAAAAACCAATACAGATGTTTGTCTGCTTCTGTGAAGTGCTTCACCCAATGTTCAGAGCTTTTTAAAGTAAGTATTAAAGGAGATTAAGATCCTAACGTCAAAATCACCATGTCAACCAGAAGAAATAATGATGCTGCAACTTCTAACAGTATCAAACACAGGAGTGTATACTCAATGTAAACTAAAGAAAACAGTCAAAACATTGTACTGCAACCATGAGAACAAAAGATGAGAGAACCTGAATCTATAGCGGAGACAGAGGGTAAACCGTCAGACAGGAGCTCTGATCTGCAACCACCACACTGGGTTCACCTTTCAGCACAGCAGGGCACAACCAGTTCACCTTGTCCCCATGACTGATGCTCAGTTTGGGCCCCGACTTCTCCTCCGTCGCCTCCTCTGCACTTGCGGCCACTTCCTCCTCCACTTCCTCTTTCTCTGTTTCAACCTTCGTTGCTTTATCCTGGCATTGCTCTTTCCTCTTTGCCTTGCTCTTACTCTTCCTGCGTGGGGCCGCCGTCACTCTAGTATTGGCCTTTGCCTCCGGAGTCACCACTGGGTGCTTACTGAGGTCCCACAGGGCGACTTGGCCGTCATTCCCCCCAGTGACGAGCCAGTGAGGGTGGGAAAGGAAACTCACAAAGTGGGCTTGTGAGGCCCCCTGACTGTGGGCCTTGACGGCTCCCTGCTGGTCCAGTTTAGAGCCGCTGCCGATCCGCATCAGATGCACCCGACCGTCCTCTGCTGCACAACCCAAAATGTTCCCACAACTCGCCACAGACACGCAGTGGACCAGTGGCGGGTTGAAGAGCTGACCGGGACGCTGCTGATGGTCGTCTTCGTCCTCGGCCACATCCTGGAGGTTGAGGGTCCAAAGAGGCCGCGTCTTCTGCAGACCCCACAGCATCACCTGAAGTGATAAACAAAAATGTGAAAGAAATCTGCAGTAGGAAAGAAATCAAAAGTAGTCTTGGTACATGATGCAAGTACATATGGTCCTCTCACTCACCTGCATGTCTAGTCCAGCAGACACCAGGTTATTCGGTCTGTGAGGTCGAAAAGCCACCGAGGAGCAGATGTTTGTGTGTCTCCGAAGAGTCCTGAATACTTTCCCCCCAGGAAGCTCCAGGACCCGGACTGCTCCGGAGTCATCCGCCACTGCCAGGGCTGAACCCGTATCGTTCAGCGCCAAAGCATTAATCTCCTCCTCACCTGCACCCTGAAACTCCTCCACTGGGCCCTTCAGGTTTCGGGGGTCCAGTACGCTCACTGCGTCGCCATGTGACACGTACAGCTGGCCCGGACCTGCTGGTGAGAACACAACACTGGTGCTGTCCTCTTCACCAGGGAGAGTGAGGCGGCCTATGATGGTCCCCTCTTGGCTCCACACAGTGACCTCTCCACTCTCAGAGCCTGAAGCGAGGAGCCCCTCGGGGCCTGAAGACACCCCGACACACAGGATGGACGTGGAGTGGCCCTCAGACCACCGCCTGGCCATGCTGACCCTACAAAGTATAAGTTAACAAGGAGATATACGTTAGTTTGTACCGTTGATGGCAACGTTGTAAACCAAATTTAGTAGTAAAGGGGGGACAAAACTCAGCAGCAGTATTTAACTGTATCTCTAAAATAGTTCCAACAAAAACGGATTTAGAGCCGAGATGATTACTTAATCAATAACTCAATCGACAGAAAATTCATTTTTTTCAGGCTATCGTTACTAACATCCACTGGTCCCAGCTTCTTAAACATTCTCTGTTTGTTTTTAAATGTCAAGCTAATACGTTCAGTCCCGACTCTCTAGCTTTAATAACCCGTTAGCATACAAGTTAACACGTGACACCCTGTTCAGAAGACGGGTAATAAACATGCTGTTAATCTGCTCATTGTAAATCAGTTACAATAGTGTCATCATGTATAACTCAAGACCGCAGCATTACGCTACCTTAGCAAGTGCCGTCAAAACTTCAGCTGTTTGCCATGTGGGGTCGGGTCGCTCGCTGATGACGTCATAGATGACTTTCTGGGTTTTTTGTATGCCCTGTATGCAGCGTCTTTGGCGGGGGTTACCTGAAAGGATATTCAGGGTAAATATCCCCTTTTCACAGGATATACAGATTTCAGATGCATGTCTGCTGAGCCCCTGCCATGTAATAGGAAAAAACACAGTGATGTGGAAATGCATGAGCTTAGATTTGTAAACAGTAAAGTAGGCTACATACTATATCTGGCACATTTTACTGAAACTGAAAAGCACTCAGGACACAGAGGGGACAGATCAACAAATCATTGTTCATTTCCACAATGGCTGCTCTCGCTGATTCATCCAAAGCTGCATGTAGATCTGATGAGTGTGGTCCATTTCTGGGTCAGTGAACAGCCTTCCATACTGCCGCACTGAATGGGGAACAGAGAGAAGAGGCCATGGCTTACAAACCCCCACAAACTAACACACACACAAACACCCGACATTCAAATGCTGACACGTTCTGTATTCTCCTCACAGAGAAGCAGCAGTTTTCACAGTGCACTTTGAATGTGAGTACTCTGTAGTTATTTACAGTTTTCTGCGAATGATGCATGTGCATTAGATGCTACTTCCTCTTTCTGTGTGTTTAATGCAATTACTTGGGAAGGTTTTACTAAGCAGCTGGATATTGAATGTTATAGTGAAGCAAGTTTAGTTGTACGATACTTTTTCTATTTCTATTTCTATTTCACTTCAGTGATAAAGACTGAAGTAAGGTAAGTGACCTATTTTAGAGTTAGATTCATATGTAGGATATTGTGCTTGTGTTAAAATGTATGAAATATGTATTAAATAGTCTTGCATGTGTAAAGCAGTACTGAAAAGGAAATCATACTAAACGTGATGTGTAACAGCTTTAACGGGAGCACCAGCACTAACACTGCTGTTATGATTGAGACAGTGAAGAGAATTCACACAGAGAACCACGAATAAAGACTCAAATGGCTTCCTAGTTTATTTTATTTTATATATATATTTTTTACCAGATTCTGATGCAGCATCTCTTTAAGTTAAATTAGACATGAAAATAATCCCTGTGCAATAACCCTATTATACCAAAACATCTACTTTGCTTACAAATGCCAAATACTACAGTTTAATATACGAATTGTGCAATAACATGTACATATAATCCATTATTGTGTATATCAACTTATATTTTCTGTATATAAATGTGTATCCATGCATATGTAGCGGACGTGGATAGGGCATGGAAGGAGACGACCCAAAAGATAGTTTTCCAGCATTTATTTGCTCCCTGCAGAAGACAATATAACACACTTAGATTGCCTTCTTTTCTCTTTCTCACTCTGCACCTCTGCTCCCTCAGCAATGTAAAACACCACTGTGAGGAGAAGACGGAGCTACTGAAGCTTAGGAGGTGCAGAAGAGATGAGACGCCATTTCCAAAGGAAACATAAATAAAAGTAACGCTAAATAAAAATAGCTCATTAAGATAAAATTCACACATACTCAACAGGATCGCTAAAGGAGAAACTAAATTCAAATATTACAAATAGGAAATAAGAAATGATAAAGTGCATTTTTAACTGCGTTACACATACTGTACTGTACTGTAATGGTACATTTCTACTTAGTATATATTTCTACTTAGTACATTGAGTAAATGCCTAAGTGCTTGTACTTTTGCTCTGAACTCAGTAGATCTTCATCCTTTGTGTTAGCGTACATGCTCAAATGTATCTTGCTGTTTGTTTTATGGAAATTTGATATACTTATGTGTATTTTATATTCTTATATGTAGAACTGTTTTATATACTTGTTGTGAAACAGTCTATCATATGCTTGCATCATGAGACTTGTGATCCATGCAGCAGCTGACTGCCTGCACACATATCGTCTCCTTCTCTGTGTTGGATAACAAGTACCTATTGTGTTTTCACATGTTCTGTGCCTTAAGGATAAAACGTATATATCGGTGTGTCTGTTGTTACACAGATAAAGCACCTCTCATACTTTAACTACCATGGCCTGCACGGCCTGAAACAGGATGTTCCATTGATCACTCTTGTATATAACTTGGTGTGATTTTTACTTCTGTAGTGCACACTTCTACAGAGTCCGAGTGACTCTGTGTAACTGTGCCTCTTCTCTGGCCAGAGAATAAATACTTTAAAGACAATTCCTGTTTCACAATATTCTTCCTTTCAGTTTAATAAGACTCAACAGCGGGTAAAATCATTTTCCACCACAGTACACAAACAACAATTTGACATTTTTTTAATAATTTGACCCGTATATAGTTACCTACATATCTACTTTTACACATTTCCTCTGCATAATAAACGTTTGTGTATCTTTGTTTAGCTCCTTCTCAGAAGATTTGGAGTTACCCTGAAATACACACACACCGGAGAGGATGAGGTCGCCCTATTTCCCAGCGAGGTCGGTGCTTTTTCACAAGGAGCCCAACGGAGTGACGTACAGAGTCCCGGCGCTGCTGTTCCTGTCCCGCTCCAGGACCTTCCTGGCCTTCTGTGAGGAGAGACTCAGCCCGTCCGACTCTCAGGCTCACCTGCTGGTCATGAGGAGAGGAACTTTCTACAGGAACTATGTGGAGGTCGGTGTTGAGTCACTGGCTCTGGACTTTGAAGTGTCCTGCTGATTTTAATTAAGGAAAAAGGAAAAGCACTTGTTTACTTGAGTAAGAGTAGCAGTTCCTTCAAAATGCACAGCTCCAAATTCAAGTTACTGATTTAAAAGCAACTATATACTGTAAATACACAAATAACAGGTAACACAGTCAGGTTTGAAAAGTTACAGAGAAAGAAAGCCTCAGATAATGAGGAAGTTCATTACAGTATATTCTCTGTATTTTCAGATAGAACAGCGTCATTAATCATACAGATACAATACAATAAGACATAAAAGTAAACAACAATAAAGTCAAGTCACTCCTTGGTGCTTGAGATTGATAAAGTAAAGACACATTGAATACAAACCATAACAATGATAGTGGTAAAAGAAGAACATTTCTATGTAAGTTTGTAAATGATGAGATTGGTGAGAAAATATGTGACCTAACACTTTAATTTTCCTTTCCTTTTGTGTGTGTCTATATAGCATTCTGCTACATCTGTTTAGATATAATGTAGAGTGATCATATCTTTTAGACTCGTCATTTCTAATCTCCTTTCCTTCTTCCTTTTCCTTGCTGCAGTGGGAGGACATGCGTGTCCTGGGCACTGCCTTCCTGCCAGGCCACCGGTCCATGAACCCGTGCCCGGTGTACGATGAGTTCACAAACACTCTCTTCCTGTTCTTCATCGCGGTCCTCGGCCACACCTCGGAGTCCTATCAGCTGGTGACGGGGAAGAACCTGACCCGTCTCTGCTACATCTGCAGCACTGATGACGGAGACACCTGGAGTCCTGTCACCGACCTAACCACGAGGGTCATCGGAGATACAATCAAAGGTCAGGGATACAAACAGGGAGAATCCACCACGAAACTTCCTTTGTGTTATTATGATTATTAAACACATAGAAAGATTTCTATTTAAAAGGGAGCTTCACTGATTTTACAGGTCTGGGGGGGGGGGGTAAACCCTTGAGGGGGCTGTGTGATATTTCCTTAAATTATGTCATTTGATTCAGCATCAGAGTTCGAAAGAAGTGAGCTCACCAGACCTCTGTAGCCTGCTCCTCATCTCTGCTTGAGGTTAGCAGTTAGAGGCTACATTAGCTGCAACTATAACACACAGTCTGCATTCTTGACTGAACTATAAGTGGACACGTTGCATTGTGGGTGATGTGGGCACCAGGCTTTGACAATGAAGAAGAATGCATGGAATTAAAGACAGATCCCCTCTCTGGTTCTGATGCATCAATTATGATCCTTTTTTTCTCTCGTTTAATTTAGGTGAATCCTATAAATCTGAAAATGCCCCCTTATCATGAATTGTCAGGTTAGAAAACAAAGAACAAATATCTGCTGCACAAAATTAAGATTATATAATCTGTAGATTTGTATTTTGGACTTTTCTCAAATCTTTGCCTCTCACTTATGAAATACTGAATAGTTTTATGTCTTCAGGACTCTAAAATTATTTAAATGACACACTTTGAACTGTTCACAACCAAATCATAGTCAGGCAACCTGAGATGAGTGGTCACAAGTAGATGTGGCTTTGTACTGACGGGTCACACATCATATCACAGTTCTGTCTCACTGCTGTAGAAACTAAAGAGAGACTTTCAATTAACAAATTAAAACCAAACGGAGCGATATTATTCCATGAAATCTATTGTAAGAATCACATTACACATATTTGTTTGTGCTTTAGGGTACCTTTTCTCTTTAATATATGATGTGATATAACTAAACCTGTTAAAGGATAGTTTCCCATTTCTTCCAAGTCTGTCACAAAACATTACTCACATCCTCATTACATACAATGAAATGTTTTGGGATGTTTTAGGATGCTGTGAATGTCCTAACTATGAAAAGATCCCTTCCTAAAGAGAAAACTACAATGATCAAAAACGGTTTCGTATTTGTCACTTCCTCCCCTGTCCCTGCAGAATGGGCCACCTTCGCCCTCGGCCCGGGTCACGGCATCCAGCTGAAGTCCGGCCGTCTGCTGGTTCCTGCCTACGCGTACCACATCGAGTGCAAAGAGTGCTTCGGACGGCTCTGCCAGACCACTCCCCACGCCTTCTGCTTCTACAGTGACACCCACGGGCGAACCTGGCGTTTCGGGGAGGCGGTGCCCGTGCCGGAGAGCGTGGAGTGTCAGATGGTGTCTGTGGATGAAGAGGACGGGACTAACGTGCTGTACTGTAATGCGCGCAGCCCTCTGGGGTACAGGGTGCAGGCCCTCAGTCTGGATGACGGAGCGGTGTTTCGGGAGGGGCAGCTGGTGCAGCGGCTGGTGGAGCCTGGAAATGGGTGTCATGGTAGCATTGTGGGATTCCCTGCACCGTTACATTTAAGTCACTCTCTTGACAATCACTTAGACCAACCTAAACATCACTCCAGACACTGGACATCCTGCATGACTGACTCAAATCACACCACCTCTGTTCCCACCAGCTCCTTGACACCCAATCATCCGTATTTCCTCACCCCCACCTGGGTGGTATACTCCCACCCAACATGGACCACTGGGCGCAGGGATCTGGGTTTGTACCTCAGCCTGTTTCCCCGTGATCCAGACAGTTGGCGTGGCCCCTGGGTGATCTACGAGGGCCCCAGCGCCTACTCTGACCTCGCCTATCTGGAGCTGCCCCCCTCTCTCGGTGCACCGCCCGCCGTGGCCTTCGCCTGCCTGTTCGAGTGCGGCACCAAAACAGCCTACGATGAGATCTGCTTCAGCATCTTCACCCTCTACGAGCTCATTGATAATCTGCCCCGGGAGGCACAGCTGGGACACAACAACTCTGAACGTAAACGACAGCAGGATCAAGTCTCTGAGACGGATCGTACGAGTGGACAGGACGGTCAGAGAACAGCAGCTTTCCATCAGGCGCCCCGTGTGAAGAAGAAGAGCAAGTTGACTAAGATGTGCTCGGTGTCTTGAATATAGTTTTTCACCTTTTAATACAGCGTTAAAGTCCAGTAACTGTTTTCTATTCACACTCAGTGGGCACTTTATTATATGCACCTTTATCATTGAATCGAACTGTTCTGCCATAAAGTCTGCGATGCTTAATTTACGACGGAGCGGTTTTATTTACCTGCAAAAGATCGTACAGGTTTATCTAGTAACGTACGAGTGTGAATTAGACGTCAATATATATTAGACTGTGGAATGAACGAGTATTCCACACAGGGAATCTCAAGGGGAATATTTCTCCTCTTTCATCTTCATCAAAATTAATTGATCAAAAAATGTAATTCAAGATTTTCAACCAAAATACAAAACCTAATTTTGAAATACAGCAGAGCAGAATAAGCCGTGGTTGCTTATTATCTCAGTCTGTGGTTCATGAACAATCTGTGAACAATATAAGATCTACAATTCTGAGAAGCTGGTAATGTTTTCCTGTGATCAGCCCACTTCTCTGGATGTTTTCAGAACTCTCCTTTTCTAATCTTGAATCTTAAACTGTGTAGATTTTGCATCCTAAGGGCCCCAAATTGCCAGAACGTGTTGAATTTGGCTCAGTGAGCGTCCTGCTACATTGTTCTTTGGCACGCTGTGGACCAGGCGAAGCTGCAACCCATCAAGCTCACATAGTAATCACAGCTGCTCTAATTGGATAACTGTTCTTAAACTAATCAGATCTTCTCTTTAGGCTGCTGAAACATTTAGCGGCCGACAGCTTAAGTGAGTTGCATGACAGCGAACGAAGAACAGAACCAGATAGAGTGGAGCAGTTTGTTTAGATAAGAGGGGAACAAAATAAACAGGTTGTGCCAAGAAGACAGGACGATCTGGACAGCCTCGACTTTCTGCTCCCACCTCCTCTTACATAAGTCCACACTGATAGAAGGGTCATTTCCCTTCCTGCGCTCTTTCACAGAAGTGGTTTTTCCCTTTTCTCTAGCATCTGTGTGTTACAGCCTCCTATGATGAGTCTGAGGATCATCGTTGTTCTGGCTGTGCTAACTGGGGTAACTGGGAGCCCCGGAGTGACGATCAGGCCTGAAGCTGACCCCGCGGACATGACGGCTCATCCCAACAGCGTTCCAGAGACGGTGGCGGCAACCGAGAACTTTGGACAGGTGACCGGTTTGTAATCGTCTTGTTTTTCTGGTGTTTTGTAGCTGATCAATTGCGTTGTTAATGTGAAATATCCAAAAACTGCCACACAGAATGCTGCTGAACAAGAAGAATCAGGTGTTTGTTGTTGAGGCATACATTATCTGTACAGAACTACACTTTAAAAGACGGGTATATATATATATATATATATATATATATATATATATATATATATATATATCTTTGTTGCAGTCATTATTACATCATAACCAGTCTGTACATAGTACAAAAGCCATTACAAGTCAAATCACTGAGCTTTCCTCTTTAACAAGATCAAATGCTGCTAAAATCAAAGTAATAAATAGGTTTTTTTAGAGGGGTCAGACATTAGGGAGAAAAAATGCTCAAACTACAAAACAAGTTTTTCATGGCTCCACAAATGAACGCCTTATTGTCACGTCACGGATGACGATGATGATGATGGGCAGAAATGTGTGTGAAGATGAGGGACGGTGGTCACAGTCCTGCAGTATACATTTGGGTAGATCTGACAGTTCTTTAGCTCTTCCACTTGTTCTTCTTTGCGGGCAGCTGTCCTGTTGCCTCCAAGTATTTGTGGACGAGTTCCTCTTGCGAGGCTGGCAGGCAGGGCTGATATCTGCTGAAATCCATGGTGTACTCCCCTTTTCCCTGAATAAACAATAGATAGAGGATGTTAGTCTTTCAAATTATAATGGCAACTATGGCAGTTGTTTTGAATGTTAAGACTCCTCTGTAGTGATTGGAGGATATTGTGCCAACAACAATTAGAGAAGACTGCAAATTCCTGGATTTGTATTACTTTAATTTACAATCAAATATCCTTTAACAGACGCTAGAATTAATCATCCAAATGTGATTGTAAACATGGTTAGTGTAATAACACAGGAGTTTACCGAGCATTTCTCTTTATGAGACCACCTGATCTGGACCATAATGGACTAAACATATGGAGGTTCAACTTACTTCAGTACAAGAGCGTAGTTCTGTGGCGTAACCAAACATATCGTTTAGTGGAACCTGTTGGGAGAAACGAGCTGAAATTAGTCCAATACAAATGATGGTGAAGGATGACAGGACAACTGCTGCAAGACTTCAGATACACGCGGTATGTGAATGATTAAACGCTGGACTCACATCAGCGTACAGAGTGAAGTATCCCTCCGCTCCGTCCTGTCCCGAGATGACACCATGCCGCCGGTTTACACCAGCAATGACTGTCCCCTGGAACTCCTGCGGTGCAACGATTTCCACAGACATGATTGGCTCCAGGATGGTCGTGTTGGCTTTCTCCATCGCTAAGGGGGAGCGTATGGAAGGCGGTGTTAACGTGTGCCGGCAACGGAATGAAACAGGAGGTCAGATCTAACGCAACCCTCACCTTGCTTTAGAGCGCCCTCTCCTGCACGGATGAAGGAGATCTCGTTGGAGTCCACCATGTGATTCGCTCCATCTTCCAGGAGGAACCGGACTCCTGAGATCCTGTGCCCGCTCAGGGGCCCCTTCTCACAGGCCTCCCTGAAGCCCTGCGGCATGATGGGAATAAACAAGCATTGATAGACAAAATCGAGTGTACGGCTTTCACTTAGTGTTCATGCGAATCCTGTTATTTCAAAGCTCACTGTGACAACATTAAAGTTAGGAAGACTAACCTTTTCAACAGCTGGAACAAACTGCTTCGGGATGTTGGTTCCAACAGTCTGGTCTTCAAACTCCAGCTTGGTGTGATGCTCTGGCTCAAGAGGCTCAAGGACTCCGATAACTTTACCGTACTGCCCAGAGCCGCCGCTCTGCTTCTTGTGCGTGAAGTCAAACCTGCAGAAAAATGCAGTGGAACCAGCCGTCAACCAGAGTCCACTCTGTTTAAGCCTCTCTGTACATTTCTATTGGTAATGGAGGCGGCTGTGTCTCTGGTTATGAACACTTTTTTAAGTTCCCGCCCAACCAGATGCACCAATCACATTACAGTACAAACATCATTGGTCAGTAACAAAAATACAACTTATAACTATAACTGCAAATAAAAAACTTTTCGATAAAATCTAAATTTCTTCTTTTGCACGATTACAATTTTTGACCAAGTAAGTACATGAGTCAAAACAAACACCAAGCATTTGTACACAATCATCTCTAAGATAAACAAAATTGTAATTACATGGATTAGTGAAGAAGATTGGCCATTTGATCAAATCTGACTGATCCACATTTGCTTCCATTGCCTGTTATCTAAAGCCGATTCTATAGGACGGAAACATCAGAAAAGAGCTCTGTCTCTTTAAAAAGGGGGCAGTCCTCCCTCACTTCTGGTGTAAGAGGAAGTGGGAAGTGATCTTTCCACTTGCATGAGGAGCGGAGGGCAGATAAGTTTCCACCTGCCAAAGTAACAGGCAGGGAGTAGCAGCATTTCAGTCACAGGCAAGATCATACTCCTTTTATTTAATTCAGTTTTCAGCTGTACACCTCTTACCCCTGTACTTCTACTTATTTGCTTTCCTTTCCCCTCAATGGATGTTCTGCTTGTGTCTGAATCTTTCCTACTCTGGACACAAACCGACCCGAGACAGAAGGCTCCACCCTGCTGACACCTGAGGGTCAAAGTCCTTCAGGGGTTAGAGGCCCATCCCGGCTCATTAAAGCAGCTTCACTTTGAAGTCTTTTCATGATTCCCTCTCTCACTCTACTTTCTTTTTCTCTGGAACAACAGCAGGAGGTACCAGGGGAAGAGGAGGCTGAAGAGGATGTGATGGCGACTGGAGAGCTGAACCCCAATCACTACCCAGCTCAGAGGGCAGCCAAAGTGGTCCAACACTACCTCAACACCCACTACGGCTCTCCGTTCAGGCTGTTCGGACTGCACAGTGTCTACAGTGGAAACGCAGAGGTCAGCTGAACTGAAACGGTTGTAGTTTAGTTTACAGTGACTTTCTAACGTCTATAAACTCTGGTTATTTGTGACTTCTCTTTTAGGATGTGGCAGAATCTGGAAGGAGGTATCAGCTGGAGCTCTCGGTGCAGGAGATCATCAGCAATGTAAGATATGATTATACGTCCCACAGTGACATTTACACACGGGTTAGATACAGGCCTTCAGTCTAGAGTGGGTTCATTAACATATTGGGTCGTTTTCACAAATGTGCCTTAGATCTGGTTTAGATTCTGAATTCGTCAGTAAATGTCCAGTAAATAAAAAAGTGCCTTAAAATAGAGCAAACATGGAATAACTAATGACAAAGCCTGTTCCTGAATCATTGAAGACCTTTGACCCCTCTGCTCTGCCAGGTTTACTTAAAAGCTCATTTGGTTCGTCTGTGAAAGAAATCTAAATTCACTTCTCAAATAGGGAAATACAATCCGTGTCTAACTCGCTGCATTTACTGTCAACATTTCAACATTTGATGGCATTGCATTCACAATGTGCTGGTGGAAAGGTATTTTAAGCAGTAATCTCTGGCTTTACGGTGGGCAGGTTTGACAAGATTTAACTAAACAGCAGATGAAAGGAGGCAGTGTGGTGCAACCTTGACTCACTTGCTTGGCCTACGCCTTTGCTCTGTATACTCCCCTCCACTTTTGTCTTATCAACCCTGTTTTTTTTTTTCTCTATTTGCTTCTGTTTAATCCACCGTCCCCCCTTTTCAAAAACAAACAAAGACTACAGGGAAATGCTCTGCAGAGGTTTTGTTTCCGAGAGGAGAACAGCAGCGCTCGCCTCAGGTCCAGGTCTCGTGTGAGGAGCTCCTTAAAATCAACACCAAAGCTCAGGAGGAGGCCTTGTTCCAAAAGTACAAAATGAACCAGAGCCTGCTGTCGGCACAAAATCTACCTGGTATGTACAAGAAAAGAAACTCTGCGGACTATTCCCTCGGAATTGACACACAAACTCACATATTGCACAACATCTGCCGTTTCAAATTGCGGCATTTTGAGGATTTCAACATTTAGTATTTCTGTTTTCTGCGTGTTCCTACGCTGACCTTGTGAACCCCGATGGAGTAATATCCCGTTTATTATGAGCTCACACAGTTTGTTTACATGACAAGTCTGTATGTGGCATAAACAAGCTCCACTCGTACATACAAACTAACTTCCTGACGCTCTGACCAACAGACAGCTACGGTCACATTGAACCCGACAACAAGCCTCTCTGGCACCTCGGCATCGTGGCCTCCAGCTCCGTCATGCTGAATGAATCCACTGAAAACACTCTGTACAACATGGCTCAGGTAGCCAACATCACGCAGCTGGTACGTTTGTTTTATCGGTCACTGGGTCCGATTATTAATCTTAGATTGATGAGTAGAGAGATAATGAAAATATAAGAATCTGCACAATCTATTAACTGTATTACAGTCACAGGTTTTCTCTCATTTGGCTGCATTTTTCTATTGTCTGCTGCAGGCGACTGAGAACGAAGAGCTGAAGTTTGACTGTCACATACTGCTGCATGAGATGGTGTCCCAGGTAACACACACACACACACACACACACACACACACACACACACACACACACACACACACACACACACACACACACACACACACACACGATGTATTTATTAATCTATAACATAACTGAGGAACTAGATGGCTTACACATCTTAACATTTCTTGTTCAGACTAATGCAACTAAAGAAAAACTATTTTTTAATCATTTAACAGTGATTTGAATTTTCAATGAAAGCTAATTTATGACACTGTAAATGGTAAATGTTTGCTATATTTTCTTGATAAATAACTACAATTATTAGTTGTTTATCAGAATAAGTTGATAAAGCAGCTAATAACTTCAGTACTGGTGGCATCCGGCAGTAAACTGGCACGAGTTTGTTGAGAAGAAGACTTACTCTCATGCTAGAGATGCAGTTAGTGAGGTTTTAATACTTATATATATTGTGTTGATCTGACAATCTGTTATTTTGGCAGGAAATCATTCACTGGAAGCTGCTGTTCACCTGGTCTCCTCCAGAGGGAGTGAAAGTGCTGCAGATGGAACAGCTGCCACACTGCCACCATTGTGAAAAACCTCCAAACACAAACTAAACTTCTGACATCCATCACACTGCTAGAACAACCAAAACAACATTGTGATGCTCCCATTCTGTATTCGAATATTGGAGACCATAAATGCTGCATGTAAAAAGCCATCATATATAATGATGATATCCTTACATTGTGCTACGTTTGTAGTACTTTTGGTATTGTATTTTAGTCAAAATAAACTGTTTATACAATTTTTGTGTGTGTGTGTCAGCACTTACTGTACAGGGCTGGTGATGGACTCTCTGAAAGCTACTTTGGGCTTTCCCATCACACAGAGACAGTTGTATTCCCTCTCCATCCTCTGAAACAACGAACCAAAACAAGAATAAACCCACAGACACAGCTCGGATATGTCAGGTTTATTATAATAGGTAATACATTCCAACATAAGGATAGAGAGGATTTCCTTAAGTCTGGAGATCTTACACCAAATACACTGAAGCTCAGTAGCGTTTAGTTTGTGGTGCAGCAATGTCTGCAAAAAGACATTTCTTCATCTCCATAGAGAGACAATGAAGAGCAAGGAGTTCTAAAAACTGTCATCTTTACAAAAATTATCTATTATTAGTTACTTTTTAGTTATCTGACCTGATCTGATCTGATCTCAAAATCTCCACAAATTGAAAATAATATGATAAAAAGCAGCACCAGTAAGAGACAATATATGTCCGAATGTATCAAACATGCAGAACATCCTCTGGTACCTGTGAGTAGATTTCAAGATGCAGCTCTCCCATTCCCGAGATGATGGTTTCTTTGCTCTCGGTGTCAAAATGCACTCTAAAGGTTGGGTCTTCCCTGGTGAAACGGTTAATACCTTTGGAGAATTTATCCAGGTCATTCTGGTCAGAAGCAGGATGACAAGAGGAGAGCAGAGTTAATAGATGAGATTTAGACTGTAGAGACAGTATGTTTGGGTAAATTAAAGTATTGTTTTTACCTTGTTGGCTGGCTTCATTGACATGGAAATGACAGCCTCTGGGACGTGAATTGACTCCTGTGGGACAGAATGATAACAAATGAGCACAATATTCTCCTCATATCTTGGCATAAAGAAGGCAAAGAGGGATGCTTTCTAAGACGTTACGCACCATGGAGAGGTTAGCGCTGGTCCTGGATGTAAAAGTGTCTCCGCTGGCGCAGTCAATCCCAAACAGAGCACAAATGTCTCCTGCATAAACCTCATCCACATCCTGAAAACAGCATGGATGGAAAGGAAATGATGGGAAACAAGAGGACAAGATGTTAATTTCCAGGACTGATTGAAAGGTCTTATTATATACAGACATATAGGACTGGACAGTAAACAGTTTCATGTCTTGTTTTGATGTGAGAGATGGAAATAGTCTGGTGTCACAGGGGATGTGGTTGTTATCTACACACTTGAGTGGTGCCAAAAGAGGAACCTAACCATTTTGACAAGTCATGGAGCTTAAACAGAAAACCACAAACGGAAAACTTTGACCTCCGACATGCTGCTGACGTCGACTTGTTCTCACCTCCAACTGGTCAGCGTGGAGACGCACGAGCCTCTGAACTCTGACTTTCTTGCTGGTGCGTGTGTTGTAGATGTACTCGCCCTTCTTCAGACAGCCCTGGTACACCCGCACATACGTCAGCTGGCCAAACCTCCCCGCCTGATAGTGAGAAAGCGCCACAGGAAACAACAAAGCATGACGGATTAAGACATTCCTCTTGCGCACAATTGCAAAAATAAAGATAGAGTCGAATTTTACCTCCAGTTTGAAGGCCAGGCCAACATACGGTTTTGTAGAGTCTCTTGCCGCGTCCATTTGAATCTTTGATGTTTCGCTGACAGCTCTAATAGGTGAAAAACCCACTGACGTTAAGAGCACAAACATCCTCAGGAAGGATACTATGAATAGAACCTGGTCCGTACTCACTCGTCATTGAGGATTGCATAGTTTTTGACTTCAGTGGGGTTTGGCAAGTAATCCAGGACAGCGTCCAGTAGAGGCTGGACGCCCTTGTTCTTCAACGCTGTGCCCACCAACACCGGTGTGAAGAGACGCTGCACTGTGGCCCTGCGGATTGCGGCCTAAAAGACAGTGAAGTGACACAAGAGTGTTTTTTATTCTTCATTCACTCACACAAAGGACAAACCCTGCTGACATCATGTTGGCGACATTCTTATGTAAACTAACACGCATGTAAAGACAACGGGTAATATCTAGGTCAGCAAAAATGGCCGACGTGTCGTATGATAAGTCGATAATGTAAATATCGTGACAGGCCTCAGCATGTTTGCGTGCTGACATTAGTTTAGCTCACGCATGGCTGTAGAGTCTTTAGTCTTATCTACTTGTAATGTCAAGAAATGATTGTGAAACGTATTTTAAAACTGTGAGTCATAGTTTGACAGGAAGTGAGGTGCTACTGCTTTTACTGAGAGAGATAAATACGGTTCTATGTTTTCATTAAAACAAAAACATTGGCACTTTATCAGAAACATTGAAGGCCTTGTTATAATTTTCTGAAAACACTTAGATTTCACACATGTGCTCTCTCTCTTTTAAAGACACACACCTTCAGGTCGTCATTGGTTGGAATCTTTTCCTCTAAGAACATCTCTCCCAAGGCTTCATCAGCGTTGGCCACACACTCCACAAGCTCCTGCCTCCGGTCCGCAGCCTCAGCACGGAAATCTGCCGGGATCTCATCGTAGCGGATGTTTTGACTGCAGGGAGGAGTAAACTGTTTGAATCATATTGTTCAGGAACACAATCTCAGAAATTGTGACACAGGGGTAGAAATGAACCTCTGTAATCTGACAGATGCTGATTTGAATGGTTGTTGATCCCTGTAGGTCTCATAATTCTACTGAAGCTAAGCTGTCATCAATCAGTCTCATATGTGGTGATTATTGCTGCTAAACTACTCTGTAACAGAAACAGATCTGTTCATGTTCAAGCTACCACCACGGCAATCCCTCACCCGAAAGGTCCTTCGAAATACATGGTGCGCTCCTCTACCAGGTCGATGATGCCGCGTATGTTCCCCTCCAGGCCGATGGGGATGCTCACGAAGGCCGCGTTGTGTTTCAGCTTGGTTCTGAGGAAGGCAAAGAAACAGTCTGAAGTGAGAAGAGAAACACAGGAAGGAAAACCACAGCCGATGACAACATTGTTTGTGGAATGATGATTTCATGAGAGCTAAAAAGAGAGGCACGGAGCTTCAGCTGGTTACTGTGTGTGGCATAAAAACACAGCTGCAGCGAGTCTCCCTTCTAATTTCCGTTGCATCCACGTCTGTGTTTGGTCTATTTAAAACTATTAACTTAGCAAAAATCCAGGAAAGGCATACTGGATGGATGTAGAAGTTACATTTAAACGAACTATCACGCAAAAGGAGCTGGGAGATATATTGATTTAAATCTGAATTGTGATCTGATCTGGGTTTTCTATTGTCATATGATGATTATCATGTTTTAGCCGGTTTTACGAGCTGTGTTGTAACTTCATAACAACCTCTGACTGCCTGCTGAATGAATGAAATAGTAATGATACAGCATCCATCGGTTTGGCAGACATAAGCACACAACTAGTGATTAAAACATATTGTTTTAATACATAAATATCATCTATGTGAGGTATCAAGTAAATAGATTATGATGGTTCTATGTGTAAATGATCAGGAGCACTCTGGTATGCATGTGCATGTATTTACTGCGAGCGTGTAACTTACCTCATCTGTTGCAGGGCTCGGCTGGGGTTGGCGCCCATGCGGTCCAGCTTGTTGATGAAGGTGAGGAAGGGGACGTTGTAGCGCTTCATCTGTCTGTTCACCGTCATGGTCTGACACTGGACCCCCCCCACCGCACACAGGACCAGCACGGCTCCGTCCAGCACCCGCAGCGCTCGCTCCACTTCGATGGTAAAGTCCACGTGACCTGGAGAGACAACGTGGACAGCGATGTTCAGAGAAAGAAAAAAAGACTTTGTAAAGGCTGGTAAAGACTCATCATTTTGGACACTTCAGCAGGGCCGACCCTCGCTGACACGGTGGCTAGAAGCTGCACAGTCCAGGAAAGCACAACAGCCTCTATCATAAGCACAGATAAAACTAATTATATTTACATCTATTATTGCATTTGAGTAACTTTTTCTGTTATTTTACCTTTCTAATTTCCTGGACAAAACAACCACGAGTGAGACACAACAAGAACTTGTCTTTCTTGCATCTGACATGAAATGTTACATGATTTGCATCTCTAAAGCACAATATCACCTGAGATGGTGTGGACCTAAAAAGGACACATGACTGTCCAAGTCAGAGAAATGAAACCCATTGATCATCAATGTTGTCTTGACTTAGGATTTAAGACTAGAAATGTGTACCAGAGAGCCTGCATTACAAACTGGGGGCATTTGGCTGAAGGATATTTAGCAGGCAGATAGATAGGGTCTAATAAAGAGACATGATCAAGTTGCATCATGGGAAATCTCTGTTCTGCTTTTGGAGCTTGACCCATATGATGATCGAAGGTATCTCAGCAGCTCCGATTTTTTAAACTGTCCCCAAACTTGAATGAAGACCAGTACTAAACCATTGGATTAGAAAAGGTAAATATTACCTATTTGTAACCAAATGACCACATACAGGAGGTCATAATGAGCAAACTCTTGTCCCCAGGAGACCCAAATCAAATACAACTTGTAATACCTGGTGTGTCAATGATGTTTATGTTGTGATTCTTCCACACGGTGTATGTAGCAGCGGACTGGATGGTGATGCCTCTCTGTCTCTCCAGCTCCATAGAGTCCATAGTGGCTCCTACACCGTCCTTCCCCTTCACCTACACACCGCAGAGGAGGAAAGCAGTCCATGAATGATGAACTGTGCACCTGTAAACCTCACCTGACAGCAAGCACGTGGGCCCATCCCGGCGTTCACCTCGTGAATATGTGCTATTTTGCCGGTGTAATAGAGGACACGCTCGGTCAGGGTGGTCTTCCCTGAGTCGATGTGAGCTGAGATCCCGATGTTGCGGATCCTCTCGTTGGGAAAGAAACCAGAGGAGCATGTCCGACAGCTGTTGATGAGCACCTGTTGAGACGAAACAGATTAGATCAATAATCAACCCCCGTCTGTCTGTTTACCGATTGTGAAATGCGATGGGCTGATGGCAGAGTTTTGGGAGTCTTGATGTCAAATCAGTTCAACAGCAGTAAGCTACCCAATGTTACCTTTTTAAGAGTGACGCTTCCTGGCGCCAAAAGATGCGTTTTTGCCAAACACAACCCCGCTTGTAATACTCTCATGTTGACGACTGCTTGGTCGGGCAAAGCGTGGTCGTATTCCTCCTTCTTTACACAACCCCCGACTCAGACAACCCGGTGAATGTCACGCCGGGGCCCTGATGGTTGTGAAACGCTACTTCCGCATCTACGGAGGCTTAGATGGACCAAAATTACACGTTTGCGTTGCGTTGCAAAGATACTTTAAAAAGAAGCAAAGTAGCAATGAAGGAAAAGGCATGTGTGTGTGTGTGTTTGTGTGTGTGTGTGTGTGTGTGTGTGTGAATGAATGATGTCGATGTTATTTGTTCTGTTTAAGGTTAAAAGTCACATCAAACAATAAATAAATAAATAAAGACAACGTTATGAAATAAACAATTCACTTCGGAAAGTTTTAGGATTGTAAAATGGTATGGCAAATTAAAAAGAGAGCCCTTTTAATAATAATAATAATAATAATAATAATAATAATAATAATAATAATAATTGTTCATTGTAATTGGATTAAGTTAGAATGATTTCTTAAGTTATTTCACAATTTAGTTGTCCATATACATCTATGGGACTGTCAACATGTGTGTGATAACCATTCATTAGCCTGCGTGTTTTATAATTTCACGTACGTTATTTAGAGTGTCAACAGAGTGAAAATAAATGTTGCTCATTTGAAATGTCCTCAATAAAGATTTTATATTTTTTTTGGAAGCAGACTATTTGAGTGGCTACAGTGAAAAATATCCAAGGTGTAAGTGAAGGCAGCACTTTTAAATACCGTCTTATGTCGCGTGCAGTACACCATCAATGGTGCAGTCTGTTTGTACCGTTTTGATAGAAACAATATAAAAGTAGTTTCAGTTACTTCAGGTGTCAGTTGAAGTGTCGGAGTTAGTGGAGCTGCCGCTGTTTTGACAAGCGTTTCCTCTTTCACTTCAACCACATGCTGATACTACATAACACACACACACACACACACACACACACACACACACACACACACACACACACACACACACACACACACACACACACACACACACAAACACACACACACACACACACACACACACACACACACAAACATACCGAGCTGAGCAAACAAGCCGCAGACACCTCCCCTTCAAATCCTGCTGTAACGTTATAAACCTCCACATCTCTGTCAGCCTTTAACAGCTGCTTCACACACACACACACCAGAGGAGGAACTCAGGATCAGTCTGGTACGTTTCTGCTGATATGTTTCGTGTAATGTGATTTTAGCTGTCTCCTAAAGTACAGAAATATTTTTAATCTTCTGCCTATTTAAAGTCAGCTTTTAGAAGTCATGAAGCAATATTGGTGTCTCTGTATATTTAAAACAAATAATGTATGTCTTCAAAATGGAAAGTATTCTTAAAACAGATTGTTGAGTGATTAGCATGAAACAAAAATAAATACATATTTATTTTTGTAGAGCAAAAGTGGTCTCCACCGTGGCCACATGTGGCTGCAGATTACACAAATATAGATGACTGTGCGTGAGTGGTTATTGGATTTGACTGTCATGTATAGATATTTTTTATAGTTTAATGTTTGTCAAGGAGGGACCATTGTCTCTTAAAGAATGTGTAACTGTTTGAATGTGTGTGTGGGTGTGTGTGTATTGCGTCAAAGAATCCATTCAATGTCAGCATGGCACAGGACTCTATCATTCCTCCCGGTGTGAGTCATTATGTATGATTATTTATGATTTTGATTACACAAGAATGTACTCAAATGTGTGTGTTTGTGTGTGTGTGTGTGTGTGTGTGTGTGTGTGTGTGTGGTGCACGATGAGCTGTTCTTTCCATTGTTATCCTTCCTGTCCTGTTTCCTTTCTGTGAGCATTCCTTCCTTACAGCAGGGCGACAGTAAAGGACAGTGAATAACACTCAGCCTGCGACACATGAGAAATTATTTCAATGTTTCCAGTGTGATGAAGAGTGTCTTTTAATAGGCAAAAACCTGCAATCTTGTGGAAAATATTGATGTGAAAACAGCAGATTGTGAATAGCTACCAGCAGGGTGGAATTCATGACTACTGCATAGAGAATTGCATCATTCACCTTGAAGTTTTTTACATTTTACCAACTAAAATTCACTATCAATTGGGACCAAACAGAGGCTGAAGCACATACACTGTTTGTATTTGATGTGTGTGGACATGCCTGCCTGTGTTGGACACATACAGTAATTAGTGCTCGATTGATTAGTCGATTAAGCTTTTTGTTGATTACATCACCTTTAATCAGTCAATAACTGATTCAAGTTATCTTTTAACATCTTTGGGGTTTATATGACAATGCTGAAGTGATACAACAAGCTTACCTGAACAAGAGCCTGTGTCCAGACACAGGAGGGCAGTATTACTAGTGAAACTGAGTCTGAAACGCCCTGAAACCGTAAACATTTCTTTGCACTCAACTGTTTTATTGTCATATTTAAATCACTCCTCATGTCATATTTTCCTGGAACTATACTCTCGTTGATTTGACCCCCCCCCCCCCCCCCCCCATCAACTATTTTTCCTGGGAGCCTGCTCATATCTGACTTCCAGAACTGATAAATCACTGATTAATTGTCATTGTTGAGCCAGAAAGTGTGATTAATGACAGACAGTGTTTACTGGGTCTGTTATGCAGGTGCTTTTATGTGTTAATGATTACATTTTCAGTCTGATTAATGAGTTTAAAAGCAAGGGAGTGTTTTCGGTACATTGGGCTATTGCTCATGCATGTGTGTGCCAAATTATTCATCATCTGTTTGTTCTCACAGATTTGTACAATTCCGACGTGGGGAGAACAAAAAAGGGATGGAGCTATTTAAGTTCCCCCAGGCTTAATACATGGATTGCATTAGTAATGTCCTACTGTACATAGGGTAGGGCTCACTGTGCAAGTGCTTCCGAAAAAAATTCAACCACTTAAGGGTGTGTCTGGGTCACTGTTACTACTACGGCATGCAGGATGGGACAAACTCGCTCGGCTCTTTCGCACACCACCGACATTCCAGGCAGAGCGAAGTTGAAAGCAGGCGAAACAGCCCAGCGACTCCGCATCTGCGGGTTTAGGAGCGGAGCGAAGCGTCGGACGGACCAGTTAAAAAGGAATCCGATGAAAAATAAAGTGCTATCGTGTCTGGGAAGGAGAAAGCGAGACTCCAGCCCAACAGAAGCGGATTCAGGTTGCGGAAACGAAGCCGGAGATCTAGCGACGCACCGCGATCACAGAGTAGGAAAGTTGCCGAGGGACGAGGTTGTGTCGGGGGTAGAGGATCGTCGAGCATCCCCGGGCTGTTTAGAGTCACCGTCCGGCCTAGATGACCATGTCGAAGCCACCCAACACGTCGTGAACCGAGAGCCAGCGGCTGGCTCGTCCGATGAAGTCCGCTGCGAGGAGCCAAAGCCCCAGCGAGAAGACAATGCCTCGGGTCCCCCGACGAGGGCCATGGAAGATCAGCCACTGGGGGGTGTTGTGTCTGAGGCTCGGGAGGCTCTGAGTTCTGCCCCTTTCCTCACCTCTGACCCGGACACTGAGCGGGCTTTCTCTAGCTTGTCCCCACATCAACCGTTGGGTCGTGGACTGACACAAACAGACGATCACGCTGAGGGTGAAATGACGAAACGTGACTGCAGTAACGTTTCATGTCGGCCCAAAGCGACCGGGGACCAACACGAGTGGTGTCCGGTGGAAAGTGAGAGCCCAAAGGACTCCGGTCAGTCCCCTCATGGTCCTCCAGAGGGCCTCCATAGTTACCCAGGACCTATACCGACACTCATCATAACGAGAGACCCCAGCCCGACCCGCTCTCAGGGGACTCCGGCCCTGCTGACGGTCCGATCGGAGCTCAGCACCGGCTCGTCTCTGGACCCTCACCCGGACGACGAGTCCCCCTGCTCGGACAGCGGCTGCGGAGGGTCCCCTGCGCTGATGCGCTCACCGAGGAAGCTGTCCAACTCCTCCTCCATCGGCCTGTCCTCCGCCTCGTCCTTCGAGGAGTCCGAGGACGACTTCATCGGGAGCGACATCGAGTCCAGTCTGTCTCCGGCCCGGCCCATGTGCAGTCCCGACGATGGGACAGGGGTGAGTGCTTTTCTTGTGTTTCCCACCACAAACACTTTTATTGAAACTGTCAGCTGTAGCTACTACAAAAAAACAACAACGACTATGAACAGGTTTTACTGCTTTGACTACAAAAGAAATGCAAGTATTGCACAATCGAATGGCAGCCATATAGTATTCACCCCTCAACCGAGCAAATCATGGTGTCAGGTGTACAATTGCTACACACTGGTTTGAGAAAAACAATGGAATAGAAAGGATAACATTTATGAATCCATGCATGCACACACACACACACACACACACACACACACACACACACACACACACACACACCCAGGACACGTGCAGTCTAACAACCCCATGAGCCTGAAGACACACTTCTCATTGTGTTCTGTTGTGCACGTGCATAATGACAGTCCTATCAGTCACTGTCAGTGGCTGCCAGATGTCATTATGTCAGTTTTGTTGGTCAGATCATCAGGCTGAAGAGCATGTCAGAGCTCAGATACTAGAAGATGTTCAAACTATGTCATGTTGATATGTTCGGGTAGTTAATTCACATGAGCTGTGCAAACTACTGCAGCGCAGCGTGTGTCTAAAGGGGTTTTGGTGGATCACGTTTTTGTTGATGAGGAAACGTCAAGTGACGACGACAGTACTATAGCTTTTCATTTGAAATATTTTGTCTAATGTGCGGTTCAAATTCTCAACGGTTGGACTCGCACACTGATAATGAAACACGACGATAACACATTTAAACTAGAGAAGAGGAAACTGCCTCTTATCTCCAACCCTCTCCTCTGTGTCCCTTTACTCCCAGCACAAATATGCTGCCACAGCAATCCAGAAGTTAGTTTACTGCCCGAGAGGCTGAGGGTTTTCCTCTCCTCCAGACATGAAATGCAGTTTAAAGCTTCTAAGTAGGAAGTTGTGCAGCCCCCCCCCCCAAGGCAGGAGGCCTTGATGTGCTGTCGACTTGAAATGAGTCTTCTCAAAAACAGGATGTCTCCACTTCAGCCCTTCCAGTGCCTCCACTAACCTTCTCTGCAGAACCTGAATCTTGAATATCCAGGTTTTGTGTTCACCAAGCGTCACTAAGCAGGCATGTTGACAGGTGTTCAACTGTCTGCATGCCATTCATATTAAGCTGCACAACACGTAGAAACCTGGCAGAAGTTGCACTCGTATGTTTTTCAATAATTTAGCCACAGTTATTTTTCCACACGCTCCACCCTCGTCTGGTGCTTTGTTTTCTTCTTTTTTTTCCAGAGAAAGACAAACACAAGACACACAATATGACTCCAGTCTGATTTTATGGTAGCAGTTTGTACCGCCTGGTGTCCCCACGTTAATATGTCTTTCCTGTCATTAGCTGGTGTCTTACATACTTCATGCTTTATCTGACAGCTGCACCAAACACTGATGCCTCATTGGGAGGTGGGAATAGGCCTCTAATGTAAGACTGATAATCAATGTTTTGCTGTGATTCATATTCACAGAGTGCGTGTGCTCAGGTCTACACAAACTTAGATTAACCATTAATAATAAAACAGCTTGTAAGATCATAACAGGAGAAAGCGGCAAAGCGTAAATACAAAAACAAAGAAGAACCACAGTAAACACAATCAAGCTCAGCTTCATTATCCTAATATGTTATAGCTTAATTATTGTTGACTAAACATAAACAAACATAATTCTTCTTCTCCAGTCAGATGGTTAGATTACCCGTCTTCTGTCCTCATTCGATTAATATTCATTCTGGCCTCATTGTTATCGTCCTATCATATATCCCAAAGGTTCAGATGATTAATATTAAGTCTGGGTTCATTATTATTTATTAATCTGCCAACTATACAATGTCATAAAATACTGAAAGTAAACCCATCGTCATTTTTCGGAGCCCGAGGTGACATCTTCAATATGTTGTTTAGTTCGTCCTGCAGTCAAAAGCACAAGAGATCAGTTTACGATGTAACCAAACAGAGAAAATAACCAAATCTTCACATTAAAGACGCTGAAACCAGAGTGTTTGGAGTTTTTGGAGTTATGTCTAAATTATATCAATGCCTTGAGACTAGATATTGTCTTTGGTTTTGGGTATCGTAATATGGCATAAGTGTTGTCTTTTCCTGGTTTTAAAAGCTACATTACAGTAAAGTGATTACATTATCTGAACTTACCAGACGGTTCTATTTAAGGTCAATTGATTAATTGACTGATGGCTTCAGATTTGTACGGCTTGTGATATTTCTCCCCACGTGGTTTTGAATGGGATTAGTGTATTATTTTCTACAGTTTACGTCTTTTCCATATTAAAATAATAACGCATTTTTGTTGCGTTAGAGGGTACAACGTTTTTTCAACGCTTTGAATATACTAGATGGAAAAAAAAGAATAATACAACTCCCATTATAGTCTTGTTACTGTCCCTCCTGGTTCAGTCTTTGCTTTTTGAGCTATGTCATGGGAGTCTTTAAGAGGCTCGTTTCTCCACATGACAAACACAAAGACTGGCTTCCAGTTACAGTGATGATCACTTGACCCAGCGGGTCAGTGGACACTAGTGTCATTTCTTGGCTGTTACACTGACAGACAGGAAATGAGCAATCCGAGGAGTTGCACAGCTGTGACAAACATGAATACACTGGACTGTGTTTAAGTCACATTTTGTTCTCTAGCAGTTGCGTAAAACCTCTTCCTCTTTACGTCACACAGTAATTAATATGAGGAGTGTGTGTGTGTGTGTGTGTGTGAGAGAGTGTGTGACGAACCAGTTACATTTTGTTCACTCGGCGAGGTGAGCAGATACTTGCTCAAACATGCATACTCAGAGCGTATGATGCCGCGTTGCATTCAGAGTTCAGCGTGTGTCATGGAAAATTGGGCTGAAGGCAGAGCCGGTTGCTAGGCGACATCGTTGCCATATATGGTACTTTTTTCTTTTTTTTTTCCTCTCTCTACTTGTCTTGTTCTCTTTCACACTCACACACACGCACACACACACACGCACACACACACGCACACACACACAGTATCGACTCTGTCCCTGACATTTGAATGATATTAGATGCTAATTCCTACACACAATGCACATATTATTTTATAATTTATTATCAGATCATACATGTTGCTCTGAGCCATGCAGCGGAACAGAGAACGAGAGGAAAATGTGTGTAAGCGGACAAAACGGAGACAGAAGATCCAGTGAAACTGTGATCACAGTAGCCGACACGTGCTGCTGATGATTCTTATTTATGCGTCCTTATTCACATGAGCCACAATTGTAGACTTGTTTTCCGTGACACACATTGTACAAAGTCCCACACATCACTCCCACACCCCTTATACACATAATCCATGCTGCAAGGAAACACTCCATGCTGTTTGTTTGGGTCCACATTTCTTTATAAACTACTAGAATTCTGCAGCATGACGATATAAATCAACACCACACGCAGTGGTGGAGGAAGTATTCAGATCCTTTAATTCAGTGAGCGTTAAACTATCATATATTTTATCATTAGGTTATTATGACTGGATCAATGTGTAAGTGGCAATTTACTTTTGTAGTTGGTTGAGATGGAGCTGAATTTAACCATTTTATGAGCTGTTGGATAGAAAATAACTTGTAAACAAATGTAGTGGAGTAAAAAGTACATTATTTCCCTCTGAATTGTAGTAGAAGTACTTTCACATTTTCACCAGTAATGTTTTTACCTTCATTCCATCACTGATGACATTATGTTCTCTGATTTTGAGTTTTTCTTTTAATGGATATGAGATTTGATTATTTACTCAAACAGATTAGATTTACCGTGCTATAAAAGAGAGAATGCCAACTAACAATGCTCATATTTGAGAGGATTTAACCAGCAAATATTGAGTATATTTCCATGCTAGATGACAAATGAATACTCCACGATCAAAAGTGAGTAATTGTCTGATTTGTCACTCCCACACACACACACATACAATGGAACAGCACACACCACATTAGACAGAGAGGACACTCACAGAATCAGAGAAAATAAATACACACAATTAAATCTAAAGCCACGCCCTCTTCTGTTCCCTCAGTGGCCCGCCACAGCGATGAAGACTTGAGGAAGGGAGGGAAAGGGATGTGGTTTTAAAGTAGTGAAGTGAAGCTCTGGCGGTACATGAAGACACGCTCGGTGTATGCACATGTAGTCACTCGTGTAGCTGATAGTCGTCTGACAGGTTCTACACAAACACACAAACACACCCCTCTGTGAGTTACGTAGTGCTGAGGAATTTGCCATGCAGACAAAAGGAGAGTATGGGAAGGCATGTTGTCCCTGCCCCCATGAACCTGGCAGGAGATTGGCTCAGCATGGGGCTCAGGATAGGTCCTCTGGGGATTAGGGGATGAGCGAGAGATGAGAGAACAACGGTGAGACTGAAGGGAAAGAGAAGACCACTCATTGTGTGGAGGTTATGCCTTCAGGGGGAGAGGGAGGGAGTGAATGATTTAGTGCAGGGAGTAAAAGCAAAGGGGGGGCCGGTTCAAGCAGGCAGATGGTCGAGAAAAAAAGAGCAAAGTGACAGATTTCGGTATGTTGATATGCTTGATCAGTGAAGAAGATCTATTGAGAAAGTGTTTCGAGAGGAAGGGAGGAGGGACTCCATGTCGAAACAGGAGAAATTTTGACTCGGGATGACAAAGAGAGGGTGTACAGACCGAGCAGGGGGTCAGTGTGAGAAATGAGTGTGAGCTTCTAACAGAGGAGGATTATGTGCCAGGCAACACAAGCCTCAGTGTACAGCAAGGGTTTACAGCCTGAATACCTGGAATAAGAGAGAGCCGTAGCTCTGGGCGAGCGGTAGACCCGGTTATAGATGATTGTGAAGGATCTCAGGCCGACAGGGAGGCACACAGCCTGTGGAGACCCGGGGCCAATGGTGCGGACTGCTTTGAGCTGGCTACGTTCCCGATTTGTCTCCGGTGCGGTGTGCGCTTGTGTCAGCGCCTGCCTCCTCCTCCACTACTGCTCTGTCTGCCAGGTAAGAAGTAGAAAGTGGCACGTTTCTGTCCAGGGGCAGCGATGCAGACTGACGGGTGTGTATTTGCTAACGTCAGAAAGATGATACATGAGGGTAGATTATGTCAAATGCAGGTTTGGGCATTCAAATGTGAGTGTGATTGATATCGCTGTGTGTTGTTGCTGTTACAGTACGTGGTGGTTGTTTGGCACACATATGCAGGTAGTCCTGTGTCACTGATGATCCCTCTATCCGGGTTAAGAAGCAGGATCAGCTTCAGGCTGTCATACTCTATACAATCACTTTATGTCTCAGACTGATCACTCATTTTATAGGTACACTTAGCTAAAGCGAATGCTTCAAACTGACGGTAGACTGAATATTACCAACACCATTCACTATCATGTAATACAAACTAACAGCCCCACAAACTTAAGCCTTTAAAACAGGTGCAACGTTGAATCAGCACCTGTCTAAAACAGTTAATCAAAAACTGAACATTAAAACCTCGGAGGAGGAAGAATGAATAACAGGACTTGTTGTAGTAGACTGCATTAGTTGTAGCTAGATGTACCTAATAAACTGGCAATGTGTTTAAATATCTTAATACATATAATAGCCAGCTGATCAAAGAAACATTAGATGAGTTGCAGAGGACTCAAAACAACCTCCCAGTAAAGAATATAAGTCTACTTTACGATTATTCCCACCAAACATGAAACTTTTAGCAAAATGTGTGTAATTATTACATTTAATACTCAGTTGTTTGGTTAAAGGCTAAAAAAAAGACTGAAAACCAATTTAGAATAAAAAATGTTTCCTCTGTATTCATGTTTAGCTGTCAAATCACAAAGTAAACAGTTTGAAAAGTAACTTGCAAATAAGGACTGTATTACCAGCCAACTACCCTTATGTTCCCCCAAAGCACAGTGTAGTATAGTTCAGTATAGTATATGCTGATGTTTGTCTTCTCCCACTTGAGTGTGTGTGTGTGTGTGTGTGTGTTGGAGAGGTGAAGTAGGGGACACTGTAAAGACACATTCCTGTGTTCAGTGTGACTTCTCCCAGCATGACGGCATTGTTGTTGTCATGTGAACCGCATCCCAGCGTGCGCGTGTGTGTGTGTGAGAGAGAGTGTTGCTTCATAACGAACACTAGAGACATTCCCAGATAAATGCTACCTTTGGGGAGAAAAAATGCAGTTTGATTGAGAGGACGCTGTAGAGACGTACAGGAATGTGACTTCCATTTGACTTAAAGTAGGGAGAATATCAAGAACTCGAGCACATTCATCAGCAGCGACTCTTTGGGGAGTGGAGAAGAATCTTATACAACACTGAGCGATGACATGAGCTCTGTGTTTCAGATCCGTGAGTTATATAAAAGAGAAAGTGGAGATGGCGAGGGTTGAACTGTGAGAGGTGAAATGTGACCTCAGTGTTTAAAAAGATGGGATGTGTGGGACGAGGAGACGGCAACACAGCTACACAGTTTACTCAGTTTGAATGGAAACAACAGTCCACGTATCATTTCAACGGGATTATCTGCATTAAACGTCTCCATTAGCAGCATTAGCTCTGGCTGTGACCTGTAATTTTAGTCGGATACATTTGATCCCACAGAGGCAACACATTAAGCTGTCAGCTTGAAGCAATCAGAGAGAGAGCCTGAAGGCAAAAGAGACGTGAAAGAAGAGAAGCTGGAGATCTGGGTGTCTGCTTCACCGTTCTCTCCCTGAGGAGGACAAAAGAAACTAATACTGCAAAAGCCAAATGGAAAGAACCCCAGGTTACAGTGGTCTGCTGGGTAAACATGCTGTGTGTTGTGTCCACAAACGGATGTTATTAAGGAGATTGGATAGTTTTGTACTACAGTGTTGGCGGCTTCTTAAAACGGCTCTTTTGGTTGGTTCAGCCGGGCAGGAAATGTCAGTCTTTGGAGACAGCGCATTCATATAATAATAATAATATATAATAGCATGTGATCGTTCTTAATATGTGATTTATTTGTGCACTGAATAACATGATATTTGCATATCAAACACCCACCAAAAAGACACCTTAAATGTAATGGCACAGAGCAAAATACTGCTTAAACCTGAATGTCAAGTATGATCCTGTGACTTTAAAAGAACTGATAAACGAGGAAATACCCGACACAGCCGAGTCCTCAGCCTCGTAGACTCCTGTGTTATCAACACAAGGGGTTCTTAATTATCCCTTACAGCAGCACTTTGGAGGCCAAGCGCTGGAGACAGTTTACTGACCTGGAGGAGTGTCTGAAGGTGGATTGCTTTCTGTTTTT
This sequence comes from Pholis gunnellus, assembly GCF_910591455.1. Lineage (NCBI taxonomy): Eukaryota > Metazoa > Chordata > Actinopteri > Perciformes > Pholidae > Pholis > Pholis gunnellus. The sequence continues at coordinate 13,793,065 of NC_136535.1, forward strand.
AATGTAAAGGTTGGGCGGGATATTTCTCTGCTCTATTTGAGTACAACTGTCCTGAAAAAGAGGATACGTGCCGGTAAAGGCTCGCAGGGTGTCGAGAGGACGTTATCTCATGTTGCAAATGCGGTGAAATGCGGTTAGTGTTCACATGTTTCATCGCCATGCTTTGCCCCCGACGGCGTCGGGAGGTGATGTCGGGGTTAATCTGTTGAGGGGATCGACGGTCTCAGGTCACAGGTGTCTCGTATTCACTCATTCCTCTCTGAAGACCTGACATTGACCAGCTGTCTGACGAAGCACAAACATGTCGTACAGAGTTTCCCATCAGAAGAGAACTTCTTGGTAAAACGGTGAAAGCCCCTGAAAACTAGGCATCAAATCTCAAGTTTTTCTCAATAACACAAAATATTCCAGACCAAATATTAACTAAATATGTGACTTTTGGACTCCATCACTCATAGTAAGGAACACATTTCAGGGCCTTTAAAAACTTTTGAGTTACAAAACGGCACTCCTAAATTCAAATAGGTCCCGTTTTGTCTTCATCTTCTTGGGTAAACGCAGACCCTGCAGTTTCCGTTGTTTTATTGTGACAGAGTTTCAACAGAGCAGCTGTGGAAAGAATGCATGAAAGGAGAGCAGAGATAGGCTGACATGTAAACATGGCAGAGATATGCCTGACAGGGAGCAGCACAGTCGTTCACAGATGTTATAGAGTTATAAAAAGATTAGTTTTATTATTATAGCCTCTTGTCCCTGCGTTTTATTACTCACATGTAAATTGAGAAAGAGCCGAGATAAGTTATACTCAGTAATGTCAGCAACGTCTACTGTAATGTGACACACACACACACACACACACACGCACATATTGCCGTCCTAAACTGGCTTTTGGTTTGTTGTGATTTCCCACACACACACGTTCTAATCGATCGATGTCATGTTCCGCTCAGATTGCTGACGTCAATGCAACCGTTGCACACTGTCCTTGGTCTGGTGTTTCCCAACACAGATAACCGTAACACACACACACACACACACACACACACACACACACACACACACACAGTTTCGGACAGTAAGGCTCTGTTTTACGACACTGCAGGGGTAGCTTTGGTAAATGTTTTATGAATGGACTTTCTCACGTATGTTGTGCACCTGGCCTAAGCTAAAGGGCAGGAACGGTCCAATGTCTACAGAGGTGTGTGTGTGTGTGTGTGTGTGTGTGTGTTTGAGCGCACCACAGGGTGTGTTTTCCTTTTAATGAATAATCATTATCTTGCCTGTATTTGGCTCATTGCTTAATTGTGACTGGAAGAGAAGCCCTCGCACCGATTAGTCACAGCTTCGTGTTTGTCATTTGTGTGACGATGCAACGCCTTTCTGCAACAAGACGATGACGTTCCTCTTTGTTTGTATTTTTCCAGAATAAGTCCTGGCAGAAATTGAAGACCATAGTTCACTGGTCCCCCTTCGTCGTGTCCTTCAAGAAGCGTTACCCATGGGTGCAGCTAGCTGGCCACGCAGGTATACAGTTTGCTTAACGTCATCACACGTGCATGATTTTATCTTCAGTGTTTTAATTCTGTCCGTCTCCGTCTCCAAAGGGAACTTCCAGGCCGGCGAGTACGGACGCTTGTTGAAGCGATTCTGTGAGTGCGAGCAGCAGTGCCTACAGAAGCTGAAGGAGGACACACTGCGCCCCTATGTGCCTGGTTATTATGGGATAGTACAGAGGGAGGAGCAGGATTATAACCTGATGGATGACCTGCTGGCTGACTTTGACTCGCCCTCCATCATGGACTGTAAAATGGGCAGCAGGTAAGACTCGGCACAGGATGATAGCAGCGTAATTGTGGGGGCGAACCATTTGCCAAGATCATATTGAGCCAGAAACCATTTTATCTTTTATCATTTTACCTTGAAAATAAATGAACCTTCCTCCACATATAAGCCTTAACACAGTTCAACCCCATCAGTTATCTGCCTCTCTATCACATTCACTCTACATGATAATAATAATAATAATGGCTGTTTGTAGTCAACAAAGTGCAATTAGACAATTAGAAAATGACAATATACATAACAATAAAGACTTAAAATCAATTAAAATAGCAAAGAGAGGAAAATGGAGGAACAAATAATAAATCATCAAAATGCATAAAAAAGAAACGATTACATTTTAAGCTTTTTACGTTTCAGGACGTACTTGGAGGAGGAGCTGATGAAAGCCAGAGAGCGTCCACGATTGCGGAAGGACATGTATGAGAAGATGGTGGCAGTGGACCCCGAGGCCCCCACTGAGCAGGAGAGGGCCCAGCAGGGAGTCCTCAAACCCCGATACATGCAGTGGAGGGAGACTCTCAGCTCCACAGCCACTCTGGGCTTCCGCATCGAAGGCATTAAGGTCAGAGGTCATCCTGGACTGTTAGCATGCCTCACTGTCGTACTCGGTGCTGGCGAGGAGACAAATAGTCTCTAACAGAAGTAAACCGATGAGTGGGAGTAAATATTTATCATTCTGATCACTGGATGGACCACAGAGGAAATGGAAAACACAGTCTGTTAAAGTTTGGGCTGGATGTGCAGACATAAAGGGAAATGTTTGTTCCTTCAAAAGTAAATATAGGGCTGGTTGTCACGTTGCACTAAGAACTGTAGTTTTGCATGAACTCAAACTGCTCATGACACTGTGAGCATTAAAAGCAGCGGTTTTGTTTCCACAAGCTGTGGCTGTGGAATCTTATCCCTCTATATTTACGAGTTAGCGTGTGTTGTTTCTCCTCAGCTAAACACAGGCGTAGTTGCACCGATAGTGCTGCACTGAGTGCTCAGCAGGAAACAGGATTTGAAGCTGAAGCTGAGTCTTGAAGCTTTAAATTCTTTACTTGATTGAATTATTGTCCTCGTGGAGGTAAAAATAAAAAGAGTAAACGGAGTGAACTAGATATCTTGTTTTCTTTCTTTCCCTCCAGAAAGCTGATGGAACTTGTAACACCAACTTTAAGAAGACGAAGCACCGGGAGCAGGTGATGCAGGCCCTGGAGGACTTTGTAGCTGGCAACACTCAGATTCTGGTATGTCACTAGTTGTTACGTTGCTGTTACGGCTCGTCTTCCAAACAAGCAAGGAAGCTTTCCCTTGTTACCTAGCAACGGGTCCTCGCCAAGAAAGAGTTTGCCGCATAACGCCTCCATAACAGCAAACTGGTGTTTATACACGTCAGGTTCTGTATGTGTTGAACAAACAATATATGATTCATCATCTTTAGAGGTGCTGGTGACTTTTGGGCTCCTTCACCCTGTTTCCAGTCTTTATGCTAAGCTAAGTTAGCTATCTGCCGACAGCATCTAAATATGTATTAAGCTGCAACTGCATCAAGGAAGGACATGAGGCTTTAGACTCAGTTAAGTGGCAAATAAATACAATAAAAGTGTTTTTTTGATCAGTTTCTCTGATGCCGTACGTCTCTTTATTTTTCTCTTTTTCTTAGAAACTCTACCTGCAGCGGTTGGAAGAACTTCGATCCGTCCTCGAGAAGTCGCAGTTTTTCAGGACACACGAGGTGAGACACACTGACAAACATTCAGTTTTCATGCTTTCTAAACCGACCCGTTGGCCGAGTTGAAGATTTCGTGATATCATCCTGCCAGTAACTTCTTAATACGCGTAAAGCTAGACTCACCCGTCTCACCGGTTTCTCCGTCGCAGGTCGTGGGCAGCTCTCTGCTGTTTGTGCACGACGCCTCGGGGGAGGCCAGAGTGTGGATGATCGACTTTGGGAAGACGGTTCCCCTGCCGGAACCTCAGACCCTGGACCACAGGACTCCCTGGATGGAGGGCAACAGGGAGGACGGCTACCTGTGGGGCCTGGACAACCTCATAGACATCTTCAGCACTATGCTGCCACAGACATCGTGAGAGGGAGACTCCAATAAAACTTTGATGTCCAGATGGTGGAAGAGATACAAAATTGGGAGAGTTTTAAGAAAAGATTACACAAACTGAGAAGTATCCAAGTGTCTTTATCCCATTGTACCTGTGTAAGAAGAGGATGAACCAAGTCAAACACAGGATTTCTATTGCAAAGTGGAATATGGCCAACTTCATGCATGATGCTCCTCTTGGGGACAGATGACCTGTGATGAGTTGAGGCAAACAGTAGAAGGAAGAGAAACGGGGAGACTTGAATGCAGAATTGTAACTTTTGTCACATGGACAGTCTGAATTCATGGACCTCAGCAGTCACTTTTTCGTGCAAAGACACACGCTTTGACGTTGCTCATCTTCCTCCTCAACATCCCCCTCTGTTGGTCAGAGTTGCACACGGCACTCTCACAACCATGAACTCCATCCAGAGGTATGAAACCTTTCCACAAGGCCTTCGAGGAGCATTGGCTAACAGGAGTGATTATTTTTTTTGTCATGGACCATTTTTGATGTTTCAGTAAACAGCAACACTACAACACTGGTCAGACCACGTGTTAACTAACTCAGTGTGTAAATACATTTTTTTTATTTAAATTTTTTTGGCCTCGGTATAACCTCCTTAACTTGTTCGTACAATTTCTGTGCCTAGCTTTTTTTAATGAACGAGCTGTTTGATCATTCCAGTGCAGTGGACTCCTGCTATTTTTCTTCCAAAGAGTTCACCCACGTATTAACTGCTTTACAATATAATCCCAAAGTTGAACTTCTTGCAGAAAAAGTGTTTTCTAAATTTGGATTTTTGTATGACAATGCGGTGAAACTGTTTTTCTCATTTAACTGTACAGTAAGCAGCTTGGCGGCCATGTTTGTCTGGAATTTATTGCACTATGGATCCTCACGAAGCCATCGAACAAATCAAGTGTGTCTTAAAATGGGAAGCAGCAGTCAAGTGCTGGGTTTACAGATGCAGACTTTTAGACGTTTAGAACATGAATTGAATTTGTCGTTACCACTTCATTCTCTCTGATCAGTGTTGCTTTAGATTTGCAGGGAGTTCTACAGCGAAGCAGTGGCGAAAAGGGTGAAATGAAACTGGAATTACCTGATTTAAAGGTTTTTGTGAGGTTTCACTTGTGTATCGGCTTAAACGTTAACTAACTGGAAATTTTAAACGTCTTATGATTCAAGAATGACGCATAATCAAATACAAGAATGTCCCTAATAAAAAGACGAGGACGTTGCTGTAAATCATTTAGCTACACTAAACACTTGGTTTGTGGGGTTGAATCTTGCCATGCAGGATGGAGCGTTTACAAAGAGACATTGTTTTATTTAGATATTACGTCGCAGTGCTTATGAGCATGTGTGTCATCCCTTGACTGGAATGCAGCAGGTCCGGTAAAAACAACGTAGTCAGTGTCAGGCAGCAGTGTTTGGGGCGTGTGCGTTAGTCGCAAACAGCCGACTCAATGAAATTGGAATTCAAATTCAGGAATTCAGTTTTTTCCACTTCCTCAGAGTAAACGTACTGGGAGAGAGGAACAATCTAGTGTTTACAAAGTATTATATTCCTTCGCCCACAAATCCTCTATATTTGTAAAATAACAAGCTGTCAGGTTTTCATACAGGGTGCGGCTTTATTATTTAGAAAACTGGATTCATAAACACATTTTTTTTATTTTTCAAAAAGCAGTGTATTTGAAGTCGCAACGCACAGGCAGACTGGTGACAAATTATATTAATTCTCTGCTTTGTCCAAGTCATGGATTGCAATAAACTGGAAATAATTTGAGTTGTTGTGAGAAATGTTTTTTCTGTTGTCGGACTCTCTCTCTCACTCTCTCACTCTCTCACTCTCTCACTCACTCACTCACTCACTCACTCACACTTACTTTTGTAAACACACTCTGATTTCAGCGTTTGAATATTAATTTTACTAAATATCCCAAAACATTTACCGGTAGGCAGTGAACCAAGATGACAAAGTATTAAATCAAGAATTTAAACAATTTACCGTACAAATAGATTCCATTCAGTCAGTGATGTATTTGTCACATTGTAAACCTGCATGACAAACAAAAACAACTATTCTCCAAAAGAACTGCACTCAGTTTAAATAATGTTTTTTTCCAACATATTGATGAAACAATATTTTTATAATGCCATCCTATGTGTTAATTTGACCACAACACTGCCTGCAAAGGGCTCAACGCAGCTAGAGAAACTCGAGCTACCCCAGTGTTGTAGAATATGTGGACGCTCGTATCTTCACCTCAATTCCTCCGAACAGGATCCACAATCACCACAACAGTAGCACACACAGTAATTCTCTTTAAAGCCCTTGACCACACACTCCTGCCTCACATGTATTACCGCTTCTCTGTCCTTGTGTGGAGCATCACCGCCCGTCCAGCCAGCCCGGCCTCCAGCCCTCCCCGAGGAACCACATACTGGGTCCCATCAGTCGCTCTCTGAGGGTCCATCGTCCTCAGCTGCTCGTTACTCCGAGCTACGCTGTCCAGACTCCACAGCTGGTAGCGCAGGCTTTTACCCTGCTTAGCCAGGACGTAAACCTCTTTGACGGCCGTGTTGCCGACGGGACAAGCCGAGCTGCTGTCCACGGCGAGGCAGAGCCAGGGCAGAGTGGCGTCAGGCCGGGTGTGCTCGCTGCTCACGCTCCCCTGGTCCACACCGAGGAGAACACCTGGAACAAAACCAATAGATGTGTCAATTGTGTGACATGTGGATGTTGTTCTCGTATATCTGCACAGTATTACACTCAGTTGTGCTTTTAATATGCTTATGTGAACTGCTATTAATAAGATAACAAATAAACAAGTTTGACAACAGCAAGATATAGCTAGAAACATTTCACTTTAATTATTTACTCTTAAGTAAGTATTTACACAGTATTTTCGCCATGTGGACGCAGTTACAGTATATTAAGTGTACAAACCAATTAACATAATCAAAGTGATTGAGAACTTCCTAAAAAATACAACTCATCTTAATGTCTTAATATATAATAAATAACCTGCCTGGTGTCCTATTTGAGACGTCAGTGTTGTTCAACAGTATGTTCCATCAAATACACCCACACCTAAAATCCACCGAAGCTCACTGCTGACCCACAATATGCTGCCAAAAGCTCAATTGTTTGTTTACTGCAGTGAAAAAGCTCCAAACCAGCTTCATGAAACGGACTTACCCTGGTTCAGTTAGTGAGGGATAACTCAAGACCCTTCACAATAAGCCCTGCTGTTCTGAGCCACCTTCATCAAACACCCCTCCGGCGAGCGAGCTACCAGTTACCTGAGGCGACTGCCCAGTGCGCCCTGTGGCCGCTCCGCTGGCATGGCTCATGGTTGTAGTCCTCATCATATCTGTACGTATCCTATCAAGGAATTATGTCCTTTCATGACACAAGTAGCAGTTTAAAAACAACAACCACACAGTGAAGTGTGTCTCCATCACAACAGCCCTCATGGCTGCTTTGTTTTGGGGATACGGGATGAGAACAGGCTGTCTCCCCCACAGGTGTGTGGTGATGGCTGCAGCATTATGACCACTTAAACCCCCCGACAGCAGCTCTGCCTCACAGCCACAGACCTCCTCTGCCAGCAGGGCCATGTTGTCAGCTGACAAAATAAAAATCTTAATGAGAACATAAAGAAACCAGACAACATCATAAACAGTTGAAATTGCACTTTAGTTGCTTGTGAAACATGAAGAGTGAATTAATACAAAAAAAAAACTTATTTTAGTTGCAAACCTGGTTAAAACTTCCACATTATAGCCTAATTACATCCTACATCTGGAGCGTAATGTCGTATTTGTACTTCTGAAGACATCCAGTGATGTCATGGTAGGCATTTTATCTTCAGCGCTGCATTGTGCTATCAGAAAACTTCCAATTTCCCTAAACAAAAAATGGGTGATCCATTACAACAGAGACACACAGCCCTCTTTGTTCCACACCTTTTTATTCAATATCCTTCAAAATAGACTCAAAACCGTTTGCACACTTTTGGTACCTGAGAACATTTCCCCCTGCGCCGTGTATCCCCTGCTCAGTGCCGTCTGAACGACAGTTTCCATGTCGATGCTCAGCTGAGGCTTTCGAAGGTGAGCGGACATCCACAGAGCCACCAGACCGCACCTGAAAGTAAATGAATAACAAACTCAGTCACAAGCTGGCAGATCGTATCACGTTTAATGACTTCAAACAGAAAAGAATTCAGGTCAAACTAATAAAGCCAGAGCCCCGTTGAACATACAACAGTTTTGGTAACTGTTTAATTTGTGTTATAAAAGTAGATCACGGTGTTACTTGACATCAGAGATGCACCGGTTGCAATTTGTTTGGGTCGATTCTGATTAGCGATTATGTAAAAGTCAGACTTGCCGATTCCTTTTTTCTTTTAAAAATGTAGAATTGACAACACCAACTTTCTTTAATGGAGAATTCAATTGTACAGCTGAGGCTGTGAGTGTGATTTTCATGGCGTGTGTGTGACGTTACTATCGGCACCACATTTGCCGCAGCAGCCCGGGATTGAATCCAGACTCTTTGCTGCATGTCGTCCCCTCTCTCTCCCCCGTTCAGTCTATGTAACCTGTGTATCTAATAACGGCAAAATGGCAAATAAAATCATCTTATAAATAAAATTGTTTGGCAAAGAAATCTGATCCACCAGTCACCGGACATGTTCGATCAGCTGACAGCAGCTTGGCGGTCGACCGGTCGCATCTGTACTTGGCACATCTGGGCCTGACACCGTAGTTCACTGACTTACTGCGGACCATCTTGGATGAGAGAGGGCACATATGTGTTCACCAGTATCCACTGCAGGTCCTTCCTAAAACTGAAGCACACAAGAAAGCACACGACATAAATACACATTATATTACAATCCAGTTCATCAGCTCTGCAACAGCACGTTTTCAAGTGAGACATTTTCACAGTGCTTTTACAAGTAAAGATGTCTGCTGTGAAAAAGGCCGATAAATCCTTTCTTTGTGAGGCTCAGAACATCAAGTTTGACTTTGTGTCAGTCGTTGATTCAACTCTACGTTGATTAGAGAGGCTGTAGTTAGTGTTGAGTCAGGATTATATTATCATATATTGAGGTTTTTACCAACCGACTTAATGTTTGTAAATTTGGGTGGACGAAATATTAGGAACACCTTTCAATATAAAGCAGTCCAGTACAACATCTCTAGAGCTGCAACTCAAGTGCTTGATTAACCGTTTAGTTGCAACGTGTTGTAACGTTAAAAGAATATTTAGCATCTGTCCTTTAAAATTACTTTCATGATAAATTCATTACCACAGTAGTTTTTTTTTGTATTATCAATTACCATATTGCCTATATCCTCAACAGAGTTGACAACACCTCTGTGACAATGTCAACAGAAAAGTAAACATCGTACGCTTCACACAGGTAGGATTTATTGCAGAGCAATTGAATTGGATTGTACATGTGTATCTTATAATCTTGTAACTAATTGATTGTGCTCAAACTATGGTCTGATGTTCAGGTTAAATGAGCAAAACTAATTATGTTGTCATCCCTCGTTGTAAATCTCACCTGCTCTCTCTCTGACTGAGCAGTAAGCGGGCCTCTGTGTGGTTCCCCTCCACAGCACTTCTGCTACTGGCTATGGTCTGATACAGCTTCTTCTTGGGGGATGAGGCTGGAGGAGGAGGTGGTGGACCTGGAGCAGGTGGAGGAGGAGGAGGAGGTGACAGGGGGATCTCCACTGACATCTCTGCTGAGCTCCTTTTGAATTAACCCGGACAGAGGTGGTACTTTGGTTAGTATTTGTGTGCATCTTTGGAAAGAGGTAAGTTACAATTGTATTAGCATTGTAATGCATGCAGCCTAACCCGCCCACCCTTCACTCTCTCCTACCTCCTAGCCTGCTCGCTCTGTAGCCTGCAAGCAAGGCGAAAAGTTAGAGAAGTTATCTTCGCTCAGTGTTCAATGCTATTTGGTTAGAAACCGAAATCAACGTTCGTCTCCTGTTAACTGTAATCGCTCACAAAAAGTATTTGTCATATTTTATACACTTGATCCTAAACACACGTTAGAGACTAGCAGAGCTGTGCTAACAGCGCCAGTGTTTAGGTTTTACCCATATTTGGCAGAGTGACTCTTCTTCGTGTTGGCTGAGCGAACACACCAACGGTTAAAGGGTCATAGCGCCCTCTGCTGCATCCACGTTAGAGTGCAGGTCATAGGCTGTATTGTGTGGGATAATGGCACTACATCATTTTGATATCGGCTGCACTGCTAATGTATGTGTCCGAGTAACTATTGCCTGCCTAACAGGCAAAAACACGATTCAAAAGGGCAATAAAAGGTCGCTAAGCTCATCTGAACAGGAACAGGTGTTATACCACATTGTGTGACCCGAGCTATCAAAATCTGTCAATCAGACGGTATCGAAAGGGTCCATTTATGTATGTGAAAATATATGGTCCTTTCTAAACGATATTATGTTGGCACCATGTGTGGTAAAAGCAGCTATCGCAAAGTACAGAAAGTGTGATAAAAAGAAAATGTTTTCGGTAGTCACCGAATCTGATGGGTCACAATATTTAGCGGAAACGGTCCCTGTGTTGTTTTGTTAACGCGAGAACAGAGCACGGGATTTGCGAGGACACGGGGTTTCATTCAGCACTTCGAGGTGAGTATTCGTCGACAGCGAGCTGATCAAATAAATAAATACTTTCTTGTTAATCAAAACCTTTTGCAAACCCGTTTGTACGTTATGCGATAATGAGGGCCGTCGGGCGTAAGCGATAGATTATAACATTTAGATCTAGTGAGCTAAATAACGTTAGCTATAGCTAGTAGTTAGCTTGTAGGCTAACGTTCACCCCACGTTATTCAAGCCGGGCGGTTGTTACGTTAGCTGCTTGGCGGCTAATCAAGAATTGTGCTCTTATCTGGTTTATACAGAACATTTAAATAGTTTTCCCTCCAACCTCTCATCCGCAGGTTAAAATATGGCCGCTCCGGATGTACGGCTCAATCATACAATCTACATCAACAATTTGAATGAGAAAATCAAGAAAGATGGTGAGTTTATCCTTAACGTTACCTTCTAGCTTTAAGTTTCTGGCTCCAAGTAAACACACACACGGCTCACAGAGGGCCTCTCTAATCAAACTGATGGTTTCTCACATTGTTTTTCCTGTTTCTACAGAGTTGAAAAAGTCGTTGTACGCCATCTTCTCACAGTTTGGACAGATTTTGGACATCTTGGTCGCACGAAACCTGAAGATGAAGGGTCAGGCCTTTGTTATTTTCAAAGAGGTTAACAGCGCTTCCAATGCTCTGAGATCCATGCAGGGATTTCCTTTCTATGACAAACCCATGGTAGGTGAATCACACAGTGAATACCAAGCCACTTTACAGATATTTAAAGATGGCACAAATGATCTACACAATACTACAACTGCATATAAACTGTAGCCTCTGAGGCACATGAGGTCTTAACTAACTCATCCGTCTCTTCCAGCGTATACAGTATGCCAAGATCGACTCGGACATCATAGCTAAAATGAAGGGGACTTTTGTGGAGCGTGATCGTAAAAAGGAGAGGATCAAGAAGGTCAAGGGAGCTGAAGCAGCAGCAGCAGCAGCAGCTAAGAAGGGTGTAGCAGGAGCTGGGGTTCCCATGGTTGCTGGCGTACCTGCTGCCATGCCTGTAAGTAGAGCAATAGGGGTTCTATTGTTAATCAGTTTTTATAATTGATTAAACGAAAGCATACAGGCGCCCCCAGATTAGAGTGGAGGTCATTGATGGTGTAGGTTGGGGGCAAAAATAGGAATACGATGGAACTGACGCGCTCGTCGCTGTTGTACTTCCCTCTTCAGGGAATGCCTCCCATGAGCCAGGCTCCCCGTATGATGCACATGCCGGGCCAGCCGCCTTATATGCCGCCTCCTGGCATGATGCCTCCTCCGGGGATGGCGCCTGGCCAGATGCCCCCTGGTGGCATGCCTCCTGGCCAGATGATGCCTGGACAGATGCCTGGACAAATGCCCCAACAGGTATGTTGTCGTTTATTTGTTTGTAAATGTTGGCCCGGTGGTTGTATTGTGATCTCTACTGTCCTCCATCCGCACAGGTTGCAGAAAATCCTCCCAATCACATCCTCTTCCTCACCAACCTGCCAGAGGAGACGAACGAACTCATGCTCTCCATGCTCTTCAACCAGTCAGTAACGACTCCCTCTCTGCATTTGATTTTGCACTTTTGTATTCGTCCATTTATTGGATGCCTGACTGTATTGTTGTGTGTTCAGGTTCCCCGGGTTCAAGGAGGTGCGTCTGGTCCCTGGTCGTCACGACATCGCCTTTGTGGAGTTTGAGAACGAGGTGCAGGCCGGCGCTGCACGAGACGCACTACAAGGCTTTAAGATCACACAAGCGAACGCCATGAAGATCTCATTCGCTAAGAAATAACTCCTTTCCAGTCAGGTCTTTTTCTTACATGCGCACACACAGGTCTTTTTAGAAATGTACAGCAGTGACCCAAACTATGAAACATTTTTAGAGATAGACGCGCAAGAGTGCAGTTCAGGCGGTGTTTTTTCTTTTTTTTCCCTTCATTCAGGATTACATGTAAGTATACATCCTTTGCATCAAGTTGCTGTGTATAATCGTACCACACTTGCAGAACTCTTAACTTACAACAAAGGTCAGGTAAATGTATGGAGGAGTTTCTTCATCCTATTGATCAGTATCCATGCTGGTTTACATTTTTTTTTTTTTTACACTCAAAATCCTCGAGCAACTTGATGTGTCGTCTGTATTTTGTTGTCATGAAGCATTGCACCCAGCGTCTGGTCTACCAGACATTGTACCTGGAGCTTTTTTGTTTTTATAATTAAAATGAATTTCCTTTGAGACGGTGTTCTGCCTCACTTCTTATGTATTTAGGTTTGGCCAATAGATGATGCTGAAAACCTACTTTCTTCTACCTCTGGTGTCGAGGTGTGTTGCTGTTGTTCCTGGTGCCATGAATTTTGCTGAAACTTTGAATTTTCAGCAATAATCTGTTAATGCAGGGGTCGTATGGGAAACTCAAAGTACGGCTTATTTAAAGAAATTGCTTGTGTGGCTTCTTGGATCATAAAACAGCCAACCCTGAGTCCTCTGGAGGACAAAGTTGATTATCATAATAGTTGTCTTTATGAGTCAGCAGTGGAGCTCTAACGGAAATGTAGCAAGGCAGAGAACGGCATTTATGTCATGCAACAAAACTGCTTGACTGGACTCGATCTCAAAACTGATTTACTTCCAAATTCTCTAGAAAATTGAATTCTTAGACCTTTGTTACAAATTTTATTAGAAAGTGGTTCAGCTCTGATAACATTCAGATCATTATGGGCCTCGATACAAATCATCATATCCCTCCTGCTTTCAAAGTAAACCAATTGGACTCATTCAATTTGTGCTTTGAAGTACACATTGCCCGAACAAAAAAATCCATCATTTATTTGGCCTTTGAGATAGATTACTTATTTACAAAAATAAATTGGATTACACAATTACCTGGCCAGTCTTGAGCCATCAAGCTTTTCCATTTTTTTTTTTGTATTGTAGAATTTTCTATATATATATATATATATATATATATACAAATCTATATAGGTAGATAAATTCACAGTAAAACGGCATTGTAATTTATATACATTGCTGTAACTTTTCAAAATTAACTAGCAATTAAAGCTGTCAGGTAAATTTAGTGAAGTGGCTAGTAGAACGGTACTTTTCTTCATAATGTAGTGGAGTTATTGAAGTATTGGGTAGCATAACAAACACGTCAGAATTCTGTTCATGCTGTAGACCTCTTTCCATAAACACTATGAGTAAACTGATGTAATATTTAATGAACGCAAATGGGAACAATTGTCTTGAGTTTGCCAATTAGTAAATGCCTGCTGTGTGTTGTGCAGCAGACCCTCAAAGGCCTCTACACACGAGTAATTACAGGCCAATAAGGACCACCACCTCCCCTCAAAGGCTGGATTCATGAGTGCGGGGCGGAGTGATGTGTGAATCCGGCCTGAAAAGCTTAATTTAGACTCACTGCGCTGCGGCCGGTGCACACTGGGCCCCCCTGTTGTGGACTTAAACTGTGGCCGTAGTAGTTGTCTTCAGGTCAGCTCAACAGTGTACACAGAAATGCACATTCTTCTGAAGTTTCCCAAGCCTTTCCACACTCCCTTATTTTGCCTTGAGAAAGCGCTGACCTTAGCCACAAGGGCGCCATGTGTGAGTGAGTGTCGCATGCTCTTGGCAACACGCCTAGTGCCTTCCCATTCACCAACACAGTGATCTTTCAGTTGCAGGGTCTGAAAGGCAACTTCTACGTATCCGGTGGGCTAGGTTTGGGAGTTGTGTCTGTTAGTGAGCTCAAACATCAGCTGGTGACGGTGCATAATCTGTATCCACGGGCACTTTTTGCTTTTTTTAAGATGGTGTTCACTTAAACCCAACCCACAGACCAGCCAGTGGGCCATGCAGTCCTCATACAGACTGACCCCATACAAACCCCTCAAACCCTCGCGTAGACCTGAATTTTATTTTCTACAGTTGATACCAAATATGGCATTCTGAAGTTTGTGCAGCTATCAAAAAACGAGCTGATCCAAAATAAATATTTTCTGAATAAAACTTTGTGTGGGAGTTTAACTTTTTAGAAAGATTGTTCTTCGATTTTTGACAATTAAGAGCAGAAATTGACAAACCGCACAGAATGCTCACGTGCACCAGATGTTCCCAGCTATATTATCTTAAGACTTAAATGGTGATTCTGCCCAAAAGGACACGTGACCATTAGATGGTGCCAAATACACTCTAGGTGACCAGAACCCACAGAGTTTGAAGGTTGCTGGTTTTTGTTGAGTCCGGCTCAGGTGAACCACACACGCACACAGCAGCCTCTGAGCAGACCCAGTCATATCTGCGTGTTTCCGGATGGTTCGTTAGAATTCAGCACAAGTCTTGGAGGTCACTGCTCCGCTATGCAAATCAACCCCTCTGCTCCTTAAGAGCCCTCTGTTCTGCTCCGGGGGTCACTGCAGAGCGCCGGGCCGCTGAAAACACCAGCGGTTGTCAGGGAAGCTCTTGAGCAACAAGCTCGTGGAGGAGGGAGGCAGAATCTCATTAGATTTCCTCCGATGAAGAAGGTACATTGTGTGGAGGTCAATGCATCCAACAAGACGAGCTCCGGAAGTCAGATGTGGAAAATATGCCATGTGACCAGTGCCAAATATTCAAAGGAAGCCTAGATGCCCCACAATTCTCTTTTATATCCATGCTCTCACCCGGTTAGTATTTATTGCAGCCGGCGGCATCATAAAGCGGCGGCATGTTCCCACAGCCGACAAGTCTAATCATAAATGTGGTTATGACAATGAGTATGCAGGTGCGTGTATGGGCACCTGTGCCACGTGTGCCATCACGCGCGCAATAACTACCATCTTCAATAGAAACTCTCCAAAGCTGCAGTTTCGTTTCTTTTTTGCCAATATATTTGTCACTTTCGTGTCACCAGCCGTAGCAGAGTGGTATTTTAATTACGGAGGGCTTCAGCTTCAAACGCCCATAGAAACGTTCCCGTTCAGAGGCCACCCGAGCCTGAGCAAAAACTGTGACACGCAGTTAATTGGCGCGGCGGCGCTTTGAAGCGAGCCGCGGGACAGCAGCGCTCTGAAACCGGAGGAGAGGAACCAGCGAGGTGCCACAAAAGGTACAGAGGAATCGGTAAGCCCACAGAGGAGAACTGAAACGCATTCGGGATAATCCCATGCGTACATGTGACATATTTAGCAGAAAAAAGTTTGGGAGGGTTGGTCCGCAGGTTGCGCAAAGTGTAGAGAGAGAGAGAGAAAGGGATAAGCGAATTGGTGCGCGCTGGGAACCATCCGGACAAGAGCTGAAAGACGGATATTCCCTGCCTCAGGACACACCCTCCATGCTCTCTCTCTCTCTCTCTCTCTCTCTCTCTCTCTCTCTCTCTCTCTCTCTCTCTCTCTCTCTCTCTCATTGTTTCCCACACTGACTCTGTCGCCGCCGGGCTTCGTATCGGGTTAACAACTGACCAACCACCGGCTTAGATGAGAGAAGCGTAAAGTGAAATCATTCCCCTGGAGAGATGCAACTTCGGTGCCGGCTTTCATGCACTCATCACGAAGTAGGACGAACATAGATGTTTGGGGTTTTTTAAAAAGTATTTTTGTGCGTTAACCAGGCTTGAAGAGAGACCGAAGAAGAAGAAGAGAGAGTGTGAGCTCATTTGGATGAGAGTTCAAGTCAAGTGAGCCGGCAGATTGGACCTTTTAAAGCCTCTTAACGCAGGTGGTGGGAGGAATACAGCGCAAAGGGGAGCGTGTTTGTGTGTGTCATTCCCAGTGGAAATCCACCCCAGACACAGCGGCAAGGGGTTGATCAGGTGTGCGTTTTATGAGGTCGGTGGGTGGGTAGAGGGGATTAATCCAAGCGGAGACAGAGGTAGTTATGGTTTCTCTGACCTGGACGCGATGAAGTGGCTCTGCGTGAGTTTCAGGGTTTAAGAACCGGAGAGGAGGAGAGCTGGGCGGACGGACGGACGCAGGGAGGGAGGAGGAGGGGGGACACACCGCCAAAGCGCACAACACGGTCCCCGATACCCTGACGCAGGGATGGAGAGCACAGGAGCGCACAGGGTATCTGGGCTCGATCCCAGAAACGGGAGCGGAAAGATCACTGCGGGGCCAGGCACGAGGAGTGACAGACACCGGGGACACCTCCACCTGCAGCGGACTGTGATTTTTCTGGTCGCGCTTACGATACAACCGCAGGTAAGCCACCGATTAAGTGCTATTTCGGGCGGCATGTACTTAAACCCCCGGAGCTGACTTTTAATGTGGTTCAGTCTGTATTTCTTATCACAGCTGCGTGAAAACAGTCAATAATGGAGTACACACGTATACGCACACACCCTGTCCCTTCCCTCTTTGTGCTGCCCTCATTCTGCTCCTACATGGCGCTGTGCCCACCTGTTGTTTCTGCCCGCTGGTGTCTATTATCCCACGCAACACTAGCACTACTGTAGTCCTGTTTTAGAAGCGGGCTGCAAATATCACTGCAAAAATGTGTGTTGGCATATGAATATTTAAGCAGGATCACATTTATGTGTTATAGAGGTCAGTGTTTATTACTCCATTGTTCGTAAACAAAAAGTAGCCTATATAATGAGGCGGACAACACACAAGCCAAGCATGATGTATAACGGAACAATTGGTTATTATTGAGATACGACCTTTTTTTGGAGGGACTGTGATGGCTCCTCAGCGAAGACGATAAAGAACACCTTAATTACGCACCACACACCCTCGGTTCAGTGTCCACTGCTTGCAGTGGCTGAATCTGCTGTTTTATTTTTTTTTACATTATTTGCAATATAGACAGTCTTTGATTGTTTCCTATCCCCTCGATCTTAACATCTCGTTGACTTTCTTTTATGTGTTACAGTGCGTTCTATAAAACAGCATATTTTTACATTACATTACATTACATTCATTTAGCAGACGCTTTTATCCAAAGCGACTTACAATAAGTGTATTCAACATCGGTATTCATATAGTCACTGCAGCAACTTGTCAGTGATTCAGACAAGCATTAGCTTAAGGCACTGTGGGCATTATTTTTGGTAGAATGGAAATGCTTTGGATATGCCAACATAATATTGTGCATGAAGGCGAAAACCCACAAAACATTTTTCTGTTTTTTGCCCTGCGAACTGTCAGCTGCTGCTGCTGGCCTGATCAGGATGCTTGTGATGTGTGACAGGATCCAACAGTAGCAAGAACAGGCCCAGAGGTGCTCCAACGTGTGCATGTGCTGTGTGTGTGTGTGTGTGTGTGTGCATGTTTTTTTTCCCAAACACTAAGCTTAGATTCAGCATCTGTGTCTTGGGTGTGTGTGGAGCCCGGGGCCACAGCCGAATAAACTCCGGGGCGTGTGAATGTTGAACGTTCGGGCAACTCTGCGTGTCTCTCTCTGCACCTCTGCAACCCCCTCACAGCTGAGGAACAACACACTCCACTCCCTCCATTCTCTGACCGCACTGCAGTGAGAAACACACACTCTGGATCCTCTGCTGCTGCCGGGGACTATTTAACAATGCAGAAGACAGGAGATCATGTTCACGAGGACATACTCAGACCTGGAAGCTTATTGACTGTCCAGCGTGATGTCTGTTGTCCAGGTTTATTATCACCAAGGCTCAAACTGCAGCACAGCGTGAGCCTTGGGGATACTGTGACAACGTGAGTTTCAGTTTGTCAGATTCAAAAGGTTAAATTTGGTTAGTCTACACTTTATCATCAGCTTTCTCTCAAATGTGTCAAGCATCAGGAGCATAAACTGTTTCACATACAACAGCTTGTATTTGTCATAGTCTTTATATGCAAGTGATTTGAATACTGAGGAAACCTGTTGTTCTAACTGGAAATCCCTCAGGACATATTGTGTTGAGATGTGCTGAGAAGCTCAGCTGCCAATATTTTTATTATCAATTAATATGCCAGATACTTTCTATCATTCTGTCCATAAAATGTCAGAAAATAAAATGCTGAGACAAGTCAAAGGTATAACTTCTATAAAAAGCTCATGTTGTCTGAACAATAATTCTAAAACAAAAGATATTCCGTTTGTTAAGACAAAGAAAAACATTCACTTTTGTCATTTTAGAGGCTGATACAGACATTTTCCCCACATTCAATGTAAAATTACTTAAATTATTAATTGATTATCAAAATTGTTTCCCATACATTTTCTGTTGATCAAATAATAGATTCATAAAGTCATTGTTTCAGCTCATTGACATTTAAAGTACCACAAAAATATTTTTGAAAGCACTTTTCCTTTGGACTTGCATTCAAACTGCTACTTTGACGGTCTCGGCTGCCTTTTACAGTGAAACAGAGTTCAGGAAGTGACCCGTGAACGTGTTTAGATGGAGAGGATTTGTTTGTGAGCCACTCTGAGTTTTGTATGTAGTGATCCTTTAACTGCCCAACGCTCTCCTGCAGAGACTCGGCTTTGTCTCTCTCTCCCTTTCTCTGTCTCTCTCTCTCTCTCTCTCTCTCTCTCTCTCTCTCTCTCTCTCTCTCTCTCTTTCTCTCTCTCTCTCTGTCTCCCTTTCTCTGTCTGTCTGTCTCTCTCTCTGGTGAGTCCTAGCGCTGAAATGCTGGTATGCAGGGAATGGCTCGGGCAGCGAGAGGAGGAGAGGAAGAAAGGAGGATGTAGAGTGATGAGCGCCACTGTATCTCCACAAGCCTTTTGATGTAGACCAGTCCGCCCCCCCCCCCCCCATGCCCCCGACCCCTCCCACCTCACCCCCTCAACCCCTCTCGGCTCAGGGACAGGGGCATGAGAGGGACACACAAACCAAACACAATGGGGCGACTGAGATTCTGGCTCGATGTCGGGCGGCGGACACATGAGAGCTTGTTGGTTGTAGTGATTTCTGTCCATGATGAAGCGTACAACACCGCTGGGGATACATGACTCTAATTCCTGGACTTAATGAGCAATAATTAAGCTCAATGATTGTGCAAGGATGCCAGAAAGGGCTGTGAATTATTCAGATGTATTCATCACTTGAGGTTGCATGGCAAACTGAGATAACAGTGGCTTCATTTTTTTTGTATTTGCAATTGTTGGAAGAAGCCAAAGCTTCATTCTGCTACAGTGACACACACACACACACACACACACGCACACACACACACACACACGTATGCACGCACAAACCTGACCCGAATGCTCTGAGACTCCCAGGGGGTCTTGTTAACTCTAGTGTGTGTGTGTCCCCTCCACCCATTTTTAAACAGGGAGGGAACACAGAGAAAAGAAAGGGAGGCGGATGAAAAGGAGCATGGCAACAATGCAGAAAAGAGTTGATAACCACAGAAAGAGAAATGACAGGAGGGTTACAGCTCGTTCCCAGATAGAGAAAGAAGAAAGGAGGAGGAGGAGTCCCCCTCCCCCCTCAGTGTCTTCCTCTCCTGGGAAGAGAGAGTGAGAAATAAGAAGGGAGTGGTGGTGACACACAGGTGAAGTGAACGAAAAAGGAAGACAATGAAGTTGAGAGATAAATGGTTTTATGTCGGGCAGTGTGTCTCTGCATGATTTGAATGGAAAGGTTAGATGTATTCCTCTTGTAAAGGTCAAGCAGAGTTGTGGGAATCAAAGTCATGTCCTCGTTTATTTTTCCTCTCTCTCTCACTCACTTGTCTGACGACTGTTTTCTTGTTACATACTGATAAACACATGATACAGAGCAGACATGCAGGCTGTTGCAGATTCCCAGAAGTAGTGAGACAGCACATTGCAGGAAACATGAAAATCTGCTCTCAAACACTTTATGAATTGAGGTATGTTATTATGATGTTTTTATCAGGTGAAATTCCTGTTTTCAATTTTTACCAACTGGAGACCAAGATGTCTAAATTGAGTGTACGGGGATTGTGGTTCTTTTCTCGGTTTACAGTGTTTGGTCCCATGCATCTGTCATTAATAACGTTGCTGATTTTTGTGTCATTGTGGAAAGAACGGGTGGTTCTGCACAGAAGTTGCCAAACCACCATTTGAAGTTTTGTGGCCAAAAATGGGATTTAGTGTCTTGACTGTTGCAAGAGACCACTGCAACTAAAGGTTTGTGTGTCCTTACGGTGGTCAACAATTACTTCTGATGAGTACAGTAAATATATAGCTACAGCCAATAGCCTTTAGCTTAGTGTAACACAAAGACTGGAAAGAGGGAACCAGCTAGCCTGGATCTGTCTAAGTGATCCCGGTTAGAGGTGCTTAGTAGCACCTCTAAAGCTTATTCATTTACATGTAATATCTTGATTTTTTTAATCGTTGATTTATGGTTGTACAGGAGGTTATGTGCTGGCTATGTCTTGATTATTCTGTAAGGATCTTCACATCTAACTCTCGGTAAGACAGCTCATAAGCGTTATCCCATTGTGATGCTCTATTCCTTGAAACGTTCTGTTCTACAGAGACTTGAAATCCCGTCCAGTTTCAAATTAGCTTCTGTTCCACTCGCTTTCATTTCTCACTAAAGACTTCTTTCATCTGTCTTTCTTAAATGCTTTCTGTCCATTTCTGAAGCTTAATTAGTATCTACAACTTTCCTAGACAGCAAAACTCAGCACATTAAAACCCACACCACCTAACGCACGCTCTAAACTCTCCTCTACCATCGAGGCAGCCATCTTTAAAATGTCCCGGCATTTTCACAGAACCTACCCTTAAATTTCAGCTGTTGACGTTTGGTGATTTTGCATCCTTGAGAACTTGCATATTGTAATTGCTCGTGTTTCCATGCAGTGCCTTTGTTTAATTACAGATCATATATTAATGTAACTCTCTCCTCTCCTCTCTGCTCCTCCTCTCTCTGGACTCAGGTTGTGTGTGCAGTCGGTATGTTCGAGCTTCAGATCCATTACTTCGAGAACACCCTCGGACTTCTGCAGAGTGGAGACTGCTGCGACCTGCAGGCCAGCGGCGGGCAGCGCTGCTCTGCCAGGGACCAATGTGACACTTTCTTCAAGGCCTGCCTCAAGGAGTACCAGGCCCGGGTCATCCCAACTGGAGCCTGCATCTTCGGGTTGGGCAGCACGGGGATCCTGGGTGGAAACTCCCAGTCGCTCCACCACCGAGGACACGATGGAGGAGGAGGAGGAGGAGGAGGAGGAGAAGATGGGACTAATGGACAGATTGTCATTCCCTTCAAATACGCGTGGCCAGTAAGTACAGGGGCAGTGCTGGTTATCAGTATGGTTACCAAGGGAACAGGCTACGCTTCAAGTACAATACACTCAAAGTGAAGCTAGAGTTGAATAACAATGACTAATAGAAAGTCAGATTTCAGAAATCATTCATTCATGATTGCCTTGATTCATACAGTGACAACCAAATTGTTGATCAAATTATAGCAGAGGTGGGCCAACTTGCCTAAAAAGAAGACCACCACCTCCACAAAGAATGAATACAATTTGCTGAAATCAAATATTGATCCTAATGTAGATAAAGCAGTGGCGCTATTTCACACAGCTGTGTTGTGTGAAATATTGGATCAATAGTTCACCTGCAAAACTAATCACATTCCCATCAGCCTCAGCTGTACTTTGTATTTAGTGTTAATTGGCGAATGTCAGCATGCTAACGCGCTAAACTGAGATGGTGGACATGGAAAAAATGTTGCCTGTTAGCATCAACGTCTGATCATGGTTTGTGCTGTTAGCATTTAGCTTAAAGCACAACTGTGCCGTGAAAAACACCATTTTCACGTCTTTAGATCTCTACAAATCATTCACATATCCACAATATTACAGAATCTCATTATATGTATCTGTGTAGTAAGGTTTCTCATCCCTTGATCTTCTCAGAGTCGTATCTTTTTCTTCCTCTGGATATTTCTGTCCTCTGTCTCCCTTCTTTCCTCCGTCCATCCTGAACTTTCTGCACTCAAAACCTTTCGGTCCTCCAGGGCGTATCGAACAATCATCTCGATTAAACACCAACGCTGCTTCATCTTGTGTCCTCATTAAAGAGCAGACCAATTAATCTTCCATTAGCACCCCCAGTAAGCGAGTGGGGCCCGAGATAATCGATCATTCAATCCACCTTTCTCTCCTCCTGCCCTCCATCTCTCTCTCTTTTCTTAAGGTTTTTCTCCAAATAAATTCAGGGAGAAGCTAAAAAAAACCTCATGTTTTTATCTGGCCGCCTCAAACAAAACAGTGTTCGATAGCCCGTATTAGGAGTGTTGCAAAATACCGGTGACGATAATAGTGATATTTAAAAAATGAAATATTGATATCCTCCTCCTCCTCCTTCAATAATGCAGTGCCTCTTGAACAATGCTTTTTACGGTAGCACTCTCTCTCCAGCTCCATACACGCATAGTTTCAGTTTAATTAATTTGCCAAAAAAGGAGGCAAAACATACAATAAACAAAGTTAAAGACCAATTTGACTGATACTGAGATAAAATAAAAAAGTTCTATGGACATGGCTATAGTATCATTATGGTGAATTTATTTAGGTATGATAATCATGTCGTTAAAATGTTATATTGCGACAGCCATAGCCCATATAAAAGATTATTTCTGCATTGTTCTTTAGTGTTATTTGTATAGAATTTAAGCACATTGTTATGCATTAGAGCTGAAACCATTAGTCGATTAACTATTTTGATAGTCACTAAATCGTTTTTTTATTATACTAAACTGAACCTCTTTGGGGGTTTTGACTGTTGATTGGACAAAACAAACAATTTGAAGACATCAACTAGCTTTAACTATTTATTGACGTTTTACATACCAAACCCTAAAAATAAAGGGTAAAGAAAATAAGGTACAGTCCTAATATAGTATATATACGATCATTTCACCTTGTTTTGTTTGTTTGGAACACTGAAATCTTTACAAGGAAAGTTAGAAGCAGTAACACAAATATTGTCGTATGGCAGAGCTCTTAAAGTCTAATAATCCATCAGTCCATCCCTCCATCATCACTAATTATAGTGGCTTCTTTACTGCACTCTTTATTACTGCAATTAATGCTCGTTTATCAATACAACTAGAGTTAGAGGGAATCCCTTTAAAGCGACTTGGCAGGAACAAGAAGGAGTGAGCCACAATCTTTCTGCGGATTGCAGAGGTTTTGTTTGCTTCTTAGTATTTCCTCCTGCAGTCTTTCCTTTCTTTTAGCCTTTGATCGCTCTCAGCATGGTTGACTTCTTTCTCAGAATGAAAGTACAACAGAAATGGCAACAAAAGGCCTTGTGGCTCTGGTACGGTTCATATTGTGCTGTAATAATGTTTCTAATATTCCACAAAACCCAAGTGAAGCTTCAGCACGACACACACATACACTCCTGATGTATCCACGCTGACATGAGCACACACACACGCGAATGTAACACACAGTTGGCTTGTGTTTCTTCTTCTCGATTAGTATCAGCCCATTTACCTGTGAGACTCTCTGTCCCAGAGCCAATTATCTTCCCTTATCTGTGTACTGTTTGCATCTGTGTGCGCTTCAGTGTGTGTGCATCATGCATCATGTTGCGTGTGTGTGCCACACGGTTTCTCCTGCATGTCGGGGAGGTGTGTGATTGGCAGGTAAAGGAGTGTGAGAAAATTCTCCATCAGAAAGTCTACCTGGATCAGTTTCAGGGCTGGGCTGCAGGGAGGGGGGAGGGGGGGGGGGGGGGGCGCGAGTGACATAGAGAGAGAGAGAGCAAGAGAGAGAGAGAGTGGGGACACACAGTGGCAGCGTGCATTTTGGGCTGAAAGACTCCCTTTATCCGCATGGCCATCTCTGAGAGGTGGAGGGAGGGAGGGAGGGAGGGTGATCCCCCTGCCCCAGGTGAGGGGATGAACAGGTGAGCGTAGTCATTATGAGGAAAGGTGAGCTCTCTCTGTCCCCTGCCCTCCCTCACTTGTTCCTTCTCCCACTAATCTCTTCAGGGAAATGTGCGCAGTCCCATTTGTGTGTCTGTGAATGTGAGCAAAGTTGTAATTCGTTGTGTTTGTTTTGCATATAATGTCATCAAGATTTCAGGGGAGGTTTTATCCCTGTTAGGCTGCTGTAAGTCTGTGCTGTGATGGCTCTGGTTACTGACGTCTCACTTTTTTACCAGCCAGTTACTGTAAACAACTGGTTTTCTCTGTTTATCTGTATCACGTGAGTCTCATGTACAGTCTTAATACACCAAACAAAAGACCCACTGCCCTGTCTGTAGCAACGGCAGTAAATGACCACAGTAATATATATATGGACAGTTAATGGTATGAATATGTTTGTGTAAGAATAATTTATATTGAATAGTGTGTATGTAGGCTATGATGATTTAGAATTCTTACTCACAATCTCCCAGTAGGTTTTCTCTGCCCTCAAAAAGTGAAAAAGTCCCTTTTTAAAGTTTTCTCGAAGTGTGGACAGAACAAGTCCAAACAGCCTCTTAAAGACTGTATTAGAAGACTAGATTGATATTTTGGGTATTGCGCTTATTTGTTTTGTTGCTGAGAGTTAGACGAGATGATTGGCATCCCTCTCATGTCTGTGCAACAGCGTGAAGCGAGAGCTAGCAGCCGGTTAGCCAGCACAGCAGTAAACAGCTAGCCAAGCTCTATCCAGAGTTTAAAAATACGCCGGTCATCATTTGATTGAGGCTGGCTAACTAATGCTAAGCTAAGCTAACCACCTCCCAGCCCCTGCTCCGTAGTCTCCTTTATGTGCAGACATGAGAGTAGCATTAATCGTCGAGTGGATGAATTTTACAGATATGTCACTAAAGATGCCGCCTCTTAGTCGATTAGTCGACAGATCGGTCATTTTGGTCTTCGTCGACTAAGATCCCTGAAGTCGATTAGTTGGTTTTTATTACTTATTTCCAAGAAACTGACGAACACTTCTCTGGTAAACACAAGATGCAAAGTGGTGTTATTGTGTGATTCTTTGTGGAGAAACTCAGTTTTACAGATTTGTCGATTAAATCAATCAACTGTAATTGACTCATCGAGTGTTAGCTGACTAAGAATTTATTTTGTCGAGGAGTCGAGGAACTATAATGACAGAGGATTCGATGCAATGTCTCTGCTGTTTACCTCGACCAGATTTAGCTTTGCCTCCTATCAGCGATCTTACAGATACTCTGAGGGTCGTATCTTCATTTTGGCCACAGCGATAGAATCACAGACACTCAGAGGTCTGGGATGTTTTAGCTGCTGCGCCTCCGCTGCTGGTTTTACTGTTGAATCTGTTTGGATGACGTGGGGAACAGAGCGAACTGCCAAGAGAGAGTGCTCAGTTTGTTTATCTGACAAAAGTGTTTGTCAGGAGGATGAATGGAAAGTTAAAGAGAAGGTAAGCTGGCAGGTCCACAGTACAAAACTAATGACCAGGTGGTGCTTATTTGTCAGTCTTTATGTCTAGATTCTGCACATGACAACTTACCAGACATTGTGGGAACTAAATCTGATGTTTCCTGACGACCTTTTGTCCCTCAGAAGTAGTTCATCAAGCTCTGGTGAAGGCCTGCTCTTTTGTTAAAAGGACCTGTGACAAATGACAATATGATAGGTGCTATAGAAATACTGTTAACGTGAAATGAATGGAGTGAAGTCCCCACCGTTTATAATCCTCATGTCAAGTTTTAAAACTCATTCATGGTCAGGTTCACTGCCAGAGGCCATGGCTGACTGTTGCTGCGAGAGACCCACATTGGGCTGAGAGTGTGTGCGCTAATTTCTGTATGTGTGTGTGTGTCAATTGTCCCGTGTCATTAAATGTATCTTCTGCGTTTGCATAGATATGAGTCTTATATATGTGTGTTATCACATTCTGAGCCGAATGCTGATTCATGCTACACATTCAGAGCATGAAGAAGAGAAATACAGTCAATAGATTCATCATTTTGTTCTGATGTTTGCTATCCATACGCAAAGAGGAGTTTTAAGCCAAAATATTTTTTAACAAGATTCTTATTTCTAAGATGTGATGTTAGTGCTACATGCTGTTATTTATTTAAAATTGAAAGAGGCTCAGGTGGCCGAGTGTTTAAGTCACATATCATATACAAAAGTCGTCCTCAATGTTGAATTTACTTCAGCTTAATGTGGACAGTTTTCATTGGAACTACTTCACTGTTTTTCCAAACAGGTGTAGGTCTGTAGAATATCTGTGAAAAGACACATTGTTGTTGAGTTTGTTCCCGTGTCATTCGTTGATGCTTTGAGCAGCACAGATCACATTCCTTTCATTTGTGTTGTGTTGGCAGCAGACGCGTTAGAGGCAGATAACTGAGAACCTCAACACATAAAACAAGCTATCTTCAGCTTGCATTGAGGTGAACAAAGCACTTCTTCCTCAGTGAAATTCTTGTCAGGCAGCTTCTTGACGCAGAGCTCTGAGTTCAACATGCAAAGTGCGGCCGTCATGCAAATAGGTTCAGGTGTAGCTGCTGTGAGTCTTCTTCCCATCAGTGTCTGTCTGCTCTACTGTTATTCTGCTTTCCCTGTGTTTCTTAAGAAATAGAAATAGAAAAGGTCCTACAATAAAAATCCCACTTAAGTAAAAGTACAGAAGTATTATTAGGAAAAAGTTCAGTTTGAATTAGCAGTAACTTTGCCACAGACACCCGCTTCGTAATACTACACATATATAATCATTGCAATACTTTCATCAGTGGTCCATAGGCTCAATCACCATTGTGTTAGCTTTAGCGTTTTAATAATGACTTAACAGACATATTTTTAAATGAAAATCTTTGAGATTGCCACTTTAATTAGGCTTCAAACTGTTTAGATTTCATCATCTAAGATGTTTAATTGGAAATCCTCTCTTTGGTGGAGCTGATAACATCTCATGAACAGCCATATATAGGTGAAACAAATTCAGAGACAATAAATAGTCCGGCACAGAGCCAATTGTCTTCTTTATCCTTTATCCTTTTTCCTTATTGAGGTTAAACAAATGATATATAATGTGCTGAGTTACTGATTAGATGAGCAAGTAGGTGGATTGTGTTGCCTTTGCACAGAGCCAGGCTAGATGTTGCACCCTGTTTCCAGTCTTAATGCTAAGCTAAGCTAACCGCCTGCTGCCTGTAGCTTCTTATTAAGCGTACAGACGAGAGAGAGGTGTCAATCTTTTCATCTAACGCTCTGCAAGAAGGCAAATAAGCATTTTTCCCAAAATGTTAAAACTGAACTTTAAATGTTGAATCTTAATCTAAAAGTAACCATTAGGCCTAATTGTCAGGTACATGGAGTAAAAAACACAATATATCAGTTCAATATAGTACTTGAGTTAATGTATTTAGTTACCTTCCATCACTGAAACTGATCAGAAGAGACCTGATCATATCAGACACACACACACTCTTTCACACACATGTGTAACCTGTGCATTCCTGCTGTGTGGGAGCCGAACAGGAGGAAGTCAGTGAAGGGAAACGAAAGGAGAGGAGAATAGTTGGAGCTTTCTTTCTTTCCAGAGTCTCTCTTTCACTCTTTCTCCTCCTGTCGTTTGAGCTCTCCTCTCTTTTGTCCCTTAATTGACTCTCCTACGCAGCCTTGCATACCTGCATGTACGCTGATACTGTTGTGCACATGGTTTGTACACAGGCTTGCAGGCTTGTATATACACACACACACACACACACACACACACACACACACACACACACACACACACACACACACACACACACACACACACACACACACACACACACACACACACACGCACGCACATACTCACACACACTTTTAGTCTACCCCAAACACACAGATCAGGAATTCATCAGCCAGCAACACACAAAACACAAAGAAGGTTAATTCTTCTGGGATCTGGAGCTTGTGTTTTTTAGAGATAAGTTAATAACTCTGGGGGTAAACGTCTCAAGGGAAGCGTGTTTTAATGATTTCATTTGTGTGCAAATTGGATTGAAGGTGGGAGTTTCTTTATTAGGAGAGAAAAGAGGAAGAGGTACCTTGATTTACATGATGTCAGTGAAATTACAGTCTCTGGATGTCATTGTGTGTCATTGAATGTATGGTATACTATCCTTTAAACACACGGATGTAATCACAGCAAATAGTTGACTTTCTTCACAATCGATCTCGTTCTCTTCTTGTCATATCTCATCACCCTCCTTCCTCCACCTCCAACATCGCCCACACACACCCTCTAACGCTCTCTCTCACTCATTGTGAACCCTTTGTTCTCCGTGTCACTGCCCTCCAGTGATGTTCAGCCACATCACGTCCCGGTGGATTACGCAGAGCAGGCAGAGATATGCTATAGCTGTCACAGATCCTCCCTCTTCTCTCTCCGGGGTTTCTTGTGTTGCCCGAAACTTGACAGGAGCAACCACAAACATTTCACTGAGCCGTCACATAATGAAACATATTCTGACCAGAGTCCTGAGTAATGAGTTCAACCCTGTCCCATGATGCCTCTCCACCTCCGCTCTGTCATTCCTGTCCACTGAGATACATTATCCTTATTGTAGCAAAATACTGGAGCACATATCACGGAAAAGACATTTTTCTTATGTTGACAGATACTCTATATATTCTGAGAGGAGGTTCAGCCATTGTTTAAAGGAGAGTCGGTGACTGGATTCCCAATTAAGGAGAATAGTTTCCATGGCGATGGCTAGAGACAAACGTAACGATGTATTGCTCGTTATTATTAAATCTTACAGGTCGCCGAGAAGGCAGATGGATTAATTGACTATTAAAATAATCGTTGGTTGCCCTTATCTGTCTACCTGTCTCAACCAAGTGGTGCTTTCATTCCGCTGTTCTCTAATATTTCTCTCACGTCAATTTGAGACCAACACGTTTAGGTTGTCATAGAAAATGAATGCGCCTCCTTTTAAAAAGAAAAATATCAGACGTGTTGTAGGGTTTGGATTTCCCGGTTTGGCTCAGACGGTCAAAAGTGACCATCTTCATAGAGATCTCTTAAATGTAAGAGTCCTGCAATTTGTTTATCAAGACTGTAGAAATATGGGCACACACACACACACACGCACACACTGTTAACACACACCATCCTGTGCAGACACACACCACTCCCAGACCATTTTCTCTCTCATAATGCCTCTCTCTGAAAATCCAGCCGTGGATGTGAAGCGTCCAGACAAGGTAATTTCCTGCGGAAGTCGGAGAAGAGGCGGGAGGGGGGTTTGGAGGGGGTGAGGGAAAGTGGTCTGGTCTGCGGGGGGGGGGGGGGGGGGTAAAGAGTTGAGATTAACGAGCCAAAGGGTAAAGTTGATTTCAGCGCTGTGGAGGAGAGACGAAGAAGGAAGTGCGAATCGGGAGGGTTTAGTGGATGGGCTCAGTGTGGGGCACAGGTGTTTTGGGCGGGGGTGCAGATGTGTGTCTGTCGTAGCGTCTCACACATCCTGGTGAGAGAGTCATAAGCAGCAGGAGGTAAAGGAGGGAAGAGATAATGGGGAGGATCGGGTGAAGATGGGGCAGGACGACATGGAGGATTAGGGCACGGCATGTTGAGAGGCCTCTGTTGTTCAACAGCATAGTTCACTTTAAGTCAATTAACTCTGCAGGAATGTGACAGTCAGAGAGGGACAGACAGTAGTGGAAAGTAATGAAGTGATTTACTTAAGTACGATTTTGAGGTACTTTATATTTCTACTCCACTACAGGGAAATATGGTACTTTTTACTTCAGTATATTTATCAGCCTTGACAGCTACTAGTTACTTTAACATTAACTAAGCATATAAAGACGTTTAATGATGTGACAACTCTTTGGTTAAAGTTCGGTGTTGTATGAAAAGATCATAGTTTGGGTTGAAACAAGTACTTTGTATATACTTAGTATTAGGGGACAATAATAACCGGTTAAGGTCAGGGAACTGTTCATGGCTTAAAGATGTCAAATTATCCAATATTTCACAAAAAAAAAGAAGATTATGAGTCCAAAGGTAAATACAGATTTGTGCAGCAAAAGTTAGATTTGTATTCTTTACAACCACATTAATCATCTCACGACCCCTCAAATATATCCTGTGATTCTTTGGAGGGGCCAGACCCCAATGTTGAGAGCCACTGGACTAAACTACCTAACTAGTAAAAAGTAGAAAGCAGCTACAACAATAACATGCTGCTTACACATTGAAGCATCAATCTCACAATTATGTGAGATTTATGTATATATTATTAATACATAAATACAATAAGGGACATTTTACTGCAGAACGAGTACTTTTACTTTTGATACTCGCTAACTGATCGCTGACTTGTAATGAAAGATGTTTACAAGATTGTATTCTAATTAAAGAATCTGAGTACTTCTTCAACCACTGGGTACGGAGAGTTGATGATGATGAAGCTGGTATCTGGTGGTGGGTGAAGAGGGGAAGATAAAGGTGACTGCTAATTATGTCCAGAATGAAAGAAAAACAAAGGAGACATCAAGAATGCGACAACAGAGACATTTAATTATAGGGACGGGGTCATGGGAGCAGGGTGGGGTGGACGGCTGCACACCGGGGGTCTGAGTCCACATCTCGTACTGTGTGTGTGTGTGTGTGTGTGTGTGTGTGTGTGTGTGTGTTTTACCTGAGGGCAGGAAGATGGATAATACCCGCAGACTTTGGAAATTCACAAATGATCCACCCTAAAGTCACGTCTGTCTCGCTCTCCTGTGTTTTGGACACCCCTTGATACAAAGAGATTGATCTTTCTTCTGTATTATTGTAAGCGAAGAATCGATCAATAACACAATAATCATGTTTGACACAAGGCTGCTTTTAATCATGAGTCTGTGGGGAGCCTCAGTGTCCATTTTATTTTATTCTTTAGTAGAATGGAAAATAGAAATATATTATACTTTCAGCTGTTTTCAGCATTCTAACACAACGTGAAACTGACGACATGGTTTCATATCTACGGCGCGTTGCCACTGGAATAGTAATGGCATTGTTACTGTGGTTACCTCCACCACTAATTTGCTGTGCAGGTGAGGAGGCCGTCCAGTCGGGCTCAGGCACAGCTGCTGCCATGACAACCGTTTGCATGTTTGTGTGTGTGTGTGTGTTCATGTGTGTTGTCTTTCGTGTTTGTAAATGTGCGAGTCTGTAATTACTTGAGCTTTCTGACGCTGAGAGTGAGAGTTGCCAGGTGCTCAAAGTCGACCAGTGCTCACCTGCAGACATTTGTTTAATTACTGTACATAGACTTTACTTAATGCCTCTGAGTTTGGACCTGCAGAGACGAGCGTAGTGTGAGGCAGTTGATTGTATATTAGGATTTATGCTGTTTAATTAGCATTAGGCCAAAATACATATAAGATTATCAGACACGTCAAAAAAACAGCTAAATAATAATGAAGTATTTAATAATAAAATAATAGTGTTAAAACTAATATAAAGATTTCTAATTTTCCTTTAAACTCCGGTTTGTAAAAAAACAAACAAGAGGGAAGCTTTTCATTTCCTCACTGTGAGTTGATAGCATGAATTAAAACTTTTAATTTAAAACGGGATCTCCCACCCTTAACTAATCACGGCTCTGGACGTAGATGGGCACTTCTCCTTATCATTAATGCATTAGGGAAATTGGAAATAGTCAGGGAGTGCAAACGTTGTCTGGTGAAAATAGGGGATGGATAAATGTTAAAGAACAAGACAAAAGAAAGAAAGGAAAGCGATTAAAAATGTAAGTGAGCTAAAAGATATGTAACTTAGATAAACTTAATTTAGCATAATACATTTTAATGTAATCATTTCCAAAGAAGTTTCAAAAACACATGTTATTTGTTATTAATTATAGGGAAAATAGAGACACTTCCAGTCACTTAATTCTAGTAAATTACTGGCACTGCAGGTAAGCTGAACATGAAACACAAGCTTACAATTCAACACATTCAATATCAGCAAAAGAGTCTCCAAAAAAAATTAATGAATATTTTCGTTTCTTTCAATGCAGTTATAATTGCTATTTTTATTATAACAATGTATCAAATGACAATGTGAAAAGATAGTATTACGTGAAATTACGTGGTTTATCTCTTGAATCTGTAGCTCCTCTTGGCTTCATGAAGCTTTGTGAGTTTCAACTCATTGTTCAGCCGTCTGGCTGCAACTTTACTGTTTTGTTTCACTCTAACCGGCTGTTTTAAAAGAATAAATACATAAATGAAGCTCTAAAAGCCACTGGTCACTACCTGCTCAGCTTCAAACAGTAGGCAGACAGAGTTAGCAGCTAGCTGGTGAACATAGAGCAGCATTTAGCAGCTAAAGAGACAGATATTTCTCTCTGAAGTTGGTGGAGACCAAAAACGTTTGTAAATAATTATATATATCTTTCCAAGAAACAGGAAACTTACAAACCCAAAAAATAAAGTGTTACCCATTCAGTTTGTGGCCTTCATAGCTGGTAGCTAACTTTAAATGATTAAAGCACCAAAGCCTGTTGTCTAAAATGATAAATGGCACATGTTGTCTACTACAATCTCCATTGTAGTATGTCGACTAAAATTTTCAGGGCTCAATCAAAGCATTGTGGCATATGGAAAAATAAAGATTAGCAATCCAGCCGGATAATATTGGATGCCTGTGTGTGTCTGAGTTGCGTATGCGTGTGTGTAAGTGTGTATGCATCAGTGTGTGAGCTCTGAGGGGAAATTCCTCTCTCAGGGCTGGGAGTTCTTCCTGTCGTAGAGCTGTGTTTGTACAGCCTGGCTTTGTCGGGATATCCTACCCTGCCCATGTCTGAGAGAGAGAGAGGGAGAGGGAGAGATGGAGGGATTGCAGGGGGGAGAGAGGGGCACCTACAGGGGCTGGGGGGGGGCTAGAGAGTAAGGAGTCAGGCTGAGAAACTGGAAGAGTGACAGAGGCAGTGGTGGAAGTTTATAAACCTTCATTAAATAGAATTTGACATGCCATGACAAATGTCTGCACAGGGGTTTGAACTAGCATCTAATCCAGAGTTTTACTGCTGTTAGAGTAATGTGAGGCTGGAGGCGAAGGGACAGACGACAAGACAGCAAGGGAGGGACGAGTCATCATAGGGACTAACTCTTGTTTTGATGTACTGTTTTTTGGGAAATCCCTTTTCTCTCCGGCCATGGCAGGCACAGACCATCTGCACATGTCATGACTGGCACCAATCAGAGTGAGAAGAACTGATAAAAAATGTGGTTGTTTCTGTGCAAGAGCCCTCTGAGTGGAAACAGTTTAGATGGAGAGAAACGGAGTAACATCCACTTCCACTCAAAGATACTTTCTCATTTGCTACAGTCGTGTTCTTCTAAACACAAACAGGTATCTGATTACTAGTCTGATTATCTGATAATTTGTTATACAAATCAATATTTGGACAGATTTAAAAGTTATAAAAACATATTAACTACATAAAGTCTCACACGGTATTACATATAACTGTAAACAGTTATTTGAGAGAATGTGCAGCGTTTAAACAGGATACTAGACTGTATATTTCTCCATTAAATAGTCAAACAAGCTATAACTGCACCAGAGTTCAATCCAATGTCCTCTTTCCATCTTTTCAGTGAGTGAAAATCACGTTGGATACTTTTCCACTGGAACCCTTTTGGATTTGTCAAACACAGGTGTAACTAATTAACTAATTATACATGTCTGCATTGCATTGCCTTAATTGCTGGAACAGAGCACATCAGTAATGTTATTAGTTCCACCTGTGCTTCCTGCTATGAGAAGTCAAATTGTCTTCTGTATTCTGTCCACTGAAATGGTCAATAAATAATTTTCATTTGGAAACAATAATGAAACAAGAGGGCTCTGATGCTATCAAGGCTATCGTGATTAAGTTTGGTAATATAAAAAGTGTGAACAACTGGCCCTGTCAGAGTCATTCATTCTCAATGTTAAAAAGGTTTTCCGTTTTAATTTCATGGGGGCAAGTCATTGTAAAATTCAAATCATACTTTATCAGGAAAAGAAGACAATACATGTTTTTAGAAGGACTTTTGTCCCCTGCTGGACCACACACACACACACACACACACACACACACACACACACACACACACACACACACACACACACACACACACACACGTGTATACAGTACGCACATTCCCATGATGTCATTTCCCTGCTGTCATCACTTTGGCCATTATCTCCACAAATGGCCCAAATAACACTGCAATTTCGTTTGAGTCAGACGGAGGTAAAAATATCCCTCCATCAATGACTTTGATGTTATCAGCTTCTTCTTAGTGATGTTTACTGTTTAAATGTTCCTCTCTGTGCATGTCCACTTTGCCTCTAATGGCCACAGGTCTCTCTGATGTCACAGACTTTGTGATTGCAAAACAAATTGCTTTGTTGTCCGTGTGAATGTGAGAGTGTTCTGGAAAGGTTGTCAGGAAGGGTTTATTGTGGGTGATTCTCCTCATCTTTTTACTCACATATTCCGAGTCATATCAGCGGTTGTTGTTGTGATTTTAACTTGGTAAACGTGGTTAGTTTGACCCCTCCGGGCTGCCATACAGAACCACCAATCTCAGCAACAGGGCTTACCATGGATACGCCCTTCCTGTTTTAATGACAATATCATAACTTACCTGGCTGCGTGCACTTGTGGGTGCAGAGGTGAGGGTGTGAGGGAGGGCTGAATGAGAGAGAACAAAAGAAAAGCAAGAGGCTCTGGACTTCCCCCAGGTCTTAACCTGCCATAACAGTTGGTAGTAGGAGGGAGAGGCACATACGGTGGATGGAAGGAAGGGTGAGGGAAGAGGGAGGGCGATTGGAAAGATGATAAGGCTAAGAGGTCTGTGAGCAGTTCAACGGTGAGGTAATGCTGTGTGTGCATTTTGTTGTAGTGGTTCATCATAAAAAATAAAAAAATCGCTCAGACTTTACGCAGTGTCGAGCTGAAGACTACAAGATTGAAAATGTAAAGAAAAATCTGGGGCGTGTGGAGTTAGAAAGACGATAGTTTGCAATTTTTTTTCGGGGGGGGTAATGGAGGCACCAGCCAGGTTTTGACAAGGAAGAGGAAGCTGTGGATTAATATAGACAATATCTCTGGGTTTGCTGTATCGATTTTGATCTATTTAGAGATTGACATGGTGCTAAATGCTTAATCGGCATAATAGGCCGACTCGTTTAAGGATTTAACCAGTGTATTGTTACCCTGTACCATAACGTATTGACTAGGTGGGTCCCTCACAGTTTAGATGTAAGAGTTGTTATCAGTTCTACCAAAGAGATGTTTTCGCTCTAAATAGTTCTGATTAATTTATGTAATTGTTTGAGGCCCAAAGAGGTCAAATTAAACATTTCCAAAAAAAATCTGACAAATTAATGCAAATTTGTCTACTAGAATATAATTTTTTCTTATACCACATTAATCATTTCACGACCCTTAGGTTGGGAACCACTGGACTTCCTCATCTGACTGTTTATGTAGTTAAAACAACTACAACAGTAACATATTTTACCTCTGATGCATAAAGCACACTTTAAAGTATCTGAATACTTCTTAAAACCTCTGATTCTGTAGAACTAATGTGATTGTAATGGACTGCAGCGTCTCACAGTATAACGATGTAAATCATGAATATTAAACACTACTTCAGGTGAGAGATGTAATGACTCCAGCTGGTCCATCTGTGGGCTACCGGCTATCTGCCGGCCTTAATGAAGCGGCTGCGAGCCCTTTGCAACCCAGCACATCTCATTAGCTCCATGACTTGTGTGTGTGTGTGTATGTGGGTGTTCTTCCCCTTCAACCTTTTAAAATCACCTTTTGTGATCTCTCTTGTATCACGCCATCTTTTGTTGCACCTTCCTCTGACCTATTTGCTCTTCATTTCTGAAAATCTGACAAACTCCAGGAGTCTCACGAATCGTTACTGCTCCACAGTTGCATTTCTCCTCTACCTTTCTTTGACCTTTTTCTTTACATACGCCCGACATAATTAGTCTTTCTACCCCTTTTCTCAGTCATTTTCTCCTTCTGTACAGTCGCTTTTCCTCCCATCTCAACATCTGTTGCAGTACAGATATACTGGATGTACCTCCACTTGGAACGAATCCCTGACTCAGTGTTTTCCACTTCACCAATTATCTCCCCCCTAACATTTTGCACCCTCACTGCAGCCCTTCATCTTCTCTTCTCCCAGCATGGCACCTCTAGCTAACAGTAGCGCTGCTGCCGACCTCCTGCCTTTAACCTCCCTCCGAATCCCTCGCTCACCTCCTGTGCCCATCACCTGCTTCCTATACAGTGTCTATCTCCCTCCCTCAGTCAGATTCATCTCCTCCCACTCACCCCCCCCCCCCCCCCCCCCCTTCTGCCAGGTTGCGCCCTCGCAGCAGAGACGTGACTACACATCCATGTAGCCCTTTAGTTTAGGAGGAACCTTACCCACAATGCGCACGGTGGAGGGATTTGCATGACAGGCGCTGGTGCGTTTCACAGAAGGAGGAATGGATGGATGGAGAGAGACAGAGAGTTGTAGAGGGAAAGTGTTGGTCTGAATTATTCATTGGTCTATAAGATGAGCGAATGCATCAGAAAAGAGAAAAGCAGAAGAAAAAAACACCTGTCCTCTGTTACCTCTCCAGAGTGTGATATCTCTGGAAGCTGAAAGTCATCATTTGAAGATGTCCAGCTTATGACCGACTCCTCTGCTTGTGTAATGCACTTTATATAGGCTGAGTCTATCTTTACATAAGGCTATGCATTTCAATAAAATATCAGGATTTAGTCAAATTGTAAATGCTGCAGGCAATGCTACCAGGATTAACCTGCATTCAGAAGTACGGGACACACAGACTCATCATACCTGCTCCAAGAGTGTATTTTTTAAATTGGACTGTTGTTTTTTTGGATGTCCTCTCTGCCCACACTGAGCCGACGGCCCGTCTCGCTCTCTGCATGGCTGCGGGTTGAGGTTTTCTTGAATCAGCACCCGGCTGCAGCCTTGACTTCTTCAGGCAGTGAATCACTTCTGCTTTTTATTCAAGGCTCAGGCAACGATCGAAACACACAAACACTTTCCACAGCGGTGGAATGAAACTACATTTAATCAAGTACTGCACTCGAGAACAGTTTTGATGCCATCATACTTTACATGAGTATCTATACATTTAACTCTACTTTATACTTCTACTACACTTCATTTATTTCACTGCTGTAGTTACCTTTCAGATTAAAATGTTACAACATATAATCAGTTTGTAATATATGATCCATATGTACAGATGATAGTATGATGTAAGCTGTTAAAATTAGCTTCATGTTAATGTGTATCAGTATTGTGTTCACATGTTAATGCATCACTACAAATACGATAAATATAACACTTTCTTTTGCTGCTAATGATTGTACACTTTAGTCTAATAATACTAGTGATCTAAGTAATTATTACTTGAAATAAAATAACAGATCTCTATACTTCTTCCACCACTTATTTAAATGCTTTATTTTAATCCTTTTACATTGAAGGACATTATGTAGAGAGAACAGGAGAGGTCATATACACCCACGAACAGAATCAAATATCAGTATCAGTAATCGACAGTCATGTCCTAGCAGACGGATATTTGCAACCAGGAACTGGTACTTCAGTTACTCGGAAAAGGTTCATCCATGTAAAAAAATCCAGCTCATCTCTCTGTTAAAGACTTATCTTTGGCCTCCATCAACAAAAACCAGAGAATACATTGTTGTTGATTAAAGTGTATATTTGTGGCACACGTTGAACAGATTCTCTCTGTGTTTTCTTCACAGAAGTCCTTCTCTTTGGTGTTGGAGGCTCTGGACTATGACAACGACACGTCAGAATCAGGTGAAGCTGCAGTGTGTGTGTTTGTGTGTCTGCATGCCTTTCTAACCACGTGTCGATGTTTTGAATGTGCATATGATTATCTCCTCCTTCTTAGACAAATTCTGCTTGTTTTGAAGTTTGAAGGCTACTAAGCCAAAGTGTATAACAGCTATGTAAGTTCTAAAACGTCATGATTTTCTGGATGATTAAAACCAGATACTGCCATCTATCTATGTTTGGTCAATCTGGTCAAAAAGGGAACCTAAGTTAAACTACTTAGCTTTTAGCATGACTAGTTGGTCCTTTATGATTGTATTTAGCCTTAATGATGTGAAATAATACATCAGTTTAGAGATTAGCTTTAGCTACGGCTAGCTCTCACCGCACCTCGGCTATAGCTTCAACTAGCCGGAGTCACCGTGGTTTGGTTTTTAAGCCGTTTTGTAGTTTTTGGAATTTCACGGGGGTTTTTTTGGGGGGGGGGTTGTATTTCTTTTAATTAAACATTTCAAAAGAAAATGTCAAAATAACTCAATTTGGACCAAATAAGTAGTAACTGTGTTTTGGTTTTGGAGGGCAGTATACTAACTTTTCTTTAAATTGAATTGTCAACAAGCAACATTTCCATAGAGGCAAACAAATCACAAGCGCTTGTTTACGAGTGTGCGTTGTTCAACATGGTGAAACAATGGGAACATATCCTAGAAGGTCTTTTAACCAGACCCTTTAATTTCCTGCTCTCCTTGTTGTTTCTCCTCATAATCAGGAAAAGCTCCATGACGGAGAATGTGAGCTGCATGCTATAAAAAGCACAACACCCACACACATACACACACATACATGGAGACAGATGTTCCTGTGCCTTCCTCATTCCTGTCATACCACAGTCCTCTCTTTCATCCCACCATCCTCTACCTCCCTCTCAGCCAGTCGTATCCAAAAGATCCAAAAGATGGCTGAGATAATGAGAAACTGGGAACCATCGTTCTCCCTCTCTGTGTTCGTCTTTCCTGTCCTCTCCTTTCCTCTCCTTTCCTCTGCCCTCCAGCGCTGCTCTTATATCTTGTTTGCATTATCTGTCGTTTCCACCTGAGCTCCTGACAGCCTTTACATTGGGTCTAAAGCCGTTCACTAGGCTGGCAGCTTAGCTCTGCCCAAACAGAGGCGTCCTGTAGCAGTCTGTCTGGACTTATCAGGACCTGCTGCTAATCAGAGAGGATTACCGAGCACAACTGTACCTTCTGAAACCGTCCTTGGTGAGAAAATATGATGTCCTATGAGCACCGACAGTATGACCTTCATTGAGTTTTGTTTAAATAACATTAAGCTAGTGTTAATGTGCAGGGGCGTACCTTGATTTAATAAAATATGATTCTAGTTTTTCAACTTATTTTCACAGCTTTGGTCTTCATTTTTAATGGTTATGATAACATTTTACTAAACAAAGTAATTGCTAGATCTGAGAACACGTAAGAAACACAAGTTGTCAATCAGATTGTAAACAGCCAGATTATCGAAACCCCTTCATTTAGAAGTTGGTAATAATCCCTCATTGCACACAACAAATGTGTACACAACGCTATATTAAGTGGGTTGAACCAGGATGTCGGTCAATAATATCTCACGTTGTCTCCCATAAAACTTTGGCTGATGTGGGGCCCACTTCACCAAAGTGATGTGTGAGCGCTGTTTCTTTTGGTTCTATTTGCATGTATTCTCAGTTGCCAATTCATCAGGTACACCAAAAGATAAAATGAGTGCAGTCTAGCACAACAGTCCTGCAATAAAACAAAGTTTTTGTGAGGTGTTGATTCAACTTTATGATCATTTTGGAGGATGTTGTTTGGGATGCGGTTGAACTGTAATCAATTATATAGGGAGGACTTTCTGTTTACATCAATGATATAAATGGGATGGACAAAGCAAGATACTAAAAGATGTGAGAAAGTGGCAATAACATGTAAGTGTCTAAACAGTATATTACCATTGTGGTACTTATCTTGAGTAGTGAAACATGTCAAAATGAGCAAGAGGAAATCATTTCATGGAGTAAATCCATGAGTAAATCACATCTTGCATGGGGGAAAATGGGGAAATGGGCCCCCGGAGGTTTGTTTTAAACCTGTCTGATCTCTAGTATTTCTTGCTCCGTCTGACTTCTTTTCAGCAATGTCACCACGTTTAGATCTCAGCATTGAAAGGTACCACGTACATTATTGGAGTTTTTGCTAGCATTCGTCCTGTTTTTCTTTGTGTCTGTTGACATATTGCTACATTTCTCGGCACATTCACACCACCAACTGTCGATAAGTGGAAAAGCTAGAAACCCTATGCTTCAAAGTATGACCCTCTGCGCACCCCTCTAGCCTCCTCCTTTACTCCCGCCATAACTACGGCCAGGTAGAGCGTCATAGTTTGACACGTAGCACTGCTGACCAAGATGCTGTGTTTGACAGCTTGGGAGTGAGTACGGGCTGCGTGCACAAGATGAAATCAATGCACTCTTTGCTAGTGGTCAAAAACCTCCACACATACTTTTAACTTTGCTAATAAACCAGCATTTTCTTAAAACAGCAGCAGTTTCATTGTTTCTTTTCTATCGTCTGGTGGCATATTTATAGGGTCATTTTGAGTCCAGATTTGCTGCTGTGTTCATCCGTGTGATTCAACAACAGCCACAAAATTGCCACCCCCGCTGGCGAGAAAGTGAAATTCAATAGAAGAATCCTAATCGAGACGAGCTTTTCTATAAAAATTCAAGACACATGTTCGGACTTAGTGTTTTTATCCAGATTAGAATAATTTCCTTGGAACATCTTATAACAGAAGCAAAAACAAAAACTGGACCGCTCTGAGAATTACCCACATAAATCAAATATAAGGGAGACACAAACACCACACAGCTGATCTGTTGGCTTCCATAGATCTACTGTATTGATTTCTCGGTTCTGGCGATGTGGAATAACAAGTCAAAAGGAGGCGTTTTCTCTCCTGCAGTGTTTTCTCAGCCACTGCCAAGGGCAGGCACTTCACAGCTAGCAGCAGGCAGCGGGGGACAATCACCAGAGGCCAGAGAAAGTGATTTAAGTGTTATGCTACCTGCAGACACAATCTCTGTGTGTCCGTCCGCTGCTTATATTGTCTTTGCTTTTCAGGAAAGTGCCACTTCAACAGGGCTTCTTGTTGCTGCTGGTTTTCGCCAGCTAATATTTGAGTTTTTCGCCATCTTTCTCTCTACTTGTGCTCACTTGCTGTTGTCCCATCTAATCACATTAGAGAGGAAATCACACTCTGTTTTACACCTTCCCTGCTGTGTCGGCTGATAATGTGGTTATTTTTTTCTTCTTCTCTCCTCTGCTGTTCTCTGGCAGAGAAATTACGGTGACGATGACATTAGCTCTTTGACATGCCAGAGTCATAAAATAGTGAAAACCCCACAAAGCACTGCAGTAGTGTAATGAGCGTGGAGTGGAGGAACGGGACAACGGCTGAGTTAACACAGCGCTCAGTGTCGGCTCTGTTCTCAATCCTCTCTTACTCTCTTAAACACACAGTCATGCCCAAAAACACACACACGGACAAACACATTCACAGCGGCCACTATGTGATTCTGTTTTCATTCCTTTGTGTCAAACTACGGTGAGCTCATCTCCCCATCAGGCAGTTTGCTGTGTGTGTGCGCTAATAGCTACCTCCCTTCCTCTTTGACTCTGTTTGCCTCTGTCACACGCACACGCACACGCACACACACACACGCACACACACGCACACACACGCACACACACACACACACACACGCACACGCAATGTACACCCTTCCTCTCTCCATCGCTGACTTACATATACTTCCAACAAGGCTTCTTTTTCTGCTTTATTATCTCACAATCTTTCCCATTATCCACAATCTCTTAAATACACACATGCATAGATTGAGACACACACATACTTACGCACACACACACACATATTCTCAGTGCTTTGTGTGTGTTAATACCCTGTCAGAGGAGATAATAACTGAGTTGGGGATGACAGTGCCTCTGGGAAATCCCCTCCGGGGGTCAGGAGCAGCAGCCGCTGCCCCAGCGCTGCCCCAGCGCTGCCCCAGCGCTGCCCCGGGCCTCGTCTGGTCCTCTCTCGTGTTCAGGCCGCCCTCTCTCTGTTCTCTGCAGACCCCGACCCCTTTTCTCTGGTCTTATAGTCTGCTCCTTGTCTGCATCAGCCTTGATGCTGATGAATGTACCTGGATTCACCTAAACCAAAACACACATATTTGAAAATGCATCTTGCTCTTCATTTTGACCTGTCCTCAGCAACATTGCTCTATTCCAAAAAAACAAACAAAATGCCAGCTTCACATTATTATGTAGATGAGAAAGAAGCTCTTTTGAAGACACAGGCATTTGATTGTCATGTGATTGCTTGCTTAAAAAAGCTGTGAATGCCAAGTGGCAACTTTATAGCTGCACTATATGTAATGTTTAAGGGGTGACAAACCACTCTGAGTATTACCAACCCACTCTGCTGTTCCCCTCGGGTCCTTTAAGCATCTCGTTTTAGTTTTAGTTTTATGACAAACAACTTAACTGTTCTGGTTTAGTACAAACACGCTCATCAGTGTTGTTTCCTGCAGCAAGGAGCTGTTTTTTAAATTCCAAGTGTACAATACTTGCTCAGCACCAAACAGGAGACATGCAAAGTTTGCAACTAGCTGGTGAAGAGTGGGGCA
Organism: Pholis gunnellus; assembly: GCF_910591455.1. Lineage (NCBI taxonomy): Eukaryota > Metazoa > Chordata > Actinopteri > Perciformes > Pholidae > Pholis > Pholis gunnellus. The sequence goes on from NC_136535.1 coordinate 13,836,110, forward strand.
TTTAGCATATGAAAGCCAGATATTTCTCTCAAGAGTTGAGCTAAAAGGAGAGGGAGTAAAGGGCAGAAACTTTACGCCCCAATGAATGTTGAACTTCTGAATGTGTAACAACTTAATATGGTGTTAATATGTCAGTGTTGTGCTTACAGCTTGGTCTGCTGCAAGTTTAAGCATTTCTTCTCTCACAATATCAAGTAATGTGTCCTACTCTAAATCTTTCCTTCTTCCTCACTCCCTCAGGTCAGTTGATTGAGCGAGTCCTCCTCTCCTCCATGTTGAATCCTGGTGAACAGTGGCAGACGTACCGTCACCACGGACAACCTCTCAGTCTGGATTACCGGCTTCGCTTCCGCTGTGATTCAAATTACTACGGACCTTTCTGCAACAAGTTCTGCAGGGCCCGCGATGACTTCTTCGGTCACTTCAACTGTGACCCCAGCGGCTCCAAGGTCTGCATGGAGGGCTGGACGGGGCCAGAGTGCAAAGGAGGTGAGAGAAGAAATTTAAATCTGAGGTGTGTTACAGTACACGGCACAATATATCCTGCATAACCCTAATACAACCACAACTAGTTGTTTTTACACTTCAGTTTGTGTCAAATTAAATACATTTTATATATATATATGAGCTTTAAAGGAGCTGCATGGTGGACAGATTTTGTTTACCTTTGGACAGAGCCAAGCTAGCTGTTTCCTCCTGTTTTCTGTCATATTCACTGTACAAACATCAAAGTGGTGTCAATTTTTTTTATCTAACTCTCGACAAGAAAGCTGAGTGCATGTCCCGAAATGTCAAACTATTCCTTTAACACCATTTCTGCATCATCTTGTTGCATTGTAGTGCAATTGGTTAATGAGCTATCTGACCAAAATAAATGCAGACGGGATGTTTATTATGATGGACAACTCACACATGTTTTAAATCTGCCTGGAATGGTAGAAAAATTAATTCAAATTTGTAAAACACAACAGCATAGTTTTCATAACACTCAGCTGTGATATAACGTCATGAATATATTAATATAGCTCATTGAAAAACAACAAATGTGGCCCAAAGTGCTTTACAGGGAAATTGACAATACAATTAAACATACTGAAATGAAACTAAATGGCTTAATAAGCGTAACACACAACAATCAAGCCATTATGTAGTGGCATTAGTAATGGGGGGATTTGAAAGTGTTCATATATGGTGGAGACCTGTAATGTGTTCCACAAACAACAACGTGTGTGGGATTTGAAGTTAATGGACATTAATGGAAAACAAACATTGTAACGGTTCTTTATTCAGGTTTCTGCTCAGTCATTTATATAAAAAAGCTTCACAGGTTGTGCTTGCTTATTGAGTTTCATGTAAAATGTTACATATACTGTATATATTTGGGGAAAATGTTTGCTGCTAGAAAATATTCAGCTAATATTTTCCTCAGGATGACTTGAGGCCACTGGTGAGAAAAAACTGAAAATGTTTTTGCTTTCCATTTATTTTCCTACTATCCCTGGAGGGGGTTTCCTCTGTAGTGATCCTCCCCAAGGTTTGTTAAAAGGTTTTGCCGTGAGGGTGTCCGTTCTGAATTTGACCTCTGAATCCTTTAAAAACTGTTATTGTGATTAAGTGCTGTCAAAATATGCTTGACCGATGAACCAGTGTCATCAGCTTTAATTACTAGATGTGTTGTTTTGGATTCTCTCATACACATGCATGTACTAAGCCTAAAATCAACAAACAGCCCATTGACCAAGTAACGATCGGCCTCATAAGTGTCCTCACTTTTCAAAACTCTTTCGGCCTCTTAAAACTCTGCTGTACATCAGTAATATGCATCAGTTAGCTTCAGTGTGTGTGTGTGTGTGTGTGTGTGTGTGGGGATTATTCTCTCGTCGGTGACTCATCAGCTGGATGACCTCGCTGCGTAACCTCGGAGTGCTGCCATCGTGTTGCGATGGTAAAAATTAATGGAGGAAACCAGAGTGGAAACCATTGGAACCCTGAAGGACACGCGGCTAGTTTACGGACATCCTGCGGCCTTGCCCATCCCTCCGCTGTCTCACTAAATGTGACTTCCTCCTCAGCAGGTCGCTGATTGGACTGCAGAGGTGCAGGAAGTCTGGAAAAATTAGCCAAGGTCCCTCTGTTACCCCCTGCAGGTTACTGACGATGACGAAGTCAAGGGAGTTTTGTCTTGAGTTCTCCATCTGGAAATTTTGAGTAGCTGAACTGTTCAAGTAAATAATCTCACATATATTGAAGTAATATTGAGATTTCGTCGAGGTGATGATCTGGCAGTGATCCAGATCTATTCAGTGTAGATTGCAGGCTTTAATGCCCAGTGACTCAACTGAACGTCACCGTTTCATAGTAACTGTTTCTCTAGTCTCTAATAATTCCCTTTTTGTGTGTTTTGTTTACAGCGGTGTGCAGGCAGGGGTGTCATCAGACCCACGGCTCCTGCACTGCACCTGCAGAATGCAAGTAAGTCCAAGGAACGCGTAATGAAATGTAGTAATTTCAACTGTAGGCACGAGCATAGCAGACACCAGGGCTGAATGATATGTCATTTCAGAATCAATGCCATGATGTACAAAGTAATTTCTACATATTTGTGTCTGGATTTGTGTCTGACATGCTGCAGCAGTAGGTTTGTGATTGCTTGACTCATTTCCTCTTGCCACGCTTCGCTTTCTCTGACTTGCATCAGAGTCATTCTGAAGCTTATATGACATAGTGTGATTATCATGCACTGATGGACTATTTCCACTCTGAAATCACTGCAGTCATTACTGGAGCGACTTTCTTCACAAACTGAACTACTGAAGTTAAAAGCTGCATATAATCTGTGAAATTATGTATTTTAGGAACACAAATGTTTCCAGTCTAGATCTGCCGTAGCAGAAATCAGAGCAAGTTACGAAGCATGCACATAAAATGACTAAAGGCACTGGTTCAGAACGGCTACTATCAATCATATGAAGGTGATACGAGCAAACGATTCTTTGCTCTTCCTCTTCAGGTGTCATTATGGCTGGAAGGGCCCTCTGTGTGACCAGTGTGTAACGTTCCCCGGCTGTGTGTACGGAAGCTGCAGCGAGCCCTGGCAGTGTGTGTGCGACGTCAACTGGGGAGGACTGCTGTGTGACAAAGGTCAGATATGAGACATGGGTTGAAAGTTTTGAAGTAAGAATTATTAATATGTTTCCTTCTTCTGATTAATTCAACATCCCAAACAGACAAAAACTACCAATGTTTTTGTCGACCCAATAATACTATGTGATGAAAAACTGAAAAAAATGTATACTAAGATAAGTGAAAAATCCCAGCTGACAATCAGACCAAACTCACTAGCACCCAATGTGGTGATCCTAATTGGTTTTTATTTTACTGTTAGCATTTAATAGAAACACTGTTTTCCACAACGAAACTCAATAAGTACAGAACTGTGTCATCCACGTAAAGATGAAAGAGGTTTGCATACAATAGTATGTTTGTGTGTGTGTGTGTGTGTGTGTGTGTCAGAGAGAGACAGAGAGAGAAACATTGTGTGTGCAGTATATTAGTTTGTCAGGCGTGGTTCTTCACACACCTTCCCATGCATGGTGTACTGGTCACTCAGAGGATCACTCTGCATGAGATAAGACAGCTCCTTTAGGGCTTCACTCTCTATACTGTAACTTTTCCCACCAGACTGTAGCAAAGTTCCTCCTTTATTGTCCCAGAATATAACAGCACACCTCCCACCTCTGTACCAGTGTGGGAGCTGGGATACGGGAGCCCACGGGACGGTGTATTGTGCAGAGGAAAGGCGATAGCCTTGGGTAAGGTGAATGTGAGCGGGGATGGGCTCTTAGCTAGGTGGGGTCCTAAGATGTTTCTGTGTCTTCCGAAAGAGCTGTTGTGAGACAAAGAGACTATGGGCATGGAGGAGATCATGACAGAAAGCTTTAATCAGCTTCAACACCGGAGACAACAAGCCCTGCAGCTACTGGCCTGCACAGTCAGCACACAGAGCCTGGACGTGGACTTCAGCCTCTGTGCAGTGTGTTTGTGTGTGTGTGTGTGTGTGTGTGTGTTTGTGTGTTTGTGTGTGCGTCAAACTGAAGTGAAGCTGGATCCATCTTCATCCAAATTTGTGTATCTTTTGTTGCCTTTATACTTATTTTATGCTGTTTGGAGCGGTGAACTGAAATATAAACATATATTATAAATATTGCATACTTTAAAATCATACTTTTTTATGACTTCAGATCTGAACTACTGTGGCACCCACCAGCCCTGTAAGAACGGCGGGACCTGCACCAACACGGAGCCAAATGAGTACCACTGTGAGTGCCGGGAAGGTTTCAGAGGACGCAACTGTGACATTGGTGAGTTTGTCTTCACCTTACAGCCACTGTACCAGAAAACTAATTATTCAAATACTGTATGTGGATACAGAAGATAGGAAATGTGAAATGACATCCTGGTTGTTTGTTTACTCAAATGAAAGAGATGCTCATGCAAAAAATGTGATAACATTATGTGGCACAGGTCAAATTCAGCATGTGAAGTATATAAAAATTACTAATGCAAAAATAACTTTATAGACACAAAATATAGGCAAAAATAAATAATATATGTGCAGGGCCTTTACATTTTAAGTAGAGGTAGACACGCTCATCCCAACCAAAGCATGAAGGTGCTGAGCCAGAAGTGGGCAGATCATGAAATACATAAATTCACATCTCACACACTGCGGTGCTCCAACGTCCACTTATTTATTACACCGAGACGTTTCGAGCAAAGCTGCTCTTAATCAGACTAAAGCTGACCATTTTAGAAATAGTCATGATATATATATTATGATGCAATCATGTGACCCGGGTGTCTGAAGTGACATAGAAAAAGCATACATTGCATAGTAGAAACACACCTCTATACACATCTGCACATTATGTATCTATCACACCCGCGTTTATGTACATAAACATAGATGCATACATGGTGTACATCGCTCTACATTCATAAAGTACCAAGTTCTACAGTGTAAGGTGACACTCAATGAACATTCCTGGAAAAAACTGTAAATATATATTTGCAAAAATATATTACGAGGAAGTCAAATCACATCCTAACGTGTCTTTTCATCATCCTCTCCTCTCGTCAGTGGAGCATGCGTGTTTGTCGTCGCCGTGTATGAACGGAGCCACCTGTGTGGAAGACCCAACGGGCTTCAGCTGTACTTGTACCGACGACTGGACCGGACACACCTGCGCTGACGGTGATTGACAACGCTACACACACACACACACACACACACCACAGATGCTCATCACACACACAACACTGAGCTGAGGGGCTGGGCAGTGTGAGATTGTCTGTGATTGGCAGTTATTGGATGAAAGCCAGTCAGTTACTCTAATCAATCAAACAGAGGAAGCTAAATTAGCCTGAACACAAACTGCAATCAGTGGTCTGTCTCGCCCCGTTTCTGGCTTTGTGTGTGTGCGTGAACAGTATTTACACTGCCAAGAAAAGGTGAGTTGGAGCATCTTTAATCAACTCTGTTGATTGACTGTAAAAAGAAGTGAAACTGTGTGTTGATTGTATTTTTGAATCAAGGGCTCATTGTCTAGTGTTCCTCGTTCAGACATGATGTCCTGCAAAGTACATCCAGACTTTGATCCAAATGTGGTGGATTAGAGTTCACAAATGTCAGCAGAGTGCGTCACCTGATCAGACAGGTGTGGCTGCAGCACTGTTGTAAGAGTGGGCTCCCATGTCCACATATTAAAGTGTTGAGTAAAACGAGAAAAACACTGAAGCCCAAATTGCTCCTGATGCAATTAGAAACAATAGAAAAATTACTAGATCTGAAACACAAAGCAGATCCTGATAACAAGGAAGCTACACAAGATGAGAACAAAAGTACAAAAGTTACAAGACTAGCATGCATCAATCACTAGTCTTCTTCCTTGTCGAACTACTCAGTGAATAGCAGCAGCCTTTAATCCCACATGTGAGAATTTGTGCGGCGACATCCTGTTCCCTCGTGATGTGCGTTCATGGGAAAACAATGTTGTTTTGGGACCAAAGTGTCTGCCAAATAAATGTAATGTTATCAGATTGTGTTTGCTCAGCGAGGAAAGTGAGACCAATGCTAAACATTAAGACAATACACACTTGTGTTTAGAACAGGAATGCTATGTTGTTGTTGTTGTTGGCGTTTGTCCTCATCAGTTGTGGTGACATTAGTTTGCTGTACAGTTGCCTGATGTTTCTCCTAAAAATATCCAATACTCGACCGTCTAACTTTGGCCATTACGAAGACTCTGCAACCAGTAACACCAGCTGCCCATAGAAGACAAAGCAATTCTCAGCCACAAAAATGACATTATAGCATGCGATCTGTTCCAAGAAACTTGAACCGCTGTTATACCACATGAGGAACACAGAGCAATTAAGATTTTATTTTGCATCACAGAACTCACAAAGAGTCCTCAGTGTTTATCTTCCGATCGGTGTTTATTTATGTGCACTTTAGTCACTGTCGGTTTTCTGCACTAACCTGAATTCTTCACAGTCACGTAAACAAATAACATGGTTTCTGTGATCAGCGTAAAAGATCTGAGAAACTTAACACAACTAGATTTCTGCCAAAGAAACCTGGTCTCTTGGCCATGTAATGCAAGCACGGGGTTTTATAAGAGTGCAAGAAGAAGACTTAAGACAGAGAAAATAAAGATATATATAGAAGGGTGGTAGGATGAAATAAATAATCATTAATGATAGTGGTGCATCCTTGCATTAAAAATGATTTAATTAAGTTTGACTAAAATAATGATGAAAATTGAAGCAACAAAGATATCCTGACTTTTAATGGAAAGTATGAGTCATGCTCAGAAACACCGGATCATACATTTCCCATGATCCCGATCTCGTAATCCGAGCTATTTTGGATGAAATTGTCGGGGTTCCACATCCACAGAAGAGCGTACACTGCTTTTTTTTCACAGGCTAAGTAGTAAACTTAATTACGAATAAAGTGACCATTCAGTGTAAAAACAACAAAAGTGGAATGTCCCTTTTTAAAGTAGCCTCTAGAAGTCAAAGTCAACTTCTACAGACACATTTGTAAACATCTTCAGTTGGAGGAATATTTTTAAAGACATGCATTGAGTCACAAAGTTTGATCTGTCCACATCTCGATCCCCGAATCACACTTTATTACATTTTGCAGCATCCGTCACACCATGTACGATCTCCCACTTCCATGTTTTCAAACGTGGGTAAAGGTCAAACATGATTTTGGCCGCTAACTAACAACTGAGCTGTCACAACCGCCAGTCATGGGCTCGATCCTGTGGTCTGTCCGTGTGTGTGTGTGTGTGTGTGTGTGTGTGTGTGATAGACTTGTGTAAACAGCAGGTTTGAGCTGTGTGTGTGTGTGTGGCTACAGGTGCGATTGGACCGCACAGGTTATGGTCTGTCAGAGCTGCGTGTGTAAACAAGGGTTCCACGTCTTCTGCTTTCACCTCGATCAGGAGAAACAACGCTGGCATGTCAACACTTTTATTACACAGAGAGAGAGAGAGTAAGAGGAGAGAGGGACAAACAGAGGAATAAAGCACTCGTTTATTTTTGCTCTTGTTATTTGTTGTTGGCTTGATTAACTGTCCATCTATCTCTGTCTCTGTGTGTGTTGTGGGGGTCTCTCTGGGGAATACACAGTGAGAGGATTGTCAGACTTGCAGAGAATGACAACCATAACCACAACACAGCTCTGCTTACAGACTTAGATTTATGTATGTAACCGATCTTAATTAAAGGCTTCTATGTTTGTTATGAATTCCTCGTCTAGTTTTGGGAGACGTGCTGCTAGCTTGGCTGGGTTATTATTGGAGTCAGGGTTCGGGAGGATTGAAAGCGGTTGTTCTGCAGGGTTAGATATGACAAAAGGTTATGAGACAGAGAGCCCTTGACTAAAAGATGTATAGCACAGAGGGAAAAACTATGATGGCACGACTGCACAAATATGCAATGTGTAATAGGAAGTCATGCATGGTTAACCCCTAATATGAGAGCATCTCTCTGTCTGTTTGTGCTCCTCACATTTCTTTATCTGTTTTTAATTCCTCCTCACAGGAGTGGAATCAGGCATGGCAGCCCCATTTTTCTATTAACCCCTTGTCCCTTTTTCCCCACCATCATGCTTCCCTTTATTTAAATTACCTCTTTCCTCCCTCCTCTCTGGGAAAGGTTTGAGGCGACAGCCATGTCCGCGCAGCAGATGATTTCTTTATCACTGTTTGCACAGAAACCAGAGCAGCAGAAAAGAGAATGAAAACACGGACCGCTAAAGCATCCGCATACCAATGCCACAGTTCAGATCACACATGTCCACACGGTGGCATCACACAGACCCATTGAGACACAAAATGTCTCTTTGATATTCACACACACACACACACACACACACACACACACACACACACACACACACACACTCACACAAATTCCCATTACACACTCCAGTTGTTCATGTGCCATATTTTCTCTTCCCAGCTGTGAGGCAGTGTGATCGGAGCCCCTGTGGCCGTGGAGCAACATGTCAGGAGGCTCCTGGAGGTTACCGGTGCCTCTGCCCGCCTGGATGGACCGGCAGGACGTGCCAGCTGGGTCAGTGTCTAAATTGACTTCAGATGACTAAATCAAGACAGGGATAGGCAATAATTCATTATCATCGTTTAGTGAACCCAAACAAAACCATTGGTATAATATTATCTTATGATGTCATTCCACAAACCTCTCTTATTCAAATGAATGATGCTAAATGAAATGAATGACAGTTATTGACCAAATTAGCTACACAAGGTCCATTTAGTAGCTGTTCTCGATGTAGTCACGAAAATGCTCAAATTTAAAGAAAAAGACAGTGTCCACTTGAAGAACTTCTGGTCCATGTCAGCTTCAAAGAGATTCAAAGTTCATTCTTGACCTTGACAAAACAATCTCACCACACGGTCCATTCAGCAGCTGTTCTGGAGCCTTCAATTGGAAATCCAAACTAGTTATTGAGGGTTTTGTTTTGAAAGGTTTAGCCTGATGCATACTGGTGGAACACAGTACACTGGTTTGACAGCAGTTTAATTATTTAGTTTCTGTTCAATTTGCATATATTTTTCTTATAGTGATGTAACATCTGCATTTTACACAGCCTTAAGTAAAAGGAATGTATGCAAAGAAAGAATACTGAGACGCAAATAATGTTTTAAAGATGGAGGATGGAAGAACTATGTGCAACTACTGTACAACTAATCACTAAAATATTACATTTTAACCAAAGACTCAAAGTTGGTGCAAAGGGATCGAATCTGACTGTAATGCTTCAGAAGTTTAGCATACTGGGGTTTTTGTAACCGTGATCATTTTTCATCATTAAAGTCTGTCATGACAGTTGTTTATACAAAGTTCTATTAATGAGAAGATCTGATATTTATCATCCTCAAAGGAATCTATTCATTGGAGTTTTAACACTGATCCTCTAACAAGTTAAATCAATCTGAGCTGTAATTTACAGCTGGTTCCAAAGGCTGTGTTTCAATGAGCAATATGTGATTATGTGTTCCTTTTGAAGGGTAAGATGCTTTTAAAGCACAGATTAAAGAGGCTGAACAGGCCGACGGCATGTTAATTCTCGCATCAAGCCATCCTGACTCAGAATCAGTATTCTCTAAATGCACTGTCACGTCGCTTTGGGCCGCATTCCCTCATACTGACAAGTATACTCCCACAGGGTTGTTGTGTGTGTACAGCAGAGGAAATAGTGTACAGGATCAAGTCACACACACACACACGCACACACACACACACGCAGAGGATACACACAATCCATACAGAGGCTTGCGGGTTATGAAGTTAAAAGTGAGACATATTTCAGGATGACAGCCTCTCCTGCTCCTCGGTGTTACAGTGATCTGTCACTCTGACACTTGATAATCCCCCATAGTTCCACATCACAGGTCAATAGCTCACAGTCACACACACACACACATACACAGTGTTCAAACGCAAGTGATAAAAGTCTTTATAGCCTGAGCCATGAGGCAGAGCATCAGTAGTGCCTCAAATGGGGAAAGGCAATTATACTTTCTATCAGTTCCACTTTTATTAGCCGACTTCTGTCCCTACATATTCTCCAAAGGCTTTTTCCATAGATAAAACACACACACACACACACACACACACACACACACACACACACACACACACACACACACACACACACACACACACACACACACACACACACACACAAACACATACACATTCTTCACCGGTGCTAAATCCTAATAGACCTCTCACTGACTGTAACAGGTTTAGATTACCTATAACTGACTGACTACTTCCTCTTTATTCATTCATTCTTTCTAATCCTCCTCCTCCTGCTATCCGAGCCAAGCCCTCGGGGGTTCCTGGCTTCTTACACTCCCTGTGCGACAGAGGGTGGGAATAGGAGGCACACATACACTTAACAGCAGCAGTGATACAGGAGGGGGGTCTGTGCGGGGAAGATGTAAGAAGATGCTGCAAGGCATTACTTTGGATGTACTGTGCATTCGTAAACATAATATTTGTTAAAGGCAAGCGCTCTGTCTCCAAGTGCTGGTGTGCGTCCTGCTGGCGTCTGCCCAGCGCTTCCCCACTTTACAGTTCAAATCAAGCATCCACTTCAAAATTGAATTGAACAGGTGGCTGAAGATCGTTGGGGCCCAGTAGGAGACATCCAGGATTAGATTCAGTAGTTTTATGGGATGTTTTATCTCATTTCAGTGAGAGGTTTACGGTTTAATTTGTGTAGTTTGAGAGTTTGCAACAAGATGAGAACGGTATTTTGGTTTATTAATAGATTGGGTCAATAGTGGCATTTTGTGGGTCTTTTCACTTAATTTCCTAAATACCAACTGCCAAAACAACAACCTATAAATAATAGTACATATTGTATACTTTGTAATGTTACCGTGTATAGTGATGGCTTTTGCACAATTAACTGAACAATAATACATTTCTGTAAAAGAAATTAATAAAAAATATCCAAATACATATGAGTAGAATACTTCTGCAGAGTATGTTGGCATGGCAATCATGCTGGGTCAAAATACACATTTGCGGTTGAAATGTCGCCATGTCCATTTAGAATTATAGAAACTGAAGTGCTCAGTTCATCTGGTTTAGATCTATCAGAGACATTAGATGTGATGTCTAAAGTAAAGGTGAAATGTTCATCAGATTTTGATTTTTAGAAACTGCTTCTTTCTCCCTTTAGACACCAACGAGTGTGAAATTAATATATGCGTCCACGCCCGCTCTTGTCGCAACCTGATCGGTGGATACCTGTGCGACTGCCTTCCTGGATGGACGGGGCCTAACTGTGACATCAGTGAGTATAAAAGGGAAAGGAAAGGATTTAAAGAAAGAGGAATGATTGTCCTGCAGCCGGTAGAGTAAGATGAAGAGCCTCAGAGGATTGTGTTTAAACAGCAGTTCCCCTGCAGCCCAGAGTCCCTGTGGGCTGGAGATCATTTCACTCAAAGGCCAGTTCAATCAATCTTCTGTCACAGGGAATCACTGCAATACACTCAAAATGTAACACTAACCAAAAAGAGTGTGTGAAGTTTCGTTTTTTTATATCATCTCCTGCATCTCCATTGTGACGTAAAAAATACAATCTGACATCCTGGTTGCACAGTATATACTGCAACATCATTAATCACAGTCTGTTCTCACACAGACATATCAAACCACCGTGTGACAGATTAATATAGTGGTTGTGCTTTCTCTGATTTCTAGGGAACAGCAGCTGTCAGGGTTTGTGTTTGAACGGCGGACGTTGTGAGGTGAGAGTCCCGGCTGTGCTGCTGTTCTCTGTCTGTCTAATGTGCCTGTCCTCTCTGCATATCTCAGCTTCACTGTCTTCCTCTCACTCTCTCACATGCACTGCAGTGACATTGCCACATTGTTTCTATCATTCATTATCTTCAATCGTATGCCTAAATGTTCTCACACAACTCGAGAAACTACGTTTTAATCGCCGTCTCTCTAGAGTGCCCTTTCCCCTTATATAACCGTTACTCACTCTGTTTCACATTTAAATAACCAATAATCTATATACTGTCCCATATAGGACCAGATGTCAGGGTCCAGATGCTTGTGTCCACCTGGTTTCTCTGGGAAATATTGCCAAATTGGTCTGACTCCTTGTGACAGCGCCCCCTGCCTGCATGGAGGACAGTGTGTGGAGCAGGATGGAAGGACCGTCACCTGCAACTGTCCCACTGGATATTCAGGAGTCTTCTGTGAGGTTGGACAACCTTCATAGACGTTAGCTTAAGGCTAGTCTGCTGACCGAAAACATCTTCAATCTGGAAAACATAGAGTGTAATCATAAGAAGAAATGTAAAACAGTAAAACACAAATGAAATAAATGAAAAATTGAAAAATATATATACAATATTATTTTGATATTCTTAATTACATCTTGAAAACACAAAGTAGTTCACATTACTGTATATTTGATGTCATGCTGTTCCAAAGAGACGGACCTAAATATATTTAATGGAATATTAATTGCAAAAAGTGCACCACTAAGGTACATAACACCATTTAAAGGAATACTTCAACCACAAAATGACCATTTGTATGTTACCTTTAATTCTTGAAGAAACTTTTTCTCACATGCTCCCACTGTGAATGTGAATCCAAAAATAGGGGCCGCGTTTAACAATTACAAAACTATATCAAATCATCTGTTTCCAAACTCTCAACAACACAGTATAATCCAAGTCTAATTTTTACAGTGGAATGCTCACTTCTTCCAAAATACTTCCATTTTCGCAAATATCCCTCTAAAAATAACTTTGGTTGACTGTAAATGCAGAAGTGTCTTAGTATGATTTAGACAAAATGCCTGTTTGGAAGTAGTCCACTAAGCTTAAACTGTATAAATGAGATTTGGATTTTACTGCACAAGTGTGAGATGAATAGATGTTGTGATATAAAATTGCTGTTGTTAAACTCAACAAAGTTTGCTTCAAGAGTTTAAAGTAACACGGGTTGAGTCATTGTATTACTCAATTGTATTCCTTTGAAGACTTGGTAAAATGTGAATGAGCACCTTAAAACTTGTCCGGCAGACATTAGGCACGTAGAGATGCTCATACATGAACCCAGAAGATATACAGAGAGATTTAATACATTTAATTTGTTAAACATTTAGGCAGATGTCTTAAATCTACTTAAAGATGCCTGTCAATACTTGCTTTATCACAGATCTGACAAAATGGATGTAACTGCAACTGTTTTGTTTTTTACCATGATTTCAGAAAGCGTTGGATATGTGCAATCCCAACCCTTGCCACAAGGGGGTGCCCTGTCACAGCATGGAGGGCAGGTACTTGTGTGCATGCCCCGAGGGTTACTATGGTAACGAGTGCATGAACCTCAAAAATCCCTGCATTGGTCAACACTGTCCAGGTAAGAAAAATGTGGGTGCGTGCCTTAAAAAGTACAAAATCTCTATGAAGTCTGGTCCGACCTCTCTGTCTCTGCCTCCGTGTCTTGTAGGCGCCATGTCTGACACGACTCACGGGGGGGTCAGCTTCTACATCATCCTGGTAGGCGTCCTAGCTTTAGTGACGGTCTGTGGCTGTGCGGCGTGCGCCTTCATCCTCTCACACTTCCACCGAAAGCGGAAAAAGCAGCAGGCCGTCCCGCAGGAAGAAGGCATCAACAACCAGAGGGAGTTTGTCAACCTCATCAGAAACGTGGACCGTCCCGTGCCCCTCCTGCCTCCTGCCGCCCCACTCGCACACCCTCCGGCCCCTCCTGCCCCAGTCTCACGTTGCTACGAGGAGATTGAACTGACACTGCCGCCCTCCCCAGCACCTTCACACCCGTCTCCGGCACTAAAGCCTTCCCACGGCCCCAAACTGGACATTTCAAACCGGGAGAGGGAGAAGTTGAACCGCTACAACTACACAGACAACCAGGAACTGGAGGCCTGACCGTTGAACCTTTGGGCCTCGGAGGAGCTTTTTTAGTTATATTTCATTCTGTGTTCTTCGCACTCTCTCGCCAACGGGGACCTGTTTCCAGTTTCTTGCACTGTGTCACTGTTGCAGTTATGAAAATGGGGTGACCTTATGACCTTTATGTGCTCGAATAGCACCAGAAAACACCCGAGGAGTGAAGGCTGCTAAGTAAAAGGGTCAACAGTCTAACTGTGTTGTCGTCTTTGACTTCATTAACTACGAGAGGCAGCAGATGCATGATGTTTGACTGACAGACTCATCAGACTCTTGATTTATTCTTGAGGCTTAAAAGACTTGCCTTGGAGTGCCTGAGATACAGTCAAGAGGAAATAGAGAATCATCCGCTGTAGGAGCCTCTCAACCTGTTTCATGATGCCATTTGATTGGGGTTCAGACCTCCATTTCTGTTTGTGACTGAACTCTGAGATCAATGAATAGACGCTTATTTAACACTCAATGTGTGTGTCTGTGTCTGGTCGTGTGTGTGAGAGTGAAAGAGAGAATGTATATTATGAGTGTATGTGGGGGAGAAGGACTGTTTACTTTAAGAAAAAAAAACAAAGTTGATATATGTCAAAGTGGGTGCATACTCCTGCTCTAAAGGCCTTTAAGCCTTTGTTTTAAAACTATACACTGTTGCCTGTATTGTCTTTGTAATACTACAGTTTGTCGAAGATGTATGATTGTTTCATACCTGCGTGTAAAGTAGCTTTTTTGTACATGAATATATTGTACATATTGATGCCCTTTTTGTACTGTGGTTTGGTCTGAAAGTATCACTGTATTGCTTTGCTCTGTTTGTCCCATTTCACTTTCCATTTGGAGCAACCAGCACATGTGGATTGTAATAAAAGTGCATTTACCAACTCTATTTCATTTTTTTATTGCCTTTAATCATTTATTACCGGAGTTACAGTTGCTGCTATGGGAGGTGTCAGCATTGCCACACAGAGATTATTGACTCTTGTCAGCAAGAGTGAAGTGCTTCTCGCCCTTTTTATCTGTGCATAACAAGTGCATGTTTGGAATGCGACGACAAGCTTTGTTGTAAATATTGTCAGAGGCCCAAGCAATGATATTTCACGATGGAGCAATAAGGAATTCATACTGTAGTATTTGTGAAGTTATCATTTGCTCTATATTTATTAGTTTGTAATTCAAGTTAGTTAAAAGCTCAAAAACTGTGCAGGCTCAGTTGTCACAGTCCAACGTCTTTCAACCTCTTAAACCACAGGTTGTTCCATTTGTACAAATGGATGTTGTGCAACCAGCAGTGTGTCTACAGTGACCTTATGGATGCCAAATTTGTAAGGCTGAGGTGTATAAAAATGTGTAAGTGACGCAGAAGTGATACTATATGAAATGATGCAGCCATAGATAATATTTCAGTCTTTAAATATGTCTCTCATTGTAAGCTTAAAAGCAGTTTAAGAACAAATCTACAGAGAAAATCATTGTTTAAAGGGTTAAACAGGGAAGTGGTGTTGGCTTTACATTATAAGAAAAAGGTGCAGCAATAAACAAGACTTAAGGATACAGAGAACCAGCATCACTTTTAAAAGTAATATGACATGATATGAGTACTTCTTACCCTTTCTGATTGTGTGTGTCCACTTCTCAGATGCTATGATAAGCTGTCTTGTTCAAATCACTGTCCCAAAGGAGGATATTTCATGACGGAGCACAGCTCACAGCCACTCACAGTCTCTCTCACTCTCTCTTTCTGACACACAACAATGTTGCTGACAGTGCAGGAAAATAATGGCAAACCACCTGATTGACCCGAGTCTTCCTAGAGAACGACCGTTTAGTTGTGAGAAACTTGTTTGTTGTTGGAAAGTTGGTCAAACTTACAGTACACCCTCTTGTAACCTCAGTGGTGTGTAATTGTAAATTAATTATAATCATTAACTTGGAGTTTCTAAGTGCAACATGTGAGGTATAACAATAAAACAGCTCAAATATACTGTATCTATTCATATAAAACATGTAAAATACAACATACAACATGTACAGTTTGTGGCAGTGTACTGTATGTAAGCTGCAACCCCCTTCATCTATGTGTGTCATGATAATATGTGAAAGGCTGTGAAAGGAAAGGTTTTATGTCGGGCCAGTGTAAAGTGGCTGCAGGGTCACAGCAGTAACAGTTAATGGGCAAATGGATGTGACAAACGTCACCTTTGGCCTGTGCAAAGAGCTGCAGGCTGGAAATGGACACATGCTTCCTGTCACCACCCTGGTCAGGAGGAAACATGGGAAATAAGAGTTTAACACATGCACAAAGTACTCTGGCCCTCTCTACACCTGCTGTATGCACCAGGATGTCAGGCACCAGCCCGCTGACTGCCTTAGTAAAAACGTTTCATCTTAACACCTTTTCTTACCCAAGTGATGAAGTGATGCAGCTGATACTTGCATGTAAGTTTGTTCCCTTCAGCTTTGATGCCATGACCGGACATTAACGCCAGACTCACAGAAGCTAGTTTGTCAACTCCTCTTTGAAACAGAATCGTTCTGGTGTTTGTCTTTGACTCCCCTGACAGCTGGTGGGTGAGAGTACAGATATAGGATAGTCTGTGGTTTAAGCAATGATTTACTTGTCAATTGGGATAAAAATGTCAGCATTTATAATTTATAAGGCACATTGCATACAAAATACTGTAGACTGTCAGAATGGCATGCTTCTTTGTAGGAGAAGCATCATTCATGTCAATTCTGGATTGCAGCATTTAGTATTTGTTCACAAATGCATAGCGTTTGTTCGCATTTTATTTCATTACATCAAGGTGATCTCAAAAGTGTGGATGACTTCAAAGCTATGGGCTTTCCTCCTGTCTTACAGGGACATCTTGTGGCCACAGCAGGTATGCAAACGTTAAAACCACGTTTTAAATAGTGTATGACAAGTGTTACCATTCTCACTTTCTAATATCACTAACAAGGGACTTGAAAACAGGTATTTGGCATGAGGAATTAACATTTTTCATATATCTTTAAAATCTTATAGAGCACTAGCATGAGTAAACAGAACCAAAGAACATGTATCAACTCTTGGTACTAACAGGCTACTTTGAACAAAAGCATATTTACAATGTGACATTGAATTAATCATTGATGTATTAATGCATACATCAGACATACTTGAATGTTTTCAGTTCAATTTTACTGCTAAACTACTGATCCACACTCCAGTCCAACCGGTGGCGGTAATGCACCTCAAAGTTGTTTGCCAACCGCCGGTACAAGTCAAAGAAGACGAAGAAGAAGAAGAAGCAGCAGTAGCAGCAGAAGAAGAAGGAGGCGTGTGACACTCCGCTAGCGTCGCCCTCGACAGATCGAAAACAACCCAAGTGTGTGTTGGTGGTCAGTAAAACAGGTACGACGTGAATTTGAAAACGAAGCTCATTGTGTAGCGCAGCCGTGTTTCGCGTGTTGTTGGTGTTAAAGAGGTTGCGATACACGCGCTGCTCCCGACGTCTTTGAAAACTAGCTAAACTAAAGCTAAGCTAGGCTAGCTGTGATGCTAACTGTCTAACGTTAACAGGCCCGCTGCATGCGCAGTCAGGCCGATGTGCATGCTATCAAACTCCTCCGCTAATTATAAAGACATTGCTGTTTGACATCTGAAAACCCTAAAAGTGATTTGAAGGGTGCATGAATATCCGAATTAAATTAACAATGCACAAACAGGGCTGTTGTGTAACTTAAGCGTGACAATGATATAAGACCTCGGTAGTTTGCTATGTTAGCACATTGGCTGCAGGCGGTTTAGCTGTAATGTTGATCTACTAAACACACAAATAATGCATGCGACAAAACGGAGAGGTGGTTATCTATAAAGCATTGGCAGTAATGTGCAAAAAAAGGTATCCGTTTTAGTTTGTTATCTTGAACGTCACTTCCCGCTGCAATGACACAAGTATCGGCTGCAGTCAGGGTTAGTGCACAAGGAAGTGACTAAAACTATTAATTCACTTATAAATGAGTTAGAACATATCGTCTTTAGTCAGAGCTGAGTAGGAAGGAAATCATACCAGAAAGTATATGTAAATAACTTGTATGTCTCCTTTTGATATCAATACATATAGAATGTAAAGTATATATATGCCATTGATTTGTTTAAACAAAATGTGCTTGACCCACAGTATTAATAACACGAGTAAAATAGAAACAAACATCATTAATAATACCGCAGACAGATTAGTCTGAGATATTGCTTTCCTGATGTTATCTGTACTTGAGAGGATTGAGAGTCACACTTTGTGTTTTGTGTAAAACAGCTACTGAGTCTCTGTGTTGTGCTCTTAGATGTATTGATGGTGGTTTATTATTTTAGTAAGAACTGGTTATGTGCAGTAGTTTCTGAGCTCTATCTGTACAGCTTGTCTCAGTCAAATATTTATTTTTAGAAAAAGTCTTTTTTTTACATCGGTCTCTTTCACTCAACGCCTCTTCCACCTCCACATTTGTGCTGCATTTCTTCATGTCCTTGTGTGCTCTCTTTCTCCCTCGCTCTCCTCTCTCCCATGCTTCTTCTCGCTCTTCCACTCTACAGCAGCCGTGCCACGCCGCGCCCCCACCCCCAGCGGAGCCGTCATGTGGCAAGAGGCCCGCAAACATGAGCGCAAGCTCCGTGGCATGATGGTAGATTACAAACGCCGAGGAGAGCGACGGCGAGAGTACTACGAGAAGATAGTAAGAGACTTCTATCATCAACAGATCCAGAGACACTTGAATGTGATTTATGCTACGGTGGAGCTCTGTGGCACGAGTTCCTCACGGGCCGTATCCTCCGATTTCATTTTAAATTCTAAAATGTTATTTTAACGACACACATATATATTTATACTCTTACTAATTGTGAGCTCCAGATCTCATCTTTCCTGATCTTGTCTCAGTTGTTCTCTCTGTTGAGGCACCGGTTTGCGCTTTAAGTAGGCTGATGCGTTGGCTGAGACTCCTTCACCTCCTGCTAGCTTTCTATTTCTGCGATTTGGTTTTTGTTCTGGCTGTCGACATAGAGCCACATTTAGACCTAAGATGACAGATGACTACACTAACTCTCTTGCGTCAGCATTTTGCGCAACAACGAAAAGATTTGTGAGCCAAGATTGGCCTCACTTTACCAGACACTGTGAAGCACCACGTACACGAGCCTATATTGTCCTTATGGGTTGAATAGAAGACGACATTGAGCAGTTTATTGTCTGTGCAGCATGATATCTTTCACTATTTGGTTAGTTTATTTTATTTAGTTCGTAACAAGATGCCATTTTATTGTCTTCAGACTGCCTCTCATCTTGTCTCAACAGAAAAAAGATCCAGCGCAGTTTCTGCAGGTTCATGGCCGAGCCTACAAGATCCACCTGGATCCTGCTGTGGCGATGGCTGCAGAGAGCCCCATCAACATGTGAGTACACACACACACACACACACACACACACACACACACACACACACACACACACACACACACACACACACACACACACACACACACACACACACACACACACACACACACACACACACACACACACACACACACACACACACACACACACACACACACACACACACACACCACATACCAAGAAAAGTGGGGCTTAAAGTCTAAAACCTGAATTTCATTTTAAACGCAATCAGAATAATTAGTTTCAGGTTTAAGTAGTCAAGATAATTGAGTGTTCACACTACTCGAGAGCAGCATTCCTCTTTAGAGGATGAGAAACACTGATTGACTTGTAGAAATCCAGTCAAATAAAGAGTCGGATGAAGGTTATCATGAGTCATTTATTATTTATTGAAGTAGATTTTATATAAACTTTAATTACTTTGACTGATTAGTGGTCAATGAAGTCATATAATATGGCAGCACTCCAGAAAGTCAGAGATGAAATCAATGCTTTCCCGTCAGGTCAGTGTTGCTGATCAGAATATCTCTCTCTCTTGTTTTGTCAAAAGGATGCCATGGCAGGGAGATGCCAACAACATGATTGACAGGTTTGATGTGAGGGCTCACCTGGACTACATTCCCACCTACACACCTCCGCTGCTCAGCACATCGTAAGTCTTGAAGTTACCTCACGTAACGCTGAATCCAGAATCTGTCATTCACAGATTGTTCTACATTAGGACATTTGGGGCACTTGATTTATAGAGAACGCAAGTCATGGTTACAAGAAGCTTGTTTATTCATATTAATATAATAATCAATATTGAACGTTTTGCATTTCCAATTTGCACCAACTTCGACACTGCATATCCCTGTCTTTTCTTAGCAATATGCTCTGCCAAATGTGAGGGACATCAGATGAACAGTTCTCGAGATATAATGCGAAGAACAGAGACAGACAGAAATTCCTTGCTTTATAGTCAGAAGTAAATTAACAGTATTGCGTAGTATGCGACAATCGTTTGCTTTGTTTGGTAGGTATGTTTAAATACCTCCTGTGAAGTTTTCATTGTTTTATTTACATTTCTCATTACATCATGAGGCTAACACAACTTTTGAATGCATTTCCTATCTCATATAATATAAAATAAACCTTTTTTAATGATTTAACTCTGTTCTACCTAATACTATCACCCAGTCTTGTTACTCTACTCTTATAATGGTGCATTTTACCACCAGTGGTGATCAAAGCACTGGTTGTTCTAGTTGTTACTGTATTTAATAATAACTGTGTTACTAAGTAATCTAACGGGTCATTGGTGAGATTATCTTCTCAGTTTCTCCCTCTACTCTGCTTCAGATTCAAATGTTTCAGGCTCAAATAGAAGTAAAAACTGCTCAGAGAAAGTGGTCAAATACAAAACAACCTTCTGCTCTTTGTCTCGTACAGAACCCCAGAGCAGGAGATGGAGGAGAGAAAGTGCAATTATGAGCGATACAGAGGCCTGGTGCAGAATGACTTTGCAAACAGTGAGTATCACAAACTTCATAGCTGAAAAGTTGAAATCCATTCGACTAATACATTAAACATTAGGTCTCATGTTGCAACACTGTGAAGCCACTGTTAATGCTTGTGTTCCTAACGTGCCTGTAATAGTCTGTTAATCTGCCCTCGGTGGGAACATTTTTCAGTCGTGTTGTGCTGCTCTTAAACTCCCTGCTGTCCCACAGTCTCTGAGGAGCAGTGTTTGTACCAGATCTACCTGGATGAGCTCTACGGTGGCCTGCAGAAACCAAATGAGGACGAGAAGAAAAAGTATGTCCCTGTCATGTTATTTAAATGTCGTCGTGTCCCCCCCCCCCCCCCCCCCCCGTGCATTTACATCGATAAGTCTTAGAGTTTTAGGTTTGCGATGCATTTCTGAATCGTTGCTCCTGTTGTGCAGACTGGCTGAAAAGAAGGCCTCTATTGGTTACACCTATGAAGACAGCACCGTGGCGGAGCCAGACCCCGAGTCAGACAAAGATGAAGACAATTCAGAGAGCGAATCCGAAGAGGATGAAGGCATCCCAGATATCGGTGAGGAAATGGTTTTTGACACTAATGAAACTTACACATCAGGAAAATGAATAATTCAAAGATTAACCAAAACGGTTATTCAGAAAAAGGATGCAGAGCAGAGATGTTAGTTTTAGTCAGATGTAGTCAACCTCATCTTGCTTTGTTTAGTTGCCTCAAGCTCTGGGTATTTAAATCTCATCTTAGTCAAAGGAAAACAAAGATGTTTTAGTTAAACTGTTGACATGTTAGCCTTTTTTTAGACATCTAGTCCTGACAAAATATCACCTTCTTTCTCCCAAGCCGTGCTGTTGTCATTGTTAACTTTAACCTAAGTAAGTTACTCTGAGTATTATTGTCTGTACTCGTTGTGTGCTGCCGGTGTAGTCCCGACGTATTTTAAACTACCCTTTAGTTGTTGTTTTGTCAACAATATTGCAGTTTATATCGTCACAGTTAGTTTTTAATGACGTCTCGTCTTAGTCCCAGGAAAAAAAGATTGTTGACGGACATATTTAGTCAAAGTCAGTCAGTTTGTAACCATTGTTCCATCAAGCATGACAATTCAATATTTTCCTCTTGTGTGCAGATGTGGAGGTTGATGTTGATGAGTTGAACCAGGAACAGGAGTTGGACCTAAACAAGATTGCGACCCCATATGGAATGGCTGAAGGAGACTTTGTTAGGTAACATATCAGTAATTATATCATCATGTCTCAAAGACTGTAATGTGCTATCATTGAGATTATTTTGCTTTTATAAATTTACTTTTTTTTTTAAAGCTGAGTGACTTTCCATCTGAATATTTCATCTGTATGTCTCCGTCGTTGACTTTTCATGTGTATATTTAAATAAGCAGTTAGAAATATAAATATACAACTCAAAATGTTACACTCTTGATTTTGTTATTGTCGTGACACCATTTGACTTTGATTACCATGAACTGTTTATCAGGATGTTGAGGAAAGACAAGGAGGAAGTGGAGGCCATCAAACATGCCAAGGCGCTGGAGGCGGAGAAGGCCATGTACTCTGTAAGACAACATCCACTGAGAAATATGAGTGTGTCATGTGATTGCTATGTGAGATTTTATAAGTGACACGTTTGATCATTTCAGGGCCGGCGTTCTCGCAGACAAAGGAGAGAGTTCAGAGAGAAGAGATTAAAAGGGAGACAGATCAGCCCACCAAGGTAAAATAGATTTCCTCCGTAACATTAAACTTGCCTCAAAACATGTTTAGCTAATAACATAATTCTCCTGTATTTCAGCTATGCAAGGAGAGACAGCCCAACATACGATCCCTATAAACGGTGAGTTGAATATTTTGTCCTTTTTTTGTTCTTAACTTCTTGCTTTGTGGAGTCTGTGTTTATATCTGAACTTTGTTTTCTGATCTCTCTTTCAGGCCAGAGTCAGAGTCTAGCTCTGAGTCGCGGTCACGCTCTCGTTCTCCTGGTCCAGAGAAGATCACCTTCATCACCAGCTACGGAGGCAGCGACGATGAAGCAGTAGCCGCAGCAGCAGCAGCCGCCGCCGCAGCAGCAGCCGCCGCCGCAACAGCAGCAGCTGCAGCAGCCGCCGCCGCAGCAGCAACAAAAACAAGCGCCCCTCACTCTGGACACGTCCCCTCCAACTTGCAACACCCTGCAGGTCATAGCAGGGGCTCCCGGTCGGTAACTTTCCGGCTTCCTTCCATTAGTTATTGTCCTCGTACAGTTGAATTTGTGTCTGTTGAATTGACCGCAGCTGTTGAGGCAGAAAGAGTACTGACGATGAAATACAGATTTTTGTGGTAGGTGAGGTGGTTCACAGTTTTTGATCAAGTAAAATGTCAGTGCAGAAAGTTGCTCGATCGATCTATTCTGCATGTACTATAGGGTGAGGTTGAATTAGTTTATGATTGTGCATGTCAGATTAGGGCAAAGCAATGAGTATATCGCATCTGCAATCGTATACTATGCAAGTATATGAGATTTTGATATTTGCTTATTTATGCCTCTCTACAAAGTCCAGCATGTGAAAAAAACAAGAAACCAGAAGTATTCTGAAAATAGGCTAGGTGCTGGGCTGGTGTTGTTACTAAAACCGCGTGTCTCTGTTTGTCCAGGAGACGAAGGTCCTCCTCCAGTCGCTCCCCTTCCTCCTCCTCCCGCTCTTCATCTCAGTCCACCTCTCGCTCTTCCTCCCGCTCGCGGCGTACCCGGCGTGGACGCGGGGGAAGGGACGGGCGCCGATCCCGAACCCGATCGAGGTCGAGGCGGCGTTCCAGATCTCACTCCCGGGGTAGAGGAGGGAACGGAGCGGCCGCATCCTGGAGGAGACGGGACCGGACACGATCGCGGTCCACCGACAGAGACCGAGAGCGAGAGAGAGACCGAGACAGGGACAGGGACCGAGACAGGAGACGATACTCAGCACGCAGACGGACGAGGTAAGACTCCCCGGTGTCTCCCAACAGCGCTGCAGTTCTTGTTTTGCAACACACACATGGCAGTGACACATGCTCGCTTTCTGTTTTCTGTCAGGTCCCGTTCCAGCTCACGGCAGGGGGGCAGTTCGAGGCGAGGGGGTCGGAACAGTGGAGGCCACCGGAGGGCAGACAGCGGCAGCCGCAGTCCCTCTCTGTCTCCCAGTCGCCTCAACCTCAGTCCCTCCCCTCACAGAGGAGACCTGCCTTCTCCCAACACCGTCCGTGACAAGCTAAGAAAGTAAGACGATCACTGCTGTAAACACCCATCCACTGTAGTCCCGTGCTCTTGGGAAAACCCTGATTTTCATAAATTGAATCCACATTTTACGTTCCATTATAAGTGATTTCATCACAGCGCCCAAGCAGAACGAACACAAAATAAGCTATGATTAAGTTTCATTTACGGACACACTGCTCCTATCCTCTGCTGTGTGTCAGTTTTTCACAGATAGAGAGGATCAGATCCTACACACACACACACACACACACACGCACACACACACAGTTGAAGAGGCCCTTTATGACGGCTAGCGTAGTTCACACTGCACGTTAGCCTGATTTCATACTCGCCGATAGCTTTTGGAGCTTTCTGACTAAAGCCCCAGGTCGTTGGTTCAGCGCTCGCTGTTCAATGGCTCGCCGATGCATCACGGAGCAGGCTGAAGATCTGACCTGTCGTGGAGAAACCTGGGGGAAGGGTCGCCTATTAGTCATCCAATAAAACGGAGCAATTTAACACCAACAGCTACATTTAGAGCACTTTATTTTACAAAAGGCTGTCTTGTTTTATAACCGTATTGACTCACTTTCTTTTATAAACAAAAATGTTTTGTTACATCAAATTCATTGCTATTTATGAAATGTTAAATTTGATCTCATCCATTGTTAAAATGTAATTAATCCACCATGTTTAGATTTTTCTGATGACAAAATGTGCTTAAACAAAGAAGTCAGAAAAATGTAAAGCACAGAATCTATAGAAAGAAATTAAACCTATTTCATAGATCGCTACAGTGTTGTCAAGCCACAGGAATGATATCATGTGTTTAATATGTTTACCATAACATGATAATGTCTGCATCACCCGAGCTAATTGTCCTTTCTCTGTCCCCGTCTCCAGGCCTGATACTCCGGGTGGTAAAGAGACGGGAGCTGCCAAAGTCAGTAAGAATTTGATCTAGCTGGGGTTTCTTGCTAAAGCCTACGCCTCCCTCATCCCTGACAGGCTGACATGGTTGTCCACCAGACTGGGATGTAGAAGCCATTGTTGCCCACAAAGTGGACATGCACTGCAATCAAAAGCCTGTCATCTATTTTGCAATTTCCATTACAGTATTCCTCACCTTCTCAAGTGTTGGGCTGAGAAGAAACTTGCCACCGCTGAGAAATGACAGACTGAATTAATGCTGCCATCTCTGTATGGAGTGAACATTTCAGCACCCTGTGACGTCGTTATTGTCTTGCTCTTAGTGTGGGTTGTGCGTGCATGTAGACATATACGTGTGCGTGAGAGAGTGCGGCGTTTTTGTATCTGTTTGTAGTCTCATGTACACGTCAGTGCGTCACACATCTATGGCCCCTAAGAGGAAGAAGATTTCTTCTTTTGGTTTCTGACCATGTGTCTTGTTCCAACTTGTGACTCAGTGTTGGCCAAGATGTTTGATTAATCTCTGATGGAAAGACGAGATGGGCGTGCTGTGGACAGCCGTTTTGGGGCTTGTTTTAACAAGCAGCAGAGCACGCTCTTACTAAAACTAAAACTTATGTCCCACATACTAATACTGGGACACTTCATTCCTGTCTCGTGTCTGTAGCCTAAATATGAAGCCACTGGGAGCAGTAAGTTGGCGTAGATTAGTGCGAAGGCTGGAAACAGTTCAAAGGTAACAAAATAAGCTTTCCAGCATCTATAAAGCTCACTAATACACATTATCTTGTTTGTTTAATCCGTACAAAACTGAAGTGTAAAATGAAAATCACTTTGTTTATGCCAAACTATATCTAGAAGATATAACGTGTAAATTGCTGAGCTTCTGTTTCCTTCTCACGGTATCTTCATATTTAGTGTACAGAGTTATATCAATCTCCTCATCGAACTCTCGACCAGAAAGGGAATATGTGTATTTCCCAAAATGTCAGACCATCTCTTTAAGACCAAATAACACATTTATTTGTTGTTAAATTCTAACGTTCTTGACCGTTTGCAGTCCTGAACAAGCTGCTCGCTGCATTTCATGGCAAAGAAGAAAACCTTTTGAATATTCTCCAACAGACAAATGGAGTGGAAGTAATAATCTTCTTCTCTGCAGTGTTGTGACCTGCAGTCTTTCTTGCCTGACCAGGTTCAAACGGCCCAGCGATGGGTGTGTCCGTAACACAATGCCACTGGCTCTTTCTGAACTTTCCGAACTCACCGAACCTGTCCTTGTCCTTGTTTCACTTTTTGACAACCCCCCCCCTTAACTCGCTGACGGGGGTTCATACTATAAATATATTTCAGTGTAAAGGTTTATGTGACTGGATCCTGTCCTGCTTCTAAACTATCCTATGTAGCAGCTTTGAGCTCCAGCAGCAGTTTGCCTCTCTCCACGAACACACACTAACACACACACACTAACACACACACACACACACACACACACACACACACAAACACAGAGCTTGTAAGATTCAAGTGCGCTTGTTGACTCATCAAACATCACACGTAATTCATGAATCTGCTGCCTTTTTATCTCCACAAGCTACTGTACATAAAGGTGATAGTATTATAACTGTATGTCAGCGCTGTCTTTGATCCTCTCTCTTAAACACACACACACACACACACACACACCCTTACACACACTTTTGTCCGGCTTTGAAATGATGTGCTAACACAATTGTGTCACCTGCAGCCCAAGATAACTCCTCAGGAGCGGCTGAAGCTACGAATGCAGAAGGCCCTCAACAAGCAGTGTGAGTACAACTGAACAGGGTGCCTGTGTCGGTGCACAAGTTGAGAAACATGTTGACATGCATCTGATGGGAGTTTTGTCACATTATGCAACTGACAAATTTGTTGTTTTTTCGCCCCCAATTTCCTTTTATTTTATTTTTTATTGTTCTGCAGCCAAGGCGGATAAAAGAGCCGCTCAGGTGAAGATCCAGCAGCAGGAAAACAAACGACAGGTGTGTGTGTGTGTGTGTGTGTGTGTGTGTGTGTGTGTGTGTGTGTGTGTGTATGTGTATGTGTGTATGTATGTACTTTAATATCAGGTAGAAACAGACTCTGTCATCCTGTATCTCCACTCATTGCTGAGTGTTTATTTTACAGGAGCGGGAGGGAGAGCTACGAGCCATGGCACGCAAGATACGCATGAAGTAAGAGTCTGTCTGTGTGTGTGTGTGTGTGTGTGTGTGTGTGTGTGTGTGTGTGTGTATGTGTGTGTGTGTGTGGACTGTTTGGTATTTGTGTTTTGCAACTGTCTGACCCAGAGGCTCTGCGTTTAGGGAGCGGGAGAGACGTGAGAAAGAGAGGGATGAATGGGAAAGACAGTACGGGCGACAGAGCCACTCGCCTTCTCCTTCCAAATATGGTAAGACTTTAGGTTTCTGATCACAAACAGCGAGATGGAACTGATAAAATAACTTAGTTTATTGTGTGTGAGCACAGTCATTGTATTTGTCTGATTTGCTGGCATCAGTTTCTGCTCTGACAGTTCCGCAGACGTTGAGATGCTCTGCCATGATACTGTTTAATGATGTCTCTGTGTCCTCTGTCCCCTCAGGCCGAGAGCACAACTCACACAGAAGGTATGTGAGAAGCCACAAGAATCTACACAACTCTAATGAAGCAGAATGAATCATGGGAGACTTTTCAAATTAATGCACAAACACTGTCTCAAAGGCGGCTCATCACAGTGCCTTTACACGCAACACTAATGCTACGTGGCTTTTTCCTCACTCAACTACCATCAGTGTGTCAAGTATTGAGAGAGAAGTGGAGCCAGGAACAGAAATTAATCCAGTAAAAAGTTAAAACAGTCAAAGAAAATACCTCAAACATTTCAAAAGTTTGGTGTAAAGGGGACATATCATGCTCATCTTCAGGTTTAGACTTGTATTTTGGGTCTCTACTAGAACATTTTTACATCCTTTAATGTTCACAAAACACATTATTTCTCTTATATCATCTGTCTGAATATACCTGTGTTTACCCTCTGTCTGAGACGCTCCATGTAAGACTTTACGTAAGACTTTATGCCCTCTAGCAAAACGGCCCAGTCTGCTCTCTGATTGGCTTGCAAGAAAAGTATGGTTCACCTTTGCGAAGGTAGTTCTCAAACTGTGGGTGGTTTATTCTAATGAGCCTGCACGTGAACAAGGAAGTGGAGTGAAATCCGACTAGCTTGTAGAGTCGCATGTTTTCTGATCTAGGCAGCTCGCATAAAGAAACGGACTGGGTTGTCTTATTTCACAGACCCAGTCTCAAAGTTTTAACGATGTATCTCCCTGAAGTCGAGACTAAAGTCTATTATTCAGTAAATCAGTGTTAATCTTAAGTGTCATTAAAGGGACAACTTGTTATTCACATAAAAACACGAGGAGCCCAACGACCAAAATATGAAGAGCTCTTTAATACACAGACTCACAAACAGTAATGTCAATTATAATCTGTTAAACTACAGGCTGCTTTTTCAGCTGTTTACACCCATAAAATTAACCGATGAGGCGTTTAAGACACAAAAGAGGCACTTGCATATTTTCTTCAGGATGTTTGTCAGATTGTGCTGCTTTCACCTTCATACTGATTGTTTATTTCTTCTTCCAGGAGGTCACGCTCCCGGTCACGGAGTCCACACTACCGACACTGAGCTGTGGGAAACATGGACGCGTCATACAAAACAAAACCTTGTCATTAGCACACACTGTCAAACAAGCAGCCTATTACAGTATGAAGAGATGGACTGAACACTATGTTCTCTGGTATGTGTCCACACAATATTTCACTTTGACTGTGACGCCTTTTAGTTTCACTAACTACACAGCCAATTGTTTGAGCCAAGCATAGTGTGATCTGCCCTTTTCATTTGTGCTTCATCTTGTAAAGAGACTACAGGTTTATTAAATGAGTTTCTGGTTTCTTATTCTGCATGCTCCCTTTTTTCTTTTTCTGCCTGACCGGCCCTTCTCTAGTTCAGGGTACATAATACTAAGCAATATGTCACCTTTCATCTGCCTAACGTTCTCTAAACACTCTCACTAAAGACCATTTAAACCGTTTTCATGAGCTGATGTACAGGATATTTATACACATCCATTTCAAACGTCTTTATTAAAGAATATGAAGTCAATGTATGAATTCAGTCTATCGACCCCTCTTTTTATACTCTGTCCTCTGCCAACCGGTTAACAGCAGCAAATAACTGATTTGTTTTCAATAATATCGAATGTCAAATACAGAACAACAAATAAAATGAACTTTGAAATGATTTGCTCGTTTTCTTTTTTCCCTCTAAAGTCCCTGTTGCTTTTACAGGTTGTACCCAAATAAACAGTTTTGTTGGATATTTAGGTTTTACATTTGGTCTGCATACCTTTAAATATTTGATCAAATGTAGGTCACAAATTAACAACAAACACAAGAAGATGCTCAGAAGTTTTTCACTTCTTGCAGTTTATTTCTTATCAGTAGGTGGCGACAAATCTCGGGTTTGCGGCGAAAGTTGCCTCACTGCAGCAGCTTGTTACTGACAATCTCACTTTTGGGGCATTTTTCTGAGTTTTTTTCTGTGTTTCTGTGGTTTTATAACAGTCACATCCGACCAAGGAGAAAGGAGTGCTCCTGTTGTAGTTTGGGAGACACCTGTGGGAAATCAACGAGGTAGTTCCCCTGAGCTGCTGAGGAGAAACTACAATGTGGATTTCCACTATCGGATGTGAACACCTTGATTTAAACTGTCGTAATTGATTTTCTTTGAACAGAAGATCAATTTATCAGAATTCTTTATTGGACATGAATCATGGGAAGAAACGCACAGTTTGCTGGACTGCAGAATGTCTTCAACTCTGAGGAAAACGCACAGCCTTTAGTTTATACCCTCCCGTTACATAAAAGTGGGGGTGAACATACATGGGTGTCATCTATGTGTCCAAACATGGACGTTAGCCAGTTTATACATAAGTCCGAACCTGGAGGTCAGCTATATATTCTTCCAGGGAGAAGTACAGAGCACAGGCATGCCGGACATAAGTCCATATATGGAGATGGTCAGATTATAGGCATGCAGGTCATAGGTCCCTACATAGATAAGAGCTGACCACACTGCGTCAACCAGATACACCTGTTCAACCAGTGTGTGTTTAATCTTACAACAAAGTGGAAATATATACTAATAAGTTGTGTTGAGACTGCTATAATATCACGTACAATGTTATCAATCCTAACATGTACATACAGGAGATATAAAATATATCTCCACAAAACCGACAGCAGACGCTTAAGGGGAAAAAAAAACCTGTAAAAGGCAAAAAAGCTTTAAAGTGATAGGCAAGCTTGTTTGCGGAGTGTGTTACACGAGGAGGGCGGGGTCAAGGTCGTAGGAGCGGGCGGTGCCTGCAGTCGCCCATGCCCCCTTTTGCCCTCCGCTTGCTGGGGGGGGGGGAGAGAAGAAGCGTGAACTTGAACGCTGCCTTCAGAGCTCAGTGCAAGTCCAGGCAGCGGACAGTCGTCGGTCTTTATCAGTTTGTCCCCGCCGCTCGGGTTTCGGTCAACTTATCGGAGAAGACGGATTCTGGTTTTGGAGGGTTTCGTTGTTTGGGACCCAGAAGAAGGTGCTCGACGCGATGTCCAGGCGCAAACTTGGAAGCAGACCGCAGCACCTGAGTGCAATTCAAGGTAAGCAGGGGCAGCAGCGATGTGTGGAAGCACGTTGGAACTGTTCGGAGGCGGATGTGATGTTGTTTTTAGATGAAATTAGATTTAATTCAAGTCACAGTTTTGTTTAGTTGTCAGTTTGCGCCGCATGGTTTCAGTCTGCGCTGCCGCCAGTTATCAAACGATATTGATGTTATTCTTTTAATTTACAAGCATGTAAAAAAAAACATCCCAAGAGGATTTAAACTGTATTTGTGTATACATAGACTTAAATCATGCCAATGTGGATGTATTTTAATCTCTTTAAAGCATATATATATATATATATATATTTAAAGAAGGGCTCATATTCCTGGCATGGTTGTGTGTATGGGCTACTGTTGTTGCAGTCGTGCTCACAGAGGAAGGACCGGTTTTATTGGCACGTTGTTTTCAGAGGCTACAGGTCCGAACACGATGATTAATATTTCCAGGTTCGACCATGATCAAGTTTCTCTGTCGGCTTCTGGCTTGTCTGGGGCAGTTCAACCCATCGCCTGTTTAAGGGCCTGGCTCCAACCTGCTTTTTTTTTAATATATATTTTTTTGTAGTTGGACAATTAAATAATGTTCTGAATAAAAATGTAGAATAGATCCCATTCAGACTCTCCATTTGATCCCCTTCAGACTGTTCAAACATGAAGACAACAGTGCTGCTCACAAAGGACCATGTGTGATGTGTGGAGGGAAATAAGACAGAAACTTGAACACAATTTGTTTTTTACAGTTCTCTACTGGAGACCAGTGGTGCGTGTCTGCTGTGACCACAGGTCCTGACTCAACTCTGTGTCTCTCTTTCTGAGTGTGTGTGTGTATGTGTGCGTGCGCGTGCGTGATTGTGGAGAGACCGCGCCTTGCAAGTCTGCACAAACAGCGCAGCCCTGAAACAGGAAAGGTGACATTTTTGAGTAACAACTGGCGAGATCCAACTCCAGACTGTACTGTCTGTACCTGTCCTGTATGTTAGCCGGGGCAGGTGATCCAGTCGAGGCATCAAGGTGTGCCCATGACCGCGTTGAGCAATACTGACCCCTCCTCCTCCTCCTCCTCCTCCTCCTCCTCCTCCTACTCCTACCTGGCCTGAGCTGGAAGTCTTTCGTAACAAACAGCCAAAGTTTACTCAAACTTTGTAGGTTTGGTTGAAGTTGTGTCCACTGCCTGCACCTGTCTGCAGCATTTCAAAGCGCTCCCTGCTTAACCACATACAGTTTGACAGGTTGTTGAATGAGATGAGCTGTCCTCTACATATTTGTGAGCAGACAAAAAAACATAGGGGCTGTTCTTATCTCAAACACCTTCAGTCATTTTTTTTTTTTTTTTATTGCAATCCACTTCCTGTTGAGAAACTCCCGCCGCTTCTGTTTGATGTGGCACGTTGTAATTCTGAGTAAAAACTGAAAGCTTTGGTTCTTTTTTTAAATCAATAACTTCACTTGTCAGCACATAGTGATCGTCACATTATTCTGAGGCTGAGGTGGACAGTTGGGGCTCTTCTCTCTGCGGCGGCCTCTGTCAGAGCACGGATCTGTTCTGGGTTGGTTAAAGGAAGTGGTCAGTATTGTCTTAGCAGATTGGCCTCGTTGCATTTAGAGCTTACAACTGAAACTTGCACTTTCGATCACCACGCCTGCTGTGTTGTTCCACTGAGGTCTAACAGCACTTTTGCCACTTTGGGTTGTCAACTCATAAGCACATGGTCGAAAAAGAAAGAAGACATCCAAATTAACTGGGACTTTTGTTGTAGGAAGTGTGGGTCAGAATATGTTGGTGTTGTCTGTATGTTCAGCCTTTTTTTTTTTTTTTTTGGAGAGAAAGTAGGATGTTAATGTCAAGGTTTAGTAAAGTGATTTTAAAACCACTCTGCTATGGACCTGTTTTATAGACTCTGCCCACTATCTCTGCTGATGTGAAAGATGATTGCACCCCTCGGCTGTAGAAAGACAAGGGTGAAAAATATTCAATGAATCTATAGATTATTTTCCTGATCAAGTTTTTGGTTTATAAAATATCAGAAGTATAAAAGAAAATGCCTGTCGAGTCCAAGGGGATGTCTTCAAATGTCTTGTTTTGTCTGACCAACAGGACAACTCACTTTACTGTCATAGGAGACTAAGAAAACCAGATAATATTCACATTTTTAAGCTGGAACCTGTGAAGTTTTGTCTATTGGCTAATCGCTTTCTTTTTCTAACTGTTGAAATCCCTGTGCAATGAATTGTGCTTGTGTGTCCGTCCGTGTTCATCAGTGTCAAATAGTGCAATCTCTGTTGGTAATTGAACTTTCTCTCTTCCCTCTGCTGCGTGTCACGTTTGTCAGATGCCACTGACACGGCGAGTGGCACCACTTGCTCAGAAGACCGGCCTGCTCCTGCTCCACAGGTCCATGCTCCCGGCGAGGGTCGTGACCTCTTGACCTGTGGCCAGTGCAGCCGGGCCTTCCCTCTCGCCCACATCCTGGCGTTCATCCAGCACAAACAGGGGGGCTGCCGCCCCCGAAGCCAAGCCCCGAACGCCAATGCCACACCCCCCTCACCTGCCAACCGGGCGCAGCAGCACATCGCCAACGCCGAGCTCGGGCCGGCCTTCATCGAGCTGAGGAGAGGGGGCAGATCCTGGGGGGGGGGGCCCGGCGTGAAGGTGAAGGCGGAGCACGGCAAAGCAGGTGAGTGCTTTTAAGAAGAAAAATATATAGAAGGCAGGTTGCTAATTAGTGACTCTGTTTTTTGTTTTGTTTAATTTTTTTTTTTCAAACGCCCTCCTCTTCATTTAACAACGGCTCCCCCCCCCCCCTCCCTCCCGAGTCCAGCTCATTAGCTAGCCGTTGCCATTAGCAGTCTTGCGTGAGTTAGTGACGCACAGGCTAATTGTGTGGAAAGGATAGGCGTCAGGAGCGTTCGGAGGGCACCGGGGGTCCCCGAGGGCTCCACGCTGAGCACCTGAGCTCCCTCTCATCTCCCTGACTGTCAGTCTCTGAGGTGGAATGGCCAGGTAAACATGTTTCTGCATCTCCGTCCTCCGCTGCGCCCTGGACAACGGAGACTGAAACCACGTCCTCCTAACGCCAGCACAGGAGCATGTTTCAGTGTTTTTAAGGCCATCCTGGTTCTTGTGTAAAAGGCGTTTGTTGTGCACCACAGTATGAAATGGTCAGATGAGTGAATGTGAGGCTGTTCGTGCGGCTCTCCTCGCTGTCATGACACTGTAATGGAGGACGTTGCATCATGTGCTGCTCCTCTGCCATCTCCCTCTGTTCTGCCCCGGGCCGAGCCACCTGAGCTCCTGGGAATTTCCTCCTTCCTCCTCCTTTTTCCTCATCATATGCATCTCCTTCTTCTTCCTCTTGTTGTCACATTTTTCCTGTCTTAAGCCTTCCCTCTCTTCTCATTCTATGTCTGACATTAGAAGTGATTTTCCTAAAGGTCTTTTTCTTCACGCCTTTCTCTGCTGCTGTTTTCTTTTAGAGAAGAAGAGCGCAGGATGGTCATGCCAAATATGATCTGTCACGGTGGAAGTCAATCAGCAATTCATGAATTCTCATTACAATCCTTTTTCAAAAAAATGTCACATCCAGTGGCTAACACTGTGTTTCAGATGGAGGAGAGTTATTGTATTTTTCCTGCAAAGGTCATATATATTTGACGGTCATGCTGTATCTGAGGTGAAAAAGGAGAGTATGCAGCAGGATGTTGTAAATGATTGCAGATTGACAGGGCATCTTGCTGCACACTCATAGTAGGTATGAGTGCCCACTCGCACATTTTGAAACCTTCGCTGTCATGTGCACACACGTTAGCAGTTCCTTCCTTTGTGTAACGCTCAGGGGACTGGTGCACGCACCATTTCCGTCTGTCCACAATCTCTTTGTTTTTCTATTTCAGTCTGTTTTTCATCTCTCGCTCCGTCTCACTTACAGTCGGGGAAGGCACAAGTTTGGTAATTTTGTGCCCGCAGGATTATACAACGAACCTAACGTGTGCACGAGGCGAGAGGGAAAGAGCATGACAGCTTGTGAATAATAAAAAAGTGGATAAGTTTGGATTAAAGTTTTATAAGCAAATGTAGCTTGCATTTGTTTGGAGTTGGTAATTGCGATTTTTACCCAGCTTTTAGTGTTTTTATCTCCCAAGATGTTTTGTGACATGAAGTTTTGAGTAGTGGTATGTTGACGTAGCAAAGGGACAGTTTTATTTGGACATCCTGCAGCATTGTAAGTAATAGGAAGTCTTGTTGTTTCATGGGAGGGAAACTGAGCATCTGAAGCTTCTGAGATGACTGAAAGTGAAACGGCAGTTATCCCACAACAGAAAGGTCCTCCATCTATTTTCTGTATTCAAGAGAGAAGCGGCGAGGACGGAGGAGAAAAGAGAGTGGGATGGATTACCGAAGAGCCGCATGCATCTGTCTCATTCCTTTTTATTTATTCTCCTTGTTTGTTTTTTTCCTCATCTCCAACATCCCCCCCCCCCCCCCCTCCTCATTTCCCCCCCCCCCCCCCCCCCACCCCCCATCTTCAACACACTTTCGCTTTGCCCTCTTTCAATTTCTCGCCCCCCCTTCCTCCACCTCTCTTTTCTCCTCCCTCTGCCTCCCAAGGGAGAAGAGATTCTGCCTGCTGCTCGTTAGTGCTCCCAGCCAATCTGCATTTTTAATTAGTAGTTATTGCTTCTGCTTAATATTCAAGTGCTACCCCGGGCCAAATGGGAATCCTTACAAAAAAAAAAAAGAGAAAGCGAGGGGAGAGAGAGAGAAGGAAGGAGAAACCGGCTGGGTATTGTGTTTCACTCCAGGACCCCGAGACAAAAGCCCCCCCCCCCCCTCAGGGAAAGATTTGGAGGGTATTTTGGGGGGGAGTGTAGAGGGGTGAGAAGAGCTGGGGTTGGAGGATGGGTCTCAAGTACAATCCAGAGGGGTGACATATTTTCGTGGTGTCTCTTGGCCCCCCGTACTACATTATAATCTTTTTATCTCATTTTCTTTTTATCTCCTGAGCCCTGACCTACCTATCTCTCTCTCTCTCTTTTCCTGCTCTCACTCTTCACCCTATTTTTAAAAAGAAGTATCTCAACTTCTCCTGGGTTTCTCCTCGGGCTAGGTTAAAGGACATGAACACCACAGCTCCTCTCGTCTCCAGACAGAGGGAGGGTGGGAGAGGGGGGGGAAAAAGAGAAAGAAACAGTTGCTCTCTTTTTCATCTTCACTCTCCTCCCCCCCTCCAGTAAAATACAGAAGGATTTGACTTGAGGAAACATGAAAGAGGCTTATACCAGAGTCTGCTTTGAACCTCTCCAAAACAGAAAAAAAGAAAAAAGAACTGTTTTCCCCCACAATTTGGGGATCTTCTTTCCAATTTTGATTTATGCAGAAAGGCCTCATTTGTCAAGCAGGCTGAGTCAGTGCCTGATTTGCATAAAGCGTTCATTTTCTACGTTCTGCTAATTAGCAATTTGCAGCTTAATTGGAGAGTAGCTCTCAGTTAGGAGACAAAGCTATCCACATATAAAAATATCTCCAGATGTACTTTGCAACACGACTGCATCTCTGTTGGTCTTTCTGCTTCTGCAGCCCCATTCCTCTAATTTCCCACACACTTTGACTTTATTTTGACATTACTTCTTCATCACCTGACCCTCCTCTTCATCTCCCATTAATTTGAGTCCATATCAGTCTATCTGTGCTTTTTTTCTGGTAGATGTGGCTTCTATCATGCTGATACTCATGTTCCTGTTCACTTTTTATAACTTTATAGCGTCTTTTAAGTCATTGTTTTGTTTTTTTGACACATGAATGTACTCCCATCGTTTCGGCTGTAGCAGGCAGCTGCTCTAAAAACACACTTTACATCAAACGGGCATTTAGCAGCTAAAGATCCAGATATTTTCCAGAGTTGGTAGAGACATGGAGCTAAAGGGAGTGAATTCATCAGGTGGACTCAAAGACAACTCGAATTTCAAATTGGTTTTGCTTCGCATATGCTGGATGTGTAACAAGGCAAAAATATGTCTTTGCCAAAATAAGATTTTGTGTTCACACTTGTATTCTTTACTAACTAGCATTAATCAAAAATACTCACTCAGTTTCGTCCGTCTTTGTTTTGCAGTGAATGAGGAGCCCTCCTACTTCACCTGTCAGCAGTGTGAAGGCGTGTTTCCATCTGCATGGGCGCTCGTACAGCACGCTCAGCACACACACTCCTTCAGCATCTACCAAGAGGATGAGGAGGAAGACACAGACATGAGAAGAGGAGGAAGAAGAGGAGGACTTAAAGAGCACAAGACTGCTACAGCCACTCTGGACCCTCGCCACCTGAGCCAAGCCCTTGCCTCTGCCTTTCAGCCCTCCGCACTGCGCCCCGGTCGCTCCCGTCAGACACACACCACCTCCTCCTCCAGTAACATGCAGGCTCTGAACTTTTCAGTGCGGCTCAGGGAGCTCGCCGAGGGGAATAACAACACCACTGGCAGCTCCCACGGAGGCCTGATGCTGTCTCCGTCCTGTTCTCCACCAGCAGCTTCTCCCTTTCCTCAGACCAGCGCCCTCCAGTCTGACTTCCACTGCGAGCTGTGTGACCAGAACTTCCAGTCCCTGCACGCCCTGTCCACCCACCGCCGGACTCACTCCTGCAACAGGCCCTATCACTGCGGAGTGTGCGGGCAGGCCTTCGCCCAGAGTGGCCAGCTGGCCCGGCACATAAGGAGCAATCACAGGGTGCCTGGTAGTGGAGGAATTGGGTATGAGTCTGTAGATATGGTCCTGATGGAGGAGGATGTAGGGAGGCACGGGATGAGAGGCAGGTTTCAAATGCAGCCAGCTGGAACCATCATGGGAAAGGGAGCGGTTGGTGCAGAAGTAAGAGCCCAGGGTCCCTCCGAGTTAGACCTGACCCTGCCCAAACACCCGTCCATAGCTTCAGGCCTGATGCTGCTGACCTCTCAGGTCAGACCGCCAGACAGGGAGCTGCTGAGGCTGTACCAGCGCCAGAGAGAGGCGGGAGAGGGAGGGGAAGAGGATGCAGAGGGGCAGGGGGAGCCTCAGCACACCACACCGTGCGCCAGCCCCTCTGAAGGCTCACTGGAGAGTGGAGAGACGGGGGGCAGCGGCGAGAGCGGCATCGCCAGTGGCAACTGCACGCCCAAACGGCCAGAGATGGGCGAGAGAGTGCGAGGAGTCGTAGAGTGGGAGAACGAAGGAGGGGAGATCATAGAGAGGGAGACAGACTGGAGCTCAGACAAAGTCAGCGAGGTTGTGCAGGAGTGGCAGAGGGAGAATGAGCGGAGGAGTGTAGGAGGAGGTGTCAGCGGCGGCGGAGGAGGAAACAACAACAACAGCAATACTACTGCTGGTTCAGCTGGTAAGAAGAAGAAAGATGAAGCTTGCGAGTACTGTGGTAAACAGTTCAGAAATAGCAGCAACCTGACTGTGCACCGCCGCAGCCACACGGGTGAACGGCCGTACCGCTGCGGCCTCTGCAACTACGCCTGCGCTCAGAGCTCAAAGTTAACGCGCCACATGAAGACCCACGGCGCGCAGGGAGCCAAGGCGTCCTTTTTGTGCCAGCTGTGCTCGGTACCCTTCACCGTTTACGCAACTCTGGAAAAACACCTGAAGAAAGTCCACGGCCTGAGCCACGCCAGCGTGGGAGCGTACGCACAGGCCAGCGCTGCAGACACTCTGGCTGCCATAAAAGCTGAAGAAGGAGTGGTGGTGAAAATGGAGGAGGATGATCTGGATGAGATAGAAATGGAGAGAAAACTTCTGAGTGATGTGGTGAAAAGCATGGAGGAAGAGGAGCAGGTCCATGCAGAGTGTGTGGAGAACGGCCCAGCCACAGTGGCTGATCTCCCGCCCGAGAGCAACGCAGAGGTTAGCTTAGCTTTGATTTCTGCGCCATGAAAGCTGTTCTCATTCCCTTATTGACATTAAAATAGCACTGTATAGGATTTAAGTCGCCCATTCGAATAAAAATAATTAGTCCCATCATTGAACGGACAGTCAAGTAAAACTGGAATCTAGCTTAAAGCAGCAGCAGCAGCAGCAGCAGCTCCGTCATCTCTGCCAGCGCCGAGGCGCACAGCAGCCTCGTTGTTCATGACTGTATGCAAAGCTGCTGGTTGAAACTTAAGTGCCTACAGTTCTTTTAGACCACAGAGCAAAAACAAGGCCATGACATTCAGCAGGGAGATTACCAGAGCTCTTGAACAGGAAGTGAACCGCCACAGTCCACACAGACACAGGAAACTGATCACCACGTTGCAGTGCAGGATGCAAAAGACGAGTGATTTATCTCTCTGGCGACTGGACAGGTGGAGACAGATATTAACTGTCAGATAGTATAGTAAAGGGATTCTATTGATTACAAAAAGCCTAGCAATAGAACGATGTTCATACATCTTCAGCATCAGCAGATGGAGAAAGGTCATATTGTGTTTTCTAGCTGTTGCTGCTTTTCTTTTGAGAAGACCTTTTAAAGACTAGAAATGTTTGAACAGACACGAGGCTGAAATGAATCCAAACACTGTCCGCCTGCTGTTTCTCAGACTCCCAATTTTTAAAGGCGCTTGGTTGTCACAACACTTGTCACTTATGTAATGTTTACAGGGCTCCAGGAGCCTGGCAAGGTTGTGCTCCTGACTTTGTGACAGTATATGTATGGATCATTTTCTGTTTTCTAATTTTATAAATGTGAATACGGAGACTTTAAAGTCTCATCTACTGATGTTTTTTTTTCATGATTCGTTTCTATACATAAAAAAACCCTGCAATTTTACCTACATGTGAAACGGGTGTGTATTATTTTCTCTATTTGTACCTATTATTGTGATGGTAATTTCTCTCTTTCCTTGTTTACATTTGTAAAGTGCCGGACTGCTTGAAGCTCGTGCATGTTTTGCAGCCATTTAAAACTGTTCTTTTGAATTTTTCCTAATTTATGGATGCTGCATGTTGGGAATTGTGTAACTGCTGAGCGACAGGGTTGAGAGGTGCTGGAGTAGCGAGTTGATTGGTGGAGTTTTGCGGGACGCACTTGGGTGAGTTTGGGTGAATGTCGTTGTTTGTGTTTACATATCGGGGGGGGGGGGGGCGAAATGCTCAGGTGACACTTCTACTTGAACCCTCTGTCCTGTGATCTTGTGTCCAGAGCGTGACGTCGCAGGTCATCATCACCGTGTCATGCTTCTGGCAGGTGTGTCACTGACGAGGATTTAAGAAACACAAGTTAAGAAAGAGGAACCTGCGCATTTTTTTAAAAAACAAACAAAAAAACAAACAGGTCAAAGTTGTCAAGTAGAGTGCAGCCAACGTTTTTGTGACTACTGTGATGACTTTGTGTGATCTACTTGCATTCATGTCAGGGAAATTCTTGTGTGTGTTGTGTAATGAATGATCGTGAACGAGTGCAGTGTAACTGTTCAGGGATAATATTTTGTACATAGATTGACATTCTTGCTGTTGCTATGCTTATTATTGTTATTATTGTGAATATTAACTGCCTCCACTTCCCCTAGCATCGTCTCCGTTCTGCTGAACCCCGGCTATTGTGAAGCTCTGCTGTCTTTGTAAACTTGACACCATTTTGTAATTCACCTTCTCAAGAGGAGCCTCAATAAAGAATTGAGGTGAAATATTTTGTATTATGGAGTCTTTTCTGCTTGTGGTTGCTTTTCCGAACATGCCCCCATCCCCCTCCTTCTTCTGGTACCCAGAACATAGCGTTTGAAACTATTTTTAAGTATCTTTTCTCACCAGGATGTTGTCTTAGTCAGAGTGGGTCATTTCTCTGAGGACCACAGTCGGCGCTGAGTTATACATTTTTAATGTGAGTGTTTGGATTAGGGACCCTCACTCCTTGTTTACATCCTTGTGATGTTACTGGCTTTGTCTAGAAATGCTGTAATGTAATTCTAGCGTGCTGTGTGTGCGTGTGTGTGTGTGTACTATACTGTTCATGTTTGTGTGTCGATATATTTGAGTTGGTGTCAGTCCTCCTGCAGTTTGTGGGATGGGTGCAGCGAGCTGTGATGGGACACGGGCGACAAGGGTTTCTCAGGATACAACATTGAAGAGGGCCAGTTTGGTTATTGTTTGTGGGCAAGTTAGGAGGCAGAGCAGGGTGGGTGGGTAGTGTCAAGGGGTTGAGATAATTGCTGACTCCATTTTAAGGGCATAAAAACCTCTGCACCAGCATCTCTGGCCTTAACCCCACCCCCTCTAATGAAAATGAAGTTCTATGATCCCTCTAGCTCATTAACAGCAGGTCTTTTAATGAGCTTTCAACAGGGTAGGGGGCTGGGTGGATGAAGAGGAGTGGGTTTGGATGGTGTAAGGGGGGGGGGGGGGGGGGGGGTTATTGCACCAGATGCACACACGCCCACTCCTACCAATTACCATTGTGTTACAGAGAATAAGGAGGAAGTGAAGACCGAAGCCCCTCAGAACCAGATGAGTCAGTTTGTCCGTTTCTCTCCGCAGAGACAGAAAAAAACAAGGAGGGAGTACAGTACAGGTGACAACCTCTCTCCCTCTGGTAAACTCTGCCCTCCCTGCCTGTTGGGCGCCAAAGCAAGCGCCATTTGGTACTCGTATGGACCCAATTATGTAAGGTAAGGTGATACGTGGCAGAACACGGCACAGTAGCCCCTACAGCAAGTGGATATCTGTTCCACGTCCCAGAGTGCCCTTTGTCTTCCTGCAGTCCACACCTCTCTGAGGCGCTGTCGAACCCTGCACGGGACAATGCCGGCACCCATACCAGCCAATCACAACGTGAAGAGTTTATAATGTCAGCCAATAGGAGAGTGAGGCTGGTGCTATGTGTGTTTTCTGACCAGTGACTGCCCCTGGGCAGTGGAAACATGGACTTTGAGATCTAATGGTTGTGTCTCAGCTCCACAGAGAAAGCTTTTGTTGGTCTTGAAGTTGGGAGAGGTCGCTTCAGGACAGAGACACAACAGAGACTGTTACAGGAAATTATAATAAGCTACAAACACTTTAACAACTTTTGCTAAACACATTCTACCTCTATAGTGAGATATATTGTTGTGAGGAGAAGAAGCATCTGGGATTTTAGTTTATGTAACATTGTGCGGCAGCTTAAATGTTGTTTCAGCATCTGAAGGGCAGCATTCCTGTTAAGAAATACTGTTTTCTGAAATCATTGGGCTGTTTGTAAATAAAAAAACCTGAATGCACCTATTTGCTTTCCATATCCCCAGGGCCATAGCCATGATGTTAGAAAAGTTAGATTTTTGCCTTTTTATTTTTATAATCAGTTCACATACATTACTTGTTGTCCATACATTTTATTCCACAATATAATATAACAATAACAATATTCTGGTGGCGGAACTACATCCAAATTCACCGAAATGTTTAATTTGGCAGCTACAACCAGCAACAACATTACAACTGAAATATCATTACATTATCAATAGTATTGTTATAAAGTTATTGAGACAGACAGAAATATTATGACTTTTCTCTGCCAGTTTTATTTTCTTCATCTAACATTCTGAATCATGAAATGTGAGCATTTCTTTCAACCAAATTGAATTTGTGAACCTCCATATAAAGCAGTGAGTTTGTCTGTTCTATAGAAGAGCTGTAAGAAAATGTCTGCCACCATTTTTTATATATAGAGATCAGGCAGTTTATGTAAAGTAGACAATGGAATTTCATCTGCATAGTAGTGAAAGACCTTCAACTTATTATCTCTCCAAGGGGAACACCACAATCCAGATATTCAGATTAGGACTCCACCAAAGTAACTGTGAACCCACTCGTTGTCTCAGTCATAATATGGTGTCAAAGAAAGTATTCTGTGACGTTCACCTGCATCATTTTCTTGCATGGGCTGACTGATCCATCTGACAGCTCGACCTTGTGTTGTTTATAGACACAAAGTCCAATTTTCTGTCAGTATAGTGGCAACATCACAAATTCAGATTAAATTTAAGGTGATTAGCTCTGGAAGTGCTCACAACAAAGGGAATGTCAGAGCTCTGTTTGCTTTCCTACAGGGCAGGCCTGTGGCCATGAGAGGCTCTCACTTATGTATGAGAAGATTGTGCTTTATCATGGAAAAAGCCAATTAACTGGGATTTTTTAATTACATTTCTCACGGCGTACTGTGTGTAGCCTCCAATCATCTCTGCAGTCCCTGTCCTGTTGTCCTCATCCTCCCCAGAACAGTTGAGGAGGAGAAGGCAGAGGCTTGAGGATTAAATCATCTGCAGAGCAGACTGAGACAGGGATAACAAGAAAGAGAAAGATGCATTCGGGAGTGATCAGACAAACCACAGGAGTCCCCCTCTGCTCTTTATCCTTGCACGGTTCCCACAATCCCCACCTTCTCTCACCCGTCCCTCATCCCGCAATGACCGCAGAGTGAAATCTGAACCCTGGAATTACACCCACTTCTCCTTTCCTCCCTCACCCTCCCCTCACCATCCTAACCTTTGAGAGTGAGGGAGGACGGGGTGAGGGAGCAACGCTTACGCGGGCAGCTATCCGTCAGTCCAGTGTCTCTCTTTGCCATTCAACACCGTTAGATAATGAGAGGATGGAAAGACAAGGAGGGCTCATTCTTATAAGGGGTGATATAATGTCACTGATCACTGAGGACGAGCCCTGTGGGACGAGTGTCAGTTCAGTTGGGTTGGAGTACGAGG
This sequence comes from Pholis gunnellus, assembly GCF_910591455.1. NCBI lineage: Eukaryota > Metazoa > Chordata > Actinopteri > Perciformes > Pholidae > Pholis > Pholis gunnellus. The sequence continues at coordinate 13,879,661 of NC_136535.1, forward strand.
AAGCACCGATGAGACTGCAGTCAGGTTGATTTGAAAACAAAAGAGAGGAAGTGCAATGATTTCTCTTTTTTCACAGCGTGAGACAGTGGTACATCAAACAGGCAGAAATTGTTGCCAGATAATTATGGTGAAAATAAATGTTAAAACAAACCTAAATAAGGCTTTTCCCAGAGTGAAGGGAAGCTCATTTTTATCCCAGTGAAGTTGTTTTTCGACAGATTGCAAAGACAGGGTGTGGTAGACAGACACAGAAAAACAGGCACTCATACCCAGAGAAAACAATGCTTCTTTACATGCACCAAACTGCCTCTGAGAAGCATATCACTGCCTGAAATCAGCTTTGTTTACAACCCTGGTCCGAACTGAACCAAGTGTAGTCTTCCAGTAGATTTTAACCAAGAACACAACTTTCTTGTACATTTACAATGCAACACAATATGATACAATACGTTTCATATATTGCATTATATACAACATGATACAATACAATACGTTATAACAACGCGATATGATTCAATAGATACAACATATCAGATGTCATATGATACTATACAATTCAGATCAATGTGATACATTACATTTCGATACAATACGACATAATGCAATATAGTATCATACAATACAATACAATGCAATACAATATAATATAAAATATAAGATATGATGCAATGTGATACAGTACAATCTGAATAATGTTATACGATATAAAATGCTGAAAAAATGTAAGATACAATACAATGTGATACAATACGATGCGATATGGTTGTACACGATTATTCAGTGTGGGCCTTGACTAGATTTTCACTTTCTTTCATGAAAAAATCTATTTTGCTTCCATTTTGCTTCCTGCACTGCAGACGGAGGAGCCGTTTCACAGCCACCCCCTCAGTCTAGCGTAGTTCATACCAGCAGTTAGTTAGTTACCATGACGGGTTGTATTAGGATCTTCTAAACATGAGCCTGCACATAGGGACAGGCTGACTGACAGCAGTTGTGTCTGAACAGTTGGAGGGATAACAAAAGATCCTGTGTAGCTTAATGGCATGATACATCATTGTTTTGGTGTCTGAGCTGGGCCTCTGAAATGGATTGTTGACCTGCATATTGGCAAAAGGTGTTTTTTACACCACATCCTGTTTACAGGCAAATGTCTCCTCACAAGTTATACCTGCAATATCCTGTTCATATATAGAGCTTCGAGGGTGAACAAAAGTGCAACCAAATCACAAACTTAAGAAGATGGCGAGATGAGATAATCAAACATCTGACGGCTCCAACACTCTCTGACAAACTGTTCCTCAAACGGCTGTTATTCTCTTTGTCTTTCATAAACACCCCCCCCCCCCCCCCCCCCCCCCCCCCCCACACACACACACACACTACTCTGTACTTGCTGCACCTGGTGACCCTCCTTGTGAAGCTCACAGTTAGTCAGTTGCTCAGGTAATTATGCACAAGCAAACAAATATATTCAGGTCAGTCAGTTTTGTTTCTCGTCTAGCAAAGAAATGTCCAAAAATACAAGAAAAACTGGGCTTGACAACCCCCCCCTGCCCACCCACTCCTTACACACTCACATCGCTGGGGTCAGAGGTGTTACCTGCTAGCATGCATAGTAAGGTCACGAGGTATAGAGCTCAGTCCCATGACAGGTGAAAATGCTTTCATGTGTTTGTCCCCTGCAGGCCTGAGGGCAGGTGAACTGGAGCCTCTAACCGCGTCTGCACATAGAACAAACATCCACTCTCAACCAGCTTATTAAGGTCTTTATGTTTCAGACTTTGCATCTATACGAATGATCCTTGAAATTAGATGTAGGCAAAGTGGTAGGTACTCATTATGTTGCAGAATGCCCCCATCAGAGTTATATTGTGATATTTTCATTATTAAATGATTATTACTGATGCATTTAAATGTGCACTGCATTTGGTTTCAGGGGAGCTTGTTCTAACTACTTTAAATACTGTTGGGCTGCTTAATCTACAACAATATATCATAATTTAAAGACTGATCATATATATATATATATATATATATTGAAATAACAATACACCTTCCAGTAGAATTAAGTTGAGTAGAACTATAAGGTAACATAAAATGTAAATACTATGTTAAATAAAATTTAAAAAAATTAAATATATAGTGGTTCTTTACTGCCCCACACTGAAAGCCAGCAGCAACTAATAATGTGACTAAACTTCAACATGAGTTTAACCATGAATTACACTAGAACAATCCATAATATATATTGCCTTTACATCTGCCCCAGTATTAACAAAACTATGTGGAAAAAAGAAAATCTCAACATGTGAGAAGTCTATAATTAAGATAAGACTACAGACATCAAAAACACCATAATTAGAAAGATAAAACAAGTTACAGGTATATTCTATTGGTTTCTCCTCTGAGTTGCTGATGACCCGCTCAGTCCGGTTTGATTTCTCTGAGTGATGCGGCAGAAAACGAGCCGGGACAAAGCCGCTTAACCAGCGGGGAGAGTAGGGGGGCCCGGGGGCTGCTGGTGCCGGGGTCGTGGGATCAGAGCAGGTCATGGAGGTGTGGGAGTGTCTGCTCAGCCCTCTGACCTTTGTCGCTGAGGCTTCCTATAATCCCGTTCTCAAAGACCAAACGGACATAATGGAGAGCCCATGAATGGAGTTAAATGGTGACCATTAGGCAGATCTGTGTCGCTATTCTTCTTGTTTGTTTAGTCCTGGTCAGTCTCACGTTTTCAGTGTAATCAGGCGTGTGATGGAGGGACGCCTGGAGACGCCTGGAGACGCCTGGAGAGGCCTGCATTGAGTACCGCAGGACAAGAGTTTATTGGAGATGGATATCCACCTAAATATAATGAGTGACAGACACAAGAGAGCAGAGAGAGAGAGAGAGAGAGAGAGAGAGAGAGAGAGAAAGGAGGGGGGCGGTAACTGAATCTCCACTTCAGATCATTTGAGTCCCGATCAGAGTTAATAAGTGGTCTAGGAGGGAGCCAAAGCACCGCTTCCGAAAGCTGTTTGGTCAATATAAGCATCGCAGCAAAACGATCCCTATGAATAGTCTACACTGTTATATGTTGAAGGACTGACTGTCAGTTTTCTGGAAACAAGTTTACAAAATATGTCAATTAGAGGAGATTATTTTATTTCAAGGTAATTGTAAGTGTTGTAAATAAAATCTGCACAATGGAAAATGGTGAAATAATGTTTCTCCATTGGAATATGTTTGTATTTGTTTACTTTGTTCAGGGTACAACATCATAATACAGCATGAATAATAGATCAAATACAAACCTTTAATTAGAACAACGTTTGGGTTGCCAAGTCGTAAAATGTATCTGGCTGTTGAGTCGTTGAATCTCACTTTATAATAAGCCATTCAACTATGCAGTTATAAATGTTAATATATTCTTAATTTTTGTAATTTTCCAGTCCATCAAAGGTTTGTTGGAGCAGTCTGATGAACTAAAAAGCTAAAAAAACAACAACAAATTGTTGAAGGAGGACATAGATTCACAACCTGGCAACCAAAGATTTGTTCTCATTAATGGCGTATAATTGATCCATGAAGCACGTGTAAAAGCATGGATGAAGCCTTGTATTAAAATCAAATAAACATTATTATAAAATTGGTACTATTAACACACTAATGCCAATTGAAATCACATTTGCTTTTGTTAATAAAGAGCTCGTTCTTTAGACATAACATAAGCCTCCTTGTAACAAAGAGCCAAGTCCTTTATTACCTTATGTTTGAATGATATTCAATCCTATAGCATCTTTTTTAGGAAAATATTCACTAGAATCAAAAATATATTCGATATTAGAGTGTATCAACATTTTTATCAGCTCCTCTTTCCTCTCATCAAAAATTACAATCAAAATTATACACTAGACATTAGACAATTTTAGAAAACTTATATTAAAGCAGATTATCAGGCATCTTCTAGGTGACAAATAATACTAAGAATTGCAATTATATCTGACATGGTGCTTGTCATAATTAAATTCATTATTTGTTGTGTCATTATTTGTTGCATCTTGTAAGTCATTTCACAATGTGATTCTTTCAGTTAGTTGAACAGACCTCTTTTTAAATGCCTTTCTCCTCACCTGCTTATTTATCATCTTCATCATCACCACCGTCACCACAGTCCTAATTAATGTCCTCCATTGATAGTAGAGGTGATTGGTGGTGTGGTGCCTTTATGTGGAGTAGACTGACACCTAGCGTCAGTTTGAGACAACTGACAGTGGTCTCCTCTGATCTACTTTATATGTAAGCAGCCTCCCGGATTCAACAGAAAGGTATAGTATGGTATGAAATCCCAAAAACTCCAAAGTCCTGGTTCTTGCAGCCTGATAGAAGCTTCGTATAGAAGCGTGTTGCCTCTCTCTGGCCTCTCTGGACCATTAGTGATGAATGGAAGATAACTCACGGTGATCAAAGAGGCTGTTGGCACCGTGTCATTACTCCGACTCCAGCTCACGGCCCCCGGCGCTCTGCATACCTTTCCGGGCAGGGCAGAGCCGGGGAGGCGCTCCGAGTGTCCCTCGCTGGCTGCGGTGGGTGTGCGCTTTGATCTGTATTTAAGCACCGGCTGCTCAAACCCAATTTTGCAGATGAACATTGACTGCAGATTCACTAACAGCATGGAGACTGACAAGAAGGCACCTCTGGGCTCCATCGTGAACCCGATCAAGTTCATGGATCAGGACTTCAAGACTCTCCTGGAAGAATGTCTGAAGTCCGGAAAGCTGTTTGCTGATCCAACATTTCTAGCTGAGCAGAAGTCCATCGGTATGCCGGAAGATCCGGATCCAAAAAAGGCGATCAAGTGGCAGCGACCCAAGGTAGACAAAGTTGTGCATGCGTGTAACGTGCCAGTTGTTATCCATATGTTGTAGGGCGTCTTTTGGTCTTTGTTCAAACAATTGACACAACATTTTAAGTTGTAAAATAATCTATAATCATGTCGTGTTACAGCTTCCTCTACGTCCAAAACAAAAGAAATTCATATTTGAGAGTATGCTGCCATATTTAAAAGCATATTCTGCAGGCATACCAACATTTAGTTTGAGATAAAGGAAAGTTGACTGCATGTATTTGTTTCGGCCACTTGTATATTTAAACAAATGGCTTCACAATAAAGTAATGTGAAATGTATTCCCCACTTCTTGGCATTGATTGCTTCTTCACAGGAACTCTAATCAAGACTGTTTGCAGAGTTGTAGACAAGTTGATATTTAACCAGGTGTGGTTCAGGTCTGAGGAAGCAGTTTCCTTAAGAGACAAAGTTAGTAACACAAATAACACAAAGAGTACTGAAAGTATTTTTTTAAATATCTCCAAGCCAGAAGGGTAGATCTTTGAGGATAACAACTGACATCACACATGTATGTTCAGTCACATATTACATCCTAAACTAATATAATACATTGACAAAGTGTGTAAACTGCATGAAGAAGATTTAAGACTTAAGATGAAAAGAGGATATTATACATTTTAGGGCTGTAACGATTTTTAATACCGGTTGATTCTTGGTAAATTGTTTGGTCAATAAAATGCCAGAAATTAGAAATCGTCATATTTTCTCAAAGTTCTCAAAATGTCTTGTTTTAGCCAACCAACAGTCCAAAACCCAAAGATGTTCAGTTTCATACCACACACATAACCAGCAAATATTCACACTGTAGAAGCTGGAACTGGAGATATTTTTTGTAGTTTTTGCTAAAAGAAGGATTTCAAATATTATACAAAATTGATGCTAATCGTCTCACCTTTTCTTAAAGCGTCTACTCTTTTCGCAATTTCTGATGTGGTTTGTGGTGTTTTATCATGTCTTGCTCACATTGTCCTCCTCTTGCTCCATCTCTGAAGGACATCGGTGAGAACGCTGTGTTTGTGGAGGGCACGATTGGGACCACTGACATCTGTCAGGGCCAACTGGGTGAGTATCAGGAAAACTTCAACTTCTATCTCTCCTGCCCACTGCTCATCTAATCTCCCAGAGGAATGAGAAAATGGGATGTTCGTCATGCTGAATTGTCTTAAACTGGCATTGCATAACATCTTGGAAGAGTTAAATCCACATAACCAAAAGCTGCAAGAGCCCTTCCCATTGTTCAGTTTGTTTCTATTTATTTCATTGAAATGCAGTGACATCATAACATGATGTCTGCACCGCACAGCCCCAGGGACCAAACTTCAAACACACAGTGAGGGGGAAAGAGGAATGACACTCTGTGTTCCCTAAACCCCAAATCTGCAGGGGTCCAGACACCATCATAGCCATGTTGTTAACAACCCGCAGACTGCTCAAATATCTGTGTTATTCAGTGTGTTTCTTATTTGTGGTGAACTAGAACAACAGCAAGCTTTCCTTCATCCTCTGGGATTTCTAAATTGTTGGTTTATGTCACCAGTTATGTGCAGATATGTTGATTAGATCAATACCAATTTGATGTTCTTGTTCTTGTTCTTGTTGTTCTTGTACTTGTTCCAAACTCTATCTCAGGATGTGTTTTACTGCAACATCTCCAGAGAAATAACATAGAACAGGTGTTTGCTGTCAGAGGAATGTGGTTTATTATATGTGTGAGACAGAGAGAGAGAGAGAGAGAGAGAGAGAGAGAGAGAGAGAGAGAGAGAGAGGGGGAGAGAGAGAGATAGAGCTTCACCTGCCCTAAAAGCAATCATTACAAAACACTAAGAATATTTTAAAATGTGCCCTTACCAGCTTCATGTGTTTCTTTTTGTTTATCAGGTAACTGTTGGCTGCTGGCAGCCCTGTCCTGTCTCACCATGCACCCCAAACTCTTTGTGAAGGTGGTGCCACCCAACCAAAGCCTGTCCAAGCCTTACGCAGGGATCTTCCATTTTAGGGTAACATTTAAAACACAGAACCTCTGACTCCCCGCCTTTTTCTTTCTAATGAGAAAAGTTGCTAATTACACCTCCAATCAAGCCAACTGTTACTCACACATTGTTTGCTGCTGACCAACAGAAAAAAACCCAGTCTTGCTCATATTCTTATGCTTTAGTCTACCATACATGCCATTGCTCGATCTCATCTCTCGCCCCATCTCAACCTAGACATGTTGCTTAATATTCTATAGGAAAGCACATACTCGTGATAAGCTGAGGTTTTAACCATTTATTGCAAATACAATATGCATTTTAGTTTAAAGGTGTGGCTCTACTTATTTGATGCTCCTGTGGTAATATGTAACTTTGTTTGTGAAAGGACATAGGACAATATCAACTGACATAATCAGAGCCTTAATGGAGTACTCCACTGATTAAGTATTGAACGTCTATAACATTGGACTCATGATGGATAGTTTTAGAAAATAAGATCAAAATTGACGAATACATTTTTGTTTAATCTAAAAAACCACAAACCCAACCTGGGGCCAAGAATGTACACATTGCATCATAGAGGTGGAACGGTCGTGCTCATCTGTCATTTCATATTTTATTGAGCATGCAACTATAAAACAACTCTCGTGTCTGCACTACCGTGAGGCTCAATTAGTGCTGATCACATGCCAAATACAACACACAGTTTGTGTTGTGTGTGTCGCTGTATTCAAGCACACTATAGACATACAAGATTAAGTTTGATTTATATACCTAGTTCAGACATGCTCATGTTCCTTCATGTAAGAAAACACTGATTCTCAGTCTCTGAAGAATTATCTGATTGGGCTATTCTCGAGATGCGTTGAACGGGTATCAACTCATCCTGCAATCATCACTGCATGATGGGCTCACACTGAAGAAGAGGAGACAAACATCAAACCTTATCTTTATCACCTTATTAGAAGTGGTGATTCTAATCTAGAGAGGTAATCATCCACACGCTCTGACCTGCACAGATCAATAAAATATGTACGCAAGACGTATCAATCGTGTCAAAGCAAACAGTTAGATATAGATCTTTTGTACAGCTTCTGCTCAGTGATTATTTTGACCCTGGAGCGTTTAACCTAGACTGTGAGGGAGAACATGACATGACACGACAAGCTGGACGGAAGGACTGGAAACTCATTCTTCCCTGTCAGGCTGATGGGAGAGCAGTCCAGACATGCAGGTCGTGACTATACCCTTGGGACACACACACACACACACACACACACTGCTATGAAAGGCCAGTGCAGGCCTGCTGTAAGCCGCTGTAGTGTACACACAGATTAGCAGTACAGTACACGCCCCTGGTCACGAACACTAACTGCCCCGGGAGGTGGTTTTATAAATATAGAGTCAAGAGGACAGTGTGTTTATTTTACTCGTCCTTTAATGGATTATTTTCTTCATTCAGTTTTGATTCACTCTAAACATATTTATGTCTTTGATTTGTCCTTGAATATGTCATGAGATAGTTTAGTATCACATGGTTCAATAACACAAGTTATTGTGTGTAGCAGCTTTCAACAACAAGACAATTTAAAGTGATTTACAATACATGAGATGTATTAAAAGATAGTCAGTAAAAAAGGCCCTGAAGGCATACAAAAGGGTTTTAAAGAAGAAAATAGATATAATGGAATAAACAGAGGTTTCAAACATTCAAAATGCAGTTACAGGTCAGTGATAGATATAATTAAATAACCCCAAATTTAATTTCATAAAAGGTATATGACAAGTATATGATGGGACACTATCCCAAATCCATTTCCACTAGATGGACACAGTTAACAAAAATATTGCACTGAATTGAGCGACAGTGCGACTTATTTGTAAGAAGAATAATGTGTTATTTCTTCCATTAAAAGTTACAAAATGTTGCTTTAAAGAGGCTTAAATCAATATCATTACAATAACAATTGCTCCTTTATGAAGGGGTAGCTCATGAGCCTACAGATAAAGATAATTACTCATCTCTACTGAGCTTTATAGTTTGTTTCCGCACATTGTTTTTTGGTTTGGCACACAGCTTTATTGTCTTGGTTCACTCTCACTGCTCTAACAGCGTCGCTTCCAGCTGTTTTCGATGAAAAACCTAAAAACAGACACAGTGAGAGAACAGCTGGTTGACATGGTGCAGCGTTTAGCAGCTGAAAAGTCAGATATCTCTCAGGAGTTGGTGGAGACCAAAAACAGAGCTAAAAGAGAGTGAGTATTGGACTTCAAGTGTACACAAACACAACTCCACTAAAAACAATCAGTTGTTGCAGGTAGAAGGGAAATATTTGGGACATAAAGTTCAGGTGGTGGGTCTCGTTACACTTTGTCTTCCTCCTCGTTATCGTTCCTCCTGATTCATTACATCCATTTCTGTTTCTCTGTTCTCACCATCCCTGTGTGTCCCTGTGTGCAGTTCTGGCAGTATGGTGAGTGGGTGGAGGTGGTTGTGGATGACAGGCTGCCAGTACGCGAAGGCCGTCTGCTCTTCAGCTACTCTCACACCCGCCACGAGTATTGGAGCGCCCTGGTGGAGAAGGCCTATGCCAAGTCAGTTTCCACTACCAAGCATATGTTTCTGGGTTGTAATGTCTGATCACGTCTGTGTGTGTGTGTGTGTGTGCGTGTGTGTGTAGTGATTGGATAAAAATACACTTTCTCACCTCATCTTATGTAGGTTAGTTGGGAGCTACGGAAGCCTGAAGGGGGGCAACATTTCAGAGGGGATGGAGGATTTCACAGGAGGAATCGCGTACACGCTGCAGGTCTCATCTCGTACCCCTCGAGTCCTCTGGAGGTGTCTGACAGCCGCCCTGTCTCAAGGCAGCCTACTCAGCTGCTTCATCCAGGTGTGTACACATGTCTGGAAGTTCACACTACACAGCTGGATGCTACTTTAGAGCCACGAGTTGCTCTCTTTGTCTTCACAGGCCAGCAGCAACCGAGATACTGGTAAAGTGACAGGAGACGGGCTGATAAAGGGCCACGCTTACGCCATCACCGAGACCGACAAGGTCAGAGACGACACTGCATCACTGTCATTATTTATTGTTGCATCGTTATCATTATGTGGTTTTACTGTGCTCTTTGTTACTGCAATGATAATGTTCTCCCCAAAGACCGTAATCTAAAACCATGTAATGTAATTTCATGTGAAACGGATGTAATGTCATATAATCTCCTTGAAATGTAATCTAATCTCCTATAATCTAATCTCAGCCCATCCGACCAATTCATCACATACAGTTGAATCAAATCTAATGTCATTCAAACAATCTCAACTAATGTAATCTAATTTAATCTAATCTAAACCCATCTCATCCAAACAATAACAATGCTATCTAATCTAACGTAATCTAATAATCTAATGTCATTGCAAGTCATATTATTCCATTTCGTCTCATCTGTTTCACTGTAATTAAAAAATAGAATCTAAGTGAGTATGATCTCACTGGAATTAAACTTAATCTCATCATCCATCTCAGACCTGATCTAATCTTATCATATTTCATGAGTAAGCAAAATAAATCTTAGCACAAGGTCCCTCAGAAGGTGTTCTGGAGCTTTTGATCATGTCACATGATCTTCTTCGGCAGATTAATTCTGCCTATTTGTCATGGGATTGCAAATGATTACATTTCCTTCTATTTATATTTTGAGCACTTTAAAGACGTGCCGTGTTTGTTTAAAAGTTGTGATTGAAACTTTACTTTATTGAGACTTTACTTGTGAATTAGTTTCTTCTCTTCACTTTTTAGGTAACAAAAGCGTTGGATGAGATTCTGTTGCTGAGGCTGAGGAACCCCTGGGGTTTTGTTGAATACCGTGGACCCTGGAGTGACAAGTGAGGGAGCTTCCTGCTTGTGCACATTGTATACAGGGGAGAGAAAGAGCACACTCACGCGGTTTCTCTTTGTATATGTGTGACTGCAGGAGTAAAGAGTGGGATGGCGTGGTCAAAGCAGAGAAGGAAAGGATTGAGCTGAAAAAGAAAGAAGATGGAGAGTTCTGGTACGTGCTAAAACACACATTTACAGAACAAGTTTACAGATCGTTTATTTATTTAAGTAAAAGTACTAATACCACACTATGAGAATGCTCCACTACATGTAAATGTCCTGAATCTAAAACTTTACTTAAGTAAAAGTATAAAAGTATGAATTACTTAAATTAAAAGTACTCATTCTGTCATTGTTTTACGATTATATATGATGATTCTAGATTAATATTACTACTGTATTAATGTGGATGTCGCATTTTACTGCTGTGGATGTCTTTAACTCCTTTATTAACTGTTGACTAGTTAGATCTACAGCATGCATCAATCCTATAAAATCATCATGTTTGTAGCGTCCCTTGAGAACCTTGTATCTCTTAAAAGTCAACTGTTTACGAGCACAGAAAATAGCCCTGTTTTCAGTTTGGTGACAATGGATTTTACAACTGATCCAAAGAGTTTACTTAAATAGTTTATTTAGTGTAAGAAGTAGAACAATTCCAAAGTAGTAACTGAATCTGTCAGGTGTCAAGTGTAGTGCAGTAAAAGGTACAATATTTGTATAAAGCTGCATAAAATGGAAATACTCAAGTTAAGTAAATTCAATTTGTACGTATGTACTTGAGTAAATGCTGCCCCTCACATACAATAAGCTCTCTGATGTAAATGACCCTCTCTATCAGGATCAGTGCTGAGGACTTCAGCAGCCTGTTCGACATTGTGGAGCTCTGCAGTGTGAATCCTGACAATCTGGAGGAAAAGACACCTGCCTCTCCCTCCTCTCCCTCCTCTCCGTCTACCTGGACCATCAGTGAACATGAAGGATTCTGGGTATCGGGGAGCTCTGCTGGTGGTAGCCGCAGATACAACCGTACGTTTATGAATTTGTACTTGCACAAATATGCATTCAAAACCTCACCTGGATCATTTCATAATTCATCATATTTTATTTCCTTAGGATCGTTCTGGAAGAATCCTCAGTTCCAGTTGGTTCTCACGGAGCAGGACCAGGCGGAAGAGGACGATGAGGACGATGAAGATGACGAGGATGATGATGAGGAGATAACCCCAGAAGAGAAGAAGAGAGCAGAGAAACGGAAGGAGAAGGCCAAACAGTGCACCGTGTTGGTGGAGCTGCTGCAGAAAAACCGCAGGAAGAAGACTGAAGTCCACTTCCTCTACATCGCTTTCCACATCTACAAGGTCACAACTACTTTATTTGTTACTTATTGATTAATTGAACATTGTGATACTGTTTCTGAATAAACTTACACCCGTCTTTGTGTTTCTTTTTTTTTGCAGGTTCCTTCTGAGGTGAGTATCTCATGGGCAATAGATTGTACGTTGTCTTTTATTATGTGCTTAAATTAACACCTTATATCTTATATTCTTCATAATGTTCTGTTTGTCTTCACATAAGAACTGGTTATATCTTTCTTCATACAGCTTCAGGATGTGTGTCTGAGCCGCAACTTCTTCATGACAAATCGCCCTGTGGGTCGCTCTGGGAAATATAGGGCTCAGAGGTAAAAGACCATCATGAGAAAACGCTTAAAAGTAATTATTTAACAATCTGTTCATAAAAGCAGAAAATGTGGTTCTGGTGCTTTTACTTTGTAGGAACTGTAGACCAGAGTAAAACATCCAATATACTATGTTACTGGTGCACTGAATCGAGTGGAAACACAATTTTTACTCCTTATATTTGTACCTCAATGTAACAAACCTGCGTACCAAGTAAATCTTCTCCAAATAAATGCAAAGCTTGATAAGTAATTTCAGTAATTTTCTTCATCGGGTGAGAAAATTCAAATAGAATGAAATAGAATTTTACTTTCTCATCCAAAAATACATTTGTCAAGGGGAGACAAAAAACAATACAACATACATACAGATAAAACAATAGAGACAATATATGTAAAACCTATTTAAGAGTAGCCATTGTTGCTCATGGCTCTGATGGTGGCAGCTATTAAACACATGAATCATGTTGTCTTCATACATAAATTCATTAATTTTGTGCCACAGGGGTGCGTGGAGGAAGCTGCATCTGGACCCGGGTAACTACATCATCATGGCTTCCACCTATCGACCCAACCAGCCGGGAGAATTCTTTGTCCGCATTTTCTCCAAGACCGGAAACACTCTGGGGTGAGATGGAGAGGATTTTTCTTTGATGGCCTAAAAGATTCCAAAACAAGGGACAAAAATCAAGAGAATAATGTTTAGTTGAATGTTACAGTACTAGCCTGGTCTCAGAAAAACAGCTCCACTTACTAACAACCTTGTGTAAATATTATAACACTGAATCACCTCCTGCCTCTCTCGCACTCAAAGGCACAGTCATAGTCACCCACACTCCGCTGTACCTCCACTCATTTACAACATTATACTATGTAATTAGTCACAACATCAACAGGCTGATAAAAACACCTTTTATGGCTTCTGTTACAAACAACAATGAATTATACAGCTGAGAGCTGTAGTACGAGTACTCACGCCGATATAATAAGCATCTTTATTTACCATCCATAGGAACATTTACTTAAGTACTGTACTTTTTGAGGTACTTTACTGGAGTATTTCTATTTCTATAATTTAAGTCTCTAAACTGAATAATTAGCAACTTTAATTTAGAAACTTTAAGTACATTTCGCCGGTAATTCTTAATACTAAAGTAGAATTTTACTTTGGTAAAATATCTGAGCCCATAGCAAACATTATTTGGGTGTTTGTAAGGTTCAAACTGTATAAAAGTATAATTCAAGAGACAATCTGGTGTGGACTTTGTGTTCCAGGACTCAGGACTTCACCTGCTCCTCCGGCTTCCTCCAGGTGAGTTCAGTGGTCTCGTCCGGACACGTTAAAACAGCGGCTTAGAATACCGCATGTTGATGTTTGTTTGGTGTCTTTGTTCACGACAGGTGATGGCTACTCCTGTCTCCCCAGAGGATCAAGTGAGAGTTCAGAGGGCTTTTGATGAGGAGGCTGGCACAGTAAGAAGTCCTCATCATTGTTCTACATTACTTTGTTTAACAAACGTGTACATTTGTGGCCTTTGGTTTTCTGATTTCTTCTTTCTCCCCCTCAGGATGACAGACTGAACACCAAGGAGCTCATGAAGCTGTTCAACACAGGTTAACATCTCCAGTATATCAGGGTTTTCATGTTTTAGCTGCGTAAAATGACATGCCTCAAGTGATATTTGACTATAGCATACCTGTAATGGCCACTAGATGGGAGCAAAGTAGTGACACGTTCCCTCAGAAGTCGGCCCAGTGGAGTCACTGAGGTCAACAGTCTAGACAGAGGCTCATAGCTGCAGTCAGATAGAGTACATTGAGCTTGGTTAAGTAATAAAAGTGGCTACACTTGTCCTCACCTTCACCTTTCCTCATCTTAATCCAATATAAACCTTTATTTTCTTTCTCTGCATCAATCTGTGCCTTTCTTCCTGTAATCACAGCTCTTGAGAAAGATTACCATCTGCCACTGGAGACATGCAGACAGCTCATCTTTGGAGAGGATGTATCCTTTTGTCCTCAGTATATACTTTAATACAACTCACAATCTCTGTGTTTCTCACAAATGACAATAAACATGTTAAAATCTTCATTGACCTCTGCTAGTTTTACATAGTTTCACATCACAAACTGGCATGTGCACGGCCCAGGACAGCAGGGCTCTTCAGCGTGTGATTAAACAGTCCAGGACATCTCCGGTACCATCTACCGATCATCAGTGATTTTGCTGACAAGAGGTGTTTGCAAAGAGCCCACAGGATATTAAAAGATAATACCCTGCTGCCATCTAGCAAGAGATACAGAAGTGTCAGCTGCCTTATCGCCAGACTTCTGAGCAGCTTCTATCCTCAGGCTGTGAGACTCCTAAATTCACCCACCCTCCACACATATCATCATCATGTAGATATAAGTTATTGTCATTCTACAACAGGGTTGTACAACGCAATGCAGTTTGCAGCACCATTTTGCTATTTTGTGTTTGTGTGTATTTAAAATGGTGCTACAAACTGCATTTTGATGTACAACGCTGATGTACAATGACAATAAATGAACCTTGTAACCTTGTAAGTTAAGCGAGGCTGATGCTTGCTGACGAAGGGGTTCAAACCCCCGGTCCTCCGGTTGCGTCATTGTGCCGCCCCGCTGTTTGCTGAACTCTGCTTCCTCATAACTTTATCGCACTGTCTTCTGTCCTGTTGAGCTGTCCTTAACTCTGCTGGCAGACTAAAGGGCGCTGCAGTCTCAGCCGTGAACAAACAGGAACCCTGCTGACCAGTCTGCGCCATCTGCAGGTGCATCTCTGTGTGTGTGTGTGTGTGTGTGTGTGTGTGTGTGTGTGTGTGTGTGTGTGTGTGTGCGTGTGTGTGTGTTAAAGACAGAAATAGACGGAGAGTTGTGTCATCATTACTTATTCTGATGCTGCTTTCTTTTTCAGTCCATCTTTTTCCAGTTTGATGAGGACTCTTCTGGGACCATGAGCCCCTTTGAGCTCAGTGAAGCGCTGCAAGCTGTTGGTATGCACACACACACACACACAAACACACACACACACACTTACACGCTGCTGGTCACGGCTGTTCACACTATCACTCACTCCTCTGTTTTCCAGGGATACAGTGTGATAGTAAGGTCGTCGAGCTGCTGTCTGAGCGCTTCGCATCTGGAGAGCTTCACTTGCCGTTCCACGGCTTCGTGTCATGTGTCACCAGGATGCAGAAGCTTTTGGGTAACACACACACACACACACATTCACACTCACATTCACACACATTGTGTGTAACACTTTTTTGTTACTTTGATTATATATTGCTTATATCACTTCTGTACTTTTACTTATATTTGTAATTCAGAACTTTTCCTTGAAACAGGGTATTTTTACATTACTGTTTCGTTACTTTACTCAAGTAAAAGTGTGAGTACTTCTTCCATCATCCGTTAATGAAATTACTTCTTAAAAAACGGTATCTTATTATAAAGCCCATGATGTGATTATGATGCACAAACATAAATGTTACACATGTGGCCACTTAGTGGCATTTTACAATTTGCTTTTAGATGATCTACATCTGCACAGCTTGTTTACACAACATGTTTTATGTGTATTTAGATCTCTAAATAAATTAGGGATACTTGTCAGGATATGTGCTTTGAAAATGAATGCTAAACTGGATGCAGAATTGACTGAATGTTGAGCCTTTGCAGAGACATGCAGTCATGTCCTCTCCTCTTCTCCTCAGCTCTGTATGAATCAGAGACCAGTCAAGAGGTGAAAGACAGAGGGATCAACTCTGTGAGTATTTGGCCAAATATGCTCTGATTTGTGTTCATATAGCGACCCGGACAAGTCTTTTCTTTTTTTTTACATTCTGCTCTCGGTTCACCTGTTGTCCCTCTACAGTGGCTGACTCAGTTCCTGATGGTGTGAAGATGCTTTGTGAAGAGGGGCTCCACATTAGACCCAGCTGAGCCACAGCATGCTGCTGATTCTACCACATAGACAACTGTATTTCAAAACAGTTCCTTCCTGTGTGCCTTATTACAAAGAACCAGCGGTGGCCTCGTTCATGCTTTGCTATGCCGTTGCTTTATTTTTGCTTCATCTCGTTCATTCTCCTTCTCCTGGCCTTGATATATTCTTATTAGCCTTGATGCAGGCTCGAGGTTCATGGTTTGGCTTTATTGTCTTTATACAGTACAGGATTGCACAATGAAATGCATGTAGCCCAGCCCATATTACACACAGTATATAAGAAGTATAAATTAGAATAAAACAATCAAATAGAACAAAGTACGTAAAAGTAGCACTAAAGGAAGAAATAAAAATGATATTATAGAATATATTGTAGAATTTAGAAAGATATACAGTTACGCACATACACATACAAACAATTAGTAGAGAGTATGCAGCACCATCATTTATGTAATACTGTTATATTACTCCACATAATAAAGGGGATTTAATAATTATGTGAGTTTAAAGGTGTCCTTATTCCTTTTGTCATTAACAAGAAAATTGTTTCAAAACCTAAATGGAGTCCACATTATTACCCGTTTTCTCAAAATAATTATCATTTTATCAAGTCGCTCTTTAGAAATTCTGTTCTGATGAAAAGGAAATGGGTTTGGAAAAAAATGAAATGTGAATAAAATGGTAGCCTATACACATAACTTTAATTACACAACTTGTAAAATCACTGCAAGCCCAAGAGTTTACTCATCCATGCACACATGAGCATACTCTGGGAAATATCTGTTCACACACACACACACACAGTCAGAGAGAGCGCTGCCTGCCCCACCGAGGGTGTGAGGTTTATGTCTCAGCAGCGCTGCACGCAGCATCTCTATTCTTATCGCACTGACGCCACGTACAGCGTCAACACACACTCGCCCCCTCCTCCACTACGTTCCCTCGCTCTCTCCATCCATCCCTCACTCTTTCTCCCACCTCCTGTTCTCTCTAGTAACTGTCTGAGTCTCACAATCTGTATCCTCCTCCTCCCTGTCACACACACACAGGTGCTCACTGCACACTCACACAAATCAGCGAGCAAATGTCCTTTTCTACACATGCTGCTATTAATAGGACCTTTGCTCACACACCACTTCCTGTTCATCATTAGGTGAGTACACACAGGTTGTCCTCAGCAACCGTCCATCTGCATTGCAACAGAGAGAAGGAAGAAGAGCGAGACAGGAAGGACCAGTAGATTCATCTCAGTGTTCGGCCTCTCCATCGATGCTACCTGCTTTACTGTTTTATTTTGATGTTTCTAAACCCTGTGCTTTCTCTTGTTTGTGTCTGTGGCCTCCACATGGCTGTAAAACTAGCTATCTATAGGCCTGACAGGACTCTTATAGTCTTTTATACTCTCACCCCCTCTGTTTCAGAATAGCCAAGAAACCAGACTAGAACGTCTGTACCTTGGCACAGCAGTGTTTAAATGCTAACATGGATGTTTGGCAGGTATCATTTTTACCATGTTTACCATATTAGCATAGTGTGTTATCATGCTAATACATTTTCTAAACCAAAGTATTGGACATATTTTGACCTGAGGATGGTGCTAGATGAAAAGTCAGAGGATCACCAAAGTTATTACAATTCATCCTGAGTAGGACACGAATGTCTGTAGCAAATTTCACAGCAATCGATCCCACATTTGAGGTATTTCACTAAAAGCTACAAATGTCAACCTCATGGTGGCGCTAGAGGTGAAGTCAGGGGATCACCAAGAATCAGTAGGATCCATCCTCTTGGGACCATCAATGTTTGGACAAAATTTCATGGCAATCCATCCAATAGTTGTCAAGATATTTCAGTCTGGAACAAACCAACGGACGAATGCTACCAGCCCTAAAGCCATACTAGAATGACTAAAAATATCATTTTGATTCATCAATAAACTACACTTCATTTTTCTCTAACCTTGAATTTCACCACTTAAGAAATTACCTCAACTCGAAAACAAAGTCTAGAATGAGCTTTGATGAAAAACTGGCAAATGAACCTTTTAGTGGTATAATTAATTTTTTCCCCCCAGGAAACACTTTACTTTAGCATTTATAATCACCAACATGTACTAAATTATTAGTTACACCCTATTGTATTAAACATATATAAGGACATTTGTAAGTGTTTATTAATTTACTCTTGTCAACGAATATAGCTTCTCCATGAAGACATAACATATATTCTGACGTGTTTTAAGATATTGTCACTCATTATCTGTTTATACACCAGTATCGAGGATAGTTGTATCTCCTTACAAGTACATTATAGTGTTCTTAAACTTGATTAAATGTCTAAGTTAAATGCTAAATCGGGCATTAGAAAAGACAATGTTACCTAAAATCTATTAATTTGTTCTCTTCCTCAAAAAAAAGCAGTAATTATGCTCCTATGGTCCTCATAAATGTTGTAATATAACAACACACACCTCTGGAGAAGAGCTCCAGCTCATTAAGATCAAAAGTAAGAGAAACAGTTTGTGGCTGATCTACCAGGATATAATTATGTCCTCTGTTGATTTACTCTGTTCTCTCTCTGTTGATTCTTTCTCCCGACAGCGCCCATCCTTCCACCTGCTCGTCTCCTCCCTCCCTCACTCCTCTTCCCCCAGCTGTCCTGTGGGATGTGATGATGCTCTGACAGGCTTGGCGTCTGTTCTTAGAGGTGCTGGTATTTTCGTGCCACAGCGGCGGGGGCTGCTACAGGAATAGTGCCGGAGTTGTAGTGTGTAGTGTGGGAGTGGGATCTGGGGAGGGCTGGGATGGTTTGAGAACTGTGAGATTCTAAGCCATTGTGTAGACACGGGAGGGAGACCAGGGAGGATTGCGTAAGTCGACTCCCTGGCTGCAAATTTAGCCTGGGCTCACTCACGCACAAATTTGATGAGCAGTACTATCTCAGTCGTCAGAGCCGGGGTATTTAAAGATGTGAGTGTGTGTTGGCATGGAGCGTGGGGTGTATTCATTGTGCGTGTTTATTTACAAGCCGTGAAGATGGCGTATAATTTGTGATGCAAAGAGCGACATTTGCATTACAGCACCTCTCCCCTTCACTCTGCTCTCTGTTCCTCATCCTGCTCTTTTATGTTCTAAATGTGTTATGGTCGGTGGTGACCAGGTGTTTCATCTTACCAAATATTACAGTGATGTAACAGCTCACTGAAGCTCCTTTTTACTTCTCGTCCAACTTCACGACATGAATAAACTTGAAGCAATTAGACAGCAACAAAAGATCTTTGAGGTTAATTAGATTTGTATTCTTTTTTTACACAGAATAAATCTCAACCTGTGCAACAACCTCCTCAGCTCTAAAGAAATGCCACAACATTATATAGTAAGTATACCGATGCACTTAATTAACTTTTTCTTTACTGATAGCGATACCTCGATACTGACCGATCTGATACCAGTGCTCCCTTTTTCCCAAATTTAGAATCTGTATACCTCAATGTGTTGAATTCAGGGTCATTTTTATGTGAAGTTACATGGGGCCATGTAGAGAAAGTGAATTTTACAATGACATTATCAAAGAAGCTGGATTTATTGTGGATTGGGTATCAGATTGGTGTATACTATAAACTACTGTATGTATTTAAGAAAATGTGAGCTGCAATACCTCAAGGTACAGCCCCAAACTCAATTACAGTTTAATCAATGCTTGATGACTAAACTGTGGAAATCACCGGCTCTTCTGCATGTAACTCCGGCCTTCGTGATCTCTCATTATTCCTGAGACTAAAAATAATCATTTGGATGAAGAGGATCCTCAGCTAACTTCTGCTCCCGCTGGTAACCCCTAATCTCCTTTTTTTAGAAGCCTGTTATGTGATGATACATTATTAAAGCATATTAATGGGACCTTACTTATTTATTTAGGTTATTTCTCCCTCTGCACTGACATTTGGGTGCTAAACTTCTTTTGTCTTAGTTCTGCGTGTTTTGTCTCTTAGGGAATGTCATGTCTCTTTGGATATCCTACTAACTGAATGACTGTCTCAGCAGTGTGTTTCTTTTCAGAGTCTCTGCCAGTCTACGGCCAGACTGAAGATTACAGCCGGCCCTCTGAACTGTTTACTTTACAGTAAACAGTCTTCTTACAATAAACCTCTGAGACAGGAATGCTGGATGTCACCCTCCTGTCTGAAAGTCTGTGCTGACCAGCTGGCCCCCATCTTCACAGATCTTCACTAGATCACTGGAGCTGAAGTCCTTTCCTGCTTCAAAGGCTCCACTATCATCCCGGTCCCATAGAATCCCTCTATCACAGGATTAAACGACTACAGGCCCGTCGACCTGACGTCTGTGGTCATAAAGTCTTTCGACTGGTGTTGACCCGCCCGAAGGACGTCATAGAATGATGAATGAACTGAATGATGCAGTGAACATGGGACTGCACTACATCCTGAAACAACTTGACACCTCGGGGACATAAATAAGGATCCTGCTTGTGGACTTCAGCTCTGCGTTCAACACCATCATCCCAGACATCCTCTGCTTCAAACTCACCCAGCTCACTGTCCCGGCCTTCGTCTGTCAGTTGATCACAGAATTCCTGCAAACTGGAGGCAGCAGGTGAGGCTGGGGAAAATCACATCCAGCACCTGGACCATCAGCATTTTGATACCACGATTATTGTCAGTGGAAATTATTAACCAGAACATTTCTAACGGGCCTATAGCTACAGAACTAAAATATTTATTATCAACTATTTCCTTTTACTTTGTTTATGTCATCTATAGTGGTGCATAGAAACACACAATTTAAATGATTAGTAAATAAAAGATTGTATTTTTATTGATAAAAAATATTTGCATTAGTAATTTTAATGATGTATAATAAACTCCTTAGAGCTTTTGTTAGGAAATTAAAGAGGTCATAATTCACACACAACTGGAGTTCTTTAAGTTTCTCACCAAAACTACATTTTACAAAATTTCATTTGAACACATGATAACGTTAAGGTTATAATCATAGACTGTATATAAGAATGATATAATTCACTTTCGTCGAATACTATTTTTTACTGAATGACGCTTGAACGCACCACAGTGTAACTAAATGGAAACGGCCCTGCTGCATAACTGTGTCATTAATCAACGGTTCACGTGACTCTCTGGTCATTTCATACAGAAAAAATGCTCCCACACTGCCGATTTAGGGCATTTTTTGGCAGATATAAGGCTGGATTTATTGGTTCCCTTTAAAATGTTTACAGCAATTCTTCAGGTGAGTGGCCAAGACTCTCAAACACACAAAACAAACACGTGGTACATGACTCTTGTGAGATTTCACCGCAATCACAAGATCAGGTCTCAATGCAGGAATCACAACACCATCATAGCTTCTTTACCCCTGGTCACTTGTCACCCCTGTGGTGACAAGTCTGCATACAGAGGGGAGGTTGACCATCTGGCCCTCTGTGCGGCCAGAAAGACCTGGAGCTGAATGCTCTTACAACTGTGGAAATGACAGAGAACTTCAGGAGTCCCCCAACACCATCCTGAATAACACTGTGTCTGCTGTGGAAGTCGTCAGGTTTCTGGGATCCACATACACTGTCAATAACCTTTCAACACCAAAATATCTGCTGCCATTATAGATTATAATCTAATTTAATATTAAGATAACGTTTTTAATGCACACGTTTTTTATGTACAGATCATCTGTCACTGTCAATATAAATCCTACACGCTGTTTACAGTATTTATTACTTGTATATAGATGTTTTATTTTAATTGTAATGTTGGTCATTGGTGCTTTTTATATATATATATTCATATGTTTATTGATACATGCTTATACTTTTTCACTACCTGAGTAACATACCTGTGTATACTTTACCTTTAGTTGTCCAGCTTTGTTTCCCTTGTCCCCAGCTGTAATTTGCATTTTTGTGTACACACATCGAGAGAGATGCAAAAAAAACAGAGTCAAATTCTTTGGCCAATAAAGGTGATTCTGCTTTTGATAAGCAATTATGTGAAAACAGTGAACAATATGAATACTAATGCACTACAAGGAGACATAAACATGCTGAAAACCAGTCCACATGTGCAATCCCAAATGTCAAACTGCTGCCGTCAGTTGTTTGTGTGTTATGTAAATGCCCCACAGCAGCATGTTTGAAATTCCACTCATTACTCGAATGTCGTCACTGTGTGTCATGCTCAAGTTGTTGTTTCAAGCACCTCATCATTGTTTACATAGATAGATAGATAGATAGATAGATAGATAGATAGATAGATAGATAGATAGATAGATAGATAGATAGATAGATAGATAGATAGATAGATAGATAGGTAGGTAGGTAGGTAGATAGGTCGGTAGGTGGGTGGATGGATGGATGGGTAGGTAGGTAGGTAGGTAGGTAGATGGGTAGGTAGATAGATAGATAAATAGATAGATAGATAGGTAGAGAAGAGAGGTGGGATAAAATGAGGAGCACAAGAACAAAAGGAGAGGGTGAGTCGATAAGGAGCACTGTGTGGGCAGAGAAGGCCAGTGAGGTGAGGGGGATGTTGGGGACACATGCTGGTCTTCCTGACGTGTGCTGTGTACACAGTCCTCTCTTCTACCCCCATATCTTTCTCTCTCTCAGTCCCTCTTCCTCACCCACTCACTCCCTTTATTCCTACCTCTTATTGGTCCCTGAAAAAATAGGGCAGTCCTTATGTAAGGAAGAGAGAAGAAGTGTGGGGAGGGGGTGCTTCTGGATAGAAACAAGCAGAGAGAGAGAGACTGAGTGGGGGGAATAATGAAGATGGAATCTGTGCTTATTATCCAGTTGGAAGAAGAAGTATTAGTCTACTCAAATAACGGCAGAAATACTGCAATGTGAAAAAAAAACACTTGTGTACTGCTTTCAAAATGGAGTGGAAAAGAAAAGTACCAGTTCTAAACCCTAACCCTGTCAAAATGTTGAATTATAATTTTGTCGGGTCTACCTCACAGTTTCATTGCTGAAATTAGAGCAATGCACTGTGTTCCAAGTGTTTTGTAGTGCAAGTTGTGTGAGATCTTTTAACAAATGAAAAAGTGATGTTTCAGGTATTTTTGCCCTTTTATGGTGAAGAGTACAGAAATGGCTACAATTTTTACATACGTTTTTAGAACACTAACAACACCTGTGCTTTTCCGACTATTACAAGGAAGCCACCTAATGTGTTTAAAATGTAGTAAATCTGCGTAATTTTATGATTAACACTGTATTTAACGACAGCAGCTGACTAAATACACTGAGTTACTCCCCCCTCTGATCTCACCCTCATTCTCCCTCACCCCCTTGCTCGTTTCCCTCCTTCTCTCTGGCAATTTGCCTCTCTGACTGGCAGCAAGCCCGTTGAAAGTAGGCTAGGATTGACGCGCTGCTTGTGTCTGACTCACAGAGAGCTGTGGAATACTGAAACCCACTGATAGCATTTAACTTTAGGCATCCGACTCCCATGCAGTGCATGATACAATAGAGCCTCAATGCTGACGTTTCTGGCTGCAATTACGACAACAAAATAGAAAGAAAGGACGCCAACTGTTCTGACGCTGTGAACAATTTTTAAAGATGATTATTTACAGGCATTGCCAACATATCAGACACTAAAAAGAGATTATCCTACTTGTGGTCGCACACTGATGTGTTTAGGATGATACCAAACAAACTGAAGTACATCATCTTAATTTTCTGCCGTTATACAATTTCTTCAACGGAGCTGCCGAAGGATGCAAAATAGATTTCAGTGTAAATTGACAATAAAGTTGTATTGTATTGTAGCCTCTCTCTCACACAAAGCTGTCAAGTTTTTTTTTTAATTTGTGCTTCATTGAGTGCTGTTGAGGGCCTATTTACAGTAGGTCAGCTGTGCCACGGTCAACCACAGCCTCACTCACCTACACTGAGGGAAATGAGTGTAAGAGGACCTGACATCACTCTGCTGGGTGAAACAAGATGACGTGAGAACATTTTTGTCTCAGAAGAGCCCACAACCAAAGCTGTGACGCATGCACAGTCAAATGTTTTACCTTCTCCACAGATCACTGTAAATTATTGCTGTGCGTGTGTGTGCTCTGTGGGTTCATGTAAACACACAAGCTCGTTATTTAACCAGAGAGGCACAAGGATTGCACAGTATAAACACAAGTACATTAACGTAAACAGGACAAAAGCGAGCTGCTAGGGAGCTCTGTGCTGAAGCAGGGAACAAGAAAAACTGGAAAGTCATACGTGTAAGTAATATAACCGGCTCCTCACACAGACACTGAAAGGGTCATGTGAAATTTCCCTTTTCACTCAACAAGAGTTTTGTGGTCTCAACTGTCGATTGAGGGGTCCTGTGGGGTTAAGGGGTGACGGGGATGCTGCTCCAGGGCTTCTAATCCCTGTGAGGCGAAATTAGTGTCTGCAGCAGAAAGTCAAGCAGGTTTTTAGGTTGCTGCCTTAGTGAGGGAGTTCGGGTTTCTCTGGGTTGTGTTCAAAAAGTACACAAGTAAGATCGAAGTGGCTCCCTGCTGCATTTGAATTCTAGCAAATGTATGTATGTGGACCATCATGGCAAAGAGGAAGCTAGATTTACTAATGTATGTGTTACACTCCTCACTTTAGGTCAAGGTCAGTGACTAAATGATAAGCAGATTGATACAAGAGGCTGACAGCTTATAGTTTTCTTTCATATATTTCCTAATCCAATAACTTAGCTTAAATATGTGCACACTAACCTTGGCAGAACTGATATCAGGTACCTTTTATATGGCATGAACTGCAAACTGCCCCCAAGCTTTACTCTCTTTCAAGACTTTTTAAAAAAAATAGTTTTAACTCTACGTGTCACGTGATTGTCAGTTGTCTGGTCTTATGTTGCTCATGTGTGCTGGTTGTCTCATGAATGTTTCGTGTTTCTCAAGTCTCTCTTGAAAAGGAGATGTTAATCTCAGTAAGAGTCACTGATTAAATAAAGTTAAATAAATAAAATGAGTCATCAGGGTGCAGGGTGAGGAGTTTATATATCCAAAAGAAAGAGAGAGATACATAAATGCAGAGTGGACCCTCTGCATTTATGTATCAAAAGGCGAACAACTGAAATGATGTAGGCATCAGGGCTCAGTCCTTTCACCTAAACATTGTGTTCCCATACATCAAAACTGCATTGTGAATTACGTTCAGAGGGAAACCTATCTTGTCATGGATTATGTTTGCTTTTAACATATCACAAGCAGCTCTGGGTGGTAGACGGATCCAAAAACACAAAGCTTACACCCAGGAGACTGCTGTTCATGTCCTGTGTGAACCACATACTTTTGTTGCCTAAACATAACCAAGAACTTTTGTTGCATTTTTGTTTTGGCTCAATTTTGTAGTCATTTTAAACCCTGATGTTTTTCACTCAACCTAACAAAGTAATTTTGTAGCTTGCTTTGTTTCAATTACAACATTAACCACGTGTTTCAAACTGTTTCAAACTGTTTTAAACTGCGATCGTTTCCCTCGAAACATAATTGAGCAGTTTAGTTGCATGGGAAAGTAATTTTGTAGCACATGGGTGCTGGTCAGGATGCTTCACACACAACTGTAAGTATTCTGCTTAATGTACTACTCAGTGGTTAAATGTGCCACAACTCCTCCAATCTGCAACTACTATTTCACATGTAACAATTCTTAAAATGACTTAATGGCAAATTCTGACTGGAATGAAACTAATTCACCCTACAATTGTACGTAACACAAATCCAATTCTGTCTGAACAACACAATGAACACTGCAGGGAATCAGGAGAAGGTGGAGGTTGATATCAAGGCTTGCATGTTTTTTGGCTCTTAAGAAAAAAAGGAAGACAGTTTCTCAGCTCCCCTCCTGCTTTGTGGCACAACTACAAAACAGTTTCAGCTGTGAGACAGAACACTAGAGAAACTGCACTTAATTGCCCTTAATTAAAGGGACAAGTGTTTGCACTTTTTCAATAATTGCTCATAAGATAACAGACACCGAGGGCAGTGAAGCATGCTTTTTTCTTTTCACTCTATCATTTAAAGACTACACAGACCAGTGTGGGAGCCACATACACAGGGAGATACAAAATAACGAGAGCTCATTACAATATAACAAAATCCAATGCAACACCACAACCTGTGACCTCAAACTGCCATATGTAATTGACAAAGTTCTAACAAAACTTAACTTAACTAATATTCTCAAATTCCAGAGAACTATTTATAGGTGATGTGTATATTTAGGCATCAAATGTCTGTGTTTGTCTTGCAATTCAAAGTCACCTTCATGACTTTAATCAGGATCACAATGATAATGAAAAATATATTAAGGGTACATGCTGCTTTGTTGAAATGAAAAAAAGGGGATGTCCCAAGTTCAAAAGTTTACGGTTCAATCTGAACTGAAATATTAATAAAATCAGAGCTCCACTTTTTCATTTCAACTTAAGCATTTCAGTTAATGCAGTGTACACAAGCCATGTTTACACAGGCATGCAGCAAGGCCTTCAACTTTGCCAAGAAATAATTACTGGATTTAGACGAGAATAGATGTGTTATTCATGGTTATGGGGCAGACCTGAACCCCCACCAGACAGAACATGTAATGAAAAGCTTCAGGGATTCTGAAAGTCAAGTTAGGCATCTTCTGTATAAACAAACTTTCGGTTTTGTTGCTCCGACTCGCTGAGAACAGCTCCGAGTGAATACAGCAGACAAAGACCGAAGAAAACTGTTGAGTGGCTGAGGGAAAAACTATGGTATGAGGGTATGAGACATGTTGATTGGCTGGAGAGAAAAGGCCGATCATATTTCTCTCAGTGAGGTGGGGAAAGCCTGTGAGACTTGTGCAATGTTGTTGGGATACAGAGCCAAAAGGGGTGTAAACAACACCAGTCTGAAGTGGGACAGGCCTAACCGTTGCCTGGTAACAAATATTTTGAGCAGGAAGACACGGCCCGCCTCCCAAAAGGAAACAGGGGCTGGCCTCATGAGCACAGTGCAAGTTAGTGGCTTCCCGAAAATACGCTAAGAGACAGGGGCAAGCAAAACAAAGCACATCAGGGCATTAGACAACACTGGGTCTATTTTTGACCCGGCTTGGCCGGAGTCTAGACCACCACAACATGTGCACAAACAAACTCTCAAGGAACAAAAGAGTTTAGAGAGAGGATTGCAGCCTCAGTTGAACTCTATAAGGGAGTGCACACTCTGAATGTAATCCTGACTAGTACAGTGGTTTAGGTAGCCTACACACAGCCTGTGATGAGACATACAAAAGGAGACAAGTTGTAACACTTTTTACTGTAATCTGTATTTTACCCACAATGTAAAAAACGTTCACATAAACTGCAATAGACACACTGTTAGGACTCTTGATACCTTTTAACTGACTTCTTGTTTGTTGTATTCTGTTCTGAGGATTCTCTGAAATCAGTAAGAGAAATGAGTGGATTCTCTTTATTAAATAAGGTTAAAATGTACTAAATGTATTTCAAAGATAACAACTTAATTGCTGCCACATTTCCACAACATTTCAGCTGCTGAGCCACTTGTATATAAAAAAAGGGGGCTTATTTTGAATCTGTTTATTCGCTACATTAAATGAAAATAGCCTGCTTGTTCTACTAATTTAGCGGTTACAAGAGCACCAACAAGATGCATTTCAGTGTATATTATCCGTTGCTAAGCGTGCGCACAATTTGCATTTTACAGGCGACGACGAGGACACGAGACGAGGACACGAGTATAAACTGTAAACGCTACAAACGTAGAATTAACGCTCCTCGTACGTGCCCGACGTTACAACGCCAAAAGCAACACCCACTGACGGTTAAACTGTTCCGAAAGAACAACAACAGTCGCGGCGGTATCCTCAGATGTGCTGCCTGTTCGCTGCACAGAACGAACCCGGAAGCCATATTGTGTGGCGCTGTTGCTGTCTGTCACTCAGAGCCGGTTACCACGGAAACCGGTTGTTAGGCAGCATAACAAAAAAAGACCACATTTAAACGTCAGAGGCAACGGCATATCCATGGCAACAGAACGCTACATACATGCAGCAGACCCGTGGATAGCACGTGGTCGCGGTTACTTGTTTTATTCTTAACGAATAGTCTTAGTTTGTGAGACGTCTAAAGAGTATCAACAGTATTTAATTGTGTCTCTGTGAAGTCTGTTTGTATAATTGTCAGATGAAATAGCGGCATATTAGTTCTCCGTGATGTCTTCCTGCCCTCTCGCCATCATCGTGCATTCCCGCGTGAATGTGGGCTGTTCGCCTGCGTTGTCAGCTGTATTCACCTCAATAATTCCCCCTCATGAACAACTTACATCGACGGAGTTAGTCATCCCGGTTCAGCAGCAATGCACCGGTAACGGCGGCGCGGATGGGACACAACGTCCTCCGTGATTTCCTCCGTCTCTGACGTTGTTGAAGCGCTGACTAATAACTTGTTATCCCCAACTCTTCCCTTGTTGCTCACGCCTTTTCACACGTCGCCTGTTGCTGTATAGCCTTGACACTGCAGTACGCCCGCCCCGTGACATTGTTTGACATCACAGCCCAATATGTAGGCTGTATTTAGATTTTAGATTTTCATTCATAACCCCCCCCCCCCCCCCCCCCCCCCCCCCCTCTCTTGTCACATTCCCACTGGTGTCCTCGTGTAGGCTATAATAATGAATCATTTTCTGTTCAAGCCGGGTGATGTTTGCTGTGACAGGCGCCGATTTCCGTCACTGCTGCCCACCGTCCATGACAGAATTGCTGTTTACCATTTTGACACATAGTCTTACCCACTAACATCTATAATTATCAAAATTTAAGGGAAAGATTGGGTGCATTTGGAATGTAGCTACAGTTTGTTAAAACCACAATAGTCTACTTGGCTCTGCGCCTGACTTCAGGTTTAGGGAGTGTTCAGACTCAGATGAAAAGGAGCCTCTCCTCAACACGTTATAGCTCAGAGGACTCCCGAGGGCGTGTCCTGAGAAACTTTACAGCAGGGGTTCCCTTATGCCGGGCGGGATCCCGTACCGGAGATTCCTCAGTGCTCCAATAAGATCTTGTATATATGTTTTCGGGTGTTTACTCAAGCCCTATAGGTTGAACATGTCCAGACCGAGTGGATCATGTCCTCTGTGCCTTAGCCTATAATAGGCGCACTAATGTTGAAGTTCATATATGTGCCGTTGGTTTCAACCACATGAACGCAGCAACACTCTCCAAATGCTAGACACAATAGGAATATTAATGTCTGTCTTGACGTAGACAAAAAGGTCCCAGTTAGACGCATATGGTCCTAAATAGATACTTTCCATATTTAACTCCCTGAAGTATCTTTAAATTTCCTCTCATAAATTGTCAGACGGTGAGAAATACCTCGTGCCTGTAATATAAAAAAAATTTGAGTAAAAAAAAAAAAAAACATCTATTATTATCTGTCGGCGAGGTGAGCTTCTGGTCCATTTCAGTGGGAGAGGGATTCCCTCAACGTCACCAAGGATACCAAACACAACACCACCAAAGCACAAATATGGGCATGTACGTCAGCGGAACTCCGAGGCGGGACTTAAAAGCTAGAAATGTCCTGGTTATACTCTGGGAGGATGGATCCATTCATAAGACAAGATCTGCTACTGTGCACCGTAATACCCGCTAACGTCCTCTGGCATTCCTTCAGCGGACTTTATGGATCTATAGCCTCATCGCATATTTGACGTGGGGATAAAGGATTTAAAGCAGAACGAGAGGACTTCTTCACAGATTGAATCGGAACGCGTTCCCCCCTCGACGCGGGGAACTGGATTAAGCTTCTTCATGCAACTTTTTTGGAAAGAGACCAAGAGCATCTCACAGGGAAATAGTAAAAACATCAGCAACGGTAGGTAAATATAGATTGTATGTGGACGATATGAGTATACAGGCTGTTTGAAATGAATTGCTTACAAATCGCCGTTTAAAAGTAGGTCAGAAACATCTGTCCGGCTGCTTAATATGAGCTGCTTTGAGACATGTTTCACTTTTGACATTGCTTTTGCAAATTAACTAAAATAATTGAGTCATAAAAAAATTTCGCCAGGCACAAAAGGCTCTGGTTGTTGTAGTATTATTCAATGACCAACGAAATTATGCAGACGCAGCAATTAAACTCGCTGATGGTGGGATTATCCAACTTTTTTTTATCGGAGAATACACTCTTTAAAACTCTTTATTAATTGGGTTTTGTGAACTGCATTGTCTAACATCAGCCATTCTCTCCTCACAGTCTAGGCTCTTCTTTAGTAGGCTAATCTTGTGCCACATGCCCTGCCGTTGCAGGTGACATCGCGCTCTCTCTGGTTGCTGCAGGTGTCGCGTTCTCTACCGGTCCCTCCGGGGAGATGTACCAAGGGTTCCCCGGCGACCCAGACAGCGTTTCCCGTGAAAGCTCCTCTCCATCCATAGAGTCCCAGTACCTTTCCTCCGTGGACTCCTTCGGAAGCCCGCCGACCACCAGTGCTCCGCAGGTAAGTTTGCGACTATTTAAAACCATGATGAGAATGAATGGAAATGTATCTTAAAACAAAAACATAAAAACCAATGTCACAGCTGTTTTTGTTTATTCATTCGTAAATGCAAAAGGGACTGGCTTATGGTCCTACACGCACAGATGGACCTGTTCGTATGTGTCCATAGGATGAATAGGGCATGTGCTTACATTTCTCACGAGTTTATTGCTTGTGCTAGTTTAGTAACTCTATCAGATTTTTAACTATATGTTGGTAATAAACGGCAAAACAACATAGCACAAAATATGCTATTATATTATAATATACAAAAGTAGTCTCATATAGGCACGAAAGTATATATAAAAGTAAATAGCATACACAGGTCTATAAAAAGCACTGAAATATGACGCTTATAGCCGAGACTTTTAATGGCACTTCATATTTATATTTTTTTTATCGGAGGCTGGTGATGTTGGAGCTGTGCGTGAAGTAAACCATTACGTTTATACTGCTGCGATCAGATATAAATATTCTCGCAAAGTTCATCAACCATTCAATATGAATGTACCGCTATCTGTTGCTTGTGGTAACCCTGGTAGCAGCCCTCAGGCTGTGACAACGTGCTCCGTTTACAGCACGCCGCAGAACGGATGACACGGCGCTGGAACTCTCCTACGTAAGCGCCGAGGCCCCGCCCCTCTCCGCTTCTCTCCTTCCACGCGCTCCGCTCTCCCCTCACTGGCCTCGCCGTGACGTAAATACTTGTTCTATTTTGGAGTGCTACGTCGCGTTGCCAAGGGGAACACCGGGGGTGTGACGAGGGAGGAGGAAGAAGGAGGGGGAGACTCTCTGTGAGAGAAACGATTGGTCGAGGCGGACACTTTCAGAGCCGCCTGTCCCGGTGTCTTTTCACTCTATATGAATATTCATGTGGCTCGATCCTGTCCTGCAATGAACTAAAACAAGAAAGACACGCGACAGATATGAGCTTTTTTTGTGGATTCATAACGTGATACATGGAAAAAGTTGTGACACAGCAACAGCACATTTAGATTCCTCCACTTAATTTAGCGGACTGCTGTTTTTTTTTCCTTTGCTCTTATACATCTAATTGTACGCTATACGGTTTCCAATGTTTCCTCTTCTTAGATGGTTGGAATAACATTTTTTCCACACTTTTTAAAATCATGATACATCTATGTCACCTGTAAATGCATGTTTTACAGACTACATTAATCATTATGTGCATCAAATTAAGATATTGCTATTAGTTAAAAAAAAAAAAGATTGTCATAATTTGTTATGTCATGCCAATTATCTTGACAAGAAATTGTAGTTTGTTGCAATTCAAAATATGACCTTAATTAAAATAACAATGCAGTCCATTTAAAAAAAATGTACCCTTGATGGTAGCACTTGGTCGTATAGGTAAAGTTTAGCCTATGAGGTTGGCATGATGGCTACAATATGTTATTATTCAATTTGACAAAATCTTTGAGAAAGCAGCTGATCCATGCTTGTTCCGGTCTGTTTTTCTGCCTCTGTCTGTCTGTTTACTGACCAGTGGCTTTACATTGTGTGTTTTTGTTCAGGAGTGTGTGTCAGCGGGAGCTGCCTTGAGCATTGTGGGCAGCGGGCCAGGGGCCAGTGTCGGAGCAGAGATGCCCGGTTCATTCGTGCCCACCGTCACCGCCATCACCACCAGTCAGGATCTGCAGTGGATGGTCCAGCCGACCCTCGTCTCCTCCCAGGCCTCTGGGCAGAGTGGGTCCACTGGGACCACAACCATGACCCAGTCAATGTCATTGGTTGACCCTTATGACATGCCAGGCCCCAGTTATTCCTCGGGGTCTGCATTCACCTCTCCAAGTTCGGATAATCTAGGCCCAGCTCCGGGCCCGATCCGCCAGTCCAGAACCCGCAGCCGCCGTACACGAGACGAGTCTGTGAGTGACGATGGAGATGTTGGTGTGTTAGTAAGTGTGTGTGCTTGAACGGTTTGTTTCTTGACTTGTTACACATGCAGTGTAGGTATATTGTTTACATGGGCTCCAAAAGTATCAGATCCAACTACTGTGTACTGTGCTGTTCAGCAGTGGTGTGCACAAATACTTTTAGGGGCATGGGTACTTAACAAAAAAAGGGGCACCTCACCGTCTACTATAGGCCCTTCTCATCATGCACAAACCAACAGGGAAATAAGGGCAAAGACGGTATGTAGGAGTCTGTTTGATATAAGGATAAACTATACTGCCAAAGTGTGAGGAAAATGTTTACATTTTTCTTAAGAAAAGGACAAATTTGCTCTCAAGACAACCATAGCTGGTGTAGCCACCCTGACTGCCCATTTTGTTCGCCCCCTTCACTGCAGCGTGGACAATATGACTACATTTTCAAGAACACAGACAACACAATTATCCTAATCTGTTTCGTCTTATTCCTCTTCATCCTAGCTAACACCAGAGGAGGAGGAGAAGAGACGTGTTCGGAGGGAGAGAAACAAGTTGGCTGCCGCCAAATGTAGAAACCGAAGACGAGACCTCACAGACAGGCTGCAGTCGGTGAGCTTGCCCGTGTTATAGCAGAATGAGTAATGATCATAATTACATACTTTAGGTTACCTCCCATAGAATTGCAAAGTGTGTTATTAGATGTGTACATGTGTGTATCGGAGAGATTATGGTTTATGGTAATGGGGTTTAGCTGTGGTGAAGACAATTATAGTCCTCAAGACAGACTACTGTACCTGCGATATTTATGGCCTAATTATTGGGCTCTTACATAAACCACCTTACTTATCCAACTGCAGGTGAGGAAGGCATTTCTGCTGGGATGAATACATCCACCTCCACAAAATCTCAAGTAGTGGTTTGGTGTCGTTAACTGTTAGTTTCTGTCATTCTGTCCCTGCCAAAAAGGAAACGGACATACTGGAGGAGGAGAAGGCAGAGCTGGAGGCTGAGATCTCTGAGTTGCAGAAGGAGAAGGAGCGTCTGGAGTTTGTCCTGGTGGCCCACCAGCCGACCTGTAAGATCCCATACCAGGACCAATCTCAGCACAGCTCAGCGCAGCTCCCTCTCCAGACCTTACCACCTCCTGTCTCCATTGTGGGCTTGGCTGTGAACGAGGACTCTTTCTATCTGCCTCCTGCCTACACAGCCCATCCGGCCTCCACACAGTCCCAGCCTCCAGTTCAGCAGCAAGTCCAGCAGCAGCCTCAGCCAGGACTAATGCAGGAGGTAGAGTTTTCTAGTTCTTTCTATGGCTCAAGTGAGGCGGCACCAGGCGGGCCGTGCCACATGGCCAGCGACAGTGGTGGTGGCGGTGTTAACCATGACGATGCGGCCATTGGCAGCTACAACACCTCATACACATCTTCATTTGTGTTCACCTACCCAGAGGGAGCCTGCGGGGTCAGTGCCAACCAGCGGAACAGCAGTAGCGAGCAGTCTTCTGATTCCCTGAACTCGCCTTCGCTGCTGGCACTCTGACTGACCGACAGACACACGCACACACATATCAACAAGCACATACATTACGCTCGTTGGCAGTAGAGGCTGAAGCAAGTACATGCAGAGTACCGATCAGTCTCGCAGATTGGGAGAAAAGAACCTGATTGGGTTAAAGTTTACACATTCATGCATTCCAATCAAGAGCCATACAGATAGTTACATTAGATCTAACCGTTGACGATACATAAATCATTTCTTGTTTTGTATTATCAGAATACCTGCAACTGGACAAGATAAGTGAAAAAAAAACTGAGTTACAAAATCATGTCCAAGTTGCAAATCGTGAGTGTTCTGAATTAAAAGATGAATTCAAAATGAATATTCTCAATCGTCAACCTAACAGTACATTGAGTAAGATACCAGAAGCCAACTTTACACTCCAACAAGCACCAGTGCCCCCACCTTGTTCCCTCTGTCGGTTGAATTTTCCAGTGCTCTTGCTCTCATCCTTTTCCATTCCTTTTCTCACTTCTTCCTCTCGCTGAATGTATTTGTGCAAATCAGAAATAGGCACGAAGGACACTTTGTTCGGGTCTTTTCTTGTGGGAGACAGACTGCTGATTTCTCGCTCACCTCTAACCTCTCATCTGCTCGACTTCCCTCTGCTTCTTCATTTTGCTGCTTGGACTTGGCGAGTTGAGGATCTGAGTGTCGCAGTCTCCACTAAATCTTCTGTTTTTCGCTCTGTTTTTTTTTTTTTTTTTATTCTTCTGCCGTCTGCCTACCTGCCAAGCGACCCATCTCTGCCCATTTGTTTCTCCTCTTCTGTCTCTGTGTTTCTCCCTCTCTCTGAAGTCTTCGACCCCTGAGAGCCCGAAGACCCCCTCCAGCCCTTGGGACCTTGAGTGAATGACGGCCCAACTAACACGCCCTTTTGCACCCTCTCATACAAGGACCTGGACACAACCCCCACAAGGAAGACCCTTTTCTTTGAGCGCATTGCTCAGAGCGGATCTTTAGTGAACAGCAGCTAAATATCTTCACTTATGCACATAGACACCTAATTGACGAATGCAAAATGGAAGACGGATGCCACTGTCTTCTGCTGAGCCATTTTTCGATGTTCACACAATGAAAATTAGACACGTCTTGTGTTGTGAGGCCGGATACAAGTGAGGATGGAAGAGGTTTAGCAGGAAGGGAGGCAAACCAAGCTGGACAGACTTAAATGGAGAGGCGATGGATGACTCCCATCCTAACCACCCATTTTCCGAACCAAATGTTGAAAATGCAGAAAGAGCCAAATGTTAAAAAGAAAGAAAAAAAAAGAAAGAAAGAAAAAAACCCTGCTCTTGCCAACTGTGTGGAAGGGTGGCATCAGTAAAACCACCTCCATACCACAGAGCCTCATCACCCCGGGCCTACATGCGTATATTCACACCATCGCTTTCAAGTCTCTGAACTGAAGACAGACGTTTTGTTGCAGCACACCAGCTCTGTGTTTTGCTCTGAACCAATCGGATGTGAACCGATGCCTTTATTTAGAGGAGGGACCTTTTTGTAGTGATTAAGACAACCTCTAAACACCTGGGCTCAGTGGTCTCTGTACCTCCCCTGTCCTCTCAGCGGAGACGAGGTGGGGGTGCGTTTATTGTGAGTGCGTCCACTCTGAGGCCCCTGGTCCGTTTATTTCTTTCTTTATTGAGGTTGATGTGGCGAGTGAGCGCAAAGCAAAACCTGGAAACAAAAGGGGAGAACATGTGGGCTGATGTCGTGGAGTGAGCGTCCTTTCTTTGCCTGTGAATTTGTACAATTTGTTTTCTGTATGTTTGAGTGAGAATTGTTATATATTTTAATGTTTATGTTTGTTTGGTTGTTTTGCATTGACCTCTGCTTTCACTTGTACTGTTGCCGTTTCTTGTTTTGTTTTTGTTTTTTTAATCTGGTGATTTTGTCATTACTGTTACTATTATTATTGCATCGTAACTATTGTTTCATTATTTTGTTGTATTTTCATTTGGCAACTTTGGAGGCATGTTGTGCACTACAACAAAAAAATCTAATTATAAATCTATATGCACATACATATATACAGGTAACATGTATATATAAGTGTATGTACCATGATTGTAAAGTTTGAATGTCTGCAGATTTTAATGGAATATTTTTGTCAATGAAGAACAAGATAAAATGTTACTGAGGTTTAGTTTTAAAATAAATATTTTTCTAAAGGAACACAAAAATAAACTATAAAGAATTTAAAGTACTGCCCTGTCCCATGAAGCACGATGTCACTGCATCTTTCAAGGTGTATTTATGTTTTATAAACAATATAAAGCACTATCCAAGTTACATTAAATGTACGTTTATATTTACGATGTTAGAAGGTTGTGATAATGCCTTTGTTTTGTTTGTTTTTTCTCTGTGAGGTCTGTTCCAAAGCTACTGACACCTTAATGCCACTTGATCCTTAGCAGGTGCAAAATGAGGAAATAAAAATAGTGTGATTGAATGTCAATACAGATATTAAAAGTATTCAGAATACAAGATAATGACTTAACTGTTTCATTTAAGTATGCATTTCTGTGCAGTGTAAACATATCACTTAATAACATTGTTATTTCCTAACTGAAACATGTGTTTAAAGGACAACCGCAAATTTAGCCTTCATATGAACATTATCATGTTAATCCATTCTTGTACTCAAACAAATATGTTGTCTAATTGAGATTAACATTTCTTGTGATTGTATTTTCTGGATAAGAAGCTTTATTTTCAATAAATAAACATGTTTATTTAAAAACAATGGCTAAATGAATGGTCTAAACGTGGCTCTTGGTGGTCAGACGATGGGCAGACCTCAATTCTTTAAATGTTGATTAAGGACTGTGTTTGTACAGATGTCGGAGAGGCTTTTCATTTCTCTCAAAATGCAAATGTGATGAGAATATGTTCTGTCGTCAGAATAAGCATAAAACATATTCAATAGTTCTCATGTATATAGGTTTTTGTGGTGCTACTTATAGTATGATGGCAAGGCAGTGTTTCACATTGTATGGTAGAAGGTTACACATTGCTGTTGCTGAGGCTCCATACAAATGAACGCACTGCTTGTCTCATTAGGACGTTTGATTCAGAATGGCTGCCAATAACACAGTGAATTCCCAGCAGCTGAAGCTCCGAGAGCCCAGTAATCACTCTGTGATTTCATTATGGTGTAATATCAATTGCCTGCAACATCTTTAAGTGTGATAAACAGATCTCAGAGGGCCCTTGTACTGTACTTGCACTCCACACTTGTGCCCCAGATCAGCACACAGCATAGTAGACTCATTCTTTCATTTCATTTCTTTGCCTTGGGTTTCATTGAATTTGCTTTAAATCATTTGTTCCTGTAAGGTTGCAATCACAAATGGGTTGCTGAAAAAAAAAGAGAGAAATATTTAGCTCCCAGTAAAACAGAGAAACTGCCTGCTATTACTTGTACTGTATCATGGCTACCTTAGTGTTATCTGAACAAGAGCTTTCCTATTTTTCTATTGAGGTGAATGTTGCTACAGTATGTATTTCTATTTTTCCACAAGTCCCATATACACTCTACATTCCATATATTCCCTGGTATGAAATGCAATACTTATTTTCCTTTCTGATAAACATAATGTAGCAAATCATGCAGTGCTCAAACTGACTGCTACTTTATGTCAAGTGTGATGATATATTGCTTTAACTATCAATTTTTGTTACAATATTAAACGTTATCCTTAATACTTATTGCAACATTTGGGTTTGATCTTCCTGAACAAATATTTTTCATTTATTAATGATGTGCAGAAACACTAGCAAGGTATTTAAAAAGTCAATGCTTCTTTTCTGATCCGTTCCTTTGATCAATGTTTCATCTTTTTTTCCTTTTCTTTATTTACTCTGTATTTCTTTGTTTGGACGAAAAAGTTGCAATTTTGTCACATTTGGAAAAAGAAGATATGTGATTTACATGTTGAAGTTACAATAGTTAAAAGCCCAAATAAACTTTTTTTCTAGGTGTGACATTGTCAAACTTAAAAGACATATGCCGTATTATTTAGGGCGTATAGATAATTACATAACTTCATGAAGGTGCTCTAATATCAAATTGTCTATTTTTTCAGTACATATAATTTAAGTTTTCTGCACATCACTATAATAACTGTTCATTTAGTTGTATAACTTAATTTTAACTTGAAAATGACCGAAGTGTATGACAAATTTGCACTGTCTCTTTTTGAAAGTCTGATCTTTCTGTGTCCATATTTCAGCTTCTGGCCCTTTTTGCTCTCTTATAAAAGTTTACATTGTAGAGTGTTTTTCTGGGTGGGCTGTCTCCTTTAATGATGATTTGACTAAATGCCATTCTTTTCCAATTTGTGAAGAAATTACATAAATAAACGACATATTATAAAGTAAATGTCTCTCCCTTTTAAATGCTTTAACTTCATTGCACTCTTTTTCTACAGTCATTACCATCTGTTTTATTTGAGCTGAGACTGCAGGAGGTGAGCATAGATCTGGAAAGTGATTGTGTTTGTATATTTTTAGGACCAACACTAACGATTATTTTCATCTTTTAATCTGCAAATTATTTTCTTGATTCATTGTTTTTTAACCCATAAAATTGTGAAAAGGCCACAGTTCTTCAGAATGTTAGAAAACTATTTACTCAGCATGAAAAGTCCTGCAAACCAAAAGTGGGCAGAACTTATTTATAAGATAATTTCAAACTGCGCAATCAAGACAGAAAACAACATAACAACATTTCTCATCCTATGACTGTTTGTGTGTGAAAAGGATCATTGTGATGAACTCATAGAGCTTTATCATCTGACTTTATATTTCCCCTCTGGTTTAAAGTGTCTTTTAACTCATTATTTAGATACTTTTTTCACTCACACTACTCCCACAGTGTTGTTTTCGGCCATAGCCAGCAGGGGTTTTCTGCACACACAAAAAGCAAACTGTAAGCTACTCGTCCAAGTTGGATGTGCAGTAGTGGAAGAAGTACTAAGAATTTTAGTAATTCTCCATTACAAGCGAAAGTCCAGAATGCAAAATTGAAATTAGGTAAATGTACAGAAGTATAAAAGAAGTGCTCATTATGCAGAATGGCTCCGGCTCAGTGTTAGGCTACATTATTATAAAATATGATATTATTCTGCTTTTATCACTAATGAATACGTTTTTTAATGTTGTAGCTGGTAAACGTGGAGCCAATTTACAATAATTTAGGTAGATTAGTAGGATAGTACTGCATAGCATCATGGGCACATGTGAGCACATCCATATATATTTATACTAAAATACAGTTAAAATACAGCTCCTCCAAAAGTGTCAAATAAATACAGTAGAGTAAAAAGTACAATATTTCCCTCTGATATGTAGTGCAGAACTGGGCCTATAAAGTAGCATACATGTGTACTTAAGTAGCCGACAGTATGCCAGCTATCTAACAATTAGATGGTAAATCTAAATGGCTTCATTCGTGCTGTTGTGTGTGAGTTTGCGGTCTGTGTTGCTCTCTAGCGGCCGTAAATAAAACCTCACGAGCCCTTCTGGTGGTTCAGTCGGAAGTGGCGTCACAGGAGCAGCGCGAGCTGTCCGGATGTAGCTGACGTCACCAGACATTTCTTGTAAACATGGCGTCTGTGACAACAGGTGAGAACAGAAAGGCCCCGGCAAGCCAACGTTACCGCTCGCTAACATTTAAAATATTTCGGTTTGTCACTGTTTAGTAGACACGTCTGTTGTTGCATCAATCCGGAGCCGTGTCCAGAGCTTTTACAGCCGCGTTTGTTCGCATTGGATGCCGGAGAATGGCCGGTAGCGCCTTTTGATTCATAGCTAACGCTACCGCTATGACTATGCTAATGCTGAATGCTAACACAAATGCTTCTTATTTACGAACTTGAATTGTTCCCGTGAACCTGTGATTTCACTTTCATTGATTTTATTAGGCGTCAACGGAGAGTTGTGCGCTGAATTATTGTCCGTAGTTCTTTTTGCGGGTTAAGTTAGCTTGTTCGTCGTCTTATGCTAACCTGAGCTAACCGGCACTGAATCTTCTGTATATGAGTTCATACATTTTAATAAACAATGTTTGGCTCTGATTCGTGGTTCTGTCTTGTCAGGCTCCTAAGTGCAACATGAGGTTGTAGCCACTGTGTGAGCTTCGTCTCTGTGTAGCTATGAGTTCACAGTCTTAACCATGTTGCACAGAGCCATTGTCCTGGCAGCTGTTAACCACCCTTCACTCTGTATCTCCAACTACTGGACGCTTCATTATTGGTATTATAAATAGCCTTCAGCTGGCTATGGTCATCATTAGACCTCAGTATGCTGCTCTCTGCCAGGCCCTTCTCCCACTGTAGTCTGCAGTATTACTGAGAACCAACAGCATAACTGGATGGTATTAACTTTGAAGAGGTCTATATGGTCACAAGTACTTCAGAAACTATGAACTTGTTGGACGGTCATTAGAAAGTTTATTAACAATTTAGATAATGAATCAGTGGATGTGTTACAAAAAATGAAATGTGGACATGTACTGGTTTCAGCTTCTCACATATGTACAATTTCTGCTTTTGACTGTTTAATATAATGATTAATAAAATAGTTTTAGACTGTTGGTCAGACTGAAGAAGTACTGAAGATGAGACCGTAGGTTTTTAGATTGTGATGGACATTTTCTGACACTGTACGCAATGAATCGGTTAATGTCAGAACAAAGTGCTCATTAGTTGCAGACTGCGCCATAAGTAATTAATTATAAGGGAAATTATTAACATGACAGTAGCTGAGTGTCAGTGAAATCCTTTATGTTTTACGATTGTTAATGGTCTGTCATTTTTTTCTTAAGCCACCTCGGAGTGGATTCAGTTTTTTAAGGATGCTGGGATCCCAGCCGGCCTCGCAGTCACTTATGCAGTCTCCTTTGTGGACAACAGGTAACCTGATGCTACTTTTTCATAGGCTTTTTAGAGTACTTTTAAGTCATACTGTGTTAGTCCATGCGACTTAATGTTTGCAACTCTTGTTGTTCGCAATAGGTTGCTTTGAACTAATGGGCAACAATGCATACTGTTTTTCTTTGATCCAGACCAAGTACATACAGTATTATCTGATTATTCTTGTCTCTGCAGAATTCACAAGAACATGCTGATGGACCTCAGTAAAGACATCATGATGGACCTCGGCATCACAGTCATCGGCGACATCATTTCCATTCTTAAACATGCTAAGCAGGTGTACAGGCAGGTGAGATCAGACTCGACTGTTTCACGTATGGAAATGTTGAAAAAGATGGTGTTTTGTCTTTGCTGATGCAGGCATGTAAATACCTCTGGAATATATCCAGTATTATTGTGAATGCAGTCATGGAGAATGGATGTGAAAGCTACTGCAGTAGACTGTGAGTTTACATAACCTCTGTAATGTGTATCCGCTCTTCAGGACATGTGCAAAATGGCCACAGAAGCCATCTCCTCAGGACAGACCAGTGTTAAAGCTGAGCTCAGAAGAACTGCCAATACTCGTAAGTATCTCCATTTGAATTTTCTGCATCATTGAAACAGTTTTTTACTGTCATAAAGTGTTGGGATTTATTT
The DNA here is from genome assembly GCF_910591455.1 of Pholis gunnellus. Classification (NCBI taxonomy): domain Eukaryota; kingdom Metazoa; phylum Chordata; class Actinopteri; order Perciformes; family Pholidae; genus Pholis; species Pholis gunnellus. Next base: position 13,921,650 of record NC_136535.1, read on the forward strand.
TCAAATTTGAGTTTTGGATCACAACAGAATGTGAATGATGCATTTTCTTTCATTTAAACCTGGATAGGAATTATTTTTACTCATTTCAACCAATGTGTAACATTGCTTAATTGTACCATGAGACCTATTTATCAGCCCAGCAAGAAACAATATGAATTACCACTTGTACGATAATATACTATGCAGTTAGTGCTGGGCGGTATACCGGTTCAACCAGTATACATTTCCCGTATGATATGAATTTTTCACACACCTTCATACCGGTGCATAGCCGAAACAACTGCTGTCACTCTTCAACAAGCAGCAGAATATATTGTTCACCGCTGAGTGCGCTCAGCGGTGGTCGGAGCTATTTGTCTTAAGTGTATTGAGAGGGGCCCTAGTCATGGTTATAACAACAATTAATAACCCACAACTAACGCTCTTTAACAGGGCAAAACACCACGACACAACAGTTTGTGACACATAAACAATTTGTAACACTAATAATTGTACATTTGTAAAATTTCACCGCCGAACTGCATGCTGGGTACAGCTCGCTAGCTAGCCCGCTAGCACAACAGTCTGCTAACAGCTGAGAGAGGCTCCGTCGCTACAGTAACGTTACATTAAAGAACAGAACAGAGCGATGCAGGATGAACAAAGACAGACCGGAGATGCACCGATAGAGTCTATGCCCAAGAGAGGAGCTGTGTCTGCTGTTTGGAAGTGTTTTGGTTTTAAAAAATCCGACGTTTTGCTAGTTTGTCGAGCCACTGCTGTTGCCGCTGGTGGTAACACTAGTAACTTACTCCATCACTTCAGCAGAAAACATGTGTTGGAATACCAAGAGTGTGATTAAGGTTGTCAACCAGTAACGTTAGCGCGATTGAAACAGTGAAGCCAAAGGGTCACACATCGCTTGAAGAGGCTTTTGCTTGAAGCACTGCATACGACTAGGGTTGGGTACCGAAACCCGGTGCCAATATGGCACCTATACGACCGGTACCTACCGGACCGAAACGCAACGCAGATTTCGGTGCTTCCTTTCGGTGCCTGAGCCGATTGAAATACTTTTTTTACACTACTCTGATGACTCGATCAACGATAGCTACCGTTTGTATAGCTACAGTAGCTAGTTAGCCATCAACCTTTTAACAGAGAAAATGCCGAAAGGTAAACGGTCAAAAGTGTGGCTGTTTTTATTTTGAAAGTCCGTTGCTCACTGACAGCGGTGGAGGAATGGAGACTACTGGACATCGCTGCGGTAAAGTCAGCAGACACTCAGATCTCCGTGGTCAACTCAGCAGACACTTACATGTTAGTGCACCTATATGCTGAAATTCACGGTAAACGCATTCAAACGGCACAGATCGGGAGCGAGCGAAGGACTTTGAAAGTTAGCGGAAAGATTTAACGTGAGACAACATCCGGTTTCTTCAGAGGAACATCCGGTTTTCAGAATAAGATGCCAACAAAGTATGAATTAAATTCACATTAAGTATAAAAAATGCTACCTGCATCTCGTAAAGGGAAAATACACCTAAATTGTACGTAAAAGATTTTTTGATTGCTGGGTAACCATCATCATCTCTGAGTTACAGCATTATATTGATGAACAGTAGAGCTGCATTCACATGCTCTGACTCATGAAGACACAACACACACATTTTGATGAAACGTGTGAAACATGTTATTCCTGTTGCACAGCAGTGGAACGTTTCACATGACGTCACACACTGAGCACAGATAGTGAAGAGATATAACTGCTGCTGTGTAAAGGGAATACTGCTGTTAAAAAGAACCTTATTTGTTTGAAGTGTTTGCAAACCAAATGTTATTGCCCTTTTGTTCATATAGCAGTACTTTTAAAATAAAAGTGCACAATACACTACCTTTGAATTAATTATTGAACTTTGCCATAACAATGCGATTAATCGCAAAAAATCCATGCGATTAATCGTGATTAAAAATTGTAATCGTTGCCCAGCACTAATATGTATAGTATACTTTAAACAGTTAAATATATTGTTCAATTTGAAGAAAAAAATGTGCCTTGGCAATAACAAAAGTATCGGTTCACGCACCGTTTAGGCACCGGTATCGTTTTAAAAGTATCGTTTTAGCACCGGTATCGGAAAAAACCCAAACGATACCCATTCCTACATACGACACGAAAAGCAAGCGGTGGAGCGACATTACGAATGCAATAACGATCCAGCTCTGCAAGGACACAGTCCCACTACAGACAGTCGAGAAAGACTCACTGCTATCCCAACATTATACGAACAAACGAGCACACCCTATAGTAATCAAAGCCTTTATTCATGATGACATTAACATGTTTTAATATTCTATGTACTCCTGACAGTAGAGTAAGCCACTATAAACCTATAAAAACACAGTCACGGAAAACAAATACCGCGATATACCGTGAAACCGCCAGAATCTTAAAAAATACCGTGATACACATTGTTGGTCATACCGCCCAGCACTACCTGCAGTTATGAAATTAATATAGCTGACATGTCTGAAGTGTCAGAGGAAGTTAACCCTAGATATGGGTAAAAAAAATCAATATGTTAATATCAGAATGCTTTCTGTTGTCGCTAAACTGAACATTTGTGGTGGTGTTTATTAATGACGAACAGGGGCGAGGAAGATACCTAGTATGCTCTTAAGAACGAACGTTACGGATGTAACTACGGATCTATGAATCCTGACTGACCGCCAGAGGCAGTGCTTTAACAATGAATATCCTCCGTGTGGCGCTCACGCATGTTGATTCTTTTTGTCAACAAAGTCACGTGTGACCTCGGATGATCTCAGCTGGCTGTAAATTCTGGTGTTGTCCTCGAGATTATTTCTAATGGCGCAAAAGTCAGGCAATCGTCTAGGTCAGGGGTGGCCAACCAGTCAGAGACCAAGAGCCACATTTTTTACTGTGTTACCGCAAAGAGCCACATCATACACATGGGCACACATGAACATCACCCTATCCCTTCCTCACACACACACATACCTTTGCTCAGCCAGATTTATTGTAAATGTCACACACCAATATGATAATGACAGAAATTGACTCCTAAGACCACAGGCCAGTCATTTTCAACAATGAACATTGTGTACACCAGGCTGCTGCTGTCACATACGCTGGTGGAGGTGTGCGCGGCGCGTGCGGATCGGGGAGGAGCTCCGCCTTGCGCGATACAACGGATATTTGTAAATTGTCCGACTTTTACATTTTTACTTAAAGCGGGGCTTTCAAACAGTCCGTCTCGGCGTTAAATGGGTCGACGAGGAACGGAATCTGTGGCCGCACATGCGCGTTTGACGAAAATACCGTATTTAACTCAAGCGAAGCGAACACGAACATTAAAAAAACACAAATACAAACTTCGATATGAACGTAAGAGCCGCATGAAACCGGGCAAAGAGCCGCATGCGGCTCGCGAGCCGCGGGTTGGCCACCCCTGGTCTAGGTACTGCAGGATCGTCAGGCCCCATGACTGCATGGGTGAGAGGGCACCTTTTAACACTCGTGGGGGGAGGAGGAGTCCAAATGGAAGCACCCTGAGCTGAAAACGCGTGTGCGTGCGTGTGAGCGAGAGATGGATGATATTCAGCGTTAATGCACTGTCTCTGTCGGTCACTACGGTCGCTAACTGGTTAGGCGGAGGCAAAGAGAGTTTCTGTCCTGTTTTTATTTTGAGGGATAGCTAACTGTACAAAACCATTTTTACTGGCAGTATTTGTTATTGGTATGTCAAGTAATAGGACATAATAAAGGGTAATTGTTTCCTTTAGGAGATCAAGTAAATCAGAGTAATCTAATGTCACAAGAACAAACTGCTTGACTTAGTTTGTCGGGCTCGGTGCCAGGTTGTACAAGACTGACTTCAGTTCTTCACAACATGTTCTTTTATGCAAACGTTTAGTTTTGGCATGACTAACTGTGAAGCCCAGCTGTCCTCTGATCTCGTCTTGGGGTCAGAACAGGTCGAGTCCCTTTTAGAAAGCAAGCAAGCTCACAAGTACTTGAAAATGTTTCTGCTTTCGCTCAGCTGCCACTCGTATGATTGCCAACGCTTTGAGCAGTGACTCCCCGCCGGCCACTCCAGCCCGTCGACCCGACAACCGCCTCTCGGTCACAGTGTCCAACATGCAAGCAAACAAGAGCGGCAAAGCAGGTAGATCTCACAGAGCGTGTCTTTTACCCCAGACATCCCTTATTTCCCACCCTCTGGAGTCCTCTCTTGTTGTTTACCTTTGCTTATCCTCGTGTACCCGCCACTTTGTTTGTCAGTTGTAAGTCAGCCAGCTGACGAGGGGAACAGCCTGTCAGCAGTGAAGCGCCGACGCGTGACAGCTGAGATGGAAGGCAAGTACATCATCAACATGCCCAAAGGCTCCACACCTCGTACACGCCGCATCCTGGCCCAGCAGGCCAAGAAAGGTAGGCCTGACCCAGTGGCCTTGCCGACAACTCGCCCCTATAATGCCGTTGCTCACCACAGCTAATCAGTACTAAACGTTTTCATGGACTTCTTTCATACTAAAACTGAGACGGGTGACTCGGGGCTGATTGTTTGCCTGTTTGACCGTCATTCATTTCTGTCATGATTGAATCCCTTGTCTTTACTCTTTCCACTGCATCAACAAGTATCTCTTCCCCCCCCGTCAAACCGCTCGTTTTCACCTTCATCTTACCCAACCAAAAATCGTTGACTGTGGCTTTTCTTCCATGAAAGTGGCTTCTGTCTGTGAAAAGAGCTGTGATGCTGTCAACTGCTCAATATTGTGAATATTTATTTCATGAAAGAAAAGCTCTATGCTCTCGTCAAGTTGGCTTTTTATTTTAAATGCAATTCTGTCATTAGATACCTCAAGGTAATTAGCAACACTGAAATCGTACAGCAAAGCACATTTGCATTTCTGACCCGAGTCACAAAAAAAGTTCCTCCGGTTGGAGGTTTATAAACATGACACCCGGGTGGACGCGTTCATTTCCGCTCCTTCTCCGGCGCTTTGTTTGTCATCTATCCACAAATTCCGCCCCTCTTTGTCCGAGCAGCGCTCGAACATCGTTCCAAGATAGTTGACTCCGAGTTTGAAGGGAGACTGAATAAGTAACGGATATAAAAGAGGAAGTAGCCACCATGTTTTTTTCTCTGGCCTTCATGCTGTTTTCTACTGTTTAGTGACATAGAACATGGCACACCAGAATAAAACAAAACAGAAAGACATACTCATCTACTGGCAATGGGAAAGCAGTCTTTGTAAGCAGGTTTGACAGCATTAAAAAAACCTAAATATATGCCTTAATTTAGGGATAAAAGGGCATAAGAAACTTGCACTCTGCAACAGTCACAGCAGATTTGTCTTCAAATATATTCTATATATTTTTCCATCACTATTAATGAGTTATCAAACATAAACCAAACCGGTCACAGTCCCATTTTTTTTGCTCTACTCCTTGAAAAGGAATGAAGCGCACCTCTGTGTTTGCAAGACTTGGAGCTGAATCGAAAGCAGACACGACAACAAGCAATAACAAGGTGAGGCCTGTCGGTATATTGCAATAGCTCCCTTTGTATTGTATTGGATGCAGGCGTGAAGATGAGTTCTGTGCTCATAATGCTCATGTTTGGCAGCCCACCGGTGTGTTTAGTCGTCTTGGCAGAGGGGATGAAGAGGAAGACAAGCCGGCGCCAGGCAAAATGTTGAGCACCATCGATGTAGATGACGTGGACGACAGTGATGGAGAAGGCTCCGTCCTCCAGTATGCTGGCGTCCTGAAGAGAGCCCCCGTCTTCCAGAAGAAAGAGCCAGCCACAAAACCGGCCCCAAAACCGGCCCCGACCACCCTGCGGCGCTTGGGAGGCAAATTCAAACTACCTCCCTCTGACACTCCTACCTCCTCCTCTTCCTCCCCTAATGGCCTCCCCCCTGCCAAGGTTAGTGTTCTTCAGAGACTGGGCAAGCTCCCTGCCACACACCTGAGCGCCGCGGTGTCACCCCCACCTGCTGACACGCAGGACAACAGGGTGACCAGCACCAGGCCCAAAGCCCAGGAGGGACTCACCTTAGCAAGCTCCAAAGTCAGCAGCAGCACCGGGGCTGGAGGAGGAGGAGGAGGAGGAGGAGATGGAGGAGAGTCTCTGGGTGCCCAGATGGACATTATGGCTATTAGTGTTTTTAAGAGGCTGGGCAGCAAGAGAACCTAACACATAAATCTCTACAAAATGATTGAGACTCTTTCTATATGTCCTTTATAGAATTTGTATCCCTCCCTTTTCTGCACTCATCCTAGCGACGTGCAGATCGGAGTGTTTTTTTGTGTTTATGGTCAGTTTTAATGCTGCTTTTTGGCTTTAGGGTTGCTCTTAGATAAAGATACGTTTAGTTTTACATTTTAGTCATGCTGCCATAGGAAAACCAACTTTGTTTAGTGTCTAAGCTTTTAATTTGAGGACTAAAAGTTCTCAATCATATCTGCCATTTAGTTTTTGAAAATATGTATTGAACTATATTTGCGAGATTAAGGCATGAGCATGACCTCAACCAAGCTGCCATAATGGTGGTTTTTATTTTTCACGTTAACTCCACATATAAGGATGCTGCTGCTTAAAACTTCGCTTTTTTTGAGAGTCCACCCAAATGAATACAGTCTGTGTAGTTGAAAATATTCCCCCACGGTGAATTAGTCGGCCATTTTGTTGATATTTGCCTGAAAATGAATTGTTTCTCGCGTAACAAACACACCTCAGTCAAGGGAAGTTTATTCCTCAAATGAACATGCAGGACGGCGGTCAGATGGAAGACTAGCCATGAGGTGATGGTACATTTATTTTACCTTCAACACCTCAAAATTTCCTCCTCCACCATGTTTGGAAAGTAGAAAAGGTGTTGAAGGCTTAATAACTTGTGAGTGAGAAAGTCAATTCAAATGGTCTCTAAACACTTGAATCAGGAAAGAACACTGCGCCTCTTCTTCTTCTTCTGCGCTTTGTGGAGTAGAACGTCTCACCTCTGAACTCTAGAGGCCCATGTCCACCTTTCTACCATCGTACTGAACGTTTTCTACAACCGCCTACTTGAAGGCCGGGTCAGTAGAATATTGTTTATTTTGAAATGCAATGTATAGATTTGTTAGACTTGATTTCACACAGCACAGCACCAGTTATGCTGCATATTTTTCTATGTGGACATTCTTGTATCATGTATCCGTGTAAAGAACCTCAGAGATGCCATCAGGTCTGGTGTCAGGAAGCCCCTTGAGGTCTCGGTAGGTAGTTCACCTTCACCCAGCATGGGTCATCATCACCTGTGTACCTAACTTTCTTACACTGTAAATATTTGAAATGTTTAAAATCACATTAAGGAATTTTTTTTATAGTTTTAAAAAAAACAAGGTAGATTCAAACACACCGTGAACTGTTATTTTATTTTTTTTAAGGGATATTGAAGAAAAAAAGTTCTGAATTTGAGCAAAATATGCTTGGAAAATAATTAAAAGAGGAAAAGGGTCCAAACAGCTTCCCTCTTTATTTCTCGCTCCCTACAGGAGACAATGTCGTTGTCACATATTGTTCTCTTGTACGTATCGACATGACAGCAAAGTCGATATCGACATTCTCATGGAAACATTTAGACGATCATTTATCAATAAACCCGTTAGACTCCCACTCCTCTCACAATGAGGTTACTGCTGCATCATTTCGGCTGAACTGTCAGCGTGATATGTTAATGATATTTCATCGGAGGATGCCTCTTTACTCTGTGCAGCTGCAGCCGGAAACACACGTGGCATCCAGCGGTCGTACAGTGCGTCTCTAATGCTCCTGTTTGTTTGGGTTGAGTGGGATGGATTAAGTGTGTATGCGTTGTGTAGGCTTATTTAATGTTGTAAACTAATGTAATTTGTATGTGCTGAATATTAATTTACATGTTTCCCTACAGGGAGAGTTAAGAGTTTTAGAATCAGAACATGTTCAATGCAGGAAAACTAAGAAAACCTATGCCAGCAGTGCCATCTCTACACCATGCAGATAACAGTGTTCACCTGGATATGGACCCAGCTCCCATCACTAGTCATCGCAGCATTTAGAGAATGGCAGAAGTGCTTATGCCAGTGTTTTGTTGCACCCTAACACCCGCGTGAGTCTTAAGTTTCGCTGTAGGCTAATACATTATTTATGAATGTTAATCTGGATGCTTGTTGGGAGTCGAAATGACTGTTCACCCAGGAGGCGCTGATACACCGCGGGTCCCCGATCCATGAACCAGGGAGTCGATATAGATGTGAAACTACAGATGTTTTACATGACTCACTGAGAGGATGGCCTGATCCTGCACTGAGTTAATCCCATGTGAGGATTTCCTCTTCGCGCACCAATGAAATCACACCTCGGAGAGGCAAGGATGCCTATAAATCTGGTGGAAATAAGGTAACAACCTTACTATGATCACACAATTTAGCAGAGAAGAATGTATAATTTGCACATAAATCACATGATTGGCTGGTGGGCTGCAGGTTAGTCCCACATCAGATCAGAAATAAGTGTAATTAAGACTATGTCCCCTTGAGGTCGCTCTCCCTCCTCTGGTCCCTGCAGCCTCCTGCTGTCCACCTTCATCTCCTTGAAAACCTTATCAGCTGAAGTCATCAGGTGCTCCTGTTTGGCCATAATCTGATTTCTACAGAAGGGATGTGAATTGAAGTAAAGGCTGAATTTATCTGTGTCAGCATGCGTGATTTTTTTGTTATTATAAAGGCTGGCCTCTTTCAAACAATGGGAGAGACATAATGTGCAATATATTGCCACAAAGACTATTAATGAATCATTTAACTATTGTAAATATGGGATGTATGTCACTGCGAATGTTGTCAATAGGACGCAGCGTTAGACTAATGTTCCAATTACAATATGCACGCTATTATTTATGGACATATATATGTATCATTTTATCAATCATAGGCTACTTGTTTTTTTTCCAGTTCAAAGTGCAGTTGTGTTTTTCAAATAGTCGATCGAGTCGGTCGTTTCCTCTGTTTTTGCCATGTAAAATCTGGACTGCAGCAACGCCTCACGACTTCTCTTTTTTTTTTTTTTTTTACCCACAATGCTGTTCGGCACGAGTTGTCGTGCGTGCGCTGTTTGTGGTGCTGAAGCTGCGCGTGCCTCGGAGGTTGCTACCATAGAAATCCACTCGAGCATCCTTCCGCGAGAGGACCAGAACGAGGAATCAGGTTATTTTTCTGCTGGGACATGTCAGCATGTTTCTGCCAGCTGTTCTTAGCCTTTGCGTCTCTTTTTAACCTTAACAATAATTGAACTTATTTTACATCAAGGCTATTCTTCAAGCACAAGCAAACAAAGCGGAGACGTTTCTGAAACCGTTTCCTCGGCTGTTTTTCGAGGCTCGTCGTGTCTCCGGTGCCTTTTACCGCTACATGCTGCATCCTGTATGCACAGCACGCTGCTCCGGTCTTCCCCAACAAAACACACCTTCGTGCCCGAGCACCATGGCCCGTTCCCGGCGCTTTACCTAAGAGATATGGAAGCCAAACAGCACCCGATAAAGAGCCTTAAAAGCTACCCGGAAACAGGCGGCCGGAGCCTGGCAGCGGCAGCCGGAGGAGACGGAGGAGGAGCCGGCTCGGCTGAAATGGAGATGGAGGCGAAGATCCAGAAAGCCATCGACTTCAAGGTGGAGGGTCACCGCTGCTACAAGGAGAAGAAATTCCGGGAGGCGATCGGCAAGTACCACCGGGCGCTGCTGCAACTCAAAGGGGTGCATGTGGCCGACGGGACGACGGGCTCCGAGGTCAACCTGCTGAACCAAGCCGCGGGTAAGATGACCGAGGAGCAGCGGAGAGCCGTGGAGAGCACCGAGATCGAGTGCTACGACAGCCTGACAGGTGAGCGTCACCTGTGCAACCCCCCATTAAAAAAAAACACCCAGACCTCTGTCGCCTTCTAGTAGCCTACTGCTGACACCGTGTTCGTTCCGGTTTACCGGGTCCACACAAGCTGGTAGGCTGGTTGTTTCTGCAGGTGCTGGATTTGTACCGTGCCAGATGAAATAACACTTGAACAGATCACGTGTGTCTTTGTGCTGATTGAATGGAGAATTGGATGTGCAAACTGCAACTTAGTGCGTTATTCAGGCCCGTTATTTCAATGGAAGATGACGTGTGAGTAAAAGACAATAAATAAAGTCTCATGGCCAAGAGCCTCATAGGAAATATGCATGTTTTCACTATGTATGAGAAGAGTTCATCACGCTGTTGTGTTGTAATATCAACATTTTTCACGGGGGTCTGACGGTGAGAAGACGCCCCCTCAACCATCCAATGGGTGATGTAAGGTTGTGTCTGATGGCACTACACTACAGGGTTAACTGAGGAGTACTCCTGTAGTATCACTGTAGTATTTACACTGGTTACTATACATCCAGCTGCTAGATGTGGGTGTTCCAAAAAATAGGCCTTTGAAACTCATGAAACTAGAGTTACAATTAATGATTATTTTTCATTTTTGGCTTCTTAGACAATCTGTTGTTTTGTGTGTTTGTTCATTTTATGTGTTTTCTTAAGGCTGCATTCGTTTAGTTTGTCGATACGTCGCTTCCTTTTGTGATTGATGTTGAATGACATAATGTATTTTTGTAGTTTTGCTGTTGGCGTTATGAAGGCCCGCCTAATTTCTTTTGTGTTGACAAGCAATTAGCAATCCTTGGCTTTGCTACATGTACTCTGATTAAATGCTGTTGGCCTACTGAAATACATATTGCAGGAAAGCCTTTGTGAACCATCAATTGGAACAAAGATGACTTCTTCTTGTCAAATCAAGTCAATTTTATTCATACAGCCCAATATTACAAATCACAAATGTGCCTCAGGGGGCTTTACAATCTGTATCTGTATTTGTTCTAATAGCTTGTTTTAATGGAACAACAGAGAACAACAAATATATTCAGTTTAAAATTATATGAAACGCATAAAAAAATGGCAAAACCTCCCACTGGAGAAACTGGAACTGTGAAGACAAATGATGGAAATTCAAAACAGTTTCTGATCAATCAATTAATCAACCAATTGTAAGCTCTATTGCAAATTTAATATCATTTTTGTTAAACATACATCACTTATATATTTTTTCCAAGCATAATCATAAAGCATTTACCCAACAGATTGAACATGTAATATTGTATTCATATTAGCTGTCAATGAGTTTGAAGAGAATCTATCAATCAATCAGTTCTCTATCAGTTATCGTTCATCAGCCCAATGGGAAGTATTCAGGAATAAATATGCCTTTTAATTGTTTTGTAATGTTAACAACAAAAGTGTATCAGGATTTACTGTATGTAAAGTTTGGTTACAGTAGCAAGAGAAAAAGTACAACTATGAATGTCAGTAGCTTTGCTGTAAACATATGAGTACAGTATGTGCTCTGTATGCAGAGTGAGCAGCAGTTCATGATGAATGTTGTTATCCAGGAGTGAGATGATGACGGTGTTGTATCACATCACAACCCATGTGCTGTGATTGAGGGTCCTGGTGGTGGTGGTGTTGTGTCTCGTTGCTTGTGTCCAGGTGTTGCCCAGTCATCCTGCCATCATGCACTGAAGGTCGCCTTGTCCTGTGCAGCGTCCAGCGGCCAGTGTGGAGCCTGTAGGGAGGCCACGGGGGCGTGAATGAAAGGACGGGGGAGGGGAGGGGAGAGTGAAATAAGGAAGGAATAAGAAGAATTAGGGGGAGGAACAGGTTAGGAAGAAGCAGTAGATATAGGGGAAAGTACAAGGAAGTCCGTTAGAGTGGTAGAAGAGAGATTTAGTAGAGGGAGGTGCAACAGAGAGGAGAGAGGAGGGGGAGGAAGAGGGAGGCTAGCACTCGACAGGGGACCATATTCACCATGGCAACCATCACTGGGCCTTTTCCCTGTTGTTGTGTTAATACACCCCCCCCCCCCCCCCCCCCCCCCCCCCTCCTCCACTGCTTCAAACAGGAGTGTTCACGTAAACACAAGGAAACCTCATTTCAACCCTGCTTCGCAAACAATGACTGTTTACTACAATATGTGCTTTACTCTGATTGTTTGTTGATTGTTGTTGATCTGATGTTTACATTATTGGTTTATAGAATATTTCTATTCATATTCCTGCTGATGTGCATTTAAATGACTGTGATGTCTGCTCCACATTATGCCACATTAAACCCCCATAAACCCTATATTTCTGTCATGTTATGGCTTTATTCTTGTGGCCATCTTCATTTAAAATGCCACACATTGTATATAAAGGCCAAAAAACCCAGAGTTAGTCCATTTCTCAGTATTTTCCAACATCCCTCCCCTATTTGTCTATCATGTATATCTCACCAGAGCCCATTGGTTTCTACTGAGGATGGAATGGAAATATTTAAAGAAAACTTCTCACAAACATAATGTACATTGTTTGATGTAATTTCCTAAGACTACTCACTGTTTTTTTTTAATGATTGATTGATTAATTGATCTTTAGCTGTACAGGCAATACTTGTTAGTAAGTTCAATCATTTGTTGACAATAAGAGAAATATAAAACATCACAGCCGTACTTTTTATTAATGCAGATACAATTGAATTAATCCAATACCATCGTCATCTTTCCATAACTCTAATATTAAAATGTCTTGGCTCACGGCTCTCACGCCTGAATGAATGAAACCAAATAACCTGAAGTCTGTCACAACATGAGACTTAAAATACTCATTCTTACTAGTTTGGAGTACCCACATATAGTTTTAATCGCATTTTGCTTTACTTAAAAACTAAACTAAACATTTGACTCAGTGGAATAAAAATGTCTCTTTTGTGATTAATAATTGAGTATATGTATCATGCTTTTACTTTCAGATAATATTCTCCCACCAAACTCTGAATATATTTGCACAATTATACTTATTTAAAATGTGCATTTCCTCAGGGACGTCAGAAAATGTTATAGATTTCATGTTCACGGTTGCTGTCAGGCTATTGTGGTCCATGTTGGCTTTAATCTGCGATTATGAGTCAAACAGAACGGCACTTAATTCAGTAAGAGAGATTCAACACTAACCCTCTGGCTGAAGTTAACTCATTGGGTGCATCCAGTAGTAATCCAGCTGCAGGTGTTTGTTGTGAAGCTCCGACTGTTTACCCAAAGTTCTGCTGGAGGTGGTTGCCGTGGTTATGAGTGTGGAGCTGCCCTGTGATTGGTCGACTGTCTTTCTGTTCTGATGCATGATTGGAGAGCAACAAGCGAGCAGCAGCACCGGCGTGAGAAGACTGCATGTACGTGTGTGTGTAAGTGTGTTTGTCTGTGTCAGCATTCACAGGCGTGTGTGTGTGTGTGTGTGTGTGTGTGTGTGTGTGTGTGTGTGTGTGTGTGTGTGTGTGTGTGTGTGTGTGTGTGTGTGTGGTGTGTGAGAGTGAAGGGGAGTTGCTTTCAGTGTTGCTGACATTGCTGATTTTGTTTAAGTGGAGTGTATTGACGTGTGTGTGTGTGTGTGTGTGTGTGTGTGTGTGTGTGTGTGTGTGTGTGTGTGTGTGTGTGTGTGTGTGTGTGTGTGTGTGTGTGTGTGTCTGTGTGTGTGTGTGTGTCTGTGTCTTGTCTTCTTGACTTTGTTGTCACAAGTGAAAGCTTTTCCTTTCTGAACTATGTTCAGTTGCTTGTACTTCACTTGAGTATTTCAATCAAGATTCCACATCTTTAATATATGATGAGTTGATGAAATGTGGTGCATTGTTCTAAACAGTATGTAATAGTTCAACTACAACAGTATAATATGTTTACACATTTCTAATAATCCTGTAATATTATGAATAATAATAACACTTACAGTGGTCATTTTCTGCATCAATTACTTTTGCTTTTGATATATCTGAAAGGATTTGTCTGATGATCTATTCTCTGGTCATCATTATTTCGATGATCACATCACACAACAAGTAATTGTTTAATCAAAAACGACCAATATTTTCTGGTTGTAGTGTCTCAATTGTGAGGATTTGCTGCTTTTTCCTGTATTATGTGACAGTAGACTGAATACGTTTAGGTTTTTGACTGGTGGTCGGACAAAACAAGCAATTTAAAGACGTCACCTTTGGCTTAAGGCATCTGTGACGGGTGTTTCTGTGTTACTGATGCAAAACACAAGATGAGAAAACTTACTCTAAGGGGAGTGAAATAACAAAAAGGATCAGAGAAAAGCAGTGAGAGACAAAAAAAAGGAAATACTTAAGGATTAAACAAGATGATTACTATAGGAAAGACACTGGCAAAAGAGAAGATATTAGTTTACACATTATATGGGGGAGTGAATGTGTAAAGAGAAGAAAAACTGAGAAAAGAGCCCCGACAGTATTGTTACCCGATTGTGTCAAACAGAAAGACGATGGATGATGAATGTCCTATTTGCTGGCCTTGTTAAGCAGACAGCTCGAGTCTGTGTGTCCCTGCAGGGCTGTATCTAAATGGGTTACACCACCACTGTGTCTGTCGCAGTTCACAGTGGTGCAACATGTTGGCCAGAGGCAGACTGCCTCTCAGCCCGCCTCAGCCCTCCATCCACCCACCACAAACACACTGGGAGGCACATACAGAAATAACAGATGTGACTGCAGTTTGTTTTGCTCTTTTTTTCCTGATATCGATCATGAAGAAGCACCTTCAGCAGTTTGTCTCTTTGCAGAAACAGCACACTGACAGACTTGTATCAACCAGTTTGGAAGCTTACGTTTTAATGGCTTCAAATAAAACAGAAAGCAGGTTGGTGTGATCCTGTTGTGAGAGCGATGATCACTCTGACTTTTCATTATAGCTCCTGCTCGCTGTGATCTCTGCCTGAAATCTCCCTTTGTTCCTCCTGACTGGCTCAATCTGTGCATGCGTCATAAGTCACAGCCTCAGGAGAGACACCGCGGGACGGAATGAGTGAAATCGCTTTTTTCGTAACATCAGCCACCTTTTCATTTAACTGCTGCAGCTCTCAGTGGCTCTGCTTGCCGTGATGATGGTGATCCAGCAATTTTCACCCGCTAGTCACATTGAAAATTGTTCAACCATTGAAAACAACAACACAAACAATTATTTTGCTGCAGTGAAAGAAGTGTCCCTTTGAAACGAGGGTAACGTGACTTTATGTTACACAGCCAGCTAATAATGCTCTTTTGTATTTACATGAAGCTGCAGCTACGTGTTGGATGATTTAAACTGAATAAGACGTTCACTGACCGGTTATGATCCGCTATAAACAATATATTTTCCCGCTAGTGTTTGTTTGTAGAGCTGTGCGGTTTATAACATGCATCTCATTCTGCCTTATCTACAATTAATTACACATTCAGTTATCATTTCCTGTTCATAAGGAAATAAAATATGTTAAATATAGCCACAAGCTGTGATTACCGCAGCGGGGGACAAAGTGAAATCTTAACTGCAGATTGGGGCTGAGCTGGTAGCATAAACAGGTTTTTAGAGCAAAGTGTTTACTAAAACTGATGCCATAGGGCGGTTAGATAGACTAAAACAAAATGCAAACTGCAGAGTCGTATGCTAATTAGGGGTTTGTTACTATGAACAGCTTATTTTTATTCTGCACATAGTAATTTGATCCATTGTCTGTAAATCTGCTTTAATGATGAAGAACACGTCATTTCGTTCCAACCAGTTTTAAAACTTTTTAATTTGGCCTGAATCTATTTCTGGTTTGAACTGGACGCCTGGCAAACGCTACGGGGTAGCAGCAGTAACATAGCTACCGAGTCTTTGCTGCATCTCGGACGGACACCCCGTGTTTGTTGACGCCTAACTCATTTGCATTTTACAAGTACAAGCTGTTAATGTGTTTCCCATCATGTGTCCTGTATTCAGAGCCGCAGGGCCATCAATGAACTTCTGAACCATGACATGCAATTACCGGCCTTTATACTCAAGATTTAATGAGTCTGTTAGTGGCACCCACATCTGTGTCCTAGCTGGAAATAGCACTGCCTTCGTCATCAATCACATAACATAGAGCTTTAATGCTGTCACTGCACTTCCTCAACGGCCTTGAAAATTGCCCACATCACAGCCTCTGTAAGCCCAATCTTAATTCAGATGGTTGTATTAATTATAATGTCAGTGGTGTGTAAACCCCACAGACGGGTTGGTTTCCCAAGTCTACTCTTAACCCACTGCTAGTGAACATTCAAGGCTCGTCTACAAAAGAAGAACAGAATAGAAAACTCCTCCCTTTCATCTGCTGCCAGCTCCGTCACCAGGGGACGTGGTGGAGTGCATGAGTTAAAAGGCAGAAGATGAAAGTGAGGACGAAATGAGATGAGGAGAAGAAATGTGAGATAGAGGGGTTAAGATGAGGAGGAAGCAGGGTTGAATTAGCAGTCGGCAGACTCAAAGGACATCCCTGGTGCTTTGGAGAGAAGACACGCACTATGTGCAATGTGCTCGTGGGAGGAAAGACATGTCATGCGAGGGTGAGAAGGGGGGAGGAGGATTGGTTGGAGGTTTTTTTTCTCCCTCTGTGCGTGCACGTCTGTCATTGGAGGGGCGGCCAGAGCCGAACGAGATCAGTCGGGTGCCAGGGCTGCAGATGGCGTGGCATTGCTGTCATGTACGACTGGCACGCTCTCTACTGTACCACTCGCACTGTACTGTTCTCTCTGTGCCAACCCTACGAATTACCTCACAGCTGAAAGAGAGAGATTTGGAGGATGGGGGGGGGGGGGGGGGGGGGGGGGGGGTGTGAGGCTGTAGATACAGAGGCTGAAATGGGGGGAGGGAGGGAAACCAAGGGAGCAGGAGAAACTGGACAGAACTCATAATTATGATGGGATTATAGACAGAGGAGGAGGACTGTAGAGGAGAGGAGGAAAATGCTGGCCTCTATGACTTCTAAGGGGGGGGGGGGGGGGTTAGAGTTGCGTTCGTATTTGTTTTTCTATTGTGAAAAGGCTGAGAAATCCAATCCAGACCAAACTGATTTATAACAGAGCCCTGACAGGCCAAGATGACTCCTGTCACACGAGTAAATAGGATTCAGTCATCTGTCAGGAGGAAAAGGAAAGAGGGGCAGGCAAGGACTCAGAGGGCCGTAAGCTAATATTTTATAGGCTTTGTGTCACATCAGTTTGTAATTGGAGCTCTGCAAGTTCTAACAACGTTGGTACTGTGCACCATAAATATATGTAAGCAGATTTCATGACAATCTATTCTAGCTGTTGAGACATTTTACTGAAGAATACAAATATCAGAGCAAAGGTGATTTTTTCGAGCGGCAGGATGTCACATCACATTTACATACCAGAATTACATTTATCTCATTTTGCTGACAGCTCAGCGGTTTATCAAAATGCTTTTGTTGAGCCCATGTGTAAAGTAATATGTGTTGGGTTTAATACATGTACGATTTTTGGACTGTAATCATTTTCTGATATGGACTGACAGTTGTGTGAAGTTATGAATTATTCAAAGTGTCTGTCAAACCTTTTTTTAGTCCGTAGTTGAAAGTCGTGGTATCAGCCGAGAAGAAACTGAAAACTGAAACAGACGCCCTTTCCTGACACCCTCCGAGAGAGAGAGAGAGAGAGAGAGAGAGAGAGAGAGCGAGAGGAAGAAGGAGAGAGAGCGAGAGGAAGATAAATACAGAATATGCATCCTCTGTAAGCCATCGGTAATTAGAATTTTCTATTTGTGCATATCTAACACCCTGTGCTCCAGCCGGGCAGAGTAAACCAACTGGCTCTTTATACTTATCCAAAGAGCTCCATGCTGGTCACTAGCTGAGCTTTCCTCCCTCCGTTACATGCACCGCCGGGGGCTGACATTGAAAACTCGTCCTTGTTACCGACTGTTTGTGATGGCAGTGAAATGTAAAGGTTGTGTTGAGCCTGATTTGCTGATACAGCACTGAGGGTAACTCTCAGTGGAGCAGGTTCACCAGCAGTTTAACACCAGTACTGTCAAATTTAAAAAAAGAATATAAAGAGTTCCAATGTTAAATTTAAAGATGCTATTATCTAATTGTTTATTTACAATGGATGAAAGGGTTTCTATGTATGAACCCACAGATAATTGTGTCCGTCACTTTCCATCCAAATGTTGCTCAAACTTTAACCAAATTTCCAGAAAATTTAAATTGTATGTCTCCATCCACTACTTTTATGCAGATATTTGGAGTTATTATTAGTTTAGTATTTGCTTGTTTATTTGTTTGTTTCATATATTGATTAAAGGAACATTACAGTCTCCTCATCGCTCCACACAGATCTGATGTTTTTGCATTTTATTTTTATAGATGCATCAACTCACCTACCTGAGCCCTAAACTTTGTTTTTGTGATATTTCAACTTCTTTTATTTTGGAATTTCTGTGGTGAATAAAATCAAGTGTATGGAAAGACACTTCTTGTTTTGGTGCACTCTCATCAGTGTAGCTTTTGGCCGTGGTTAAGCAGCTGTACGCTTCCTTTCCAGCCCCAAACGACAGACGGACACAGTTATAGCCGGTGAACATAGTGGAGCATTTAGCAGCTACAGATCCAGATGTTTCCCTCAGAGGTTGGTAGAGACAGAAAGCATAGCTAAAGGAAAATATTGGACTTACATCCATCAGGTGGACACAAACGTGACTCCAAATGAATCTTAATGTTGCTATGTGTCTGCTGGATGTGTAAATACAGTGTGGGAGTAAGCAGTGATTCATATTAGAAGAAAGCAGGCTGCCAACACGTGGTTGTGTCTTTTTGAGAAATTATAAAAGCTCATGCTTTAGCCGTTAATTTACTTCAGGTATTTAGTCAAAAAGCTTTGCTAACTCGCAGATTAAGGCTGACTCCATGAGACTCTGAGCCAAACCGTTTGGCAGTTATCTCTGTTGACCTTTCCAAAGACTCCCTCATCTATCGTATCGCAGTATAACTCAGAGAGCATGTTTCTTTACAGCTATTGTGGGTATCATCCAAACACAACTGGAAAAAAAAATACAAGAAAGGGATCAAAATTAACAAGCACAGCCTTCCATTTACGTTTCAATGTTTGACTTGAGAGTGCGTGTTCAGAAGCTGTTTGACAGCAGCATAAGACAGTCGCCAAAGATCTGCTGAGCCAAGAGTCTGCCCAGTGTCCACTTATGACATCACCAATCAGATAATGGCCAAGCTAAGGGCCACAACTAAATTATGTCTCTGTCAGGGAGTTCAATTACAGACATAACCTCAATAAAAGTCTCTTTTAAACTGCACTTATCTACTATTTCAATGCGTGGTTTTACTCACGAGAATAAAAGTAATATAGAAAGTCCTGGACCTTCCTTTGGCCCTCAGACATTTAAAGATGTAAATCAAATGTTGTAATGAGTTAAATAAAGTCATGACTACATGAACTGCTCCCACCCTGAGTACCGTGGGGTTTACAGTACGGACAAGAAATTGCTCGGCATAAGTTCTGGAAACTGCGATGTGAAATGGAGAGCATTAAATGGTTTCATCTTTGGTGAAGTCATAGAGAAGATAGCTTCCTCACTTGTATAAATATTTAAGTAGACGAGCATTAATCCTGAGTCAGCGACTATTTTCGGAGGGTGGAACAATGTAGGAGGCTGTTTGATGAAGCAAGGTGGAAGATGGTGAAGCATGATGATGAGGATGATGAGGATGATGATGAAGTAAGACTGTAATCTTCGACTGGACACACTCTACTGTGTGATTGAAGGTGGTGTTCTCCCCTCTCTCTGGAACAAAAAGTGCTCGTGGATGGCAGATGGTTGAGTTTTTAAAGCAATATTTTGGGAAAGACATTTATTTGCTTTCGATGAGAAAATCGATATCACTCTCATGTCTGCCTAGCAGCTTAGTTTATGATAAAGACTGGACACTGGCTCCGTCCACAGGGAACAACACACCAGCACCTCTAAAGCTCGTATCAACACATTCCCCCCATAAACCCACAAATTGTCATTTTAATGCTTTGGTTTAGAGCTTTGGACAGAGGCTAGCTAGCGGGTTGTGTATTATAATGCCGGCTATTTTCTCTCTGGTTTGTTGGCAGTTCTTTTCACCTAGTTGGAGATATCGGGAATTTATGACAACGGCAATATCGTCTCCCACAACATACAGGCCTGACGTGTTTTTATCTGACTACTTTGTTACGATCTGAATTAAAGGACATGAACGCAGCGTAGGCTAAGCTAGCCAGTTGCTGGCTGTAAACCTTTTATTGAACAGATACACGTACGCATGAGAGTGGTGTCCATCTTCTCTTCTAACTCTTTGCAAGAAGGCAAAAAAATGCAGTTCAGGGTGTATCAGCAAACTACTCTCATGGAGGTATGATGGAGATTTCCTGTCTTTAATTACCTGTCCCCCAAAATCCACACATGCAACCTATACCCATACATTTTCAGTGTGTAGTCAAGCCCATTGATGGCTCTGACTCATTTGTCCCGGCACTCCACATTTGCAGCTACCCCAGAGGGGCTGTTGAGGCCCACATAGTCAAACAAGAGCGATAAGAGAGCGTAGTTATGAGCATGTTTTTGACACCATATGAGGCTGCATTAGTCTTCCACTACAGTGACGCATAATCAAAGAGATCATTTGCACCACTTCTTTTAAGTGGAATGGTATTTACAAAAAATCACAGCATTTTTTATGCATATTTCCTCTCAGGAAAAGAGCCTGTTTTATATTCCTTATGTCACATTTTGAATGATACTAAAAACACTCAGCTGCTGC
Source organism: Pholis gunnellus (assembly GCF_910591455.1). Taxonomy (NCBI): domain Eukaryota; kingdom Metazoa; phylum Chordata; class Actinopteri; order Perciformes; family Pholidae; genus Pholis; species Pholis gunnellus. The sequence goes on from NC_136535.1 coordinate 13,942,392, forward strand.
ATTACAGGAGTGGCTGCTTCCTTTAAACAACATTGGGTTAAGAAAAACAGCTATTGAAATGAAGTAAGGGTTCAAGATGAAAAACAGCAGCTTCTCAGTAGTTGAGACACTTGTAGACGAGAGAAGAAAGAAAGATTATAGTGATTATAGTGTTTCAGCATTTTAGCCACTGCCCCAGCTATAGAAGAGTTGCTTTAATCCAGCCGCCGTGAAAATAATAGATACGCTCAGATATCCAACAAAAACCAGCCGATGCAATCAACAATGTCGGATTCAAATGCAAGCTACGTGTTTGTGTGAAAGTCGGGGAGATGTAAGAGTTGTGATGGATTCTTAAACAAAGAGACGAGATAACATGGTTAAAAATCTGTGTTTGGTCGCAACTAAAGATAAGACTCCCTCCTGGCTCCGTGTGTTCCCAACCTCCCTTTGTTAATTATTCCACACCCCCGATGATGATCAGTGGCCAATCTGTCAATCAGAATCAGTGAATCAGAACCATAACCAAAAATAAAGGAGGTCTTGAAATACTTATTCTTTTAATATAAACAAAATCTGCTACTTTGGCCCCTACAGAGGTGACAATGCAGGGGGTGGCTGGTGAATGTGGGGTAAATGCTGCGTCATGTCAGCGCAGACGAGCCCTGGTGATAAAGCGAGCTGAGAACCGTGTCTCTGTCCCGCTCAATAACAGAGGAAGGCATTCGCAAAAGGTTTTATTCGGAGCTATTCTTAGTGGGCCTCGGAGAGACCGGCTACACGGTCTGAGAACTGTGACGTCAGCGTGTTGGATCAGATTTCGCTTGGAGATTGTTTCTGTGAGGCGATTGTTGTGACGACGACTGCGCACGGTCTCTGTAAATACATCTGTTGCAGGTCTGTGACATTTGTAAAGGAGAGTTGGTGAAAGGTGAGCAGGAGGGCAGAAATGGAAGCGCGAGTGTGGGGAGGTTGGAGGTCTTGTGTGTCTGTGCGAGAGCGATGCGTCTCTCCATCTGCCATTATCTATCCCACAGAACTAATTACAAGGTGATGGACAGCAGACTAATCAGCAGGGCCACGGCTTGCTTTAAATTAGCCGGATCGTGGTGTCACGCCTGGTGCGATGGAGAGGAGGAGGGGGAGGGGGAGGGGGTTCAGAGGGTGGATGAGGTGATGTAGAGAGAGAGAGAGAAGGATGCAGAGTTAAAACTGCTCTTTCTCTCTACCTCCTGCCCTTTGTTTGTCTCCCTCCTCTTGTCCTCTGTACATTTCATGCAGAAATCCAGTCATTATTTTCCCTCGGCTGTGTCTGGATTTTGTTTTGTCAGAGCTGTCTCTATCTCTGTCCTGCCTCACCCCCTGTCTCTCTTGTCTTATTTCAGCTTCCTGCCTCTCTCTCTCTCTCTCTCTTTTATTCCTCCCAGGCACTGGCGCTCTGTCAGCTAAATGAAAGCGAATGCAGGATCTGTTTTTTCAGACATGATGCTTGAGGCAAACCAGTGGGGGTTCCTGAGCATGTGTTAACCACTCCCACTCACCGCACCTCTTATTCGACATTCAAGCAACGGAAACGCACATTCACACACTCGCACTTGAGTCGACAGCTGCTCTGCACCTGTTGGCGTTTTCTTCTGGGTTTAGAGACGTTCAAATGCATTTTTCTGTTCCATTTATTTCCAATTTCCTGTGTTTCATCTATTTTTTGCCTCTCCTTGAATCTGGCAGTGAGACAGAAGTTCCTCAGGAACAAAAAGATACTTGCACTCATGACGCTGTCACTAAATGTGCGCTCACACAGTCTCAGCTCACTCTTCTGTCCCTGTCCTCACAACCAGGCCCTCATAAAGACAAACCTATCTTGTCTGCACCACTGATTTTCTGTATGCAGTCACACCTCATTATTCCTCCTCTCTCATCTCTCGTGATACTTTAGCAGCATGACTGTGATGGACTTTCTGGTCTGCAACTAACAGTTATTTTCTCGATTAATGACTCTGAAAAGGTTGCTTTTCTCCATTTTCACCAGGCCCTGATCCACAATTTTTTTTGTGTGTGCTTACTTATAAATTTCACTTCAAATGTTTCAGTTTATCGGACAAATTATTAGATTATATAAATAACACGGGCTTGTTTAATTTCTTTGTTGTCTCTTAGGAGCTGCGGCTTTCATTATTCTGTTTTTGGGGCGCGGGCAATCTGCAGTCGAGAAGTGCTGCGTCAGAGCGGCCGTTCATTGTGTTCACCTTAATGAAATCGACTGAAAACATCAGGCCTCTGCAGTATAACCACACAGACCTCTACACACAGTGAGCATCTACAAGATGAGATGCATTAGAATTATTTCTAAAATAGTGATGTGATGGAAAACGGAAAATAATGCTCCCTCTGTCTTACTCCAAACAACGTCACGCGAACGTTCTTAAAATAAATCCCCGCTAAAATTCTGAAAACAACATGTGGCGAACATACTGAAAACCACTTCCTGCTAAAATTCAGAAAAAAATAGTTATGTAACGTTATTGCGCAGAATGAACATTAATATATAAAATGCATTAAGAACGTAGATACTATGATAATACAGGACACACACAGGGACCCTCTGACTCACATTACTCTGTCTCTCAGTGGACACCGTGGCTCCAGTGATATTGTTCTACTGTTCTTTATGGGACCTCTGTTTGTCCATGTCCCTGCCCAGCCTTCTCCAATGATCCTGTCATTATCACACCCTTAATGCATCTCACCACACTCTACATTTCCTCTGGCATGCCATCCATCTGCCTAATGGGTAAGGGTGCGGCCGGCCAGTCATCACTTGTGCACACTGCCTTTGTGTGTGTGTGTGTGTGTGTGTGTGTGTGTATCTGTACAGTCATCCTTTTAGCCGTTGTTTGCATCAAACAGTTCATTTAAAGTCACCTGTGTGTCTCTGTGTGTGGTTGTGCCGTCATATATCCAGGACCCACTTGATTGTTCGCAGTCACCTGTGTTACTGTGTATGTATGTGTGTGTTTGGGACCCTGTCCATGTCATTGTGTATCTGCTGCCTGCACTGTCGGTGTGTATGTGTATTAAATGTCTTATGTGTGTGCGTGAGTGCCAGTGAACTCTCTCTAACTGCGTCAGCCATTAGGCCATTATGGACTGTAACTGAATCCTCTGAAAGCTGTCCACTGCTGCAGGGCGTTGATGGATGGATGGGTGTGTGGAGGGATGAGAGCAGTCATGTCGTAGCCGGACGGTTGTAAAAACAAAGAGAGGAGCGGAGTCGGTAGAGAGGTGTGCAGGAGAGCTAGAGGGCATCTGGGGCGAGTCCCACTCTACTGAGCTGTCTTATGATCACTGAAGACGGGAACCAGCTTCCACCTCGCTGCTCTGAGTCATGAGCCGAACTGAAAATAACAGGATGGAGGGATTTGCTTTTGTTCTTCTTTCTATGAGGGTGTGTGTCTACATCCATCTAATAATGATGGCATTATTACATTTTGAATACTCTATAGAACCACTTCCATACAGGAAAGTCAAAGGGCTTATTAGGAGGAAACAATAGGTTCACAGAGGTAGATGGGTTGAACTTGGATTGATGTTATGAATAATAATAAAGAGTGTAATTTTAAAAGGGGACAGAGGTAGGGGTAAAAACAGTTTCATTATAATTTTATACATTTTGTTGCACCTCCCCCCATTTTAACTGCATATGATCGAGTAAAGTTCATGTGTACAGCTGTGAGGCTTGAGGCAGTGACTCGACACACAAACATGCAGCAAACACAACGTACCGCCAGACCACCACACATATCCAACTTCAATAAAAAACAAAACACATTGATTGTTATTGAATTGGTCCGTCCCCCTGATGTCCACGATGCATTATTTAGTGTGTTGCACTTGCGTTGTTGACGGATGGACTGTCTACAGAATGTCTCTGAGGCCCAGGGGGGGATGACAGGTAGAGGACCACACTCTCCCCCCTTCTCCTCACCCTATAGTCTCCCACAGGTCTCACCTCTTCTCCTTTATCCTTCCCACATATAAACCTCCTCTTCCTTCTCCTACTGCAGCCATGTTCCTCATCCCTGCCTCCCTCTCCTCACCCTCGACTCACCCTGCCTCTCAGCTAATAGTGCCTGACTCTTGTTATTCACAGAGCTGTCTGTGTGTCAAGGGCAGACTCAGGGGAGGGAGGGAGGGAGGGAGGGAGGGAGGGTTAAAAAGGAGTCAGACATGACAATGGTTGTACAAGGAGGGATGAAGGAAATTTATTTTTGATGTATCATCAGATAGATTAACACCGACATAAAAAAAAAAGAAAGTAGAGTGGAAACAAAACCTCAAGTGCTTGTGATCACCAGAGGACAAAGTGATATCTGAGCCATCAGCAGGCATTTAAAAGCTTTAGTGGACTAAAAGCAGTGTGTGTGTGTGTGTGTGTGTGTGTGTGTGTGTGTGTGTGTGTGTGTGTGTGTGTGTGTGTGTGTGTGTGTGTGTGTGTGTGTGTGTGTGTGTGTGTGTGTGTGTGTGTGTGTGTGTGTGTGTGTGTGTGTTGTGAGTGTGCATCTTTACTAATGAAGTTATTCCGATCTAAGCTGATCTCAGCTACAGTGAAATACAAGGCCTGTTCCTGAGTACCCCACGTTGCACTTCATGGCGTGCCCGTCGGTTCAGGGTTCGCTCACATCTCCTCCCAAAGGACCTCTGCTGTACCCGTCGCTCACTTTAACTGCTTTTCTTTTCCTCGTCTCTTCTGCTGCCCTCGCTGCTTACGACACATCCGCTCAGTCAGTATTCGCAGGATTCAATCCATCATTCTCAAGATGAAATTTCTCTCCCATTCTTGTTTTTTTGCATGTTGAGCTCAACAGCAGCATGTGGAGACATTGCTCTCCTGCCCCAGGGCTCAAACTGCTTGCACAACATTTTGACTTCTCTTTGCCAGGAGACATTTAGCTATTTATAGTCACTATAGTCACTGCCATCCTGAGGAATGAACTGTGGAGGCTACATTTCACTGCGGCTCTGTTGAAAGGCGCAGACTGAGATGTCAGCAGAATATACCCATCTTTGTTTTACACACATAATTGTCGTTTGAACTTCACTGACTGTTACTCGAGGCAACTGCTTTAAATTCATCATTATTCAAATTAATTTAAGTCTTTTCAACCACTAACTTGTTCCCCCTCTTCCTTCCTGCAGCGTGTCTGTTGCAGTCGGAGCTTGTAAACTACGAGAGGGTGAAGGAGTACTGTCTGAAGGTGCTGAGCCACCAGAGAGACCACTTCAAGGCCATGTACCGAGCCGGCATCGCCTTCTACCACCTGGGGGACTACGAATGTGCTCTACGCTACCTGCGTGACGCCAAGAACCGTGAACCCTCAGGTGAGGATAAACTGTGCATTCAGCTACACTCTCATAACAAGTTGCAGAGGTGGATAGTGTCGTATTACTGCACGTTGAAACAGAACTCTAGTTTTAATGTTATAGTATTTTACTGTAAGTTGAATTAGTGAACCTATAGGGGATGTGATTATTAACCATAATGTATTATTAACAATGGTTCATGTTTGGTACCTTTGAAGACCATGAGGTCACGTCTTTGATATTTTGATCGACTTATTTCTTTTGTGAATTAACAGGGTTTGCTAACATGAGGGGAGTTCATTTCATACAATAAAAAAAAAATCAATTATGTTTAAATTTCAGGCAAACAAAATTATACATAGATACAAGTTTTACGATATGTCCCCCATTGTGTGTATCCTTGAGACCTAACAGACATATTGAATTCTTTCTCATCCTGGTATTGGAATAACTTGAAACCCACATGATCCATATTTTCTTTACTTGGGCCATAATGTGAATCTTCTTTTGATTTCAACCTCTCTGCCTCACATCAACTACATCTTCTCCCTCCATCACAGACACCAACGTGCTGCGGTACATCCAGCTGACAGAGATGAAGATGAGCAGGGGTGGTCAGCGGGAACGGGAGAGCTTTAAAGAGACGCAGGGCTAACCCTCGACCTTTTCACCCTCCTGACCCCTCAACCTTTGACCCCTCATCGACCCTCCCTCTTTCGTCCTCGATCGACTCCTGACAGCAGCACAGCCCACAGACGGAAGAGACGGACCCAATCACCCGCCAGCGATGGATAAAAACGGGAGACATATCAAGCTCTGTCTGCAACCCGACCTCCCTTTCCTTCTTCTCCCTTTTCTTCTCCCTCTTTTCTCCCTCAGGTGCTGTGGCTCCTCTCCTTAGACGCAGACAGTCGAGCAAACTTTAAAAAAAATGCTGTATTATACTCATACGAAACAGTCATCGTGGTGGAACGAAAAAGGAGCTTCAAAACATACATATGAATAATGGACATTTGCGTGATTTAGTAAATGTTTTTAAGACAACAAAAAAATGCATTTAGTTTCTGCTCTCTTGCTCTCTCTTTTTCTCTCTGCCTTCTCTCCGTCTTATTTTGAACTGTCGAGGAGAATATCGGGGCCGGGAAGCTCGACTCCACCGGGAGGGGGGCAGGAGTGTGTGTGTGTGTGTGTGAACATAAGCAGGTGATAGTGAGGGGTGTTTGTGTGACACATATCAAGACCATAGCCTAATTTGATTGTACATCCTACCCCACTAGGGCTTACTCAGGCCGCAGACTATGGGACAGACTAGCACGAGAAACCTTTCATTAAGTAGAGAAAAACGCCTGCCTCTGTGCTTAATCTATCACTCTGCTGTCTCACTTTTCTCTCCTGGATGCCGTGTAACTCAGTTTCTGGACTGTTTTTGTTTTCAATTCAAGGGCTAATTCAAGTGTTTGTGAACCGTTACTAGGGTTTTTAATTTGCTTTCGGTGTCCATCATACTCGGTAGTTATGTGTTGTTGAAAGCGTCTGTGTCTCCAGCGGTTCTTGCTGTCATCGGGTGTACTAGTGTAGAAACTGGTGTATCTTGAATCTGTTGTCCGAAGCCCCTCCTGGGTCATGTGTCGCCGTTCAGAATGTGGAAGTCCCTCCCTTTCCTCCCGCACCTCTTTATTCTCCCGTTAATGATGTCACAACGGAAAATAGCCAATGGGATCGGAGTTCCATCAACCGTCGTTGGCTAGATGGAAATCCACTTTAAAGTTTCACAGCGACAAACACTTTAACGTTTCTAAACGGAGGTGCAACCTTTTGACGGTAATGCTGAAGCTTCCCAGACAGCGATAACACACCGAGGAGACTCTGGGCAGCGTTAGTGCAGGGAAAACAATCACACACACATCTGTCCTGGCGGTCCAGACCGCCATCTTGCAGCACTCAGCTTTAGTGCACTTCAACTATAGTGTGCCATTTGAGATTTCTTCCTCCTTTAGTTTTCTGATGGATAAAACACCTACCTGTGTTTGAAAATGGTTTAAAAACACAGCACTCGCATTAGACAACACTACTGATCATGTGGTTTGTGGATATCCATTGCTAGCCGTCAAAACTTACATAAATTATTTGCTTCTCTTGTGACTTGTGAAGCTGAATCATTGATAATGCAAATATTGCTCTTATAATAGCTTTGCCACAGGCTTAAATCTGCCTGCGCTGTTCTGCAGATGGTTGGATTGACGATTTGTGAAAGCATGACCTGAAATTCCCTTTGTCTCTGACGCCATGAAACCCAGTTTCCTCTTTCCCGTGTGCAAGCCCACCTCCTGCATGTAATGTGCATCTCCAGAGAGTTACTTCAGATGTATGGGATAGGGTTTATATCTGCTCTATTGCTTCCTGTCATGGCATGCTGCCACACTGTTCTCTCATACCTCTATTTTATCCATTCTGCCCTTTATAAACACAGAAGCTGGCAACAGTCTGTGATCACAGCAGTATAATAGATATCAAATAAATCTTGAAAATAAAGAGGTCTTTAATAAATCAGGGTCACCTTCTGCCTCAGCCAAAGTGAGCGATAAGAGGTAATTCCACAGCGTAGGATATTCAAAAAGATGTGTAAGAGGAAATCAAAGAAAGATGCTGTAAAAGATTCATCCTCCCAATATTTCCAGTGACCCGTTAGGAGGTAAATAGGGACTTAAGTGTGTCAATGGGACTCTGGAAAGACGGCACCATGTGTTGAGGGGACCGGCATGACACAGAGGGGCTCCAGTGGAGGGAGAAGTAGGCCATCGTCATCATCATCCCCAGTAGAGCAGCTGCAGCTCCAAGTCACTCCGGCAGCAGAGACACAACATTACAAACAGGAAACGTTTAGGTCACATCATGTGGCTAATAGTATGTGGACATCTGAGCGTTAAAGTCATAACTTCAGGTATCACTATAAAGTGCATACATTTCACACTCTGATTTCAGACACTAAATAGAGATTTGAGACACAACTAGACTTTTTAACAGCAGACATGTTGACTTCTAAAAGCAGGAAAAGCACAGGCAAAGCTAAAAGAAGATTAAACTGTGCAGCCAGAGGTGTCCACTTAGCTTTATTAGCCATATAGTGTACATGATATGAGATATTTCTTAAAGTAAAAGTTTGACATTTTGGGAAATACGCTTATACGGAGCTGCAGTAGCAGCAGGTTAGCTTAGCTTAGCACAAAGACTGGAAACAGGGGGATACAGCTAGCCTGGCTCTGTCCAAAGGTGACAATATCCACCTTCCCAGCACCTCTAAGGCTCGCTCATTTACAAGTTATATTTTTGTGTGTAATCTGTAGAAAAACTGACAAAAAGTGAATTGATTCCCAAAGTGTCAAACTCCTCCTTCATATTATCTTACTGTTCATGCTGAATTAAATGAATTCGATGTCACTAATTTCTCAGAGAACAAATCACTGGTGAAAAGCACAGATTATTATAAAGAAAATGACGTGTAATTCTCACAAACACTGAGTCAAAAACATTTGATCATCCAGCTCTGGGGTTGAGGCTTTGGTATCCCAGAGGAAATAAATCAGCAAACAACAGCGAGGAAGTGGCCCCTGCAGGCTCGGTCTCCATGGCTGCCTGGGATAAGTCTGCTCACTCAGGGGCCCCTCAGGGACAGGTCTCCTCCCATGGTCCTCTCTCCATGGCACCAGTCCACCATCTTGTTATTGTCTGGCTGTGCTATGTCATTCTAGGTCAAGGTGTACTACAACCGTCTAGGGAGAACTCGCTTCACATGAAACAAGTTCATTTGTGGCTGATCAGCTCTTGTTTAATGGCAGAGCTGACGGCGAGGCTGTTATTGTGAGCGTAATCTGTGCAAATAGAGATAGAGACAGCATCTCTGCATCAGTGTAGCTTTGAAAACAAACAAAAAGCACAACAACAACAAAAAAGAGACGGAATAGTCAAACTGTCTGTGTTATTTCTGCTCTTTTGCTTTGATGTCATTTGAGGTAAATGTTTGTCAAATGTCAGAGTAGTTTTTGTGAATATATGATACAAATGTACAAAAAAAAAAAATTACAAAAATGGAAAGTTTTATGGTTGTGAAGAGCTTTACTTTACTGAACGACTTTATCAGCGGAAAAGAACAGCAAGAGACAGAAAAGAGAATTTATAGCTCCTCCACAGAGCTGCTTTGTGACTGTGTCTGTACTTGTTGGTATTTCTGTTGATGTCCCTTTTCGTCAAGGGCTCCAGACCCGGCTCAGAGTTTGTGCGTTGACCTCTGACCTGACTCCTCTGTTTCTGCACGGTAAGACGAACAGTAACGCAGAGAGCAGGAGTGAACTCTGAGGAACTTGTGTCGGAGCGCAGAGCTGCTCCTCAAAGCCACAGATCTCCATCCTGTTTGGTTCTGTGGAGATGGAGGGGAAACAGAAGGACACGAAGCTGGGGACGTCTAAGCTAGGACTTCGTTTTTGTCCCGCCTCGCTCCCAAGAGGCCTTTTCCCGTTTCAACATCCAAACATCACAGGCCTCCGTCACTGGCCTGGGAATGCACTATTGACTGGTAAATGAAGATTATGAATAAAGTTTCAAACAAAGAGGAATACTGTTGTTGTTGTTGTTGTTGTTGTTGTTGTTGTTGTTGTAAACAAAGTCTGTTTACAGGTGTAACAGAAGTACTACTGCAAATGTGAAAAGAAAATCAAGTTGTTTAAGTTGAGTCAGCGTCAGTCAGAGCCGAACTCTACAAGTTAGAAAATGAAAAAACAAATCTGGAGGTGTGGAGTGGATCTTACCAGACCTCTGTGGCTGCTCCTCAGTAGTACTCATAGTATGCTTAGTAGTAGACTCATGGAAGGCATACTATGAGTACAATGACAAATCTGTGGCTTACTATTCTAAAGGGACATTCCTCCAATTGTACACAACATATCAGTGTATTTGTCAGCAGTTGGAAACAGATGTATCATGTGTTCTGTGGCCCTGGAGGAGCTTTCTAAAGTCATATCATCTCACAAAGATCTTCATCAACAGATTCAAGTTGCTCAGTGTGATGGAATTGTAGACCTTTCATTTTTGTCTGAGCACTTTAAACATCTTACACTTTATTCTTGTTCAGTTTCAACACTCGCGGATCATTTTAGAATAAAGCTTCACGCGTGGTTTAAATATTTACCACACCAACTGGCAGGCAATCTGGTTAGTTGTTCACTTAAAAATTGAACACAGAACTGTCTCTCCTCTGTCATCTCACCTCGTCCTCTGTTCCTCTCTGAAGAGACACCAACACTGTCAGCCACCATGAATCTTTATCTTTTTATATTCAGAACGTGACATGATTGCTCCTGGAAAGAAAAGGAAAGAAGGGAATGAACAGAAAATGTGATGGAAAACTGTTGAGAAAACCATGAAGAGGAAGATGGAGAAGGTGATAAACATGTGAGAGTATCTGCTGTTAAAGAAAAAGCACACACTGTCCTCTTCCTACCAGCCGTGTGTGTGTGTGTGTGTGTGTGTGTGTGTGTGTGTGTGTGTGTGTGTGTGTGTGTGTGTGTGTGTGTGTGTGTGTGTGTGTGTGTGTGTGTGTGTGTGTGTGTGTGTGTGTAAACCGACCAGGCGACGTCCAGCCTGCTGACTCCTTTTTCACTGACTCTTTAACACGTCTCTCTGTCTCTCTCCCTCTCTGTCTCTTTGTCTCTGTCTGTCTCTCTCTGTGTCTCTCTCTCAGTTTCTCTCTCTCTCTCTGTCTCTGTCTCTCTCTCTGTCTCTCTCTCTCTGCGTCTCTCTCTCTCTGTTTCTCTCTCTCTCTGTCTCTCTCTCTCTGCCTGTCTCTCTCTGCCTGTCTCTCTCTGTCTCTCTCTCTGTGTCTCTCTCTGTCTCTCTCTCTCTCTCTGTCTCTCTCTCTCTCTCTGCCCCTCTCTCTCTCTCTCTCTCTCTCTCTCTCTCTGTGTCTCTCTCTCTCTCTGTCGCTCTCTCTCTCTCTCTGTCTCTCTCTCTCTGCCTCTGTCTCTCTCTCTCTCTGTCTCTCTCTCTCTCTCTCTGCCCCTCTCTCTCTCTCTCTCTCTCTCTCTCTGTGTCTCTCTCTCTCTCTGTCTCTCTCTCTCTCTCTCTCTCTCTCTCTCTGTCTCTCTCTCTCTGCCTCTGTCTCTCTCTCTCTCTGTCTCTCTCTCTGTCTCTGTCTCACTTCATTTTCAGGCCCATCGTCCCTTTTTTGCTGTTTTTTTTGTTGTTGTGGCTTTTAATAGCATCACCATGGAAGTGAAAAGGGGTTGCTAGGTAACTGGCTGGCGTCTGGAAGGGTGTTTGATTGGCGGTCGCACTGACAGACACAACTGTGTGTGAGTGTGTGAGTGTGTCTCTACACACTGCATGCATGGTACAGTGGATCCGTCAGTGTGAAATATCACATCCTGGTTTTCATTTAGAAGATTTATTTTTCACTCTAACGTCTCAAATGTAATCTTAAAATATTCTGTCACTGTCCCGAGAGCACCTTCATCTGCCTTTCATGGTAACCGCAGAGTCAGAGAGCAACTATAGGAATTCATTACATGGAGGATAACAGCAGACTGGGAAATGATATGACATCATAGGCCACAGTGGTGACACCTAGAGACTTTGTCTGTTACTGCGGCTGCCTTTGTCAGTACTCCGTCCACATCAACTCACGTTATTGGACTTAACTTTATACTTCTACCACGCTACATTTCAGAGGGAAATATTGTACTTCTTACACCACTATATTTCTATATTATTTTGTATATTTTATTTTTATGTCACTGGTTATTTGTAAGATTTCGATTTCACGTTAAATAACATACTGTAAACTCATGAAACACAACACATTTTGACTAGTAACTTCTTGTAATAAAGTAGTGTGAAGTCGGGGCCACCTGTCATGTTTCAGATGTCTGTTTTCACCAGAGTGTTTTCACCTCTGACCTCTCAAGAGTTTCATTTAGATAAATGTTTAAGGCTCAAAGAAGAAGAAAATGTTATTAAATATTAGAGAAAGGTAAAACAATCTCACGACCCCTTTAGATTCCTGTTGTGACCCTTGGAGGGCTCTGACCCTTAGATTTGGAACCAGCAGACTAAACTATCAAACTGCTTATAGAGTATTTGAAACTAGCTCACACGTGACCTGCTACAACTGTAAAATACAATCTAACAAGTACTTTTCTGTTGATGCTTAGAGAACATTGTCTTCTGTACTTCCACTTGTAATAAAGTGTTTTAACATTCTTGCATTGCTACCTCTACTTCAGTACTTCTTTCATCACTGCTCAGATGCTATTGTTTAATGGATAGAATAGAAACATAGATGCAGCACTGACACTTGAAGCATCTTTTTTTTTTTTTTATTCGTCTCTCATTCATCACGTTTCACACTTATTCCTCATTGAAACCAGAAATGTCACAGGTTGAGACAGGAGACAACATGGACGTTTCAGGAAGCAGGTTTTTTCCTTGGTTTTTCCTGTTGTATTAACAAATATATACAGATATCCCAGGAAGAGCATCGTAATAACAACGAATCTTTTCCAATAATAACAATAAATTTAATAAATACTCAGTGTTCTTAACCACAAGAGGAGAATGAGATTCAGGCTCACTCTGACGGGATTGTCATCATCCCATACAAATAGTTACACAAACACGCATATTCACCCTCACACACACACACACACACTCACTTAGGGAAATTTGCACTGTCAAGTAAAATACCACCCGCGGCCAAGACGAACTTTTCGATCACCGTGCAAAGATAAAAGTTGATTTGTCAGCCGTGAGCAGAGTCCACTGGTCCACAGAGAGGCTGACCAGATGCACAGCATGGCTCCTAACATGCCACTGATGTTGAACACAACCGGTCAGAGCAGAATATGAAGCTTCCAAACGGTCCAACATGAGGTTGATGTTGAATTCAGGTAGCATTATCCCTCAGTGTCCACTTATTTTGTGTCCTTTTCAGTGGCGTGAGCGGGATCCACACAGAGTGCTACTGACTGCGAGTGAGGAATGTAAAGAGTGTAAAAGACAAACGGATGAGATCATATTTTGAAGAAGTGCTGCACTTGTCTTTCAGCGAACCATTCACACGTAAAACAACATGCACTGAAGAAGCATTAGCACGCAAACAAATGAACCCATTTTGTTCTTCCACACATGTACAGTAATATCTACACATTCACACAGAGAGAAACACACCTGGTCTGCCAAACCAATAGAAAAACGTTTTGCGAACAGGTTGGGATGGTGCCAGCACTGAGAATAACTCTGTTTTTTTTTTCTTTTTCTGTACGAGACAAGGATATAACCGGTCCACCAGTGCTGTGAGATGAAAGGCTTTTTCCTGTCTTGGTCTTTGAGGGGAGAGGACGATGACCCCCGTGCAGAGAGATGACACATGTGAGGATGAAGGCAGAGTTTATGGAAAATGTTTGTGCTCCGGCAGAACAGTTGGCGTGCAAAATAAGAACAAAGACACTCTCTATTAAGAATTTTAAACAGTCCGGTTCCTGTTTTCTTTGTGAATGAAACACTCCTGAAACGTTTCATGTGAAATGTGAATGAACATTTTTTTTCTTTGGAGTGAGAGAAGCAAGCAGAAAGTGGGCAGCGACACAGACGGGCAAAAGCACAGGCAGACAAGTCGGAATGAAAAGATAGCAACGTGGCTTTTTAAGTACTTGAATGGCTTTTGAAGGTTGTGTGTGTCCTTGTCGTGGGGCACTAAGAAGCAGGGAGAGATGGCTTCCAAGGAGGGAGAGAAGTGTTGCGTAAGGTAGGTGGGCGAGCACACTACAAGGCTTTTAAAAGGCCTCTAGGACCCTCAGTGCCGTGCAGGTTAGAGAGCACTATCATGGAAAGGCTTGCTGTTCGGGTTTCACACCTTATTGGGACACTAAAGGGACACATTAGCGGAATGGCTTCCAGTGAGTGCCTAAAACGGGACATGTGGTGGGATGTTTTTTGCAAACTTCAGTGAGTTTACTTTGCTTGGCTCAGACATCAGTCGGCATTCAGCCCAAGCTCTAAAAGTCCTGGAACAGGTTTGAATGCAGAAAAGTAGACGTGGCTGTTTTCCACTATGAGTACTGCTGTCCACACAGAGCGGCACGCTTCCGCTGTCCACACAGAGGGACAGTCTGGTCCGAACTCTGGCCCTCCACGTCCATGTCCATCAGGCTCGGTCGCGTGGTGCTGGCGCTGCTGTCCCCCGAGCCGAGGGGGCTGTCGCAGCTGCTGCCCGGCGACGAGCTGAGGGTCCGGGAGAGGGAGCCCAGCTTCCAGGGGTCGGGTCTCATCCTGGCCGGGGTGGGCCGAGGCCGGGGGGCAAACTCCAGCGTCTTGGGTCTCTCAAGAGGGCTGATGAGGCAGTGGGGAACCGTGTCAGGGATCGGTGGAGCGGGGGCTTTACGGCGATGGGGGACCGGGAAGATGATGGAGGGGTCGGGTAGCCGGGGGACGTCCAGGGTGTCCTGTGTACCTGAGTAACACAAGAATAATGTAAAATAAATGTTTCATCATGAAAGCCACCTTAATATCTTTTGATTTTGGAAAATCGTACAATAAACGCAATAAAACACGTGTCAATATCGGCGAAGCGTTTCAGAGATGTAGAGAAAATGTTCGCTAAAGCCTCAAATCACAGTATGTCATCTCAAAGGGGCCCACACGATTGCAAAGAAAACTGGAGGAAAACTCTCATAGAATTGCCACTATAACAGCATCAGGATCACAATCACGATCGATGACGGACGATCGATGATGGATGACTAGTTCTCGTACAGGGCCCTGAATGAAGCCCATGCATCATGCCCGTGCTGGTCTGGTGGGCGGGGCTTAGGACAGAGTGAGGAGAACTGCTGTTTTTTTTTCAAATGCTGGCAGGCTTTCGCTTTTTCCAGAAAACTCTCTCCCCCAGCTTTAATCCAGGACGGCAGAGTTTCCCACAAGTCTTGAATGCACCAAAAGGGAAGAGATTTCAAAGCAGTCCCTGTACTCAGCAACAATACCATGTGAGAGACTGTGTGTCTTTTATATTAACTATTAAACGCTGCCATTGTGTCTAGTTTGTTCCTGTTAAAGATATATTTCGAAAGAGACTTCCAGGTTAAATAAAACACAACAACAGTAAAATGTCTAAACAAATATTGGATGAACAGTCATTCAGCTTTAATCATGTGTTCCTGTAGCATTGTAAAAGACATGTTCTACACTATTTGTCTCTTACCTTTTTTAGTAGTGATGCGTGGGGCCCCCGGTGGAGGAGGCATGGGCATGCTTCCATCTGACGGCGTCCTGTAGTGACCAAGAGTCTGAGCTCTGGGTCGTATCGCCCCGTCCGAAGGGGTCCGTCTGTGTCCTCTGTTCAGGGCCATCGCTGCAGACACGTGTGTGGGCGTGAGCGACTGGTTGGGCTCCTTCTTAAAGCTCTCCGCCCGCAGGTCCAAGAGCGGGTTGAGGGCAGGAGCCGGGGGCGCCGCCGGGGTTTTGAGCCCCGTCACCGGGGTCAGGGGGTAGTCGTCTGGGTCGGAGGGAAGGAGGGACTTGGTGGAGTTGCAGTCAGACAAAGAGGACAAAGAGAGGAGTGTAACAGAGGGAGACGGGTCCATGCTGGGCAGCGTGGAGTCGTGATGTCTGGAGAGGGACAGGGAGAGGTTTCGGCTGGGCGGAGAGGTGCTGCGACGGAAACGTCCCGTCCGCTGGAAGAGACCCTCCTTCTTCTTCCGCTGCTCCTCTCTGAGGTCCTGCTCATCCTTGAGCACCTGATAACAACAATCAGGTCGCATCAACAAGGCTGTCGGACCATCGAGCTGCTGTCTTACTCAAAATGCATTCAGCTGAAAAACATCATGTTACTTTATTTCTTTAATAATCACTTCCTCGCCTTGTCAAAGGAAACTACAGCAGAGTTTACATCCCAATCAATACTTTAAGTCATCCTCTCGCTGTACACTCTGTGACTTCTTTCGTAACACCCTCGTCTGCTTTGACAACAGACGGAAAACCTCACAACACAAAATCAATCAGGTGCTGGAAACCGTCCACGCAGACCTCGGCCCATGCTGACTCGACAGGATGGCACAGATAATTTGGCAGCTGGTGCATCCTGTTTTATGTCATTCCACAGGTGTTTTAGTAGTTCAAGATGAGGAGACTGTACGATCATGAAACCACGCTTGGTATGCTCGCCTATTAATCTACTGATTATGTAACTAGAATAACACTGATGTTGAAAATGACTGGAATTTTCCTTCAAGGTGTACTATAAAAGAAATATTGACCTGCTAGTAGAGACCTGGTTGGGCTTCTGTTGAGGTTTTATCAGTGAAAAGATGTCTTATATGTTCTCTCTCTCTGTTTTCTCACCTGTAGTTTTCCCAGCTGCAGCAGGTCTTGTCCAAGGCCAACGGAGGCGAGCAGAGAGGCACAACCCAACAGTAGCATATCGCTCTTCTTCCTCTGGCTGCACCGACGGAGCGAGTCCTGGTAGCTCAACCCCGTCCCCGGCCCGCCGGGCCCCTGACAGGAGCTGGTATTCCCAACGTTACTGCCCCAAAGGGAGCCCGAGTCCTCCGCGGCCCCGTTACTGCTGATCTCTGAGGGCAGAGTGGACCCTGGTGACTCCTCAAACTCACAGCACTCCTCTGTTGAAGACAGGAAATAAAAGAGGGGTTAAGATGATTGATTCTCGTCACTAACTAACAATGAAAAGTAAAGACTCACCCATTTCATTGAGGCTGGAGAAGCCGGCGGTCATGGGTGCATGTTTGGGGGACTTGCCCAGATTTGGTGCACTGGACGACCAAACTTTGGATCCCTCACCCAGTGACTTCAATCTGCAAACAGAGACCATGATGTCAACACAACGCCAACCTGAACTAACTTACAAAACATAAAACAACGTAACCAAATAACAAGCAATATGTATGTTCAGACCCAGAAATGTTTACGTCAGGACAGCAAATTTCCAGAGATAATTGCTCTTCTTCTGGCCGCTCCACACACAGTAATGACATATTGATCGAAAGCTTTTGTTTCTCCGCGTTACGAGAAATAATCTCTCCAGAAACATATGAGAAAAGGCGGTTTCGTCTCGTCTATGACAACCGTAAGAGAAAATGATCCTCGTGATCAAATTCTTGTCTCTGCAGGTACATTGTGTTTCTCCTCCTTTTAGAAAACGCTGCTAACCTGCTGCAAATTGTCGCATCACAAAACTGTTTATCATGTCGTCATTTACCGTGAATAATTTGTGAAACGTTTCCCAAAATAATCTTGTTTTAATACAAGCAGGTAAAGGTTTTTGCACCCCATAAAGTCTTACTGGCGTCATCAGGTAAAACTCGTTCACCACTGATATGTAAAGAAATTGAGCGCGTACTTTTCCTCCCCACCGACCCTCTCCTTCTGGAGGGTGGAGCTCGGTCCCCAGGTGCGTCCTTTCTTCTTGCTGGTCGACAGGTCCTCCTTCTTGCACACAGCACTGCGACCCCACGTCTTACTGCCGTCGCTCGGCGTCACTGAAGGACAGTCAGATATCGTTACTCTCTCACCTTGGGTTGACTTTCTCTCACACAGGATTGCTACCTGACTTCCGTTTGTTTTCACTCACGTCTTATGGCTCTCAGTCGGGGCATGACCCCCGGGCTGGCGGGCGGGGTGGTGCTCTCGCTTCCCTGAGTCTTCCTCTTGTCCACACTGGGAGACGCCTGAACTGTGATCTTATGCTCAAAGCCTACAGGTGAGCGAGAAGAGGGGAGTTATCACATGAATCATTTTTCATTTGGCAGACATGTCCTAACAGCGAGGTGCAGACTAGTATGAGCTCCGCTAGAAGTCACACAATGGTGTCCTGATGGTTGTCATCATCTCACTTTCATCCCCTCAGTCTCCTGTCTTTCTACATCCGATGCCCTTAGACTTTCCCACCTGTCCCAGTCACCTGGACCCTGAACCAGGTTTATGAATCTTCACTTTGTCAGTAAATTGCTGAATCCTCCCTGTCTGACTGGGCTGTAACATATACTGTACTAACTAACACAAACACATTAATCAACTGGCTGACAAACTGAAGGATTTGTATCATTTTCCAATTTGTCGATTAATGTTTTAGTAATTAGTTTGTTAAGTAAAACTATGAAACGTTTGCTGGATAGAGCTTTATAGAGAGTACCGTTTTTCTAAAATGTTCTCTATTAAAATGGAGTGTGAAATGTTGATATATTGAAAGCATTGGATCTGAGAGTGTGGTTTTCCTCTCTTCAAATTAAAGGAGATTGAAGTGAAGTTGACTTTGCAGTGTATTGGTGTAGATTCACTTATTATTGGTGTTTTTATCTCTAAGACTTGTATTTGTATTACATTTCCAACATGGAAAAAAACAATGTTAACTGGGAGCTTTGCCAGTTTATTGCGTTGCATTCATCAGATCAAAACAAACTGAGCAATCTGCCTGCAGTTTCCTTTTCCACCCACCAGAGGGCAGACTGATGCAGTTGCTGTCTCGGCCCAGCTTCAGCAATCTGCTCTTCTTAAAATGTCCTTTTCGCTTCTTCACGCTGGGCTTCTCCTGGTACATCTGGTGGATGATGATGTTCAGCTCTCGCTCCACGATGTCGATCTCCCTCTCCGCCAGCTCCTGCTCCCTCCTCTTAAGCTGCTCCTCCTGCTCCCGCTGCTCCTCGGCTGCTCGAGCCAACGCCTCCTCCCAGGACCTCAGCTCCTGAGGAGAGAAGAGCAAGATGACGAAGAGGAGAGGAAAAGAGGACGAGAAGAGGAAGGGAAGAAGGAGATGAGAAGAGGAGAGTTTGAGGATGAGAGGAAGAGGTTGTTAGCACAGCAGCACCTCCTCTAACACCTCTTTTGGCAAAACGCTTGTTGCTAAGGTGATTGTAATTTTCAGAAACACCTCAGACAGATATGATAATCAGAGACCGACGTGGTGAGATTCCTGCCACCCTTAATATAATATGTGACTTTCTGCTGAAGTCGCTCTTCTGTTTGAATAAATAAACTCTAATGAAACATGTAAACATCCTCAGATATACAGTTTATTATTGGAAACTTGTTTTAAAACTTACATTTCTCTAAAATTAGACTTGACTCGATCGGCGTTTTCAGATGTCTCACCTTCTCTTTGGCCCTGAGCTCGTCAAACATCTGCTGGATCTCAAGCCTCCAGTCTTCTTGTAAGGAGTGAAAAGACTCCAGAGGCATCTGAAACATGGCCGACTGCTCGATGGCCTGCAGTCGACTCAGGATGTTGGTGAAGGAGGGCCGGCTGCGGGGGTTCGGGCTCCAGCACTCTGAGGGGTTTAGAGACGAGAGGTAAAGTTATCACTGAGGTTAAAGCCATGTAATATATGTATTATCGTCCTATTCAGATGGTATGCAGTCGCTATATGATGTTGTACATTGTATTCATTTGGCAGATGCTGTTTTAAAGTGATTAACAATAAGTATATTTAACCTCAACCTCCATATAAGCAAAAGATTTGTTTTGCTGTAGCTATGTTTTGAATCAATAAGGCAATATTTGAATCCTGGCTTTGATATTTGATGTTATACTAGCCAGAAAAATGATGCACACCAAGTTTTACAGCTAAAGGGAATTTCAGCTGACACTCTTGCTTAAAGGATAAGGCTGCTGTTTTAATATGTTTTCTTTTTCACTGTCAACAAATCGCATGAAAACACCAAAACCGTCAAATCGTCAATCATCTTTCTGATTCCCCACCGAGTCTGTCGCACTGCGCCCAAAGCCCATTCATTCAAACGTGAATCTCAAATATAAAGTTGAGTTCATTTCCTATAACAGCGGGGCACCGTAGTCTTCATCAAACGTTACTCAAGCGGGAGTAAAAAGTTATTTTGTTGGGGACTATTTTCAGCTGTGGATTAACACCAGTGAGTATTTAACAACATAAACTACAGTGTGCACCTTCATGGTGGTGAAGCAACATGTCACTCAGTGCAACTGTGAGGCTCATCGATTTTAACAACAATGAAGGAATAAGATATATCTGGTTTGGGCTCCACAGATGATTCTTAATATGATCAATTCATTGGTGGTTTTAGTCTTTTTGTGAGATTTATTTACAATTAATAAAATATAGCATATCCCCTGACTTTTAGCTTCATCATCCTTGAATTTCTGGCAGCAGAGTCGGCAATGACAAGACAAGATGGGGCAGCATATGGCAACCATCACGAGCCAAACTCTGACCGACTGCTGCAGAAACATGGTGCACACCTACAGTGATCAGAGCTGCCTCTCCAACACTAAACCACAGCCATAACCATCCACTGACAGACACATCATCATCAAAAGGCCAAGCAGAGTGTTATTTAAGAGCAGTTTCACGGCCTGAAAATATAGTTTATTAGCAGGTAACATTTATGTAACAGGTAAAACACATTAGCATAAGGAGAGTGGGGATAAAAGTTGGAGGGAGAGGAGATGAAAGTGAGATGATGACAGGAGTAAACAGAGTGTAGGGAGCAGCGAGGTATGACAAAGGAGAGATTAACGGACGAACATGGATAAGATGAAGCGCAGTGAGAGGCGAAATGAGGAGGAAAAGAGCTTTAGGAGCAGAGTGGGAGGGGAAGTTGGCTGACAGTTTGAAACAGCTCTTTTAAAAAAACCTGTCCGGCAGCTTAACCATCTACATTAAAAAAAAAAAAGTAAAAGTAGCTTGCATTGCGTGAATAATCACATTAAGGCAGATGGATATAAGGCAGGTGTGTTTAAACAGAGATCACCTGAACTGTGAAACAAGAGCTGGTTAATACTCCCCATTATTATTTGCAAGGTGAAAAGGAGAAACCCGGCCCAGGGGAGCAGGACTGCACGAGGATGTATAAAAAGCAACTTAATGAAACCGCTCAGACGGTCCTCGTCCATTTTAACTCTTCGTGTTCATCTCAGCTCCCAGATGCAGAATACTTGTGGAGGAAGGTCTCACCACTTTAAAGTCAGTGGATGCAAACACCCGAGAGGCCTTTTTCAAAGTGACTTTCTGCATCATCAGTGACATGTTTAAGGTCATATTTCATGACTGGCGTACAGTAAAATCCCAAAACATAGAGCTCCTGAAAGTTTGCTCGTCAACCATGAATGAATGGGACAAGTGAGACAAGCAGGAGGAAGTCGTACCGATCAAAACACAAACAACTGTCAAGCTTGTTTATCACTTTCTCATCAAGGACGGCAGTATTGACTCTGCATTCTTGGATATTATGATTCTCTCAAAGTGTGCAGGGAGTCGGGCTGCTTACCTTCCAGCAGCTGAGCGAAGGGTTCAGGGCACGTTGAGGGGATGGGAAGTGTTAGCTTGTTCATGGCGACGCCGTAAGCGACCGCCAGTGCGTCTATCTCCCGGTAGGGAACCTCGCCGGTCAGCAGCTCCCACAGCAACACACCGAAACTGTGACGAGAGACACAAACAGGAAAAAGTTATGTTTTTATTCATTTCTACGTTTTAATGTCACAGCTGAAGCCAAAAACTATCCTTCCATCTCTTAACAGTGACCACAGAAAGCTTTCATCTGTTTCCAGTAACTGAACCTTGCACTATTTTTTTTTTTTGTTAAATATAAAAATAGCTTTAAATATTGTACTCAAGTACAGATGTGTGGTAGTTTCCTTGAGTATTTCAGTTTCATGCTACTTCTGTTTCTTTTCAAAGAGACATATTTCCCTTTTTACTCCACGACATCCATCTGATAGCTGGAGTTATAAGTCATCTAACATATTACTAAAATATTTTAAACACAAAACAAATAATGAGCGTATAAAATATGATGCACTGTTAAAGATTAAAACGACAAAGAGTATTTAAAATGTGAAGAGAGTCTGTAAAACAGTAAAATGCTGCTAACACATTAATGCATCAGTAGTGTTAATCCAATTATATAATATATGCTGTATATATTATATATCATATGTCTTCAGAGTAACAGTCACAGAGATTATTTTAACTTTTGATACATTTACTACAGTTTGCTAATGATGCTCGCATAATTCTACTTCAGTGAAATTTTAACTATAATTGAGTATTTGTATATTTCCTCAGCCACTGATGCATACTGAAAATTACATCTGACCTACCTGGACAGAAAATTAGGTAAAATAAATCATCACAAAACTCAACCAGTAATTAACAAAAAAAAAGACCAATATGCTTAATTCAAGCCTGATTCTTAACACTATACATGTGTAAAACATATCCCGCTACATTTGTCCCCGTATGAATCAGGAAGGTGAGACTCGGAGACGAGGGCGGTACCTCCACACGTCGCTGCTCTTGGAGAAGAGCGACACCTTGATGACCTCGGGGGCCATCCAGGCGTACGTCCCCGCTGCGCTCATCTTGGTGGTCTGGTGCCACTCTCTGGCCAGACCGAAGTCTGTGATCTTCAGGGTTCTCCCTCCCAAGTCCTCCCGCTCCACCGGCTCCTGGATGAGGACTGAGGAAGAGGAGCAGACAAAAGATTTGTGTTAAAAGATGACGGTGTTAGAAAAAGTTAAAACACACTTTAAGAGGCTCAGGAGGTTGTCCGTACCGTTTTGTCTTGTTGGATCAAACTAAACAGACAGCAAAGAGAGCAAATTATCAGGTTTTTGTTTACTAAATATGTTATATTAAGTTCTTATATGTAAAGATTTGTTTTCTTACTTCTTTATGATAGCAACTTGAATATTTTTTTGTTTTATTTAAGTCGAACAAAACAGGCAGTTTGAAGACCTCAGCCTGGTCTTTGTAAAACTCTGTATCTCTGACATTTTATGAACCAAGCAATAAATCGATCGATTGGAAAGATAATCAGTAGATCAAATTGTTAAACAAAACGTGTATAATGCACAGGATAGACTGGTAAATCATCAGCATTTTACCACACAGTCTTATTGATTAAAGTGAAGTTCAAGCTGTTTTCCAACTAAACTGTGTCACGTTCAAAAACAAGATGTAAAAGCTGTGCAAGTTCAAAAACACAGTCGTGTTTACAGAGCAGGCGTGGTCGGACCAGTGTGCTCGCCAGGTTTCTGCTGGAGGGCACAACTTGTCCAGCAGTGTGTGATGAGAGGATATTTACAATACAGTGTCATTTTATGTACACATGTACACAGCATCCTTGTCAATATTAGCATTTAACCTCATCTCTCTGTCCCTTTTCTCTCTTGTCCATGTACGACTTCCTCCTTCATTTCCGTGTGAGGGCTTCCTATGGAAATATTTGGACTGTACATCACAGGCACTGGGAGGTAGGAGGGAGTTGTTCTCTCTCTCTTTCTCTCTCTCACTTATCTACAGGCGTATGCAAAGGGTGGTGGAGAGAGTAACACACACACACAGCGGCGTCTTTGTTTACACACACATGCACTCCTGCACACACACACACACACACACACACACACGCACACACATAGAACCTTTCACGTGATAAAGGTGTGTCTTTCTGTGCTCTGCTCTGTCCACAAGCTCGCTAGGAGACCAGTTTCAGTGATAAAGAATTGCTCTCCGACCCGTCTGTACATATTTCCATAGTCAGAGAGAAGTATTCACATCCTTTACTTTAGTGAAAGTAGCAGAACCACACTGTAAAATACTCTCATTACAAGTTAAAGTTCTGCATTTAATATTTTATTTGTAAAAGCTCCCCTTCAGAGTTACATTACTACTGACATGTGATCAGTATTTAGATGTTTGGAGTTTTGTGTGAAGGTTTAACTATTTAATATTACAGATGAAACAATCGGTCCAGTAATCAATTCCTCGTTTCAGGTATTTTCAAAGCAAAGTTGCGAAACTTTTGCAGGTTCTCAAAGGATTTGATGGTTTTAGACTGTTGTGGAACGTATATAAGTACATTTACACGAGTACTGTACTTAAGTACAATTTTGAGGTACACACCATTAAACCATTAAAGTGTGTAGTATGGCCCAGAAAACTTGCAGATGTACTTTTACTTAAGTAAAAGGCTTAAATATGACACCTTGGCCATTTTTTTATTATTATTTTCATCCACATCTCATGGGCAAATCTTTTAATAATGAAAATAATATGTAGATTAATTGCTATTCAAAACAATTAGTGGAGCATCAGAAACTTTATTCAACAATTTTGAGCAAATATACCAAATTAAATCTTCTCAAATGTGAAGTTTTATTGGTTTTCTTATTCTTAAAGAAAACTGAATCTTATTTAATCGTATTTAACACGTCCTCATCTCTATTATGGGGAATTTTTCATTATGTTCTGGCAGGTCATAGAACCAACAATAAATAAATTAAATAATCAACAGATTAATCTATCATTAAATCATTAATGTGTTGCTGCCTTCTTTCTATTATGTTGGACTTAATGTGGTTTAATCTATTAAAATGCAAAATATCTTATCAGGTGATCACATTTTTGGCATTTAAAATTGTATCTAAAGTGAACAAGTACTTCAGAGATTGTCTCCAGTTGTCTTTTCTCTTCTGATACTGTCGTCTCTGTGAGGGACATCTGTCTCCTCGGGGCTAACTCCTTCTGTCTCTCTGGGAGAACAAAAGATGGAGTCCAGTGAAACTCAGAAAGAACGATGTGTTTGCATGCTGAGACGGGTGTGTACCTTTCCTGGTTTGTTTTGTGTGTATAAATATGGAGCACATCCATACGGGCAAAAGGACATCGTGGTTTGTAGGTGGAGGGAGGGGAGAGCTGACGAGGAAAGACAGAAACTGAATGGAGGACTGTTTACAGAAACTGAACGTGTGAGTGAAGCAGCGCTTCCACCTGCTCTCCTCCTGATTGAATTAGAACATCATCGTGTCACTTTCACACCTCGAGAACGTCTCCGCGCTGCTTCCTTAACGCCACCTGCGCATGCTCATTCATTAATCCCGCCACAGGTTTTCACTGCCAACAGCGTTTCAGCCATACGTCAAAACACCAAAGATCAACATGTTTATATATTCGGCTGGAAGCACAGGAACCTGAAGGGCAGCGATACACAAATAACACCCGCATCGCAGCACATTCTGTCACAGCGAGGGGAGAGAAAGAAGTCCTGGAGGATAGTGTGGCTTTTACACAATGCAATGCTGCTGGAAATGTTATCTCAAAATAGAGTAACGCACACGGATGAGAAGAAAGCCAGAAATACGGATGACAAGCTCCCTGGTTAACACAAAGTCTTACATAGCAACACGCATTCTGTGAAATATCACAGGCCACAATGTGCCGTTGATTATTCACACTATAATATGTTTTATTTTACTATTAATCAACAAGAATAACTGCTGCTTTTAGGATTTATTTTACGTACAGAGAGTCCTCCAATGAGACCTTTCTCTGCAAAGCTGATATCAGTCAGACTTTATCTTATTAATGACCTGTGTTGTGTTCGTAACCAACAAAGAGCTGCGAAATAAATGTAATCCAGCTGATGAACACGAGCCTTCAGCTCTGTGAGGCTGTGATAAAAACCAAACAGTGAGATAAACAACGAGGTCCAACGTTTGTTTTTGATCTTGAGCCTCTGTGGTGAGGTAAAAGTAAAACCGGAGTAGTAGTAATGCTCTTATTTAACAGGTATTGTGTTTAGCATGCTAGCATTAGCTAATTAGCACTAAAGTACGGCTGAAGCTGGTGGGGATGTCATTAGTTTTGCAGGTATTTGGTCATAAACCAAAGCGCTGGACAAATTGAAAGTGTGATGGGAGAAACGCCAGGGGATCATCAAATGAATCACTAATCACCCCGTAGTTGTTGAGACGTTTCACTCCAAACCAAAGAGGTGGCCCATGATGGTTAGATGGAGATAGATGGATGGAAAGAATAACATTTTGGAATTAAACATTTATTTCAGTATCAAGTTAACAAATAAAAAAGTACTCTAAAGTGATCCTGTTCTAGTTTTTATGTCCATGCCCCAGATCTCAAAGGGGTTCTACTCAGCAAAGATAATCAGATAATGTTTAAAAAAGGTCTGTGTGATGCCTCGTGAAGATAACCCATGAAGGAATGGCACACTGCGGGTATGCACCAGTTTGTCATTGAGTGCAGACTTGGAGGAGTGCTACTTGGAGGTTTAGGGCACACAGTGTGAACCTTTATTGTTGCAGTTATGTCACAGTATTATTGATCAGCTCTTACAAACACCTGCTGATTGTCAACTTTCAGCTCACAGAGAGAGAGAGAGCAGCAGTTTCCTGCTCCGTATGATTAACTGTTGATTTAACCTTTGAACTGCCACCACTCTCTCCTCTGTCCATGGACCCTGACCCCAGCTCAGTGTTGAGAAATAACTTGGAGCCGCTGTTCAAACACTGATGGAGGAGAAACCAGCGAGGCTTCAGCCTGACTAATGATCTCCAGAGTGGTTAGTCAGTGCAGCGAGCACAGGTGACACATTAGCCCTCTCAGGTATTTCCCCACAGTGGAATGCAGTAAAAGGTCTTCTGAGTGATGGTATTTCTGTCAGAGCCACTTACATCGAAGTTTATAACACCATAAACAAACATGTTTGGCATGTGGTTATAATCTGGAAACTCCCTACAGAACAGAACCTGGGAAACAAGGATGCATTACAGGTTTAGGATGGAGGATTTGATGCACGTTTTTGCCGTTTTTGTTGCCAAAAGTTGTGAATTTATGGTTGAGCTAAAAAACAAATGTTGGACTTTATTGTAACTGTTGAATAAAGTGATGAAACTGACCTTCCCTAATTTATTTTGCCATCTTTGGCCTGTTCTTGTCTGAACCACAATTTAACCGCTTACAAAGACCTGTAAGTGCCAAATAAAAAGCAGACATCAGTATGAGAAGAAGATTTTTCGGGACTCTTACTATCTTAGTCTTTAACTGAGGCAATCGAGGTGTTGGTCTTCTGCAGTTACAGGTGAAACATTAAAAAAAAGAAAATCAATCGAAAAAACTGAATTGAGTACAAACGTTAAAAGTGCATTTCGATTTTTTTGCCAAAATTACAAATCAAATACCCCTCCCACCACATATTAAGACCAGTGCGTTCTGTATTTCCTGAACAGAGAAGGAAACACAAAGCTCGACTGTTGTTGTTTCGTGTTATTTTGGCTCAGTTCAGTCTGCTGTGTCATTAACTTGCTGTTATGGTAACAAGGGCAGAGGTCACGGACCGAGACTATGACGCTGGGAAAGAAGAGACGATAACCCTCATGCCACTATGAGGACGCTTTGTTTTCTCTTTTCCCCTGTCGCTTAATGGTCTGTTTAAAGGGGCATTCCACTGAATTTACAAGTATACTTCCTGTGAAAACAGCTGTATACTGTCTTCTGTGACTTTCTACAGTCTGAGAAAATAACATTGAGGATGTCACCAGGGTTATCTCAGACTGGGTTTAGGACAACACATTGTTTAAACACCTGTGTTACATACTGGTGGACATGCGTCTGAAAGGTTTGGCAGTTTAAAAAGGTAGGGAGGGTCTAATGATGCATTATGGGAAGTATAGCATCCAGCGTTTTTGGAGTTTGGATAAAAGTCTGGGTATCTCATCATCTATTGTTTGATTTGTTCCCATTTTAGTTTGCCATCTTTCTGGGAAGGCCAATACTAAATAGATGGAGTTCCCCTTTAAATTAAGTGGATTCTCTGTTGGGATGACAACATTTATACAAAATACTCGAGGGTTAATGAAGTGGAGCCTTATGTCAAATCATCAATGCTCAGTGTGTCAGGAATGAACTTTACCAAGATACGGGGAAAAAATGGAACATCAGTCATGAAGGCAATTTCTCGGGGTGTATGAGAGCAGAACATTTCCCTTTCTCTGTTTCTAACGCATCCTTCTTCCTCTCTTCTGCAGAAACAGGTGTAGCTGCAGGGTGGAACAGCTGCTGCCGTGTCGCCAAGTCAGCGAATCAGGTCCTAACAAACTCCCGACGGAGTCTCTGATACGTCCCTCTAACTCTCCACGGCTCAACAACACCTCCACAGCTTCTCACTCCCCCAGCATGCCCAGAGCTGCTGGTTGTTTAGGCACAACAACACCACCATCCCAGTGCTGGTCCCAGCCGTCTGTCAGGGTGACAAATACAGCAACTTGACGGACGTGGCAGCGAGCCGACGGTGCATCAACACAGGTGGGATACGGGCCCGTGGGATGCTGAGCAGCCCGCCCCCCCCCCCGACGTCCCTGTTTTCTGCCTCGGAAAAAATATCAAAACCGTGCCAATGAAGAAAGTAACCTCCCCCTTCAACCATCTCGACTGTCGCTTCATCTTCACATCTCCCCCTTTCCCCAATTGTCGACCCCTCTTTCCCTCCCTCCCTCCGCCGGTGCCCACTGTCTGCTGGTGCAGCTGTCGCCAGCCTGGCTACCATCACAACACACCGGGGAGAAGAAATGGAAGAAGAGACGCAGGGAAAGCAAAAGAGTGGAGGGAGTCAAAAAACTGAGAGGTAGATTGTGTGTACATAATGTGGGAGTGGGGGGGGGTGGGAAGATGAGGAGGCAAAGAGCATGGCGGTTTGAAGATGATGAATGGGGGAAGGGATACGGAGGATGAGAGGAGGAAGGAGGCAAGAAAGGGACAAAAATGACAAGAGGGAAGAGCTGCAGAAATGAGGGCAAGAGAGGAGAATGAAATATGGCAAAGAAGCAGCTGAAAAGGGAGGAATGGCCGGGGCAGAAGAGTAGGAAAAGGCAGGAAACAGAGAGTGAGATGGATGAGAAAGAGGAACAGGCACTACGAGAAAGAAGGTCATAATGAGCGGATGAAAAGATGCGGGCCGCTAGAGGTAAAGAGAGATGACTGGAGGGAGAGCTTTTGTCATGTTTCTGGCAGCACATACCAGATACTCAATAGGTCTCTCCATTTTCCTCTGGCTTTCACACATCTCGTTTCTCAAACTATTTCAAGCCGAGGAAGACATAACATTTCTATCTATCTAGTTTAAATAGTGTGAAAAATTAAAAACGCAGAGGCATGTAGTAGATCTACAGCTTGAAAACAAAGCCGTTGTTTCTCTATCAAAACCATTCAGTTTAGTTATCTATAAGTTTGAAAATATAACTGCTTCACTAAGACACATCAGAGACGACTCTTAGAGCATTTAGAGCATATTTTAGAGCACGTAAACAACACTCAATTAAGACTAAAAACTGATGAGCACCAGAGAAAGACGTGCAGCGAATCCCTGGGTCTCTTCCCATTCCCCCATGCTTTGATATGGAGGCCGTAGTGAGTATGCTCCCATGTCATCGATACCCTGTTTGGCTCCACTTGTACCACCACAGGCCATCGGGGCTCTAATCCTGAGCCGCGCAGTGGCACAGTTTCACCCTGCAGCCATTCACTTTGTCTCCACACAAACACAGCTGCCAGATTCGTGTGACCAGGCAGCCTCTCTCTCAGAAGAGATTGAGGTATTAAATGAGGCGGCTTTCTCTTGGCTCTTTTTGCCTGGAGAGTGTGTGTGTGTGTGGTAAGAAAAAATGTATCTTACAGAATTGGAATTTTTATAGAGATTTAAGCTTCTTTTTTTTTTTTTATACTCGAGACAAGCTTTTACTTTTGAGGCTTCTTTAGTTTGACGAATTGCACAGAGCTATACTGCTTTTGTGTGCAACAACTGCAAAATATTAATATAAATCCACTTTTCAAACTCGAGGCTGAATCTAACGATGTCCAACGTTACAGAGGGCAAAAGAGGAAACAGGGTGCTTCTCCTATAATACAATTTTAGTTGGGTGCAAAAATGTAACTACAATTTTGTTTCCCCAAAGAAGATTCAGGACAAACTCTTAATCACTTTGACAAAACAAACACATTCAAGTCTGTTTCTATTCTTCTTATTAATTACGATGCAAAAACAAACCAAAACGGCTTAATTTAACATTCCAGTACAAATCCAATTATTGCAACTATTTATTTGATAGTGTT
Source organism: Pholis gunnellus (assembly GCF_910591455.1). Lineage (NCBI taxonomy): Eukaryota > Metazoa > Chordata > Actinopteri > Perciformes > Pholidae > Pholis > Pholis gunnellus. Next base: position 13,972,667 of record NC_136535.1, read on the forward strand.
AAAAGATCTCTCACTTAAGAACAACTTAACAAGTGAGTACAAGTCCAAAGTCAAAGTCCCCATCTCTGCCCGACGCACAGTTTTTCACTTTGTTTAAGATGAGTGGGACTGAAATGAAAGAAAATCCTGTTTAAAGAAGGCTATTCTCTGCAGTGAAAAACTGAAAAGTCACTGGCTGCACACGTTTTAATTGATAGGAGCAACAACACATCGCTATAAGGAGCAGTGTTGTCTACTGCATGTCATTTTAATCAATTTAACATAGATGTGCTTGGACCATGAGCTCTCAGCTCAAGTGTACAACATATCTCCATAGTGAACATAAATAAAACATTACATTAGCATTGATGCTTTAGACTCCAAACACGTCTGGCTGAAGTGTCCTCTACTTGACTCCACTATGAAAGTGGATGAAGGACTTTCGGGCTCGGGGGACACCCAGCGCCCTCTCTGCTTGGCCCGACTCCCCACTCTCCGTGCCAGGCTGCTGGCAAACAACAATGACCCTCTAAGAGCAGAGTTAACCGCCACCGAACATACAACAGCCCAGGAGGTGCCAATGTGAGTGTGAATGTGTGACATTACTGTGTTTGTCGCTTTGTCTGCTGAAATGTACAGCTTCGCCCCCGTGTAGTGGTGAGAAGCACAAAGTCATACTGTGCTTATATTCAGGAGTGTTATTCTGCAGGAAACTTTCACTTATAAGAAACCCAGTTGATAGCTAAAGTTAAAAAAAAGAGACGCACAAATGTATTGTCTCTGTTGCGCTAGCTGAGTGGTTACACTTTGCCATCATGACTTTAATTTCAAACGACCTCTCGTGCCGGTGCTTCTCAGACGCTCCGTCTGACTGAAGAGCTGAGGTGAATTAGAGTTGATGATGAGGAAAGGCGCTGCCTGTGACGTTCAGCGTCGGTGTTTACCGCACTACTGTTTGCCTGTCTCCTGACTCAGAGTAGAATTAAATACATTTTGGGCCTGTTTGGCAGACAGCAATTTAAAAAGCCTAGAAGCTAGAAGATCCTCCAGCCTTCTGTCTGCTTATGCAAATACACTGCAATTATATAATCCACCGGTGTACAGTGTGTGTGTGCTTGTGTGTAGTTGACGAACCAGAGTGTGAAAAATTCTTTACGGACATTTGAACAGTGATCACAAGCAGCAAATCAAACCACAGTACATATGTTGCAAACATCAATGTGGTGTGTTTGTGATTCAAATTGTTACTCAGCTGCATTATGCAGTTCATAATGTACAACAACGCACTACAGGAGGATGTGTAAATGTGTGCCAGTAGACTTGGCTGGTCCACAGTGAGCCTGAGCTGCACTGCAGTAAAAGAGAGCAGCGGGGAGTCTTCACTGTTAACTGGCTTCAAATCAACTTTTTATTGAGCAGTGGAGAAAACGATGTGTGCGTGTGTGTGTGTGCGTGTGCGTGTGCGTGTGCGTGTGCGTGTGCGTGTGCGTGTGTGTGTGTGTGTGTGTGTGTGTGTGTGTGTGTGTGTGTGTGTGTGTCTGTGTGCATGCTTGTGTATTCATTTGCAGCCATCATGCAGCCATTGACTGGGTGTCACTGTTTGGTTTAGCTGTGTCACTGTCGCTCTCCCTGTGTCTCTCACTCACTGAGACAGACTGAAACTCAGCAGTGTTCCCATCTGACAGCCAGGGAGATACAAACATCTGTTAGCAGTGTGGCCGAGTTCACATTGTGCCAGAGAACAGAAAACAGTCCAAAGTCCTTCCAACAGTCCTGATAGCCATCAACCTGCGTCTTCAGTCCACTACTAATGAGAATAAGTAAAATCAACTCTTCCACAATGTGAATCATGTCTTGTGGCAGCATTGCATTCTGGTCTGATGAGGCTGCTGTCAGTCTCTGGTTTTCTCCCTGTTGCTTTCAGAATAACACTGGGAGTCTAAAATTAAATGTCCTGACACACATTTTTACCCACATTTGATGTCTGAGATTGTTGAACAATTCTACTCCATTGCTGAAGTAGTGATGCCGAATCTCAACATGACAATAGATGTCTAGTTTGAATGGATTTTGCCAACGAAAGTAAAAATTCAACAAAACTCACTCCCACAAAACAAGAAAACAAACATTACTGCTCTGTGTTTTTTGGTGAATTTTCTGCCTTGAGGTAGCCTACAGCCACACTAGCAGTAGCCTATGCTAACATTCTGATGGTTAGCATGCTAAATGTAGCTAATTTGCATAAACATGAGTAGCCTACAGTGCTGAAGGAATGTCATTCGTTTTGAAGGTATTTGGACCAAAGAATTACCCAAATGAAAACTTTGACCTGATAATGGCACTAAATGAAAAGTCAGAGGATCACCACAGTCATTAGGATCCATCCTCTGGGGATCATTGATATATCTCCACCAAATTCAAAGCAATCCATTTCATTATTGTTGGGATATTAGGTCACTGGACCAAATGAAAATGTATAGGGTCAAAATATTTATTCAAACAGCAAAGCCCAGAAATCAGTACATGATTTGTAAAAACTGCTCCTCATTATAAATAATTTGTTTCAGAAGTCAGATTATTACCTACACATGCTGGTGTTCATATGGTTGCAGATATAAAAGGTGCCTTTGACTTGAACTTGTGTGTACTGATAGTGATATAATGAGGCCTACAGTGCAGACGGACACAGATAGTGGCAAACTGCAGTCTACAGTCCATCACGAACGTTAGCCTTAATCTCTAGCCTGCTCACTGAGAGAAATAAGAATGGTTTGACCTCCTCTCAAACTGGCCTTATACTTCTCCCTATTCCTGCCTTCATTTCTCCCTCCCCCATCCATCTCTCTATTCCCTTTCCCAACCGAGCCTCCAGGCATTTCTCCACAGCCACTGCATTCTTTTACCCATCCTGCCTTGCTTCCATCCATCTCTCCGCTCTGTCATTCATGGCCTACAGTCGCCCCTCGCTGCCTCGATCTCCCATCCCCTCTGCAGTGACTCCTGTCATTGTGAGTCCTGTTCTCTCGCTGTGTCTTGGGCTGCTGTGTGAGAATGGGGTCATTGTTGCCCTGTTGCAGCGTGTACATGAGTGTATGTGTATATGCGCATCGTAGTAGGAGTGCGAGTTCTCTGCCCTAGCGCCAGCATCACTGCTGTCCGACCTCCACACGAACTCTACTGCACACGCACCAAGCTCGCAGACATTCCCACAGAAATTCAAACGCAGCCTGCCATGTTATCATTCTGTCCAAGAGCCTAATTTCCACCAGTGAGCATGTTGCCCTCACGTTTCAAAACCCTTCATGTGGAGCATTTTACAACTTTCAGGGTCAACGGCAACGTTAGTGTGCTTGCTCCGACGGATGCTGAAGCAGTGTGGAAGACCTGGGTAATTTTATCAAACTTGTTTGGCTTCATGTTCCACTGAGCTACTTTTCCAAGAATTTAAAGATGTCCTGCATTCAACGTTGTTATCCAGCATTTAAACAGTATTGTTTTCAAGTGTCAGGTCAGATGTGTTGGCCATATCACGAAAGGGTTCATCTTAGCAAGCTAACGTTTGGTTTGTTAGTTGGTTCAATTAGCTACATAACAAGCTGGCAGTTTGTTGCTGGTTGTGAATATTTAGTGAAGCATAATCTCTACATTAGAGCTTGTGTTGTATGACCCATGATCTCGCTCAAAATAGCTCCAGGATGCTATCACTGAAACTGATTTTACTGAAAAAGGATTTTAAGTAGGGTAAGTGCAGTATAATGCAGCAATTTCCCCCCAACCACCATATCTGAAACTAACCTACACCCTTAATCACTAGGAGCCATATCCATATACATGCACATCATTCCTCAAATCCACGCCCATGAAATACTTCCACACTTTAGGCTAGAAGATACTGGCTTCTTCCTCTCTATTTTGTCGCGTTGCTAGCTCACACTCCGGTTAGTCACAGTCTCGGCCTCCACCGCTCTGTCTCTCTGAGGGATTATCAGCCGGCACTGGCCTCCACTCTAATCCTTTCCTCAACAGACTCACTCTGATATTCTCACACACACACACACACACACACACACACACACACACACACACACACACACACACACAGCCAGATGCAGGCTTTTCTATGACAGCAAGTATTTGCCATATCTCGCCTCGCTAATCTGTTAACTAGCTATTACAGTGTGCGTTGTTCATGTCACGGTAGCTAGTTTCAAACCAAAATTAAAAGAAAAACAAACAAGCGATCTATTTAATTTGTCTGTTCTTGCGTTGTAATAGCCAACTCAATGAGCAAATAGCGTAGGCGCCTACTTGACAAGTCTGCTTCGAGACACGGGTTTCCCATTATTCAGATGATTGTTGACCGTGTAAACATGGCGTCCATTTGAAGCTACAGCGGTCAAAACAGCAGCTGATGTCAACCGCGCTGGGTCTTTATTGAGTGGGTCTCTTAGCCTCTGCATTCACAGTATAACATCACAGAAGCTTCATCTGGGACCATGACGTTACAATTAATATTCACGTTTGTTTTAGTAAGAGTTGGATTAAGAGACATCTTATCTAACAGGAGCTCCAAGGGAAAGACAAATATTAGCTGTATGTGTGTTCACGGTGTTCAAACTATACGACATTTGCTGAATGTGAGAGCAGCCTGCAGGGACAGATATGACCTGGCCTGTGTCTTACTGCGACAGGTGATCAGCTCACCTGTATTGTCTTACCTGCAGCTGACTCAAAGCCTCTAGAGAGCTTTATATAAAGTGTCACTAACGTACACGAAGGCCCGACTGTAAAAAGGAACCGTGACTCAGTCTCATATCCTGGCAGTGGTAATGAAGCAGATCAACTCAAGGTCCTCTTTCTCACTTGTTCTGGAGCTTTTGACTGTATCACACAGTATTCATCAGCAGATGAATTTTGTTTCTGCTGTGTTTGATTTTGCTGTCGTTATACCACTTTATTAATATACAATAGTTAGATCTTTTCAACTGTGGCCTAAAGCCTTCTACAAAAAGTATCTAAATTCAAACTTGTTGAGGTGAGTAAGTGACAACAGACAGTAGGAAAAACATACAATACTAGTTATAATACCGATTACAATTGGTGCTTTTGGAATATATATACATATATATATATATATATATATATATATATATATATATACACACACACCACTATATACCACTGCCAGGATATGAGATATATAATGATATATATAATTATTACATATAAGGTGGGTTACGTACATTTACCTCATTTACTTTTGTTTCATAAAACTATCCTAATAAATTATTATAATTATTACGTAGCCATGCAATTATGAAAAAAATAACAAGATAATAAGATACGATTAACAAAATCAATATCTAGTCAAATATGGTTCTGAGCTGATTAGTTGAATTGATTATCGACTAACTTGATCTTTTCTCATCTTATAAGCAAACATTTCTAAACATGCACTGGTTCCAGCTTCTCAAATGTGATTAGTTACTCTTTTTCTTACCGTCTTATATATATTAATATATATATTAAATGTTATATAATTTGGTTTTGAATAGTTGGTCAGACAACAAAATGATATTTGAATGTGTAAGCATTTTAAAGACCATACCATTAATTGATTTATCAAGAAAACAAACAACAGATGAATCGTTGTCTCACACTATAATGTCTATATTGATCAAGAGCACTCTGGATCTTTCCATTGTTTCTATTTTAACCCCACGTGTCAATCGAGCCAGTCAAAGAGGACTGGTGCCCTATGCTTTGAGAGACTAGAGGCTGATCCAGGATCAGAGTGACAGGTAAGGCGTGACCACGGGGGCCATGACCTGCCAACCCACAAAGATGCTGTGACATCACTCTAAGGAGGTCACGGTAATCAGATTATCCCCGTCACACAGACTCACTCACCACTGTGGGCCTTAACAACAGCACTACAATTAACTCTCACACGAGCACGAGAACACGCCTTTAAAAAATATTTAACTTGGCTGTGATAAAATTAGATGAAAGCATGCGAGTGAGCCAAAAATACAAAAAAAAAAATCCCTGAGTTGTAAAATGTTAGCAAAGCTTCAAACACACAGAGTCTATGAGCAGTGTCAATTTTTGCCTTGATGAATTCTTCTGAGGCAGAATGACGATTGAGTCGTTGTCTTACTGTAAGATTGTGTTTTTACTGAGCGCAGAAGCCGGCTGATGGAAGGCAGAGGAGAGGCTCGGGGGCCTGAGCTGCTCTGTAACCGCAGTGATGCCAAGTGGTCGGCGGCTTGAAGAGGACACCTGAGACCAGCGCACCTGGACAATGAGCTGAGGTGTAACCCAAAACTGAGATGAACCGCTGTTTATCCCCCGCGCTCTCCTTCTCTTGTTCTTTCCCATCAGCCGCCTCTCTCGCAGCATACATCTCCGTTCTCTCTGGTCCTCGAGCTCATTTTCACTCCACAACCTGATCTATTCCACCCTGTTATTCTCCCGACCTTTTCACTCTCTAACTGTCTCTCTCTCTCTCTCACTTTCTTTCCATGCTTCACCCTTCTGGGCATCGGCAGGCTAATGCAACCATCCCTCAGTACATGGGTGTGAGTCACAGTCTAATCACATACTTAACGATTAGCACCCACACATTTTCAGTCATCAATCGGGGTGGAAAACAGCTTCCGAGCCCTTCGTGAGACATTCCTGCACTTGTTCAGTTGCTATTTTCACACAGACAATACTCTAAATTGGGGGACTGACATTTTGTGCAGCAGCTGACAGCGGCTAGCAGCTGTATGACTCAGTGGCACAGAAGCAGTGCCCATGTCACCATGGAAAGGCAGCGTTATGGCGTTGTTGCCAGGGCTCTGCTGTCCAATACGCATCCGATCCCCCCATCATGTTACTGTTACTGAGCCACACAGGGAGGGGGGAGACATGGAAGCAGGGTATGCATGTTGAAGAGTGAGACTCAAAAAGACAGAGTGAAGGATTGAAGATTAGGAAACATTTGGGAAGATGAGGCAGCGAGTGTGTTTAAGCTTCACTTACTTTCTGCCTGTCTCCCTCTTTAAAAGGCCTTTAGTCAGCATCCCGCACACTCCACCCATATTTGTACACTCCCTCCCCCATCACTCATGTCACTCGGGATAAACACACGCAGTCTGACCTCCACGTATACACACACACACACACACAGAATGCACTTAGATGCTCGCTGTGTTATGTCTTTGATGCACCAACAACTGCAACTGCGTCTTTAAACAGCAAGTAGCACAAAGGACCAAAAATAGCCCAGTGAGTTGCAGAGCAGAACTGCTCTCCTTGAGGAGGGGAGGAGAGAGGAGGAGGATGAGGAGCAGGAGGAGGTGCAGAGAGAGATGACAGGGAAAAGATGGCAGAAGGAGACCAGCTCTCCAGGACTTAGGCCTTCCTGCTGGGTTCAATTTAACTTTCTCATCAAACATCAGGTCCCAGAAAAAATCATCTGTATGTTAATATTCAATGACAACACTTGATAATCACCTTTCTGTAAAGTCAAGAAATGATTACGAGAAGGCGGAATGACTGTTTGTACAATTTGTAAATGTCCACTTATTTGTCCCGGAGGATTTAATAAGGGCCAGTCAAAGAAACTATATTACACGTCAATGTACATTTTGACAATTAGTCAATACAACATATCACCTTATCCTCTTTCTCAGTGGTTAATGTGTTACTTGTATAAGGTATTTCTCTTATTTCATATTTTTGTCCTGTTTTAAGTATACTGTAAAATAATTGATCTCTGCTGAAGGTGAAAGATTTTGCAAACACTGACTGGACACAGGAGGAAACAGACCAAACTAAATCTTCTACCAGCATCTCTGAAGCTGACTCAAAGCACCGCAAAGACAATAAATAGTTCGGTTCATATCCGTCAGTAAAACATGAATTTTGATTTCACACTAACTTTATTTTATGTACGGACGAAACAAATGAGTTGAAACGTGTTGATTAGTGAGCTTTAGAGGTGCAAGTAATTTGAGTACCTTTGGACAGAGCCAAGCTGTTTCCCTCTGTTTCTGTTGTCTTTGTGCTAAGCTAAGCTAACTGCCTCCTGGCTATAGCTTCATATTTACCATATAGACATGAAAGTGGTACCGATCTTCATATCTAGAATCGAGAATAAGCGTATTTCTCAAAATGTCAAACTATTCCTGGAGTCTTGCAATATATTATGTATCAGAAAAAAAATCTCACTAGGATGGAGAGAGGGAACTACAGGAGACCTTCTCCTCACTGAAGTCATACCTACAAACCAAGCTGGCCTCCCAACAGATGCATTGCTACTATGGGCAACATGTGATGACATTAGCCTAAAATTGCCTCCTTCTGTCAATATCACTTTTACACCAACAAAATACTGTTGTTCATCTCATGTGTTAAGAACAGATGAACAGGGGAAAATACACTGTAATAAATCCCTTCATAAAGTCATGATATTAGAAACAGCTTTCAGTTCCACGCATCATAGGTCAGCAGCTCAAACTGCATTCTTCAATATGATCTTAAAGTTGAATCAACACCTCTTTAAACCTGTTTCAACAATAACTAAACATTATAACCTTCATAAAGATATAATATATTACAGGACTGTTGCATTAGATTGCATTAGTTTTAGCTAGGTGTGTTCACAGGGGAGCTGTGTTTTGTGTATTTGTTGTACTGCTATATGTGCTACCTCACATATGTACCTGGTGTTGAGCCTCTCAGCTGTGAGTTAGAGGATACATACAGCAGGTTGCTGAGCTTTAGGTTCATTATGGACCCTGGAAATTATACTGTGACAAAGAATATCTTAGTGTAAATCTTATTGTAAATATTCTAGCGCCTTTGGCCACATTTTGGTCATATGATAGCAGGATTATGCTCTTCAACCTGTAAAAAACACCTGTTTACCACACCATTTTAAGTCACATGATAATGGCTGAAACATCTCCATGACCACCGAGCAAACTCCATCCACTGATGAAGAGTCTCTCCGATGATAAGGCTCACTTGTTTTGCAGTACTTACTATTGCTGGACTTGAGGTCTCTGTGGATGATGGATACGAATGCCTGGTTGTGCAGGTAGTCCATCCCTGTGGCGACCTGGACCGCCCAGTTCACCAGAACCCTCGGGGGAACCTTCTTTCCAGCGAGCGCTCGGTTCAGAGCCCCGCCTCTGGCGTACTCCATCACCAAGCACAGGTTGGGCTCCCGCAGGCAGACGCCACGCAGAGATATTATGTTGGGGTGCCGGAGCATCCAGAACAGCCTGGCCTCCTGCCGCACGCTCTCTGCTGTGGCACTAATATCCTCATCGGGGTCTTGCCTGGCGGCCTTTACTGCTACTTCCTCTCTCCGCCATACTCCTTTGTACACCTTCCCAAATCCACCGGCTCCAATCACCTCATCCAGGTGCAGTTCTGTGAAGTCTATTTCCAAGGGGCAATCTCCCACCCCGCCTGCTACCAGCCCTCCTGCGGTCAGCTGCTGGTAGTTGGCGGCGTCCCCCCTTGTGACGTAGTTACATGGAAAGATACCCACCTTGTCCTGGATCTTGCCTGTCCACCAACCCTCGTCCCCAGACACTTTGGAGTCTTTGGAGAGAACCTCAAGGAGATCCCCGCGCCGCAGGGTTAACTCCTCATCTGCTGTGGCCTCATAGTCGAACACTGCCGTCCAGAAGGGGTTGGGGTTGTTGGCGCCACAGCGGTGACCAGGGTGGGAGTCTGGGGAGCCAGAGGAGGAGATGGTGGAGGAGTTCCAGCTGCTGCCATTCTCCACCTGCACTACCGGGGCAGGGCACATCGGCGGAGGCGGGGTCATATTCGGAGGCATGGAGGAGGAGGAGGAGGAGGTAGTAGATGAGGGGGGCCCGGGTGGGATTAGGCAAGGGGGAGGCGGTGAGCAGGAGCCCCCACAGCTGGTGCAGGACAGGGGGGCTGCTGTGCCGCTCGCTCTGCCGTATGGGTTCATGGCAGCCTGACTGCTGTTTGACGCTGTAGGCCTGCCCTCGGTCAACTCAAGCACAAAATCCATACATGGCCCATTGACAGAGACGAGACGTCCTCCACCAGCAGTGGAGGGGTGAAGGGATCAGAGGATCAGAGAGCTGCAACTGCTCTCCCCCATCACCACATCTCGCTGTTGAAACTGTGCCAAATCCTGTCACCGGTTGCTGCTGTGCTGTTGCTAGGCAGTGTGTAAGTAACATGTATTCCAAAAGGCAAGTTCACTCGGGGACAATGTACATCAGGTCAAACAATGACACTCCATGAGTTTAACCTCCCCAAACCTAATTGATTGTGTCCACTATTGTTTCTTTTGGAAAGCTGCCACAGGCTCACACAGGAGGTGTGAGTATTTGTTTATCTAAGAAACAGCAAGTCTGATGAAATCCTTCAGAAAGATGCCTTCAGTCTGATTCCTGATCAGTGGGTAGATTCTGGTCTCTCAATTGCTGCTTTTAATAATTAATAAAAACAGTTACATACTTGTTATAAGTGTCCTACAATTGCTGTTACAATTAAGCAGAGTTCATCCAGACTAAACCAAGACCGACTCTGGGTTCATGATTTATACTTTTGAATCATTTTGCCCTGATAAACACATAACCTCTTCTGAATTGAATATCATCCCATTGAGGACTGGTGTTTTGAATCTGAGGGTCTTAGTATGGAATATGGACTATTTAGGCTGCCAATAAAGACATCAGTCTGTGTTTGAGCTGAGAGAAATCCTCTGAGCAAGCGTCCTCGTTATTCCTCATGCAGCCCGGTGTAGATGCACCTCCCCCGCCAGCCATCTCCGTGAACACGGGTTGTTTTCTCGTCCACACTGCATTTTGAAATATCCGCGGTCCAGGCTGAATCCTACATGAGCCGCTTCAACGTCCATGAATAGCCTTTATCAAAAAGAGCCCGTTCATTTTAAGACAGCTGGGGAATTACAGAAACAAGCCGGCGGCATGTGTTCAATACAGAGCTGTAAAGTGGCACCGTGTTCAGCATCCGGCCAAGTGTGAGCAAAACAAACCGGCCTCCGTCTCTGTGCAGCGGCCTGGTTCAGTCTCCTCTGCTGGGCTACATTTGAGATGGAGACGAGTTCCTCGGTGAGAAAATAAACTCTTCTTCACTGGAGACAGTAAAAGGATGCCAGCGTGTATGTCCTGTTGCCCCAAGAGCACGCATGGCAGTTTCGGAGCGTCAATCGATAGTCTCGTAGTGAAGGTTTTAAATGTCCAACACTTCTTTAGGAATGACAGAAACCATCACACGGCGGCAGCAAGGTGGAGAATAATGTCAACGATGGTTTGCATGGTGGCATTGCAGAATTAGCCAACAGTAGGATCCATGATTCCCTTATAAATAGACTGATCCCCCATCTTAATAATAATAATATAGCATAATAATATAAATAATAATAATAGCAATAATATGAATAGAAACGGTTATTTATATATGTTTGATCTAGTCCCAGTTGACGTCTTCCGCCCCAAACAGCCCTACTTTAATACGTAAACAATTAGCGTTTACTGTAACCTAACCTGGACACTGGCTGCAAGATCCACCGATATCGTCGCATGGGCGTGTGGTTACATCCGAGTAAAGAGGGACCGTCCAGGTCACTAACCCAATTTGGCGAGGAACTAAAATACGCCCCCGGGAGTCCGTGTTGGTGCTGTTCATCCGGCTGTCCGGAGGTCCGTCGTGTTCAAACAGACTGTTCCTCCAAAGAGACGTGACATCTCGAGCACCGAGCTGTCAGTCTGTGGGCTGGCTTTGCATCCGAATACACCGGGGTGCCGTCCACATATACGTAAGAACAAGCGCTCCCTCTGTCACCGATCTACAAAACATAGCGATGGTGGAGGCGCGCAGGCTGTGTGCGTATTTACTCCCATCACGTGTGCGCAGATCAGGGTGCAGCTCACCGTGCAGGGCGGAGAGGAGGACGGTCTGATGGTTGGAGCGAGACTAGACTGTGCTGGTGGTGAGCGAGTGCTGTTGCACTGTGGGTAATGTAGTACCTGAGGGATCTCCTGCTGACCTACATCCTTCTGGCCGCGCATTTGGCTAAATAATTAGCGATGTTGCAATCATAAGGGAAAGAATTGTCGTCAAAGTACATAATAAAGATATAGTTGGTTTATTGTACACTACAATGCATTGCCCTATGAGGAATACCTACAATTTATAGTGATAATGTAATACAAGGATATAGTGATTCATTCTCACTGGAAAATGTACATGGTCGAAGGCCAGTTAAAGAGCAACAGCCCTCGCTTCCAGGGATTTGAGTATGTTGCTCAAGGACACTTTGACAGTTTGAGGCAAATAACTGAAGAACGTGGATCTAAGATTCTTGAAATACGCTGGAGCTTCACATGATCGATCCTTTACTGCAAAAATACTCCCTACGGGTTTTTACTTTATGCAAGGAGAGGATGCATATAATGTCATCATTTGTACTGATATGGATAGGATTGTGTGTTCCTCAGAAAAAGACATTACAGTTGTAGAAGTAGTATTCCCACCCATAATAATTTAAGCTACACTGACCCCTGGTGCCTAATGATGAAACACAAAGCATTCAGTGGAGGTTCAGTGTCTTTTGCGTTTTCAGTATAATTTGAGTCAAACGTAGTTATCTAGTTCTCTTCGCCCAAGCATAAAATAAGGTTTCAACAATGTTTTGCCATTGTTCCACCTTTTGTTATTTTTAATTTGTAGAAATCACTATAATTACTGCTATCACATTATGAACATCCTCTGGTGCAGAGACAGCTGCCGGAGACCACAAATCAGATATAGTTGCAGTTTGCTCCTCCAAAGATGGCTGGCTGTCTCTCTGTAAGCTAAACTACCATTTATGCAATGTTAGTTAGACATAAAATGTATAGTTCGACTCATCAAAACATGTATGCTACATATCTTAATTTGTATGTATATAATATAGTGTAATGTTTATGTTTACCTGACTGTTTGTCTATTTCTGTCAAAGTACATGAGAGTAACGAATAACCGAAGTCACATTCCGTGTGTGTACCAGAACAAGGCCAATGAAGCTGATTCTGATATCAGAGGAATGATTCTGTTAAGCAGCCACAAGGTTGTGCTGTTGACTAATTTGTGTGCGATGCATAATCAAACTGCGACCATGCAGCATGCTACATATACAGAATGCGTATCTAGTGTTATTTCCATGTGTTTACGCTCAGATGTATTTTCTAATATTCACAGTTAATTCCTCATATTTTCATTACACAGCCATATGGTCCACACACATGTTCCTATGTACAGTCTATGGTGTCCACACACATGTTATGTAGTCTATGGTGTCCACACACATGTACAGTCTATGGTGTCCACACACATGTTCCTATGTACAGTCTATAGTGTCCACACACGTGTATGTACAGTCTATGGTGTCCACACATATGTTCCTATGTACAGTCTATAGTGTCCACACACGTGTATGTACAGTCTATGGTGTCCACACATATGTTCCTATGTGCAGTCTATGGTGTCCACACACATGCATGTACAGTCTATGGTGTCCACACACATGTTACAGTCTATGGTGTCCACACATATGTTCCTATGTACAGTCTATGGTGTCCACACACATGTTACAGTCTATGGTGTCCACACACATGTTACAGTCTATGGTGTCCACACAAAAAAGCCTCCTGTGGACAGGTGTTATAAATTAGCATTTTGCTACAAACACTTAACACAGTGCATCTGGGCTTTGTGCATAAATGTATGTTACAATTCTAATGCTACTGTGATGTCCATATCAAATAAAATAAACATAACATAACATAACATGTTCCTATGTACAGTCTATGGTGTCCACACACATGTTACAGTCTATAGTGTCCACACACATGTTCCTATGTACAGTCTGTGGTGTCCACAGGTCCACAGAGTGGTAGTAACGTGCTGCCCCCTGTGTGTTACTATCAGTAGGTTGCGCACAACCGGAGCTGCGCATGCGCAGTGAGTGTGCGGGTGGTTTCGGTTGAGCATTCTTGGCAACCGTCTCGCTGGGTGAACAGGCAGTCGACCGTCGGCCGCAACGAGTGTTTCCACAATGCCTGGAGATTTATTTTAAACGGAATAAGGAGCCGAGCCGAAACACTGGAACAGCGTCCGGTAAGGTGTGTACTCTTCTTTTGCTTTTCTCAGAACAGTTTGAGCTGAAACAGGGCGACACATTCAAAGCGCTGGAAAAGTGAGCAGAGCAAACACCGAGAAGCAGCCGAGCAGACCAACTTCAGTGAATGCAGAGGACGAGCTCGTTACTACGTTAGTCTTTACTACCGGTAGTCTGAGCACCACCGGACACCGTCCACACACTTAGAACTCCGGGCTAACAGAGTGGGTCTTCAGCCTCAAACACACCGCTACCCGCAACAATTCATTAACTACGAAATATTCTACAACCTTCCTGCTCATTAAGGTCCCAGTGCGCATGCCCACAGCACCGTACAGACTTTGGATTTGTAGTTTTTCTGTACCTGAGTTAATCACAGTTGTGAGGGCCAAGAGAAAACGTTAAGACTACAAGTTCCAGACAATGGGAGCTTTGTTTGGGAGCAACAGAGCTAGCCAGCTAGTTAGTCTGGACGAGCTCTGAATCTCGAGTAGTTGTGCTGCAATCGGAAGTTGTTGTTGGCTGGAGATTTGTTTCAAAATAAGCTGCGAGTGATATACTTGGCTGTGCGGTTACACCTTCTTCTATACAGTCCACGGGTTACACTTGCAATTATTATTTTTTTTGTAGGAGTGTTGCAGTAGTTATAAATGCAACTGGTTTAATGATTTTAATGTGGTCATAAAGGAGAACTGACCGTGGTTGAACATGCAGACTTTGTTCAGATGTCAGTGTGCACAGTAGGTGTGTGTGTGTGTGTGTGTGTGTGTGTGTGTGTGTGTGTGTGTGTGTGTGTGTGTGTGCGCGCAGTCGAGCGTGTAAGCAGAATGGAGAGGTGATGATGCCTCCCTCACACAGAGATCCCCCCTTGTTGCTGCTGTATTTCCCAGCCCTCAGGAAACGACACGTCGAGTAGCAGCATGATGGATCTGTCGTGGACGAGCAGCAGAGCATGGCAGCACTGCACATATTCTGGCCAACATTGACTCTGGTTGCCTCCCTTCTGGAACTAATGGAAGGGGAAAATGTGAGAATGATGCCCTTATGCCTTACCCTGGTTATCCTGTTGCTGAGCCTCCCGTAACAGCAGCTGAGCTGTCAGCACAATGGGGGAAGTCCTGCATGTCATTTTCCCTCCGAGAGAAAATCAGATTCAGAAATATATAGTTCTGAACTGTGTCGTTAATGTTGAATAGTAATGACACGATTCTCTCATATGATAAATCCAATTTCCTTTGATCAAAGGCAATGCTCCAGTCTGTTAAATGCTCTCTGTTTATAGTTTACAGGAAGACATTTCCATGCTTGTAATGGTTGCTTGAAAATGTTCCATATCAAAGGCAAAGCTGAGCAGACTCTCTCGCTTTCACGGCCTGTGAACTTATCAGTTTGTACAACTCCAGTGTTGTGTGTCTTTAGCTGAAAATTCAAAGAATGTCAGTAATGACGCTTGGATCAAACCCTCTGCTCTTGCGAGAGTTTTAAACATTCTCCGCCTTACTGCTCAGAACCGTCACTGCTGTATGTCACTTACTTTATTCGCTCCTTCATTCCTGTCTTCTTTCGTAACCTTCTACCTGCCTGACAAACATAAATTGATAGTTGAAGAAGAAGAAGCTGCAGTACACATGTAGTTCAGTATGATTTATTACATCAGCGTGTATAGAATACATGTGACTTCCAAGAGATGAAGCAAACCTGCAGAAAGTATCAGGAAGTTCAGACAGTGGTGGAGATTCATTGGAGTTAGGATCTTCAAATGCAATAACTATCTAAGTTTTTGTAGTTAAACTCTTTAAATCCACTTAATACAGTTGGGTGTGATGCTTCTATAGTAGGCTATAGTTTGTAATGGGGCTTTTTTACATAGGCAAGGCAAGGGGCCAACGATAACGTAAATGATCATTGTCACTAAAGGAGCTGTATTCAACAAACTACTGCGTGCTGTGTAAAGATATAGTGAATGCATGTTAGTGCATGTGAGCTTCCCCTACTGGTTAGCGGTTCGATGCCCAGCTCCTCCAGTCCCTGGCGGTGTGTCCTTGGGCAAGACACTTAACCCCAAATTGTTCCCGGATGCTTAGTTAGTCGTGATGGATGGTGGCACCTTGCATGGTAGCCTTCCATCAGTGTATGAACGGGTGAATGGCGCGTAGTGTTAAAGCGCTTTGAGTGGTCGGAAGACTAAATGACAAAATCTAAGGTATTTATTTACAATACACAATGTTTATGAAGTTTTGGTTTTGTTCGGGAACATGTGTAATTCTGAAACTGAGACAATCAAGTTAAACTTCCCCTTTCTGATCATACCGTAGATTTTCTCCAGAGTATGTTTTGCTTTCAATACTACACAGTATTGGAAAAACTCCTGTCCAGAAATATCTGTATAAGCAGGTTTGTTTTGGTATTTACGTCATCCCATTATCCGTGCTAATCTACGCTCACTTCATAACGTTGGTCCCACGTCACATAGTTGTAAAGCACCTCCAGCGGTCGGCTTGTAGTCGGCTCCGCTGGGTACCAGATAACAAGTCTGTGATCTTGAGGAGCATCTCATATTGTGAGCTACTTATTTCAGCGTTTCATTGCAAACAGCTGCGGGAACAAAGGATCCCGTCTTCAAACGGAGCTGAACGTGGGCCACCTGAGTTATTTCGCCTGTAAACATTAAGTTGAATCACCGTATCTTGGTAGCGGTGACTCATCAGTTGGTGATTTTTCACTGTTCTTTTATCCTTAACAAGGGTTTTAAAGAACTCACACACACGTCTTCTGTTGGGCGAACAATGCATTTCCAAGAGGTTTTTTCTTTTCTGTGATTTGAAGTGTTCTGGTTAAAGGTTCTCCTTTCCTAACCGCGACACACTGGCAGCCCTCCTGCTGTTTGTCATTTTGAAACGAAAATCCTCTTGCCAGGTTTCTATTTAATCCTCAGAGGCGTCTTAGTTAAATAAGAAATGAACAATTGTGTGTTTTCACGGTTTGCAGAAGAACACACACACACACTCAAACAACATCCATCACTATCACGGGGTGTATCCTGATAGGTCACAGAGGGCGGACGATAGCTAAGGCTAAATATCCCACCTGGTCTGTTTCAGGGTGCACAGTGATGGCTGCATAAGTGTGTGTGTGTGTGTTTTCACACTTATAGATTATAGTTTATAGATTTCAGCCATTGAAGTATACCTCAAACTGCTCTCCCTCTCTGATGTGTTTCAAACCAACAATGTGACGCATTTGTAGTTCAACTCATGTCAGTGGTTAATCTGAGTGGCTCAGCAGCACGTGTCATCACAGCCTCTTCACACCCAGGGTTGTCTGTGGTGAACAGCTGTTTCTATTTAAGTTTATTTCAATGTTTCTGTTTTCTGATATTTTGTATTTAATTGATAATATACATAACAAACCGATAAAAACTATCCTGGAGATGACCAAGCCCTCCAAATCTCCAAATACTCATACTATAATACATTATATCATACTATATATATATATATATATATATATATATATATATATTATACTATGATAAATAGTCAGTGTTGTCACTTTGATTTAGTAATCCAACTCAATTCACACAGCTACCTCTTAGATATACAGAATGATCTCAGACTAAAAACTAAATATATTATTTATTATATTATCATTTGTGTAGCAGATTCATATCAACCAGCTATTAAAAGTGCTTTACGTAAGTTAATAAATACATTGCATTTAAATAAACACAGCAAAATTGAAATAAATGAAAATAGTCAAAAAGTATTGGACTAAAATGAAAGTTACATGACACTATCTCATATTCACATAGTATGCAAACCAAATTGTATCCACAAGAAAGAGACTCAGAAACACAAGAGAGTGACCTGTGTGGGCGACAGCCAGCGTGGATATGAATATTTTTGATTTGTTAATTATTTCATGTAGTGTAGATCTGTGTAATTATGGGGTTTAGCTGTGACCAATATAGCACCACAGTGGTCGACTAGAGTCTGTGTGAACAGGAGAACAGGAATGGCCTCAAATCACTGAAAAATATCTCTGCAAACCTGAATGTGCAACAGGTGCAACTTGAATAAAATTGAAAGCACTCTTCCAAACTGTCTTGTTTACTGTTGGACGTTTCATTCATCAGTACCATGAACAAGCATGACAAAACTTCCCTTATATATACTACAAGTATATACATAGATGCTACATGAATTATAATTTACTCAACATCTACATGCAGTTATATATACAGTTATACAGTTATAGATACAGTTATATATATTGTAATTCTTGTTTAAAAGTTGCAAACAAACTCCTGCACACTGCCTAACTGGCAACAATATGTTTATTTGCAAAGTCTCAGTGCTAGACCTTCATCAGACAAATGTTTTGTGACAATGAGAAGCCATGTTAAACAGGGAGTGGCTGCTAGTCTGCAATTAGTCACACATTACATTTCCCATGTGCAATAGGAAGTTATCGATAGCATCATCGATTTACCCCATGACCATCACCAATATCATATATGGAGCTATAGACAATGAACAGTCTATATAGTAAAAACCATATTTGTCTCCCTAAATGCTTACATTAAATGAGTAGATCCCTATAAAATGAAAGATTAAAGCCCCAAATGCTGAAATGCATTCTCAAGAAGAGGATTCCATCATGTTTAATCACCATAAATGAATAAATACCAGCAGTACCTGAGACAGTGTGCGAGAGCGTTATTTTTACTCCTATTCGAGGGATTTAAACTCTTAACAGCAGTCTAATGTAAAATGGGTCAAACACAGGTTGAAGGTGCGTCCAGCAGCCCTGCATCATACACGCAGGCGTTCCAGTTTAAGATGAAATAGCATCAGACCACCAACAGTAATGCGGAGCCCCCACTCTCTCTGATGTATGTGCCTCTCCTGAGGGTCTTATCCATAAGTCAGCGTGCATGACGGTGTCAAGAGGTCAGAGATCTGCAGAAAGAGGAGCACACCAATGTTTCCTGAAACGAGTCTGTGCTTTATGGCCTCCTGTGCAGCTATAAAACATTTGCTAGGTAGGCAGTTGATCTATAAAGCCTCCCTCCTCCTCCTCCTCCTCCTCCTCCTCCTCCTCCTCCTCCTCCTCCTCCTCCTCCTCCTCCTCCTCCTCCTCTTCTTCTTCGTCTCACTCCTGCAGAGGTCAGATCGCCTCGAGGTGTTGTTTACCAATCTGTGTCTTCTTCTCGGGTAAGAGGATGAATCAGAAAATCACACTCCTGTGAGTAAATGTCTTAAAATGTGCTCTCGTTAATAGCGCTGACGGTGTGCCGTTTCCATCTCTCACAGAGGGTAGAAGTATACGACGGAGTAGGTGTCACAGGCTACATCTTGCTACTCCTCTCTGCTCCGGGTCTGTTTGACCGGGGTAAATATAGCCTGCTGGTTTTAGCGAGAGGATAAACACAGATGTTGAGGAGGCCTTCTCTTGCCACAGGTCGGCCTGGTCAGCGCTGGTCGCAGAGAGGAGAGAGCGAGAGGGAATGCCTCGCCATCCATCCACAGCACACTTAAACAGGGTTGTTGGACTCAACACTAAGCGTCCGTCGGGGGTTACTGGATGTCTACATTTGCTACAAATCATTCCGACAGCCTGACAAAGTGCTGTACATAAAGAGTGATTTATGCATCGCTGTCCATTTAGTAATTTCAAGCGGAGGCCACTCAGATTTACGATTGGGTGTTCACCTAACAAAGAGCCTGTAGACCCGGCCCTGTCAGGTGAGGCGTTCACGCTTTGATCTGTGTTTATTTGAATAAGAGGAGAAAGTTTTCACAGAAAACCAGACGCGACTGTTTGGGTTCTATCTCGATTCTCACGCCGAATCCAAGGCCATAGGGAGCAGGAACCGCTGCGATAACGGTCTATAGTCTGTGAGCAGTACTGAATGTGCTCATCTCCGTAACATAAAGAGCTCTTATCTGTTACTCTCCCACCCTTCATTATGTTTCTCTCTAGCCTGTGTTCCTCTTTCAAAGGGTACGGATGATGTTAAATGGAGTTCCAGTGCTGTGCTGTGAGAGACAGTGGAGGATAGAAGCGCAAATCATGCATTTGATCTCCAGGGAACAGGCGTTTGCAAAGCATTCAGAGACATAACCATTAATATGAATTGTCATGCCGCTAAGAGGAGCAGCGGACACCTTTCTCTCGGTAATGTCTTTATTGCCTTTAGTCCTTAGACTTCTTGTTTCTTCTGTCTAGGGAGTTGAGTTTGTCTGCTTCTTTAAGGCAAAGAGCGTGTTGTTGCACCTGCTTCATATCTATCCCTAACTGAGCCCTCAAACACATGGTTGACGGGGCGTGTGTGTGTGTGTGTGTGTGTGTGTGCTTGCATGCATACACAAAGAGCTCTGTCACACACCAACATAGCAGAGATGTTCTGGAAAGAGGAAATCCTGCATGACGGGATGAAGAAACAGCTGATTCTGTCTCCATCTGCTTTTAATGGAGTGAGGAGGAGTGAATTAACCCCGTGTGCCCCCCACACACACACACACGAGCTTGACCATCACACAACTGTCAAGGAAGGCTTGAGCTCACTACCTCGCTATTCATTGAATCTGAGCGACAGCAAAGAATGTAAAGGCCACGCTAGAGTTAGAGGTGATCGTCTTTTCAAGGATTATTCCCTGAAAAGCCTCACAAGGGCGGGAGTTAGTTTGTTTTTTTGTCATATATTATTGTTAACTTAATGTCTTTTAAGGTTTTTGACCGTTGGTCATATAAATCAAGACGTATAAAGACGTCACCTCGGGCTCTGAGAAATCACGGGCAAGAGTTCACTACTTTCTGTTTAATGACAGAAATTGAAGTACTTCTTCTAAAATGGTCATCACACATCTTAAAATGTATTATTTTGTATTTTTATGACGAATTGTTCTCAGCTCTAAATCTTACCAGGGAACATCAACGCACACATGGATGACTGATAGATTTTTATATTAGAATAAAAGAATGTTTGAAATCGTTGATCCAGAATGTGAAAGTTTAAAAGCCTGAAACAGAAGACTGTAATGCCCCAGCCCACTACATCTGAACAATGTATCAATTCTTCATCGTAAAACATTTTAATTTCCTTCTGTAGAGAAATAAAAGCATCTTTGTAGCCCCCGGACACCTCATGCGAAATTCCATCTGTATTTTATTTGGAGGCGCTTGCTGTCCTCTGTGCTTCAGGAAGTGAGTCCGTACCGAGGAGGATGCAAATGTGTGGAGATGAGTGTTGCTATGAATCAGACAATAGTCATGGTGGTGGGGGGGGGGGGAGATCTGCAGAGATCAGTCACAAAGACGGATGACCAGTTCACAGGACATGAGTACAAACATTCCCTGTCTCTGGCATGTAGCCTATATCCTGGACTTTGTCTTTGCACATTCATTGTTGGGATGGTTAAGTATTGGCTCACCTCCAACTGCTGCTGGGGGAAAAAAAGAAAACGGTTGGAGACTGGGTGTAACACCAAACACCATCAGGATGCTTGTCGATAGATTTACATGTTTCCCCCCTCAGGATGTTTTGCTTTTAGCGACATGCTCGTCTGTTTAAAACACAAACAGCCAAACACACAGTCTTGTGTGTGTGTGTGTGTGTGTGTGTGTGTGTGTGTGTGTGTGTGTGTGTGTGTGTGTGTGTGTGTGTGTGTGTGTGTGTGTGTGTGTGTGTGTGTGTTATGTGTCTGGGTGAGAATGGCTGTTTCAAAGATGTTTTTTAGTTTTTTCTTCTTCTTTTGTCTCATTGTAAAATGTTTCATGAAACCACATCAAAAGTCAGTTTTCTTTCTTCTCCCTAATTCTTTGTACATGTGTGCAGAGAGGCATGCATACAGACATATATATATATATATATATATATATACACTCACATATATATACGGTCTCCCTGTCCCTCTGCCTCTTCACAGCTCTCATCTCAGGCTGT
This sequence comes from Pholis gunnellus, assembly GCF_910591455.1. NCBI lineage: Eukaryota > Metazoa > Chordata > Actinopteri > Perciformes > Pholidae > Pholis > Pholis gunnellus. Next base: position 13,994,761 of record NC_136535.1, read on the forward strand.
GACTGCTGACTGTGGAGCCATTGTTTTAATGCTAATTGAGTATAACTTGTTCATTCCACGAATGCCTCTCGGCCCAGTTTTTTATGGTACTGTATCCAAATGTGCATTTCTTTCCTCCTCATTTCCAAATGAGATTTGATACCGGGGATGGAGGCTGTTTCCACACAAGCTCATCTGGTCTACTCTGCACATGGATGGTATGGTGACGCTAATGTGTTTGTGCCGTCGATGAGGCCGGGCAATATGTGAAATGAGCTCTGTGAGTGGGACATGAGGGGATATCAGAGAAACATTCTGTACACAGCAGGGTTTCCTCCACCATCTCAGACCAATGCTATGATATTGAATATCTTTAGTGTAGCATGCCAACGCGATATGTTCACAATAACTTCCAACTATATTTTTGTAAAATACATTTCAAATCAATCCAGTGTTAAGTCACACAAAGCAGTTGAGAGGAGCAGACATCTAACTAAACTATAGTACCACACACACACACACACACATCTTCTCTATTTTAGCTTTTCTTTTTGCTGAGCCTGAGCAACTGTGCTACTACACGTGAGAACTCGTATGCCTTCCAGTGCTGTGTATTTAAGTGCTTGATTAAATAGTAATTAGCCCGGCTGATGCCACCCTTTGAAACACTTGCATTGTGATGCTCAGCTCAGGCTGTTTTTAGTGACTCCACTCTGCACAGTTGGCTGCTGCCCAGATGCTTTCAGACCAAACTGCACTGCTGTAAGTAATGGGGGACACTCTTTGCTGTCTTTGTTTTGATGCGATTGGTGTTTTATGCAAAGCATTCCAAGTTGCCTTGCTGCTGAAGTGTGCTATGTAAATAAAGCTACCTTGGCTATTAGCCAGCAGAGACAGTGATGCTAATGCCGCATTTCCACTGCATGGTACGGCCTGACTGCTCAAAACCGACTCACCCTTTTTGTGGGTTTTTCCATTAGCAGAAGTTGTGGATAGTACCTGGTTCATGGTACTTTTTTTGTCACCTCCTCCGTCGAGGTTCTAAGCAAGCTGAGCCGATGAGATGCGGCTTAACTGCTCTTCGGTGCTGTGTTAGGAGTGTGTGCAGCAGTGAAGGCCTTGTTAACTGTCCCATAGGAGGCCAGAGAGCAGGGGGGGGGGGGGGTGGGGAAGTGACAGTTTGGGTGTTTCTGCACACAACAGTAGAGCCTGTTATCATCGTGGGAGAGGAGGAGACGGATGAGCTGATAACTCAGGGGGAGAGACGTGACTTGGCAAGGGAGGAGGGAAAGGAGCCCACAGACAGGGAGAGGCTAAAAGGGAGGCCTGTTGGTGTAAGAAAGCCAGCCCATGTGCTCCCATCTCCTCTTTCGCGTCCTTAATGCGTCCTCCTCTCTTTTCTTTCTCCCTTTTCCCCATGACCTTCTGCAGCCGAGCTCTGATTAAATAAAACTGTCTGGGTCATTGTGTGAGGAGAGGCTCCACCTGAAAAGTAATAATGATAATCACAAAAGACAAAGACGGAGAACAAAACAAAGTGGAAGTGAGTGGTTGTCTCTGGAGAGGTTTTGTATGTGGAACGGATCTCCTCTCACTGTGATGAGAATGATTAAGAGACATTTTGTTTATGCTACCAGCTACCAGGTCTCTGTGTGTGTGTGTGTGTGTGTGTGTGTGTGTGTGTGTGTGTGTGTGTGTGTGTGTGTGTGTGTGTGTGTGTGTGTGTGTGTGTGTGTGTGTGTGTGTGTGTGTGTGTGTGTGTGTGTGTGTGTGTGTGTGTGTGTGTGTGCTGAAGGTCACTGCTATCTTCCCGCTCTTGGATGAAACTCTCTTGACCCACTTTGTTGCCCAAAGGCACACAAACACCCACACCGTCTCCCCTCTCCTCCGCCTCAGACATGCACTTAGGCCACCTTGTGAACTCTTGTCACTGCTCTCAGCCCAAACACCTCAGCTCATACATGGCTGCGTCCATTAAGCACATTTCTGACATGCAACTGCTGCAGACCCCTTGATGTGCATGTGCGCACTCGCGTGCACGTTTGTCCACAGAGGGTTGTGCTTTTCCAGTGGTTCCCACGTCTGGATCTGACTGAAATGTTGGCAGCCCTGTGGGGAGGGGAGCCTCTAGGATTTATTTTTCCTCCCACTGCACAGTACATAAAGCAAAAAAAATCAACATTATGAGGAATGCACTTATTCACTTATTGTTAGGCGAGAAGATTGATACCATTCTTGTGTTGAATATGAACCTTGCTTAGCTCAACATAAAGACTGGAAGCAGCTAGCCGGGTTCTGTCCCATCTGCCATCAGCTCTGAAGCTCTCGAACTAACATGCTGCATCTCGTTTGTTTGATCAGTATTAAAACCAAACTGTGGAAAAAGGCAAGTTGTGGTTTTACCTGAGGGTTATGTGCCGGAGCTTAAGAGTTAATCCACAGACACAAAGTGGCATCGAACTTCTCCTCTAACTCTCAGCAAAAAAAAGTGAAATAAAATTTAATTTAAATGTCAAATTCTACCTTTAAACCCTCCTCTTCCCCTCTCTCCACCTTTCCACCCGTTTCTCTAAACTTTTTGTCATTAGTCAAATGTTTTCACAACTGTCTGCAACTTGGAAAACAACCAGGCCAGTGTATGCTGTTGTGTGCACATGTGCAGCTCGGTGTGGTTCTACAGCCATGCGTGCTCTCACGCATGGCTGTAGAACCACACCCTGGACTCACGCCACACTTTAAACCAAACACAGAGAGAGAGAGAGAGAGAGAGAGAGAGAGAGGCGACTTCTGGAGGGATCTAGCTCGTTGTGACAGCGCGCCGCACTCACAGTGATGCCTCTGGAATACGCAGGGTGAAGAACGAGTAAAGTGGCAGCCGTGCAGACCGTCGCCAAGTTTAAAGGAACAAAGTGATGGTGATGTGGTAGTACAATCCCTCTGCTGGAGTGCTTTGAGTCTGGCTGGAACAGACACACCTTCCGCTCTGCTGTTATTACTGGCCAGATTCCACGTCAGAGATACTGCTGCTGGGTCAGATGCCTGAGATAGTTTTGAGGGGCTGAGATCTCTATTGGCGAGTAAACTCCCCCTCGCCTCCGCTGTGTTGATTGATACGGCAACCCGAAACCAACAAGCATGCGTGAATTATTGCCGCTGCTGCAGCATTGGAACCATATGCCGGCTCAGAGGGGAACGGCTTTGAGAGTAAATCTAGGTGGACCTTCTGGATTCTGAAGGGAAGGTGCTGAACGAGCTTCAGCCACATCCTGTGCTCATAATGGGGTTTTCATATTTGGCTAGTTAGGACATACACACACACATGCACACACATGCACACAAAACGGTGAGTTAAAAGGAGCCACACCTTTCCCCAGTAATCCTCTTTCAGTCGAGACAAACCCCTCTTTATAATATCCTCTGAATAGGCTGTGTTCACCTGTGCTCACCTCCTGCCTCTCACTTTGTAGACATTTGTGTGTGTGTGTGTGTGTGTGTGTGTGTGTGTGTGTGTGTGTGTGTGTGTGTGTGTGTGTGTGTGTGTGTGTGTGTGTGTGTGTGTGTGTGTGTGTGTGTGTGTGTGTGTGTGAGAACCATTTACATGTGCATGCATGGACATTTTGTTTTGCTGATTTTCATTTGAATCAAGCAATAAGAAACCCAGCATGTCAATGATAGCAGCCAGTTAAAAACGAACATCTCGACAAAATACACAAATGCATTAAAATAAGGGCTAAATGGGTTCAATGTCAGAAAAAAAAATATGCGACACGCCTTTTTATGAAATAATTCTTGTAAGCTTTCTGCACATCTCATCACAAGACCACATTTTAGAGTGAGATATCCAACTATTCACAATTCCCAGAGTGACTAACCTGCTGAATCTGATCCCTAATCCGGAGAGTAGAGGTGGGCGGGCCTCCTTCCTTTTTCTTTAGGAGGCTCAGTATTCTGCCAGTCAGAGACACAAAAGCAGTTGCATTTCATTGATATTGTGTAAGATGAGTTTTCTTCAGCAACTACTCCCACTGGTGCTGAGTGGAGATGGATTAAATGGGATCTCAAACCTTTTTAGTTTTGAAGGTGCCTGTCCATTACTCACAGATTGGGGGCAAGGTGAAGATAACGGGTTTAATTTGTGTGCCAAGCGCATAGGAGCCTCATACGTGTCAGAATCTCCTTTTATTGGTCAAGTATGTGCACACAAAAACAGAAAGTACCAGAGAGCTGCAGTCTGTGGCGCCGTCTTGTGTTTTGTATGTGCCCTTTTACCAAATATACAGTATTTGAGATTTACTTCTGGTGCTATTTGCTCTGTTTCACTTCCCCGGCTTGCTGGCCTCCTTCTTTGTTTCTCTTTTCTCACAGTTTCTCAGTTTGTACAGTACTTTGTGCGGCTCTGTGTGTTTCAGCTCGGTCTCAATGGGCCGACTGTACCGTTCTCTGTTTGCTCTCGCTAGTCAAAGTCCCGCAGGCAAACAGTGTCTGGTCTCTCTGGGGTCTGGGACGGTGCTGCACCTCTACAGTTTCACCATAGACTCGTGTTACCACAGTGTCTGGGTAGTGATGTTGTGTGAGATATGGGGGGGGGGGGGGGGGTGTGCATGTTGGCTAGGGATCCAGTGTGGACTCAAGATACATTTTGTTTTTTAAGAGCAAACAGAGTGCACACAGATCAATACAAGTTGTAGCTCTACACACACGGTGAGGATCGGCCCTCACGAGGAGAGACTAGATCACACATTACAGTAGGTGTGAGAGGAAGAGCAGCAGACCCTAGTAAAACAAAGATGAGAAGAACAAAGGAAGACCTCCAAGTCATTCAAATGCATGCTTGTGTCCGGATGAAGTTGCGTGTATGCATTTTTTTTAATTTAATCTAACTCCCTCTACCTAGGCAACTCCAAATATTCTGTGGTACTTGAAATTGCTCCCCTCAGCTGGTGGTGGCAGACGGATTGAAGGAGAGAGGAGAGAGGAGGGGAGGACAGAGCGATTAGGAGAGGAGGGGTGTGCTTTAACCCACTTAGCACACCATCTCAGGGTCTCCTGCCAAAACGGTGAGCTTAGAGCTTTTAATCCTCTTCCCAGAGTGAGCTGATAGTTTGTTGCTTGTGGCCGCTCTCTTACCGCCTAGAAATACTATCTGTGTGAGGTTGTTGTTTTTATCCTGCCTTCATAATTTACAATTATTTGTACCACCACAACATTTTTTTATTCGTCTTATAAGTGAATGCACATGAGTGTGGATCCGTCCATCTTGAAGTGTGTGTGTGTGTAAGTTGTTAGGCAGTTCCCTGCTCATAAACACACCAGTGAAGGAGCCCTGCTGTGGTTTGAAGTGAGCCTCCTTGTTGGCCCTTCTAGCGCTCACAGCCAGCCCCCCCAGACTGGTTTGTGCTGGACTGGCCTCTGGACTAGAGTCCCAGCTTCCATCCAGCATCACATGCCTGTTTCCCCCCACACTGTGCGGGGGCTCCCTCTCCTAATAAAACGGGCTCATAACGCCGCGTTCCTTGCATTCTTTATGTGCAGGCTTCTCCACAACGCCACATTAATGAAGGCAAATTGTGCACAAAGCGTTTTTAGTGTGGCTGAATGTTCTTGAGTTTTAAAGATCGGTTTACTGTCCCATGTTGTGCTTTCACAACGTAGCGGATATCCACACAACATTTGAAGAAGTTTCCCTCTTTTGTGCAAGTGGAAGAGCGGGGATGGAGGAGGAACAAGGCTGATTCAGTGGTGGGGGGGGTGCGTTGTTGGAGCAGCAGCAGCCCTGTCACTGTAGGTTTACGTCTGGACTTCCCCCCCCCCCCAGCAGAGTGGAGTCATGGAGGAATCAGGGTCAGCTACGCTTCCTCATTTGCTACCCGGTCCTTATTTTATCCCTCTTTCCCCCAAAACAAACTCTCTCTCCTCCCTGCGTCCCTTCTCATATCCGTCATTTTGACATCTTCCTTCAAATCATTTCGGTCTCACCTCTCATACCTCTCTTAATATCCCTCATCTCATGCACTCACTCTGGGTACGTTCCTCCCTGTGCCTGCTAAGGGAAAGAGGAGAGGGTGAGATTTATAATTAACAAAGGCTGATTCTAGCACTGAATGGGAGCGCTGTCTGAAGAGTCTGTGTGAAGGGGAGCGCAGGCTGGGCTGCTGAACAAATTGGGCTTTTTATGCAGAGTATCAAATAGTTGCTTAAGAAGGGGGGGGGGGGCACACTGATGAGACACAATGAGTGATGTGATCTAAAAGGGGTTGTGTTTGTGTTTTTGTATGCACGTTTTGGCCAAGTCCAAGCTGCTTAGCCATGGCAGAACTCCTCTTTAAAAGCAGCCTACTAGTACGACGGTGTGCAGTCCAACGATGCATGAAAGATCTGATGAGCTCGGGCAGCCATGAAGACTCATTACCATCTCATAAAAGATCTTTGTCCCCTCAAGACTACATTATCTCTTCTGAAATGACTAATAGTGCTCTGTGTTGTTATACGTCCAGAGTAAAGCTACACCATACTAGAACTGTTTCCAAAGGTCGGTGTTCATGAGTTTCATTTCACACATTTCTCCCATAAATGCGGTGGAATTTTGGACGACTTTGTAGGACAATAGTGTATTATTGTGTGCTAGGTTACATGTTAATCACATTAACATTACATGACCTCCTAGGTACATATAGTTCTGATACCTGTGGATAGGTATGGGTGGTCGTACTGCTACCTGAAAAATACATGATACCACTCTTCTTGTTTCTGTCCATTTAATATGAAGCGCCAACCAGCAGCTTAGCACAGCACAAACAAGAAAGAAGTGACGAGCCTGGCTCTGTCCAAAGGTAACAAAATGAATCTACCGGTATCTCTAAAGCTCCCTCATTAACATGTTGTATATATTTATGTTCTTTCCGTACGAAGTCGTAAGTGTAAACCATGTGGTTTGTCGTGATTCATGTGTCGTAGGTTAGCAGGCAGACTCGGGAAGTCAGGTGACAGTCCTGCACATAAACCTTTTTAATACCACAAAGTCTAACTTTTCACTTTCATGTGAAACCAAGCCAGCTGCTGCGTCCACTTCATATTGAATGGCATATAAACGAGAGGGGTGTTGATCTTCCCATCAAACTCGCGGGTATTTCCCTACATACCAAACTATTCAACGTTCCCACATTAAAAGAAACATTTAAAAACCCATAAACCCATAACCACAGAAGGTCGGTAGGCAGCACATCATCAGGTTTACTTGTCCCCAAAGAACAAAGACATGACAGCATGTACCTCTGCAGGATACAGTTACACAGACTGCCAGTTCGCCAGCGGCACCAGTTTAAGGCGGTTGGTAACGCGTACATCTGCCAAGTCACTGGTCCCGGATTCTAATCCTGCATGAGTCAATTTAGAGACAAGCCGGTAGCATCTTATCAGAAATTACACGCCTGTTCCGACTCATCACTGTTTGAATCACTGCTTTAACCTTCATTTGTGATGACAATAAGCCTTTTTTTTTTTTTTTTTAAAGAAATGTGGAACTAACATGTCTTACCAGGAACAAGAGAAAAAGTTCCCTTTTTTTAATATTGAGGAACAAACGAGTGTTGTGGTTAAGGACGTGTTCTGCTGCATTGTGTCCAAGGTGACGCGGTGGAGCACAGAGGCAGGGCCCAAGCCGGCCCTCCGTCAATATTTGCCTCAGTGAATGCCTCGCCACAGACAGGAGAAGAAACTCAAATAGTCAAGAGTTTCTCTCAGAGTTCTCAGCTCCAGTGTTAACCCTCCTACAGCTGCCACTGAGTGTGTGTGTGTGTGACACCTGTTCCCCATGTTGTCCAGGTCTGTGTTTATAAAAAGCATCAGAGCAAAACCACAGCACTAAGTGGTTAGTGGGTGGCTGCAGCAGCAGAAGCTTTGTTAGATGCTCAAATGTACAGCGTGTGTGTGTGTGTGTGTGTGTGTGTGTGTGTGTGTGTGTGTGTGTGTGTGTGTGTGTGTGTGTGTGTGTGTGTGTGTGTGTGTGTGTGTGTGTGTGTGTGTGTGTGTGTGTGTGTGTGTGTGTGTTGCTTTAGCCTAACGTTTGCATTGTGAGCTGCTTTTCCGTGACACGCAGTTAGCAAACAGCTTGGACACAGGCCACCCAGTGAGAACTGGACGCTCTGCTGTTTGTCACTCTCTCTCTTTCTTTCTCTCTCTCTCTCTCTCTCCCTCTGCTCTGTCCGTCTGGCAGGGAAAGAGAGAAAATGAACAGTAATGCACAGGTGGGAAGAGCAGCCAGGATGACACAAAAGAAATGTGAGAGAGGACGAGGAGGACGGCGAGAAAAATTGGTGGAAAAAAACCCGAGGAGATACTAATGAGAAGAAAGGTGTGGATGTGTGGTAAAAGTGTGTATGTGTGTGATTCTGCAACACATGTGGCACGTAAAGAGACCCGGCTTGTCTCATTAAGCAGACCTCCCAGTGACTTAACATTTCCCTCCCAACCAAGTAGAGTTACAGTGAACAGGAAGCTGTAGTCCTGTCGGAACAAGGGACCGGGGTTTTTTGGTTTTGTTCCTCCTATTTATTTATTCTTACTTACAAATATGCCATTTCAAAGACATCAAAGTTGTTTTTAATCAGCTGGCAAAGCAAAGCTCTTCTCCAGTTTCTGTTTGTATAAAGTCAGGAGGTTAGTGTGTGTGTGCGTGTGTGTGTGTGTGTGTGTGTGTGTGTGTAGGCCAACACGCTGTGGGCACGACTGCCACAGAAATAAATAGTTCCTCCTTGTTGGTGGAGGTGTGCAGTGACTCACGGCGTAGTGAAACTCAATTGCCTGGATTGCTCAAAGTCATCCTCGCTGAACCTTGTGTGCCGCTGTGATGAAGTCGTTCTTCCTGTTTTGCCAGGAGTTCTAGCAGCCAGCGGCTTTGTTTGGGTGGGTTGTAGGTTTGTGCTGTTTGAACGTGTTTAGATAAAACCGAGACACACCGATTCATGCATAGAACAAATAGCTTGATTGCTTTCTTTACAGCAGTGAGATCGCCTTTTGTGAAGTGTTTGGAGGTCTGTGTTTAGGATCAGTTGCTCTCTCATAGCGATGGCAGAAATAAACCGCACAGACGTATCTTTTATAGCTATTCAGTACGGCTTCACTGAAGAGTGAAATTAAAAGGGAATCAATCACACTCCTCGCGGTCTCCGTGTGGTATCACCACAGCTGCAGTGGCCTTGATGTGTATGTAGTTATATTTTAGAGTAGGTAGCAGCTCTACAGATCCTCTGCACCACCCTAATGCAGGAATATGTCTGGTTTAATGCTGCAAACACAACAACTAAACTTAGCAAGGAGTTGTTGGCTATGAGAGCTCCCAAACAGCATTTAGTCACAGCGGTGCTTATACGGGGATCTAGTAGTCTTCTAAAGACCTCGAGCTGGTGGCACGCAGCCTAAATAACCAGGAAGTCAGTTTGTTAACAGTGAATCAAGTGAAATTCAGCATTTAATTTGAAACCCGTTGTGTTGGGATTCAGTAGTTTTAAGGCACTCTGCTTGCCAAATTTCAGACTGAGAAATTTCAGGCAGCCGTTTAAAACTTGCTTGAGTGTTGGTTTAAACATAGAGGGTCACATTTTTGGGGTTCCCTCGTGCATTCCTCCTCCTCCTCCTCCTCCTCCTCCTCGTATTTTCCATGTTTCCTGCCTGTAGATCCTGTTCAGAATTTCCAAATCTCTGTTCGGTCCGTGTTTGGATAAAAGCAGGCTGATGCCAGACATGTCTGACCAACCTGACCAAAGTCTGCAGTGAGTGAAGTGTTTGAGGTTAATTATGAGTTATTGGAGGATGATTTGTAATTACATTTCATCTTGTACTTCACAGATACAAGCGTTTGGATGTAAACAGTTGATTGCTTATCCTTCGGACACTGACACAGCTCCTTCTCTCATGATGTGGGTCTCTGTGGTTTCAGCAATACATTTAAAAAAAGATTTGGAACTTAATACGCAGACTTCACTAGGATTTACTAGTATTTGGCCTCATGCTAGAGGAGAGAGGGGGAGAAGGGAGTAGTAGCTGTGTTTTTAATTTCCTCCAGCAGCTCTTAGCCTGCTTTGTCTAGAGTCCCCGTGGTGGATTGAAAGGGTCTGGGTCAGGATCACCCCAGGACAGGGTGGTGGTGGTGGGCAGGGTGCCATCGGCCTGGAAGTAGACTAAGAGAGAGGTTGGGTGAGGACAGGAGAGGGACATTTAACAAGACTCTCTCAAGAGTTGTTTACCTCCCATTACAGCAACGTTCTGTTCCTACTCCAGTCTATGGCCCTCATGTCAGCTGTTCTGTATGATAGATAGATCGTTACTTTATTAACTATTTAAGCCGTACGATAGAGTTCTGTTGTTGAGATCAAGTTGTTTTCTTCCTTTTCCGGCAAACGATTGGACTTTGAACTGTTCTGCTCTCTCATAGTTCAGCTTCTGTTTGCTCGATGATTCTCAGAGATTTCTCATAGTATATTTGGAGATTCCAGCATCATCTCAAGTCCTGATGGGAAAGATTAGAGATGAAAATATGGAGTGGTATGTTTGGGATCTGTGTGCAAAGACTTGAGGTCCTCCAGGAAAGTGGAAGGGTCATGAAGAGGCAATGGGATCCATCTTTTCTGTTTCATCTCGAGCTGTATGTCCTGAGAGAAACGTGTAATGGTGACTGCCCTGCATGTCCCATCAAATCCCACGATGACATTCCTGGAACGGAGGTGAACTTGGGTTGAGTGCACACTTTGTACCGGAGCGTGTTTGAGAAGAATATAAAGCCGTTAACGGTATTATATTTGACTTCCTTCATTTAGAAAGCTCATGCAGTTGGCATCAGATTTGACTAACAAGGCAAATTAAAAGTGAGCCTGTAAAACGGCTTCCTCCCTCATTTTATGGAGGAGAAATTACACTAAATCATCTCTAAATTCTGCTTCAGTTAAACTCAGTTACTTGTTGTGAGATTATTTTGACTTTACAGTATTCCGCCCACAATATGCCAAACCTTTCCCACACTTCGTCTTGGCCTAACCAGCGACTATTGTACAAATCCAGTTACAGTAAATGTACGGAGGAAATCCCAAAGGAGTCGGTCGTTTAACAGACATCAGAGGAGCTGGACACTATTATCTCTATCTCTGACCGCTATCTCTCAGCCCTGCCACACTCTCTCACACTCTCTCTCTCTCTCTCTCTCTCTCTCTCTCTCTCTCTCTCTCTCTCTCTCTCTCTCTCTCTCTCTCTCTCTCCAGCTGAGCTTATCTAGGCCATGCAGCTACACAAATGCTGGGTGGAGGCAGCTGCAGTCGTCGGTTCAAAGCTCAAAATCAGCTCAAAATGCATTACTCCGTCATAAATAACGTTGTTCCTACTAACTTGATTTTCAAGTGTAGTGACATTTGTTCACAAGAGCAAACTGTGACCCCTGAGTTAGTCCGTGTGAGTCCTTCACTCTGGAGAGACGGTAACTGAAGGAAAAATGATCTGCAGCAGTCAGGTTTCTCTCCTCTGGGAGCTCGCTAAGTCTTCACATAATAAGGCCCGAATAACTGCCTCTTCTGTCAAAGGCGCCATTCAGGGAGAAAAATCAAAACCGCGAGAGGCCTGGTGAGAAAAGAGAGGGAGAGAGAGAGACTGGGTTTGTGTCAGAGACCCTCTTTGTTTGAGTGCACTGTAACCCCCCCCCCCCCCCACACACACACACACACACACACACACACACCCCCGTTGACCCTCTTTTGCTATTGTTGCGTCATGCAGAGTAGGTTTCAGAAAATAGGACAACATTGTCACTTCTTATTAATCAGCCGTGTTAAAAACACAACTGATGGAGATGTCACTCAATGTAACTCTCATGTCCTTTATGTCTTTATGCTTTATGACGTTTTGGTCGCACGTCAGCATTTCTTCATTGATCATGACGACGACCACGAGACAGCGGGAAATGTTGTCAGACTGCAAGGTACATGTTCAAGTCCACAAAGCATCTCGGGCTGCAACTGATGAGTATTTTCATTTGTGATTATTCTGCCAATTATTTTTTTCAAGATGTTGAATGTGATAAAATAATGGCCATCAAAGTGACGCCTTCACATTAGTTGTGATCTTATACCAAAAGTCTCACACCGCATGGTTTTCATTTTTTAAAACATGACAGGACTAACTGAATATCAAATAGTTAAATCTTATTTTTTATGTATTTTATGGGTATGTTTATGTTTTTAGAGAGCGGAAACGTGACAGAAAATGAGGAGAGACAAAGAAATGGTGAATGACAATAAAATTCTAATTAAATTAAATTCAAATAAAAGGCCCTGACCGGACTTGACCTAATGGCATTTTGGTTTCTTAACCACTGGAGCGATCCCTAGTTTTAATTCAGAGATCAATACAGAGGGTTCAGTTTTCACTGTTTGTATTTGTTTTTTATTTTCTTTCTCTTGAGTAGTTCTTGAATGTTGCCAGATCCCGTTCTTAGCCTAAAATACCCTTTTTTGGCTTTTTTTTCTGGGCTTGTGCTGATTAAATAATCTGTTTTTACCGAGGTGCATGGAGGAATGCGCTTTAGGAATTTTGTGATTGAGGCTTACCCCGCACTTCACCCTCCCTGATCCGGTCACTGGAAGCAGTGAGATGGACTCCTAAGTCTGATCAGGGGCCTGTTGAAAGAGAGACTACATCTGTTTCGGTCAGTCGTCTGCAGCAGCACACTAGGTATACAGAGGAGAAGGAGGGCGCTTCAAGGATCCCGAGCTGTTAACCTTGACCCCCGACCTCCCTTTGAAGGAGGGAGTTTCCTCAAGATAATCATTATTTAGAGCATTTCCTATTGCACAGCTGTAACCGGGGCTCTCAGTGGATACTGTAGCTCCTCTGTGCCAGATATAGTGTTTCTATAAAAGTAGAGCTTCCGGAGGAAAGCCCTGACTCCCTCCCAGCTGTTTGACACATCGTCTCTTCTCCCCACTGGGGGCCTTCTATTCCTGAAGCCTCATCATCATTTATCCTCATTAGTCTGTCACTGCTCTGATTCCGTTACAGGAAGAACCTTGAAAATCACCAGCAGTACAGGCTCACACACACTTACATGTTGACACACTTCTGCCCCCGCTTCCTCTATGAAGGCGTGTTGTAGAAAACTACCTGGGAACAGACACCGCACAGACACTTTCTGTATCCTATTTTGAGTTTTTTTTAACAAATTAAGCTGTTCAATGTGTCTTCACACAATGCGGCTGTAAAATAACTATATAAAAATAGAGCCTACGATTTTAGAAATTCTCATTTGTAAATCTGATCAAAGAAGAAGAAAACGAGACCATCTGTGCTTAAAGGAAGAGTTCAACATTTTGGAAAATGCGCTTATTTGCTTTCCAGCTGAGAGTTAGATTAGACAGTTAATGCCTCGCTCCCATTTTGGTCGGCAGCAAATTGTATTACGGTTCAGAACCAAACTCTAGATATGCATAGTGGAGTCTAAACTCACAGGAAAACACCCGTGTGGGAAACCTCAAGTCAGAGAAAAGATTGACAAAGTAACGTGCAAAACACAACAGCTGCAAACATGTCCGCCATCCCACTGTGGCTTAAAAACCTCTGCTCGGGTCCATCTGTGTGTTTCTGGGGTTTGTGTGAGATTATTGGTAATAGACCAATGATTACCAAACCCTTCACCACAATCGGATGGTATTTTAGCTGAACTCTCCGTGTCCAGCTTGGACATAAACTGAGAAGGTCTGTCTCCGCTGTCCAGGTCTGTTACGTAGCGGAGTCTTTTAGAAACAGGAGCACCAATCGCTAATCTGTTGCTGCCGCAGCACACAGTTATCTGACTGCACCTGTTCGGCCACGCTGAGTACGAACGGCAGCTAATCACTGCTGCGCTACGCAGATTGAACATGGCAGATGTATTTACTGTAGTTGATTGCACCCACGAGCTGCCTACAGAGCTGTCAGCTTCATGACAAGTGAGCAAACATTAATTTAACATTATTCCCAATTATAAAAATGTGTCACTGATACCGTGCATGGGCTGGCTAGCACAGCTGTCTCTTGACGAAGCACGATTTTACATATTTCTGTCTAATGATTCAGTAAGCAGTGATGTCATTCTGAGACATTAACTTGGTTCAATACACCCATGATAATATAGTAACTGAATCATTTAAATTAAAATTCTGTTGATCATCCTGATGATACAAGGTGTAGAATAGGTCGTTAGCATGCATTAGCTTTGCTAGTCGAGCATTAAACTGAAACTCTGTTAACACAAGCATTCATAATACTTGTATTACTTAGTATAAGTAGTATATTCTTACATCAGTGATGCAACTGCTTCAGTATTATTAACATTGTTGGTGTAGTGGCAGTATAGGATGAACATATTTAGTTAAGAACAACAAAAGGTTTATTGGCAGGAATACCAAACCCGTGTCAGTAGTTGGATGGTTTTCTTTTTTTGCTGTTTATTGTTTTGAACCACAATAGTAAGACAGCTGGAAACTGGATTTCAGTTCAGTTTAGCAGCAAAGTAATTAAGCCATCTAAGCAAAGTGATAAGATAAAGCTAATCAATTATTTAGATACAAAATGATTCAAACATACGAGTAAAAACACACAAAAAGAAATCCCCAGACCTTTATGCCCCAGAAGATGAGTACTATTGAATAATTTAATGTTACACTCAAGCTGTACCATAGTGTCTGTAGTAAACAAGCAGCCATGTGCCCCTCTGTGTGTGTGTGTGTGTGAGAATGTGCGTGAGAGCGAGTGTTTCGCCTTCGGGTTAATCAGCGTGGAGCAGCAGTAGCCCGCTGTTCTCCTGTGGGACGTCTCTGTGGGAGCTACAACAGCTGTGACAGTGTAAGTCACCCCGAGGACCTGTCGTTGCTGCTGCACACACACACACACACACACACACACACACACACACACACACACACACAGTATCACCATCACACCAATGGGGAGATTGGCCGAGCCCAAGAGCAGCTTCCATATTGTCTCTTTTCCGTTTGTTTTTGCGTTGTGAGCAGTCAGTGAATTATAATTATTATATTTTGTATTATTGTTATTATTTCTGTCATGTTTATAAAGTCTAAGCTGTTGCTATTTGCTTTTAAACTGTAAAGATGGGTGTTAACCTGAACACAATATCAGCTGTTTCAGCATTTAAGAGCCATGGTATAACATCATATCATGTCTCCTTTTCAGCCGTGTCGTTGTTGTCAGGAATGTGCCCTCTGGCCTGAGTTTGGATCAAAGAATTAGCGATGTGTTCATTTCACCAGAGAGAGTTTGACTGCTCCTGTGTCTGACCTGCGCGTCGCTGCACAGGAATGCGTCGGGCACTTTCTTAGACAGTCCGATAAATCCCTCCTGGCCTCCCGCAGCCGCTACAGGTAGCTAGCCGACAAAATCTAGATGGTAATCAACCGGCACCTGACGCCATCCGATACGCTTGAGGAGCCCGGAGAATGGCTGTGTGTTGAGGAAGATGTCTGTGTGGTGAGGAATCCGCCCCGTCCAGAGTAGATTATGTCCCAGACATGCAGGCCTGGACTCATTAGGAAGTCATTCTCATTCACAGGAGCAATCTTAAGACAAACAGGGGTGTTTTGTACTTGTTTAACCCGTAGACTTCCAGTTATAAAGTAACTCAAGTTTACCCTTTAAACTCCCGTGCTAATCCTCCTTACTTACTTACTCTGTCACCAGGTTCAAGCTTTGCAGATGTAATTGAAAAGCCTCTCCTTACAGCTGACTCTGGAGCTTTACTCACCATAGATAGCGTCTAAAGGCAACCCGCTATAGGAAATGCAAGGAATTTGCTAGACTGGATTATGCCACGGAAACAAAAACAAGTAACAGATGCTGGAAGTCTGCTGATGAGTGCACTTTTACAGCCCTGAGCCTTTTTTTTCACGTCTTTGAAGAGTTAAGAGCTCATTCTGACACGCTTTGATGCTCGTGGTTGCGGGAGAACGAGAGGGGAAACGGACCGACTGATGAACCCACAGAGGGACGAGGAACAGAATCTGCAGACAGTTGGGTGCACGGTGCAGACATAGAGGTAAAATTAGAAAGTCAAAAAGCACAAGTCTTAGTTTAGAGCAGGTGTAGTGCGAGAGCTCTGCTGCAGTCTGCTGCAGTGACACACAGCACACTGCAAAGTGACCAGCTGATGCTGGCTGTGTGGATTACTGCGTCGTATCTTCAGGTTGCGTGTCCTGATTGCCGGTCGGCCCGCCGCCTACATCGTACGGCTGTTTTTTCCGCCGGTGCACCTTCTCGTTCCTATAGCAACCAGCACCATCATAGCGATCAAACGGCTCTGGCAGCGTTTCCAAGTGGTTTCTGGTGAAAGGAGCTCTGTGTGGTGCACATGACTTCATCACTGTATTTTCCTCTCATGATGCCCGGATTTGAAGCACACAAGCCAGCGGACTTGACTCAGTCCAAATTTAGACATGTCAATTGTGATTAGTTTATAGGTTTTTGTTCTGTTTTGCTCTGAATATTGTTAACATGGTGCAATGATCAGTTTCTTAACAAGTAATAATTAATAAACAAAAGCCAACATACTTACAGTTTAGTATTTCTTCCCAAATGCTGTCTGAGTAGATAATTGCAGCCTCTGTTGATGGGTGGGAGTTACACGAGAACAATAAAGCCCTGCATGATAACTGCACGCTTACTTTGTAAGTTCATACTGGAACGTTAGAATAGGCGGATCATCAATCTCTTATTGAGAATAAATCTTCACTCATATTGATCAGCTACTGATTGATCAGGAGAACTCTCAGCTGGATGTATTTATAGCGTACACATGGATACTTTACGAGCACACTGTGTGGTTTCATTTAGATTTTCCTCATGCGACACTCCCACTCATCCTAATGGAGACTTCCACAGCGGGAAGCGTTTCAGCCTCCTGTCAGGAAGCAACGCAAGCAAACACACGAATATCTTTCTCTCTCTCTCTCCGTTTCAATTTGAATAAGATGTGATGGCTAGAATCATGGGGGAAGACGGAGGGGCGTGGAGGAGATGTGAAAGGATGAAAGTGTGTCCCCGCCTCCCAGTGATGGAGTGTGAATGGGGCTGCCCACCCCTCTCTGCAGGGGGTTCCCTCCCTCTCCTGCAGCATGTGTTCTCATTACACACGCTAGACTACAGCATGACATGCAAAGATCATGCAAACAGCAAACGGTGACATTTTTGTCGTCATAATTCTTCTTCCAAATCCACAAGCTTGAACAGGAAGATACTAACATAAAAAATATTGCTGGTAATTGCCTGGTGTGTTCAGTGTTTTAGAGATGAATATTTAAAACGGGTGCATTAACTGATCATTATTTCTGTTATCGCTTCGTGAAAAAATGGACACCACAATCTTTCAATGGCTTGTTTTGTCTGAACAGTCCAAAACCAAAACCAATACAGTTCACAGTAATATTAACAGAGAAAATGTCACATTTGAGAAAATAGATCATTGATGCTTGACAACAACAATTAATTGATTATAAAAATAGCTTTTTTTGTCCAGCAATTAATCAACTTCATGTTTAAGATCTAATTTAAATTGGTTTTATTTATCGGATTTATTTCTGACATCTATTATCTCGAAACACACACGCTGGCAATGCAAATAACGTATTCATTTATATATTTTGCTCAACAGTAAAAATCAGTCATCTGTGCCGTATCATAACCTGTGATCGTCCACGGT
This sequence comes from Pholis gunnellus, assembly GCF_910591455.1. NCBI lineage: Eukaryota > Metazoa > Chordata > Actinopteri > Perciformes > Pholidae > Pholis > Pholis gunnellus. The sequence continues at coordinate 14,012,468 of NC_136535.1, forward strand.
GCACTCCGCCTCTCGCCTCATGTCAGCTGGGATCGATTCCAGCCCTTTGCTGGTTTGTAAAGGATAAGCAGTAACAGATGAAGGATGTACGTACGGATATCGTAACATGTGTTAATCTTCTACCCAGAGCTGAAGACAACAAATGAGCAGTCTGTGAGGCTCAGTAGGCTGAACTCTGGAGGAGTACTGACACAGCAAATATTCACGCATCACTGTTGTGACAGTAATCACAACATCAACACAATGATGGCGAAGGCACGTGCACCCACTCTCTTTATCCATATCAGTGGTGCCTCCACTTCTACTGTAATGAGAAAAGTCTCCTCTGAAACATCCCTAACATATGAGTTTATTACTTACTGTACTGAAAACAAGTGCTTTGACTGTGTGACGGTTATTCTGTCTGGAAGGATTCAGAGACTCCGCGACTAAATATGCGGCAGACTTGCAAGACTTTCCCAGAGTCGCACAGATGGACACGTGTGGACGTGTGGTCTGAAGTCAGCTCTCTGCACTTCACTGCTTCACGTCACGGTTCGGTGAAGTTTAGATGTGCGGTGTTTGTGGAGGCTACAGAGGTCATTTGTCTTCATCGTGGTGTTCATGGTCCCTCTGTCGAACGTGTTCTGCCGTGTGTTTTATTGGGTCATTGGACCCGGTGGACTTTACAAGCTGTTCAGATCCACCACCTTTCACATGTTCTGGCTGAAAGAAGCGCTCTAGGTTTAGTGTTCAGGGACAGGTACTTCAGGAATGTCAGCAATGCCGCAGAAGCCAACATTGTGATCCTCACACGAAACATTTTAAGCTGACGGCGTGTCACGGAGGTGATGAATCAACCCTGTGGCAGTTTAAGGTGTGTGTGCGTGTGACCAGCTATATAACGTTCGTATGTGTCCCTTCACTCCTGCTGTTGTTTTCCAAAGTAGTTTGTGGCTGACGACTGAGTCAGGTTTTGTGGAAACCTATTAATGCCAAAAAAAAACGTGTCCAAACACCCGTGCTTATTGTTTTCTATGAAAACACACACACTGGTTGCATCTTGATGAGTCAACGCTACAGAAAAGTTGCTTCCACACGACTACTACTGCTGTCTGAATGCCAACTCCATTATCTTCTATGAGCATGAGTTGACGTGACTTAAGGTGATGCAGCCAGAGTGTTGCACCTTAGTTTCTCAAATTGACTCTAAATAGTTATGTGTTGTCAAACGTAAGGTGGAAAACAAAGAGGACAACTTGCAACGAAAGCAGGAGTGCTTTCAAATAATATGCCGAGTAAACTGGAACTGTGAGCTGACGTTTTGGCAACAATGCGTCTTCTTTGAGGGAAAAGCTTGACAACATTGTATTTACAGCTTCAGGGGTAACTGGACATATGACATCTTCTGTATACAAAACATCTAAATCTATTCTCAATCACATTATTCCTAATACCTGTCAGGCTGTCACATGATACTAGTTTACATTCAACTTTAAAATTAATAACTGGATGTGGGTGATTCAGCTTTTATGAGTTTGCCCCAAATGTATATTTGTTTATCTGTGTTTGTCACTTACACCTCCTTCAAATAATATAATTGTGTGTGTGTGTGTGTGTGTGTGTGTGTGTGTGTGTGTGTGTGTGTGTGTGTGTGTGTGTGTGTGTGTGTGTGTGTGTGTGTGTGTGTGTGTGTGTGTGTGTGTGTGTGTGTGTGTGTGTGTGTTAGTTAATGACTGCACACATTAGCTTACCTTCTACACAAAAGCTGTAGTATTTCTCTGAGGCTGGGGTCCGTGGTGCAAAGTCTTCCACGGTTGGGAAGTTTTCACTTCCAGTTTCATTTCCCTTTCAGGGCAGTGGGGTGAAGCCAGAGCCTTGAGTCCATGCTGACGCCGCTGACTTTAAGGGCTGACGCTTTGCTATAGGAGAATAGACACTCTCACTGTCATTGACCCCCATCCACCCCACCCCTCAGCTAAGGACAGTGTTATTATGCTTGCCGTGGCAGGGTAAGTGGACTCTGATTGATCAGTATTGATTAGAACTGTATTTGTCAGACAGTAATGGGCCTCCCCCTCAGGACATTATGTCTGCTTATTCCCACCCACCCCCACCTCTGGCCCCTCTTCACCCCTCTCTTTATGTCCTACTTCTATTTGAAGAGCCCCCCCCTCCTCTCTTCTTAGGCCCCTCGACCTCTAATCAAAGTGCACAGCCTCCTTCACGTATCCTCCTCTCCTTCCTGTATATTTCCATCCATGCTCAAGGATGGAGACAGGCTGTAAGGTCGATGGAGACCAAATCTGACCCCGTGTTTTGTTTTGTTTGCTACAGTGTACAGAGGATCTGTTTCTACTACATAGTATTTAAACTAATACTAAAACATCAGTTATTTTGTGTGTGTGTGTGTGTGTGTGTGTGTGTGTGTGTGTGTGTGTGTGTGTGTGTTCGTGTGTTCGTGTGTTCGCGTGTTCGCGTGTTCGCCTGCATGCAAACGTGTTTACAGATGCTGCACAGAGAAACTGCCTCAGGCATCTTTGTTCAGACTCCTCACAAACAATAGACAAATGTCTGTGTGGTTGACCTGATGAGCGTGGAACTGATAACAGCTGCTCTGCAGAAGCAAACATGCACACGCCCAGTTATTGCAACTGCACACATGATGTGAAAAACAAAGCATTATATTACAATATGGCAAAAGGTGCAGATTAACATGTAAGAAACGCATTGGTTCAAGAAGTTTTGTTCACCTGTTACGCATTATATCATACAAACTCTTCACACGTGTAAAGCAAAAACCTTCTGTTGTTTCTATAACTTTACCAAGTTCTCAATTTCTCTCATTTTTCCTACAGAGTAAAATACTGAGCCTTCCCTTTCTGCATCGTGTCGTCAAACCTCACCTGCTTTACCTGCACACGGCACAGCTGAAGGCAGAACAAGGTAACGTGTGTGTGTGTGTGTGTGTGTGTGTGTGTGTGTGTGTGTGTGTGTGTGTGTGTGTGTGTGTGTGATCATTTAGCAGAACGTTTTTATTCTGAGGTTACATTATGTAGACTTGGCAGACTGTAACATTTGTCTTGGGAGCTTTGTCTTTATACTTTTTATTGTATTTCTCTTATAATCACTGCAAGTCTGCCATTGCTAGTATTTTTAGGCTCTTTGCATCTGGTTCTGATTTGTATTATTTGTGTGTGTGTGTGTAGGCGGTATGAACCTATTCTGTCCTTGTCTTGATACTTATAGATGTGTCTGTATTGTGCTTTGATTTAACTCTGAACACAACTCGCTTTGCTTGCAGAATGTTTGGTTATAATCAGAGAGACTTGATAAAAGGCTAATTGACTTGATGACCTGGATATTTTTCGTTAGTGTCGGGGTGAGCTGTCTGCCTTTCATAGATAAAGCACTTCCTCATCTGCATTTCGTACTGATAATGAGAAGCAGGTCACCTGTTATATTCTCTCCTCCATGAAGGTGAGCTGCAGTAATAACCACAAACACAACTCCACATCCACTTATATGGGCTGCTCCCACAATGCAATGTTCTGTGTGCTTTACTTATTCTCTCTGATTCAGGTTTAAAACTTTAGTGCCAACAACAGCAAGGATTAAATACTAAAAGCAAAAACAGTTAATTGCTCCTTCAATCACACCTCTTAACCTTCTTAACCTTGTTGAAGTGTCCCACTGACTCCCCTCCGGCTACTACCACGCTGACCTCTGACCTCCTGTAATGTGAAAAAGAAATTCTCTGTTGAGATGAAATGGATTATTTCTGTAAACTAATGGACATCCAGAGAGATTGAGGGTCTTCCTCCTCCTCATGTGCTGTCTCAGTGTCGTAGGACTGCAGCCTGACAGACAGACAGGCAGATGGAAGTGACACCAGCGACATCAGCAGGATTGAGCAAAAACAATGTAGATGTAAATCCGTGGAGACAATGACAGCGAGGTCGGGAGAGACTTGGGGAAAAGACCGGGGAAGGAAAACGAGTGTTGGGGCGACGCGGAAAGAGCTGCAGCTTAGTTGGGCTCCAGTCTGAGAGGGAAAGATGTCGCCTCCAGATAAACCAAACACACGTCCAAGCTCAATATAGACCAGGGTCGGAGGCTCCAACTCTGTGTTTCCTTCCAGCGCAATGTCCTGATATGTCAATGTTGTGTTTCCTGTCGAGGGTTTGTTGTTGACGGAGGGCTTCAGTTTGTGTCTTGACACTCAATTTCTAGACTTCCAGGATCGCCTGCAGTGTTGCTCGTAAAGAATGCGGCGCATGAGCATTTCGTGCCACTACTGTCGGTATTTCGATAGAATGAGAGAGGTTTTCCTGCCGCAGGGAAAGAAAACACTTCTCTTGTAGCTGGGTTCCAGTGCGCCGTGGGGTCAGAGTGCTGTAGCTCCATTTTGTTTGTGTGCCAGCTCAACATTACATTTGTTTGTCAAATCTGTTACGTAGCAGGGAACGCAGGTTGCCTCTACGATCACATCAGGAAAAACGCAGACAGACACCGGCTCTTCATCAGCCCTTTATAATTGAAAACTTCACCTCTACCCTTTAAAGGCACTGACCTTTTTTAGCAAAGCACTGATGTCTTTTAACTGGAGACTTGTAGGACAACATCTAGTCTCAAGTCTTCATAAGTAAAAAAAAATCCTCTCATATGCCATATTTTAGTTGTTTGCAATCCTTCTTCCTGGGCTGTGAAAAGATCCCTTTGTGTTGCGACTACACTCTTAAGTATAGAGGGATAGAGAGTATCTTGTTTTCTTAGCTAAGACCAAGTCCTTTGAATGCATCGGCAAAATAATGAAACTATTCAAGGTGTGTGGCCCGGCAAGGCTATGCGAGGAGGTTGAGTTGAAAGAAAGTCAAGTCCAGGTCAAGACTCAAGTTCAAAACTCAGCTCTGCATCTGATTTAAATGAAACGAGCATCTGTTCCCAACAGTAGCACACGCCGTTCAAACTGTCTCACATAGCTGGAGATTATTTTCCTGTTTATGCGTTTCTTCAGCTTAATATCATCTCTTTTGTCACTTCAGCTGGCTCTAACTTCAGTAAGTCTTTACGTCCACATGAGTGGAGGTCATTCAGCCCTGATAGCGCCTCCTGGTGCGTCCGCTCCTTCAGAAGCCGAGGTGGCACGAATGCTGGATGTGATGTCCCTGCCAGCACTGTTGTATCACAGAGTCATGCTCCGCTCTGCTCCTGTCTGCCATCTGCCCGTCATATGTACAGCCATCTGTTCTTCAAGCCAGCCCATAATGCAGCTCGCTCTCTGGCATCGTTGGCTTCATTTAAACAATTACAGTAACTGCTGCTGATGTTTGATGTCGGGGGAGTTTTTTCTCCACGGATTTATAAAAACCTGTTTTGAGCCGACGCAATCGAAGCAGTTTGTTTGCTTCTTTTTAAACATTTAGTTAATTGTAGATTTTCGGAAGCCTTTGGTTTTTGCCCGTACCTCTCTTCATTTGACCTTTGCTTGTCGCCACGCATCCCTTCTTCAATATGGCAGGCCTACCTCTCCTCATCGCTGATGCTTTTACATTTCCAACGAGCTCTCCGCGCTGATCTTTGGTCTGACCGTACCCGGTATGACATTCCAGCAAGCGGCGTCATCAGCTGGGCGCCTCCTCCACACGGAGTACACTCATTCCTCTGGAAACTGTACTCCTCTGCTAACTCTGTCATTACCAGCATCTAACCAGTGTAATTACCAGCCTCGGTGTGTGTCGGTGGCGCACACGGGCCAAGCCTGCACCACGCAGAGCAAGTAGGAGCGGGTGTGGAAGGAGACGAGGGGAAGGGAGCATGAATGGGAGAGACGAGGAGAGTCTAAACAGGGGGAGGTGCATCCCCCAAAGCTGAAATAATTACTATGTGTGAGTAATTAAAAGGCATTAAATGGCCGCACGTTGTCTTGTGAAGTCTGGGCCAAACCCGCATGTGTCTGCTCCATTCCTACTGTATTCTTCCTTCTCTGGATTTATATATGATCCTTTTAATTGATAATCATATTTTATAGTTCTGTTGATTACACCTAGCTCTTTACTCTCCCATCCATCTCCCCCAATGGAGCATATATGTGGTTTGTTGGTCTACAGTTTATTGGCTTCTTCCCCACTTCTGTGCAGAGTAGACGTCGCCCTAGACGTTCTGGTATTCTCTCCATCATACCGGAGGTGTGACTTTATTAAATATTCTGCAGTATTAGTAGACTTGTTTCATGGGTGGTGTGCTGGCAGAAGTCACTGGTAAAGATCAGACCACACTCTTTCTCATCAGGCACCTCAGACACATAATGAAGCCATTCTGCAGCTCCTGCAGCTGGGGACGGATGCTAATCTGGGATTGGGCCTCGTAGCGGATCACAGGACAGCCCTCCGGATGAGGAGAGTCTCTGTCAGAAAGCATGATCAGAACGGGAGCCTTTTTCCCATGGTGCTCCAAAAACAAAGACATGATACATTTGCGTGGCTGATGACTATAGGGGGGATTTTGTTTGCTGTGAATTGAGGTTTGTGTGTGTGTGCGTGTGTGAGTGACTGAGTAATGCATTCTTGAGGCCAAAAATGAATTCAGAGAGGACTCATGAAAGGCGTTCATAAAACACACAAACCACTGTGAGCTCCCTGGACACAACCAGAAGCTTTCTGATGTAGGCTTTCTACAGGCTAATACTTCGCTAGTGCTTCGATGATTTAATGTGGTTCGATTCAAATGATTATACCGTTGTGTAGGTTTGTGTTTGTTCTGCTTGTGGTTGAATCATACGATTTAATTCCTGGAAGCTTTTGTCTGAAGAGCAATAATTGTCTGATTAATCACGCAAAAGAGTTTTACAGTTGTGACATTTGAAGGCTCAGTGACTTAAGATGTGTAAAAGCTGGACATACAATGAAGAAACTGTGTGTTGGGAAATTTGTGGTCGAATTTTAGCTGACAAAGATAAATGAAAAAGTCAAATAAATAAGACTTTAGCGGAACAAGAGCACCATTTAAAAGGTAGATATGCAGATTGAAGTGCGTTTGCCCTCTGAGCAAATGTTGTGTCGATATTTGAAGGAGTTTGGTGGTTTGAGGAGAGGCTTATGTAGATAAAGAAGCTTAAATCTAGGAATGGAAAGCTAATGAGAGAATGAGATTAGGAGAAGTAAATTCAGGAGAAAGGGGAGAGGAGCATTTTGACTCCAGCAGGAATGGAGATGGATTGAGCTCATTTACATGTTCGACATTTAGGTGAAGCTCTAAAACATATTTAAATAGCCCATGTTTTCATATCTCATGCTCATGAGTTGTGTAATCCGGTTATCTGCGTCTTAAAAAGCAAACAAACCAAGTAGAATTGTTTTGACGGTGGATTGTTTGCACAATTCACTCCTTCTTCTGGAGTTTCAGTCAGCATCATCAGTAATTTAATTTATTCATATCGTCAAGTTATTATACAACGCTTGCAAGTACTAAACGTGATATAATAATTCATTCTAGACCATATTGTCCCTACTGGTTTTCCATCATACTTTGGTCAGTATGATCGTGAAACAAATATGAATTGGCATTCAATGTGGTATTAAAAGGGCTTATGAAATGAAAAATGTAACAGTATTCTACTGTTTGTTGTACAAGGCTCTTCTGTCTGTCTTTACTGCCAGCACATTGTCATCGTGTTCTTCATGTGGCTCATCCAGTGGAGTCATCATCAGTTCGTTATATTCTCCAATATGAATTCCCGGCCAGTCACTCTGTACAAACCGTAACTGCCCAAAAAAATGTGACCCAAACTATTGTCTGCACTGAAGATGACAGTAAAAGAGAAGAATGCCTCAGTCTGCTGGGAGCTGTACGAGTACAACACTCGTATTAAGTCTAGCTTTGTAGACCACCAAACATTAAGAAAGCATAAATATAAAACTTCATGCCCTGACACTATTTCCTGTTACCATGCACTGAAGACATTAATGCATGTAAATATGATCAAATCTCCAGAGAGACTGTAAGATGCTTCTGAGTAAACAAGAGTCTCTACACGGCTGGTAGGTTCTTCAGACTTGATGCACTGTGACTGTCCTATTAAAGCCCGCCCTTGTGGTTCACTGAGCAACGTACCGCTCTCCTCCTTGCTCTTTCTCGACTCCGTCTGATCACTCTATTTCTGGATTTACCCCAACTCACCCCTCCAGCTGGTGGGTCACTCTGTGCCTTCGCCCTTCTCTGTCTCTCCTGGAGTCCATGTTCATCTCTTCGTCTCAAAGTTGCAGTTGTTTGCTGTTTAGAGTAGGATCGAGAACATTAGCCACATATAAGCTACATCATCATCACTGTGGGCCTTTTTCCCCAAATGAGAGACAATACACACGAGTAGTGAATATGCAACAGTGATGAGATGTTTAAATTGTCTGTGTACTCAATCTGTTTAAATCTGCAGCTGATAATATTAGCTGAAGTGTTTCAGTTGTTTTAATCTGCAGCAGAGCTGCTACAGCGTTCCTGTCCTCTGGGTGTTTGTGTGTGAACGCACATGCACTCGAGTGCACACAGTGTGTGATAATAATATCCCTTGTCAGCCTCCTGAAGATTAGACTCAATGGAAGAAATCCTCTGTCATATTCCCTCACCTTATTCTCTCTCTCTCTCTCTCTCTTAACAGTCTTACATTGTTTTACAGTTGAGTGACTCGCTCTTTTCTAAATTCAGCGCTCGTTTGTTCTTTGTGCCTGTGGAGAAAATGTGGGTCACACAAGCTCTGTGATTTAACAGATGCAGATTCTCTGAAGCTGGTTTGTTGGAATGATTGTTTTGTTTCTTCTTCTGTTCTCAGATCTGCGGTAGACTGAAACTAGTCGGAGGAAGAAGACGATCAGAGCTGACTCTAAGCTGGTCCTCAATGGACCAGTGAGATCTTTTCCACCCTGCCAGTTAAAGGCGATGTTTTTGGGAGCTGGAGGCCGTAGCACCGTCAGCAGAGTGTGTGTGGGGCCCCTCCTCTTCTTGTTTCCCAGCACCCCTCCTGACATGGGATGCCAGCCTCGTGCCTCCCTGCCCTGAGCTCTCCTGGGGCGCCATGAACAGCTACAGAGACCGAGGGGTCACTTGCACCTCCTCAGACCTCCTGGATGGAGGAGGGTTCCCCCAGCACACTGCGTTTCGTCACACCCCAAATGGCCACCCAGCTGACCCGTTCATCCAACCACGCATCTCCGTGCCCAAAATGGGTGTTAGGGCGCGGATTGCAGAGTGGCCCCCACGCCGCGCGCAGTCCAGGGAGTCGCTGCTTGAAAACGGGCAAATGGGCGGCTTTCACCACGGAGATGGCACATCGATGTCTTCATTTTTGTCGTCCGACATCGGTCTGGTGCGGGGAGGAGTTACCAGGTTGCCACGGCGGCGGTCCAAGGATGTAGAGTTCAGAGGAGGAGGGTTTAGCGTCGAAAGAAGCTGCCCGTTCAGCCTGAGAGTGTTCCCTCCACTGAGACAGCGCTCAAACAGCGAGGTGACGCTCAGCGAACAGGACGAGAATGAGGTGGGTCTTTAATCTCCTAAAGTGTGTTTACACTAACTTTGTACAAACAAACAAAGAGGATTAAAGGTAGAGCACTACTTTGACTGGTCATGATGCACTTTCCTGCATTTAATATGTGTTTGTATCTTCTCTGATATCAAAGAGGGATTACCAAGAAATAACAAGATTATGAGCACTATTACCCGAGACTGCAACTCCACCTCATGTCATGTATTGTGTCACGCTAAGCTCTCATATTTAATACAATAAAATCCTCTGGTTGATCTGCCTTGCTTTCACAATACAAACAAACCACGACAGAGCTGAGTCATCAGCTTTCCCTCCCGCCTAAACTAACCGAACTTAGAAGGCAAACTCTCACCAGAGTTTGTTTGAAATGAACCAAATACGGTGCTTTTCACACGTGGCCTAACGTTGTGTTTGAATATTGATATTAAAATGAATGTTTTGTATCCACTGATATATCTTCATGAACTGAAAATGCTCTCCTCTTTCTGCTTCAAGGTGGAGGTTCGTGGAGGTTGCGGGATGGGTAACCTGTTCAGAGAGTATGGCAGCACCTCCTCCATTGACATCCAGGGCATTCCTGAGCAGAGTTTCTTCGACATGCTCAGCCAGTTTCACCAGGAGAGGCCCGACCAGCGCAGCTCGGCACCCGTACGCCTCGGGGAGGTGCTGCGCGTTCCAGACGCTCCCTCGCCTGGTCCGTCAGGTGGGGACGACAGAGGGACGGGAAGAAAGGACGGAGCCGAGAGAGTCAGGAAGAAGAGTGGCGGGACGGAGTCGTCGCTGGGCACCTCCTCTTTGTTCAGGAAACTCAGGAGCTCTAGTCGCGGCGAGCTGGATGGAGGGAAGGGAGAGACTAGTGAGGATGGGGGAGGCCGGGGTTCAGCAGACGCCTCCTACAAACCGTGGGTGTGCCCAAAGAGCTTTGTCCACTTCGACGCTCAGAGTATCCTGTTTGACCTCCACGAGGCGGCGGCTCAGCGGGGCTACGCCGCCCAGAGGAGGAACACCGCCACAGGGGCGTCAGCCGCGTCAGTGTCCCTGTCCTCCAGATCCACAGCTCCGAGTGTGAACGACCCGGTTTACTCCAGCATAGAGGATCTCACCCTGAGCCCCGAGCTCGGCTCCATGACACCTTCCCTGGGCGTGGACCCACTGGACCGGCCTCCCGGAGCCCACAACTCGAGCCCACTGCTCCTCTGCTGCCCGCACTTCCTCAATGAGACCGGAGGCCACGGGGAGCGCAACATCAGCTTCCTCAGCTCGTCAGCGGAGCGAGACGGAGGAGGAGACGGGACGAGGGGTTGGCTGAGGAGGAGCAACGCCAGCGTCTCGGTGCTGGAGGTGCCTATTGAACAGCAGGTCACGAGACTGGACAGACTGAAACTGTACGGCATCGAGCATGTGGACCTGGGGGCCCGGTACTACAGAGACTACTTCCATGGGAAAGGTAACACTGAGACACTTTTACTATCATTCAGATATCACACATATTCATTGATGAAGAACCAGACATATCAAAGAGAAAATGACTATACATGGTTATGGTTTGCAGTATTACAACATACGTTTTATGTTGTAATTCGTAGATGCTATAAACTGAATTGAAACTCTTTATATTCCACTTGTAGTGAAGTAGGAGTTTTTTTGCATAGCACCTTTCAAAAACAAGGCAATTGCAATGGATTATTTATAAAGATTCAGTTAGACGGGAAGATGGTACCTCGGGCTCTAGAGGAACTAAGATATTTTTAACTATTCTCTGACATTTTTATAGACTAAATTATTAGTTGATTACGCAAAATAGAATAAAAAAATCCATCATAGTTTCTGAGCTGGCGATTAGCGATGCAAAACCTAAAATGTTTTTGTTTGAGTTTAGTACAAAAGACTGAGAATACAATTCTTTTATGGTCTATAAATATTTTATAATATTTTATAAAAGTCTATAAAATGTTGGTAAAGAGTTGACATATTTATAATATGTTTATTTAATATATTTTAAATATTTAGTTGTCATGTTTTATTCGACCAACAGTCCAAAACTCCAAACACATTCAGTCCCCTATCATAAAAGAGTGATAAAACCAGATTATTCACATTTCAGAAGCTCTAATTTGGGCCCCTCAGCGTAGATCTCGTTCCTCCGGTGTCATTCCCCAAATCTCCTCCTGCGTCTGTTAATATCCAGCTGGGCCTGAGCAGAGCGGGCCGAGCTGGCAACGCTCCCAGAGTTTTTATTACACATGTACCTGCAACTGGACTGTTGGCAAACTCTGAGCTGATAATACACCACCTGCCTTTCTGCACAATCACAAGTACCACTTACCATGGTCAGCCACTGCAGCTTAGTTTTACATGTGGTTTCCAGTGTCAGAAGTAACACCACAGACGGAAGGTGTGTGTGTGTGTGTGTGTTGTACACGTGTTTGTTGGCATTTCTTGTCAACATCACCTCTTCAGACGCTGGGGAGGAAACTTCCTCTCGGCAAACTTCATCTGGCTGCACCCTAATTAGTGACAGATGCTGTTAGGACCACATGTGTGCGAGCAAGCATGTGTGTGTGTGAGTTAGAGACAGGCCTGCAGCCTCACAGATAAAGGTTATCATTCCAAAAATATGTTCTGCTGACTCGTTTCCAGCTTAGCTGTCCCCCAGAACGCAACTGTGATTGTGTTGCGTTGTGCGAGAAAGCCTCATCAAAGAGCTGACATCCCCCCCCCCCCCCCCCCACATGACATGGCACGGAAGCTAAAGCTAAAGTCTCTGAACGCGTACGTCATCTCGGTTCACTCCAGTCAGACGGGGGATAGAGGAGGAAGACTTGTCGAGCTGGATTTCTCCCCGAGTGTGTGGAGAAATTGTCTTTGGACTCCCACGCTGCCTGTGGCGTTGGCATTACCGCGGCTTAGCTTAGGAGCTTTAGAAGAGGACATGCGAGATGCTGGTGAAGTGCGTTGAAAGCTTTGTCGCAGCCTCTTATTGGATGGTTAGGTTGTGTGCCAACACGGGTAACAAGCCACCGCATGTTAATTGGCAACTTATGACACTCTGTTTTTGTTTGTTTCTTGTGTCTATATTGTGTATACAGTCTTGTTGTTACACACAGTAGTGAATGGTATTTTATTCCCTTGTGTCAGCAAAATTTATTTTGTAATTACTTGAGTATTGATTACTAGTTAGCATGTCATTGTGTTAGTCCTGTCCTTGACTCAATGCCCCTCTTCTGCCAGTCCTGCTTATTACACATACAGAGCTACATGTTCTCTCTCTTTATTATATTAAACCATGATGCCTTTTTGTTACTGATGCTACAAATTGTAGTACCAAGTATCACATGATACCAAAACCTGGGATTGAATACCTGGATAGAGTCTTGTTTACTAATTCTTAACTGAGATATTTACTTTAATATTTCCAGTTTTACACACAATTTTATTTATGTAACGTTTTTGTCCAGCTGCTTGAGTTTAAACAGCCTGTGGCATTTTTAGACGTTTGACATCTTTGATTTGCAGAAAAACATTTTTCAAAGTGAATGATTAATTGTTTGTTTTTTTAAAGATAAAATAAAAGTTGGCGATTAGCAATCCAAAACCTAAAAACGTTTAGTTAAGGTTTAGTACTACAGAAGAGTGAGAATACAATTCTGGTTTTCTTGATTCATTTTTTGGTCCATAGACGTTTTATAATATTGTATAACTGTTGGTAAACAGTTGACATATTCAAGTGTCATATTTGAAATATTTAATTGTCTCATTTTATTCGACCAACTGTCGAAAACCCCAAATCTTTCAGTTTACTATCATAAGAGATTGAGAAAAACAGGAATATCACATTTTAGAAGATACAACTTTTTTGCTGATAAAGATGCTGAAATCATTCATCACCTGTTTGACTAACACTTACATACATACTCTGGTCTTTCTGTGTATAAAACCAACAACCGATCAGCTGTGTATGTATCCAACCACAGATGAAACACAAACCCCTATTCAGACATGTTTCTCCTCCACACGAACCGTAACGTTGATCTCCATCTCCTGTTGTCCTTCACATAGAGCACTCAAACTACTTTGGGACCGACGATAAGATGGGCGCTGTGGCCCTGAGCATCCGCAGGGAGAAGCTGGAAGACACCAAAGACCTGAAAGACCAGTACCAGTACCGCCTCATCGTCAGAACAAGTGAGGTAAGAACGATCCGCCGCTTGTGTGTGTTTGTTCTGAGTGACGGTGATGAGTCGCTGTGAGTGTGCACGCTGTGCATGAATTAGTTCCTACTTTTATTTTACCTCCCTGTTCCTACCCATGACTCTCCTCACCCTCTCTGCCCTGGTTTTGACCTCCCCCCTCACCACTCACCCCCCTCTCTCTCCTCGCTCCTCTTGGCCAGTGGAAAATTCCACCTGCGCGGTCTCACCAAAGCCAAACCAAACACTGGCTGCTCTCACAGGAAGCACACCCAACCACTTCTCCACTTTGATGGCTCAAATACTCGTAAAGCTTTAAGTGGTGGGCTGGTGATCATGGAGAACTAGTGAAGATTCTCCCTCAGATTTATTCAAAGACTACAAACACGTCTTTCACGTTCATTTACTTTCAGAGCTTTTGCCTCCACAGCACCAGACTATAACAACAATATCAACTCATTATCAACAAACAATTGGATAAGGCTTTACAAGCAGAAAAATGCCAAATATTCACATGTTCCAGTTGATTGTTTAATGACGTGTTTAATTGATTAATCAGGAACATAATTGGCAGATTAATCTTAAACAAAAATAATCTTTAGTTGCAGCGCTAGCATCAATCAATGTTAGTCTTCTGTATGAATAGTTAGTACGACCTTCTTAATGTGTTATAAACACCTGTGTAGTGACATCAAAGTAACTCAAATAAACAGCAACGTTTGCTTCTGTTCGTTGTGTTCGTGTCGCTCTTCCTCTGGCCCTGTGTTGGTTCTAGCTGGATTACATGGCTGCCTGGCCTCATCACCTTAGCGCTGGTGTAACAATGGAGCCTCTCCGCCATCTAAGTACACAGAGCTCAGCTAACGGACACACACAGCACACCCGGGCCTACTGTTCCCACACAGGAAAAAAAAAAGAGATTGATTGCTCTCAAGCCGCAGCTGCTCTCAAATATCCATCCTCCTTAATTCTGTCATTTAATTCTGTGCAGCAGTGCTGACGCAGCGAGGTGGAGAGACTTCCTCTTTCTGCCTCCATCACACACTTAATGCACGCAGCCCTCTGACGTTTCCTGCCCAGCGTGTCACACTCCCTCGCTGCTCGGTCGCACAGAAGCCGCCGAGTTGAAAGGAAAGCTCCATAACTTCATGCGAGTGTCAGTCAGGTTTCATTTATCTGCGGCACACCCGAGCCTCCGAGGTTCAACTGTCTCTCCGGCCCCTGCCAGCTCCGGAGTCTGCCATGCATTTTTAATGAAGCCGCATTTGTGTGTGTAGTTGTAAGTGTGTTTGTGTTTGTGTGTGTGTGCGGGCGGTGAGAAGGAACAGCCCATTCCTCCCAACTGTATCTGAGGTTATTATAGCCTCACTGTTTTGAAGCAGGTCAATTTCCTCTCACCGGGGAGCAAAGCACTCTGTGGCAGCACAACACTGAGCAGAATATTAATTCACAATACTGCTCGACCTAAAATCCTTCACACAGAGCACTTTCACTGTGTGTGTCTGTGTCTGTGTCTGTGTCTGTGTCTGTGTCTGTGTCTGTGTCTGTGTGTGTGTGTGCGTGTCTGTGTCTGTGTGTGTGTGTGTGTGTGTGTGTCTGTGTGTGTGTGTGTGTGTCTGTGTGTGTGTCTGTGTCTGTGCGTGTGTGCGTTGGACAGAGAGAGAGAGAGAGTAGCTACGATGAGTAGTAAAGGTGATAGTGATAATATTTCGGCTCCTGTTCTGAGTAAAGCGATGAATGAAAGGGGACCATATGAAAATTAATTTGTATTTCTTCCACCAAAAACTGTTGTTAATGCGTCTAGTGGAGTAACTTCCTGACATTTTTGTTGTGATTTTAGATATTTATATCCTTAAAATCATTTTTTTCTGTCCCCACGTTCAGCTTGTGACCCTGCGAGGCTCCATTTTAGAGGATGCGGTGGCGTCCACGGGGAGGCACGGCACCGTGCGCGGTCTGCCGCTCAAGGAGGTCCTGGAGCAGGTGGTCCCTGAGCTCAGCGTGTCCTGTTTGAGGCTGGCGCTCAGCACACCCAAAGTCACCGAGCAGCTTCTCAAACTGGACGAACAGGGGGTGAGTTATGCGTCTGTGTTTGCATTTCATTTATGGTCTCGTTTGATAAAACTGGGAATTCGACAGTTGACCCCAGATGCCTCCATTGAAATTGAAATAGCTAAAATGGCTTTGAGTCAGGCTTGCTGAGTAAAGCAGAACAATCTGACCTGATAAGTAACACAGAGGCTTGTGGTGCTGCTCAGATAGTGTTTAAAAGTGAAATATAACTGATTAGGTGTTGGTGCAGAGTACAGAATCGGACTGAGGTCAGTGAAAGCTGAGTGGAGCAGGGAGTGGCGTGTTTGAGCATGAGTGTGTAACCATAAAAGCTCTAAATGTTCAGCCACGTTATCTCGCCTTTTATTTAATGGAGGGTGAAGTGCAAGGCGGAGGTGTTTTTCCCTGCAGTCGGATTGTTTTTGTTTGTGCAGGTGTTTTTTTTTTTTTAACAGCATTGAAGTGGTGCTCAATATTTAAGTGCATCCATATATCCATCGGGGTTGTACCGTCCACTTTGACATCAAGTTGCATTAAAAGCACACGGTTCAGACTGCAGTGGTTCAGCTGTGTGTGTATGTGTGTGTGTGTGCGTGCGCGATGTTAATGTTGTCTCTCTCCTGCCGTGCAGTTGAGTCAGAAGCACAAGGTGGGTGTTCTGCTGTGCCGTGCGGGCCAGAGCACCGAGGAGGAGATGTACAACAACGAGGAGGCGTCACCCGCCTTCTCTGCCTTCCTGGAGCTGCTGGGGGAGCAGGTCCTTCTCAAAGGATTCACCAAATACGCTGCACAGCTGGACACAAAGAGTGAGTCTTCGGAAGAGCCCCTTTCAGACATGCACTGCGTCTGAATAAACGCATAAAAGTCAAGATGGCAATCCTACGCTCTTTGTAATCTTAAGAATACTTTCTCGGCATTTTCATCATGGCACATATTCAAAACAACAGATTGAATTAACAAGGAAATTGATAAGGAGATGCACTAAAGAGAAACAGGCCGAGCCTGCCTCACCCTCAAGATACACGCATATATAAGTCTTCAGTGTTTAGATCCTTTACTGATTTGAGGGAACATAAAACCCTCCATATCATAACAACAACTTCCACTCCTGTTCTCCAGCAGTGAGACGTTTTCCACTAACAAGCATCGTGTCTCATTCCTTTCATGCTGGAATAAAGCCGCATGGAACATTTACATAAAACAGACCAATAATACAAAATCCATTATTTTTACAACCCAGATGTTGCTAATAAAGTTATGTATTCCATGTCTGAAGAGTTATAGCCAGGCCAAGTGTCATAACCCCAGGAAAAGCACAGCGAATGACTTGGCATCCTCATGATCCCTGGAAAAACATCTGTTTGAACGATCACACTTTTGGTATCTAAAACAACATCACAGTGTCATCTGTAGTGAACAACGTCTCACGGGAAATTTAAAATCTCTTTCTCCAGCGGACTCTACGGGCACCCACTCCCTGTACACCACCTACCAGGGCTACGAGGTCATGTTCCACGTGTCCACCATGCTGCCGTACATGCCCAACAACCCACAGCAGGTATGCGCTCATGACCCCCCATCGTATGTTGAGTCTCAGGCCTGTAATTGTGTGTACAGCTGAGAAAGGCATCCACAGCGTTCCTTTCTTGTCACCCACAGTCTGTCTGTGGCCGTTGGTTGAAGCCTCTTCTGTTTGCTCTGTGTCATAAACCACAGCAAGAATTCATCGTGACTTGTGTCACTCATTTAGAGTCTCTTCCCTCTTTAATTCAGCCTCTCGTGTTGTGTCTTTTCTTACTCACTGGCTTTTTCTTCTACCCTCTCTCTGCCTCTCATTCTTTTACTGGATAAGAGCTGGGTGGGGTTCAGTAGTGAGTAGTTTCTTTATTTTCTCCCTTTTTTCTTTTTCTTTTTTCCCTTTACTCCTTTAAATAAAGCTGCCTTCCTACACGTTCTCCTGGGTGCTGTGGGTTTGCAGCGTGGACTGCGTGTGTCAGTGAACGGTGTGTAAGATCACATTTTGCTTGTGGGTATTATTAATAGTTTGCATTAAGTGTTTGCGTGAGAGGCTCACACATGTTCTCACAACAAGCCGTGTGGGTGCTCAGGATTAGTTTACTATGTGTCAGTGGTGTAGGCTATTTCTAACATAACAATATAAAAGAGAATAAATTAATATTGTGGCTTGGAGTACTGGACTCTTATCACCAATGCCCACAGCAATCTGTTTATTACTAACAAGCTTCATCATCTTTAAATAATCGGTTAAACATCTTGTAAATGGTGAGTAAACAAGAAATGCGCAGGTTGCACCTTTTTAATTGAGTCAATTAAAAGTTTGTTTTAACAGTTCATATATGTTCTTACATCAGAGTGTAATTTTAATAAATGGGACTTTAACTCCATCCAGAGGTTGAGACAGTGCGGCAGCAATGAGGTGTACCTGCTGAGATGAACCTCTAGGTGGCAGCATCTGACATTACATAGAACCTGTTGTGGATGAGAGGCGGCAGGAGGAGGGAAGTAGAAATATAGATCCTGTGGAGGCTCTTTCATTCAGGACAGAGGAACAGCTAGGCCTGCACACTCACTTTGTATGACCAGTGATGAAATGTATAGTACATACCTGTTGAATCTTACATGTCAGCAGTATTTAGTTATATTTAGAAAGGATGCTAAAATAGAAAATAGTCAAGATGTAGATACAAGATCCCAGACTTCTTCTCTCCAAATGATCAATTCTAACCACAATAGTTAAACTTTTCAAACCACTACATCGGGCAGAAGTTAGCGCGAGTAAAGGATGCTCCTGTGGCACCACACTGCAGAATGTTTGTGTTTCTGTGTCCAAACAGTGGGCCGGATAGGATTACATAATTGGTACTTTCACACACTTCCCTCTGCAGATGAAGAGAGGATTGGCAAGCAGCGCTCCACAGACACAGCCTGCACTCTGTGCCGTGTCTTTCTACACCAACACAGATAGACGGACAAACCAGCTCACACACGGACACAAATAGCCCAAACAGCATCCGAAAAATGAATTACACAAAGAACTGTTGTTTGGTGTCTCTCGTTTCCCGTGTCAGACTCTCTCTCTTATAGTTCACTGAGTCAGTTGTGTCAATGGCAGTTATGTTGGCTCATTTTATTCATTTTGTCTTTTTTTTTTTTATCTCTCATCTCTTCTTCCTTAGCTCCTGAGAAAGAGGCACATAGGGAACGACATCGTCACTATAATCTTTCAAGAGCCGGGAGCGATGCCTTTCACCCCGCAGAATATCCGCTCACACTTCCAGCATGTCTTTGTTATTGTCCGTGTGCACAACCCCTGCTCTGAAGGCACCTGTTACAGGTAAAGTTTTTTTAACAGAATAAGTACATATACACAACTATAATAAAGAAAAAGATTGTTTCTCACTCTTTAAATCTGTCCCACCTTTTCTCTTAGCGTTGCTGTGACGCGAATGAAGGATGTGCCTCCTTTCGGCCCACCCATCCCCAGCGGCGTCACGTTCCGGGACCCAGAAACCTTTCGTAACTTCCTTCTAGCCAAAGTCATCAACGCAGAAACTGCAGCGCACAAGTCGGAGAAGTTCCACACCATGGCGACGCGAACGCGGCAGGAGTACCTGCGTGACCTGGCTGAGAATTACGTCAGCAGCACGCCGCTCGACTCAGCCGGCAAGCTCAACAACCTCATCTCTCTCGCGTCTAAAAAGCGGGAACGCTCCAAGGCGAGAGAGGGCGCGGAGCTGGGAGCGGCGGGGGCCATCGCCTGGAGGGTCCAGGCCCAGGACTTCAGCGGAGGTGGCACGGAGCTGCCCTGTGCCTTGGGTTTGTCGGCCGAATACGTCCTCCTCACAGACTGCTCCACCAAAGAGGTGGTGTTCAACTGTTTCTGTGCGGACGTGATCGGCTGGACACCGGAGCGGTTGACGCTGAAGATCTTCTACGGCAGAGGAGACCACATCGCCGTGCGGGTCCCGGAAGGCTGTGCACAGGACATCAGGGAGGTGGTGCAGAGGTTAAAGGTGAGCGTTCAGAGCTTGTAGAGGGTCAGTGACTACCAGACCAGGAAATGTAAATCTCAGTGACCTTTTGAAGCACATCGCTTGTGTTGTTTTTGGGACCGTAGTATGTTATCGGATGTAAACAAAGTTATATTTACATTTGATGGTAATGTGTGTATCCTTGAGGCCGAACAAATGTTTTGAATTAATTCCCGTCCTCAGAAAGTGTTTTTTTGCATCTTACTCTCCCCAATTTCCTGTTTCTCTGTACCAGCGCTAGTTAATGTGGCGTAGTCAAGCTGTTTACTAGCTTGCGGTTTTCCTCTTCTCTGCCTTTGTTGGGTATTGTTTAAATGTTGGAGATCTGCTCTGTTTTCTTACATCTGCATCCTGGAAAACCTGAATAATGTGTCAGAGCTAAAGTTAATAATAATCTACGGCCTATCAGGCCTATTAGATTCATGTCAAAATATGAACTCAAACATCATCGAGCATCAAGGTAGTTTATGCAACCGTATAACTCAATCTGTCAGCTGGTTGATGAGAGGAATATAATACTGTGATAAATCCTGTGTTAATCCAACAGAAAACAAAATATCTATAGTTAAAAAAAGAGTCAATCTTTCTAACAGTAGCAAATATATGCATTGTTTCAGATTACGTCACCTGGTACTTTGTGTGAATATTAATATTTCTGATATATTTCAGTTTAATGCTCTTCCTGCTAATTGAATTCCCCTTTCATGCTGTTTTATGATGTTTCCTTTGTTTTAGAAGATACCCAGATACATAAGACTTTACATACTGTAAATCTAATACTTATTTATTCACATTATGTCCTCTCCTTGGTCAGTCCTTGACGGTGGGGTGTGAGACGGTGGACATGACTCTGAGAAGAAACGGACTGGGACAACTGGGCTTCCATGTTCGTCTGGACGGCACTGTGGCTGAGGTACCGTCAGATGACCATCTGCCACACCAGACCTCAAATACTCATCTAGGAGGATTCTTGGCTCTACATAACTGGCTTGTTTGAAGACTTTTTTTGGGGGTGTTTGGTGTTTTTTGTTATGCAGGTGGAGGAATATGGCTTTGCCTGGCAGGCAGGACTGAGACAGGGCAGTCGGTTGGTGGAGATCTGCAAGGTGGCCGCGGTGACGCTGACTCACGAGCAGATGATCGACCTGCTGAGGACGTCGGTCACGGTCAAAGTCATCATCATCCCTCCGTACGAAGAGGGTGGGCCTCGCAGGTGTGTTAAAATGTCTTTGAAGCTAAACTAACGAGAGTGCCTCATTTTGAAAGCGGCTTTGGTGAATACAGATGTTGAGGAGGTAGGCAACAGCATTGCTGAGTGTTAGCAGGCAGTAGTGGAAGGACAAGAGCGAGCCGGAGTGAGTGCAGGACGCTGCTCACTCACACACACAAAAGCACTGGTGAGGTAATGGCCAGACTCCAATGTTCTGGGAGGATTTTGTGTGGGAGTGCGTGAAAAGAGGAAGCAAACGAACGGAGAGAAAGAAACGATGTGTGGTTCGAGAGGAAATAGGCGGAATGAAGCATGGCGACAACAAAAAAAGAAAGAAGCATTTGTTTAATGGGAATTAAAAGAAATCTGCTTTTCTTTGTTTCCCTGTCCTTTGTATGTAGCCTCATCTCGCTCAGCTTACTATCGCCTTGTTTCCCCTCCTCCCACAATCTATTTCTTTCCCCTCCCGTCATCCTCTTCCATCCTTTCATCTGCACACACGGCCTTGACAAAGACAGAATAACGAGGCCTTATGAGACGCTGATGTGGTGTTACAGAGCGGTTGTGGAGGTGAAGAATAACCACAGTGGCTGTGTGTGTTTCTCACTGAGAACCAGGGCTTTTAAATACAGTAATTGTGGCGGGTTGTGTGATCGCACAGTGGTTAGATATCTTTAATGTTTGAGGCAGTTTAATTACACCAAGTTAAATCCCTTTGACACACACACACACATGCACGCTCTCTCTCAAGTAGCAGCTGATAATTAAGAGTCTTGTATTTCACTCATCCCCCACTCTCGCTCTCTCTCTTTCTCTCTCTCTCTCTCTCTCTCTCTCGGACTCGTTTGCCGTTGTGTGCCAGGCAAGCAGATTGCATGAGATTAAGGCTTGGATTCTGCAGGGAGAAAAAAAAAGGATCGCATAAAATAAATAAACGAGTGGAAGTGATTAATTAAAAATGTATGCCCTGTGCGAATGAAGAGGGAGGGAAAGAGAAAGAGGCAGGGTTTATTGAGTTGGAGAGGCAGAGAAGCGCTCGGTGAGGAGGACGTGTCTCAACACCACTGAGAGAGTGAGAGAGGTGGGTGGAGGAGAGAAAGAAAGAAAGAAAGAGAAACCAGAGTTGGAAGTGTTTTTTTCTGCTCTGACTGGTTGCCGTGCTCATGTAAGATGGAGGGATCCAGAGGAGAGAAGGTGTGATGTTGTAGTGTGTTTGACCACGTGTGTCTCGGGAGCTACAGCTGTGTCACATCTGCCAGCGTGATGGAAGAAACACTGCATGTCAACATACGTAGACTCCGCTCTCTCTAAGGTTTGTACTACTGCTGTGTAACTGTACGGGTATTGGTTGAGTTGGTAGTATTCCTTGATTGATCAACGTGTCCTGACCATGTGTTGTGATCATGTTCATTATTTAGTGATTGTGCACTGTTTATACATAGTATTCATATTTTCTACAGGCGCGTTGATGTGTGTGCGCGCTGTGTTTACATCTCTACAGCTTTCATTTGATAATGTTTTACTGTCTTGTAGCAGAGTAGGTGCAGTAGAGGGTTTAGTGTCACCAGGCTCTACAATGAATCCAGGTTAAACGCGAAAGAATCAGTTCACCCAAATTATAAAAAACATATTTTTTCACTTACCTCTGCTGCTATGTATTCATGCAGATACCTTTGGTGGTATTTATTTTAATGTATTGTATACTGAAAAAACTATATTTACTTTTTTTACAGACATTTATCTTTGCTAAAATAATGTCCCTGTTATTTAGACGAATCCAAACTGTTCACTGTGTATGTACAGTTTTAACTGGAACTATGTTCTGGTGGAGAAATAGTCCCTAATAGTTGGGTTTGTTTGTTGTTTTTTATACAATTTGGGTTATAGCTGAAATAAAATGTTGTTTAATTAATTAGTCAATAGACAGAAAATGTATCTGCAACAATTTTAATTATCCATTAATTGTTCAAGTCAAGGTCATTTTATTGAAATAGCACATTTCATACACAAAGGCAATTCAAAGTGCTCTACATAATACATTAAACATAAAAATGCTAATTTAAAAGAATAGAAACCCTTTTTAAAGGAAAGAAATTAATATTTGCTTGTCTTCAATGACAGTAAACGTCGGTCAGACCAAATAATACTGTTAAAGACGACATCATTGTGACATTTTTACACTGAAGGATTAATCAAAAATACATTCTGCAGATTGGTTTATAGTGAAAATAATCATTACTTGGCTGAACCGACTCTTTCAGGCACACACTGCGTCCTCATCGCTCTTATTTCAATCTTTGCATCTCCAATCTTTTTTCCAACCCTCTCACCTCACGGTATTTCACTCCATTCCTCCACCGTCATGGCCATCCCTCTCTCTCTCTTCCTTTCGGCATTTGTCTCTTCTTGACTACATCCTGTATGCGTATTTAATGCCTCCTGCCCTCCTGTAATGGGCTGTGAATGAAATAATGATGATGTGTAAAAGATATGTGCTGGATCTTGGGCTAGCTAGAGGCTACTATGAGAACATGAAAACATTTCAGTTGTTTTCATGGCCTGATTTGAGAAATTGAGATATTTTGAACAGTTTTCACACACTAAACTCACAGAAGAGGGGAGCGTGGACTGGATTGACTTGTTTTGCTGGATCTCCCTTCCTCTCTCCGTGTCTTTAGGGGCTGCACAGAGGAGTATGAGATGAAGACCATGGAGCAGAAGCCAGAACCTGAGCCCCTGGCGGCCGGCTACCGGCCTTCCCCTCGCCAGACGTGGCGATGGGACAGCCCACCCATTCCTCCAGGGCTCCACAGTGTCCCCAACCATCAGCGCTGGGCCCCCATGGGTCCCCCTCCTCCTCCACTGTCCCGCTCACACAAGACCCTGATGCCTGTGCCCTACAGGGAGCCCCAGCACCTCAACTCTAAGAGGTGAGACTTTTTTTGCAGCAGCATGTTTCTCACTTAATTTAGATGAATGGTTTCTTGTGTTTCTGTAGCAGCCTTACTCGTATTCCTCACCTCTCTGCTGTCTGTTTGCTGTTCTGCTGGTTAACCGTCACCCTCTTTGTGTCCCCTCCAGGCCAGTGAGCTACCCAGAGAACCACTACAATCTGTCTCCTGCAGGAGGCGACAGAGGGCTGCCCTACAGAAACCCCTCTGCCAGCTTCTCCTCACCCTCCTCCGGCCTAGTCGGCCTCTCCACGATGGGGCCGCCTGGAATCACACCAGGGCCCTTCGTACGCTACAAACCCTCCCCCGACAGGTGTGTGTGTGTGTGTGTGTGTGTGTGTGTGTGTGTGTGTGTGTGAGTCTTATTCGTTTTCCGAGCTCTCCTCCATTCCTCTTTTAATCTTGATTAAACATGTCTGATGTAACTCCTAACTACTGTTTTGTTTGCTCGAGGTGGATTATATCTGTTTATGCGATGAGGCTGACTAATGTGTCAGGTCTGCAGTTAGACGTGTATGAACACACTGTCTCCTTGAGGAAGGATCTGGTGTGTGGGCGGCTCTTCCTCACTGTGTGGAGGTTGATAACATCTCGCCCAACCGGATAAATGTGTTTTATTCAACTGCCATCAGAATGCAAAACAGAAATTCAAATCCTCACGCTACATTTTAAGGGCTTTTCTTTGGAGTTTCATTTGAGTAATTTACCCACACATTTTTGTTGTTTCATATAACTGAGTGGCATGAATGTGGTTATTAATGCCACCCCTCCTCCTATGATCCATCTGTGTAGATATGGAGCAGGACAGCGCCCCCTGCTGCCCTATGAGCCCCATTTCAGTGTGGACGTCACCTCCAGTGGAGAGTCTTCCTCGGGCTTCACCAGTCAGGAAAGCACCATGGAGCGCTGCAAAACAGGTACACCACCTTCAGAAACTGCAAGCAGCTAATGTTGTGAATACTCCTTTAATCAATAATTGTATGTTTTTTCAGAAAAGAGCTCAAAAAAGCCGCACTGTGCGCTACCTGTTCAGCTCCAAGCAGCAGACAGACAGTGATCGACTTGCTGGTGAACATAGTTGAGCAGATATTTTTCTCATTAGTTGGTAGAGACCAAAACAGAGATAAAACAGAGTGACAGGACTTAATCAGGTGGCCAAAAACACAACTCCAAAATAATAATAATGTTGCCTCATATCTGCAAACAGGCAACTGGAAGTGTGTGGCCAAAAAAGAATTTGTTGCAGGTTGTAAATTAATCAGACTTGTCTTAAACTGCGTTCAATGTCTGTTTTGTCGTGCGTGTGTGTGTGTGTGTGTTACCCAGTAGAGATAACAGAGTGTGATTTTGTGCGTGGGTGGAGGTCAGTGTTTGAATGTGCTATAAGTATTTAATCCTCTTTGCCAACCATAGAGGTTCAGTGTAATTTTCTTTAATCCTGTGAGTGTCTGTGTGTGTTTCTGTCTAGAACCCCTCTGGCATGTCCCAGTGCCGTCGTCTCGGGGTCCTGGGGGTGGAGGGGGGCAGAGGAGACCAACCCGACAGGATGTCCCGGGGAAAGACTCTCCGAACAGACACTCGAAGGTCTGTGTCCTCACCCCGTCTCATTTCATTCGTCTTCTTTGGCTCGTTGCCTCTGAGTTTGTCTAAACGTCTTGTCCTCTGCAGGGCGAGACTCCGTACTCCAGCCACTCCAGCAGCAACACTCTGTCCAGTAACGCCTCCAGCAGCCACAGCGACGAGCGCTGGTTCGACGGAGGAGCCGGAGGAGAGCGAGGAGGCGGCGACCCGGTGGACCCTGACCCCGACCTTCTCAACAAGGGAGGGTCTAACGACAGCGGGATCGACGCCTCAACCCACTACAACAACAATCGGCAGGGAAACATGTCCAACAGCCAGTCCCACAAGCCCATGCACTCCTACAGCGGCGTCCAGGAGCTGTCCGTGGGAAACGGCAGCGGCAGCGGCAGCAGCGGAGAGGCGAGGAGACGAGAGTCCTCGCCCATCGTAGCAGCCTCAGCTAATCAGAACAAAGGGTACCGCACCAGGACATTCCCGCCTCCGGGCTCCAGCGCCGAGAAAATGGATGCTTTCAAGCCCAGGTAGGTGTCTCACTGATGAGAGGCATCTTCTGTGAAAAATAACATTAACCTCAATGAATGGCTTTTATTATATAGAGAGAGAGGGTTGCAGTTAAATGTTGCTCAGCTTCATGGAGAATGTGTGTCCTTAATAACTTTAAGACTTAAGTGAATGATGCACCAAGTAGCCGTTATTTACCACCACCAGCTTCTTTAAAAGAAATGGAACACATGGAAATCTATCTTTAAAGGATACACTAAAGATTAAAGCAGCCTAATCCTTGTAAAACATACAGATCGTCATGTGATCTCTTCTGCTGGTGCACTTGCTTCCCCCACATCATAAAACACACAAACATGCGCAGGCTTCGGCCGCTCTGTGTTGGATTAAAACAATCTGTGTTTAAACCCCATCGAGTGCCATCGACTGTGCCTGAGATGTGTTGGACCATCAACATAATATAGACGTAAAATTAGACCAGAAGGCTTTAGGACACAGTTTATCAGATATTGTTGTAAGGTCTATGCTTTGTTTTGGTCAGAGTTTACAGTAGGTGTTATTGGGTGATTAATGATGGTACTTGCAGTTCGTAACTCATCTGCTGTTTATCCCTTTGCTGTTAAAGGTGTTGTATCAGCAGTCAGTAGCATAGTACCTGCTGTGTGAACTTTAATGGCATACTCTCCTCCTCTTCATTGCCTGACCAATGAAGAGGAGGAGAGTAAGATGTATTCTGCAAGAATGAATTATGCATGAATATATTAATGTGGAAAGACAACACATATAAAGAGCTGAACTATAAACTCAAATATCTGTGCTCTGAACATTTATTGCACATGTTTACGGGAGCCGTACATTTCAGAGGAGCTCCCGCAACTGTCATTTAATCGCAAGATCATTATGTCTTCTTTCTTAAAGGAATAGTTTGACATTTTAGGGAGTATGCTCTTTGAAACAGGAGGAAACAGGTAGCCTGGCTATGTCCAAATGTAACAAAAAGCCACCTACCTGTACTGCTAATGTTTACTAATTATCACACTTAATGGGTGCTTATTATTGCTTGTGTCCCAAAATGTTGAACTGTTCCTTAAAAGTAAAATGTGTTTTAAGCTGCGCACACTATTTGGATCTCTGGTTTACCTCTTATTGACAGAGAGAACGAAACAGAGTAACATTGTAACTTTAAAGCTCTTTTTGTGACATGAAGTATTTGAATGATCCTGAAAAGGGGTAAATAATTAAATCATATGATGTAAGATGATTTGAACACAGAACTCTTTCATCTTTTGTTCTGTTAAATTAGCTGACCTTGCATCATCTATCAGCTTTCTGTGACATGGCCAATCGTATGTGTCCTGACACTTTAACTTACCTTCAGTCACATCATGCATTAACCACGTGTGTGTGTGTGTGTGTGTGTGTGTGTGTGTGTGTGTGTGTGTGTGTGTGTGTGTGTGTGTGTGTGTGTGTGTGTGTGTGTGTGTGTGTGTGTGTGTGTGTGTGTGTGTGTGTGTGTGTGTGTGTGTGTGTGTGTGTGTGTGTGTGTGTCCGTGTCCGTGTCCGTGTCCTCTCAGGGCCTACACACCGCAGGGTTACAAGACTCCAACAGCTGAGAAAGCCCGGCCCGTCCGAGCCGCTACTACGACACCCACCTCAGCTCATTTAAGCTCCACCCCTCTGTCCAGCTCCGCCCCCAAGGCCTTTTATGGGAAGAGCAGACCAACAGGCTGGCAGAACGACGACAACAACAGTCCGACACCTTCGAACACAACCACGACATCCATCTCTGACAGCAGCAAGAGCAAGAAGTAAGTTAGTGACTGATGAAGTCTGGGTCGTTTACATTCTGTTACTGTAACATCACACTTGTTTAAAGATAATGAGTTTACCAAGCACACTTGAAAAGTAAATCTAAAATCTCCATCTACCTCAGTGACCTGCAGTTGTTGTGTCTCATATCTCATGTTTCGTGTCTCGTGTCTCATATCTCGTGTCTCGTGTCTCATATCTAGTGTCTCATGTCTTGTGTCTCGTGTCTCATATCATGTTTCGTGTCTCGTGTCTCATATCATGTTTCGTGTCTCGTGTCTCATGTCTCGTGTCTCATATCTAGTGTCTCATATCTCGTCTCGTGTCTCATATCATGTTTCATGTCTCGTGTCTCATATCTAGTGTCTCGTGTCTCATATCTCGTCTCGTGTCTCATATCTAGTGTCTCATGTCTTGTGTCTCATATCTCGTGTCTCGTGTCTCATATCTCGTGTCTCGTGTCTCATGTCTTGTGTCTCGTGTCTCATATCATGTTTCGTATCTCGTGTCTCATGTTTCGTGTCTCATATCTCGTGTCTCATATCTAGTGTCTCATGTTTCGTGTCTTGTGTCTCATGTCTCGTGTCTCATATCATGTTTCGTATCTCGTGTCTCATATCTCGTGTCTCATATCTCG
This sequence comes from Pholis gunnellus, assembly GCF_910591455.1. Classification (NCBI taxonomy): domain Eukaryota; kingdom Metazoa; phylum Chordata; class Actinopteri; order Perciformes; family Pholidae; genus Pholis; species Pholis gunnellus. The sequence continues at coordinate 14,040,965 of NC_136535.1, forward strand.
TGTCTCGTGTCTCATATCTCGTCTCGTGTCTCATATCTAGTGTCTCATGTCTTGTGTCTCATATCTCGTGTCTCGTGTCTCATATCTCGTGTCTCGTGTCTCATGTCTTGTGTCTCATATCATGTTTCGTATCTCGTGTCTCATGTTTCGTGTCTCATATCTCGTGTCTCATATCTAGTGTCTCATGTTTCGTGTCTTGTGTCTCATGTCTCGTGTCTCATATCATGTTTTGTATCTCGTGTCTCATATCTCGTGTCTCATATCTCGTGTCTCATATCTCGTGTCTCATGTCTCATATCTCGTCTCGTGTCTCATATCTAGTGTCTCATGTCTTGTGTCTCATATCTCGTGTCTCGTGTCTCATATCTCGTCTCGTGTCTCATATCTAGTGTCTCATGTCTCGTGTCTCATATCTCGTGTCTCATATCTCGTGTCTCATATCTCGTGTCTCGTGTCTCATATCTCGTGTCTCGTGTCTCATATCTCGTGTCTCATGTCTTGTGTCTCATGTCTCGTGTCTCATATCATGTTTCGTATCTCGTGTCTCATGTTTCGTGTCTCGTGTCTCATATCTCGTGTCTCGTGTCTCATATCATGTTTCGTATCTCGTGTCTCATGTTTCGTGTCTCGTGTCTCATATCTCGTGTCTCGTGTCTCATATCTCGTGTCTCATGTCTAGTGTCTCATGTTTCGTGTCTCGTGTCTCATATCTTGTATCTCGTGTCTCATATCTCGTGTCTCATGTCTCATCTCTCATGTCTCTTGTCTCCAGGCAGGTGGATACAAACTCAAAGAACGTGTTTGGACAACCTCGGCTCCGGGCCTCACTGAGGGATCTGCGTTCTCCGAGACGGACTTACAAAAGCACCATCGAAGACGACCTGAAGAAACTGATCATCATGGACAACCCGGGAGAGACGCCACAAAGGGATCCGGTGAGGAACACTCTTAACACCTGACGCCATTATCTCAGTCAACAGTCTTTCTTTGATGAACTTGCACACACAGCTCTCTGATCTCCGGTCCCTCGTCTCTCCGTAGTCTCCCAGGCGAACCTTGCAGCGCACCTTCTCAGATGAGTCGCTGTGCAGCGGGCGCAGAGAGGCCAGCTTCGCCAACTCCGAGAACCCGACGACGCCCACTGACGTGCTGTTCACCTGCACGCTGCCCACACGCAGACACGGCATCTCCAACCAAATGCAGGGCAAGAAGGGTGAGTTCAAACTTCTGCTTTGAGGCATGTAGAGAAAACTTACACTGCTGTGTTGAGTGTATTAGCTGCCAAGTTTCATTCTGTGGGGATCTAAGGAGCTCAGTGATGAAAGCAATCATTTATTATTGTAATGCACAAGTTATTTGTTGCTTTCATAACTTCTACAACCTTGTAGTATGTAGATGTGTTTGATGTTTGTTTGCTCACTGCAGCTGCTCTGCTCTCCTGTCCCTCAGTGCCTCTGTCCGCCTCAGAGCTGTCTCTCACAGAAGTCAGAGACAAAGTTCCCCCCCTGAGGAGGCTCGATCCCGGGCTGATGCCTCTCCCTGACACAGCCTGTGGGCTGGAGTGGTCCAGCCTGGTCAACGCTGCTAAAGCCTACGAAGGTGAGGCGGGAGACACGTCAGGATTAGGTTTGTTCAACTCAGTGTGAGATTCTAAATGAAGTATGTGGCATTTTGTGTATTGTTTAGCCTCCGCGCCGGCGACAGCCCCGGCTGGAGGCATGATGTTTTTGTGTTGTCTGACCGTCGCAAAGCGATATCTCAGGAAAAGCCTGGAGGGAATGAAACAAACATTCACTTGCTCTTAAGGAAGAAGTGATTTGACTTTGGTGGTCAAAGATTAAGCTATTGGCCATAACTCAAGAATTCATATGCTAATTGTGACAATTTCTCACAAATATTTAATAGGAAGAAATTATGACGTGATGACATTTTGAACAGACATCACTGCAACCGCAATATGGCTGAAAGTTCTGCAAAATAATTCTGTTAAAATTGTCTGAAAGTTACATTCACAACTGCTTCCATTAACCATCTACATATCAGATTTACTGTTCAATTTAATGCTAAACAAATCTAAATTTCCCCAAAATATAACTGCTCTGTTGTAACAACAAATAAGCAAGATTAATCGGTGTGCAATCTTACATCCCTGGTGGACGTGAGACATACCGTTGATCGGTTTCATCGTGTCTCGGCTCTCTGCTGTCACACGACACTCCTGGGAAAGAAGGAGATCTCTGCGTTCATCTATGCTTCGTACACGATCACCCGCTCTGCTTCCCAGACACTCTTTCTTTTCTGGGTCTCTCTCCTGTCCCCTGTGTCCTCCGTAACCACACAGACGATCACAGCACAGACAAACACACTGGACTCAAGCCAACACTTGATCCATAACCTCACCTGCCGCCAGGTCCTGCTGTGCTCAGGTGTGATTGTGTCATGTATCTCCAGGGACACTTGGGTGAAAAGACTCCTTTATGCAGCTTTTTATAAAGTGTGATCGTGTGTCTCTGTTGCAGCACAAAGAGCCGTTTCCCTCTTCTCGCTGAATGAGCCACAGGTTGGAGGTCCGGACATGACACCAGTCGTCAGTCCAGTCCAGTTTCAGACTCCTCAGACGCCGCGCACCACACCGACCTTCAGCAGGTAGGTCAACCTCACTGTGTTTTTGTGAAGTAGTGCAGTCAGAGAACTCTGGGAATACAACTCCTCCTCACTACTGCCATCTGGTGGTGATGCACTTGACTGAATTTATTTGAACTGCATCCCAAGCGTGTTTACTCCTTTGTATATTCTCACTATAGTTGGATGTTTGAATTGTTGCTCCGGTGTCTGTGTTGCCAGACGGGGTTTCTATTTAGTGAGCTGCACTCAGTTTATTATTGAAACTGAAGATCTTCAGTTCAAACAGTCTTCCACAAGAATGAACATTCACACAAACACCAGTAAAACCTACATAACCAGCGCAGCTCGCTGTTTGTATTTGTTCTTATTTAGAGTGTTTTTTGGCTCAATGCAAAGTGATTTGTGCTCAAATTATGACAATTATTATTGTTATTATTATAACACTGGGTACTGTCTCACTCCTGAGGGTCTGGGGCTCTGCAAAGGGACCTCAGGTATCTGCAACGGGTCAGTAATAATAATGTGTGCCGTGTGTGTTTACAGCGACGAGGTGCCCAACGAATTGTCTGGTCGGCTCTTCCACCTGGAAGTGATGTTGAAACAGCTGAACACTGATCTGGAGAAAGTAAGAATCTTTTTTCCTTTATTAAACAGATTAATCAAAGTAGAACGTTTTAAGAGAACATTATAGTAATGTTAGTTGCATCCACCAGGATACCCAATTTCTTCTTTTTTTTTGATACCTTTGCTGTCACAACTTAACAATAATTCATCTTTTTACCAATGTGTGGGTTCAAGATACAGAACAGATCTTGTCTCTCAGAAGTCTTGTCTCTTTAATTTGTGTAAAGACGACATGTTTTTTAGAGGTTATGTGTTGCTCGTAGACACCTTTTTGTTACCGTAGAACCGAGCCAGACCACCAGTCTTCCAGTCTTTATGCTAAGCTATGCTACCTGTCTCCTGGCTGTAGCTTCATATTTAGTGGATAAACATGAGCGTGGTATCCACCTGCTCATCAGCGTATTCCCCAAAATTATTCCTTTAACAGTGAAAATTACAGTTCCATTTATTGTCCGATCAACACGTCACTGAATAATCATCGTCTCTCTTCTTCTCTCCTCGTTCCCGCCGCTCTGCTACCAGGAGAAGAAGGATAAAGTCATTCTGCTGGCAGAGATGGCCAACCTGAGAGAGAATAACCAGCGCTTGCAGGTGGAGAGCCTCACAGCCAGCGAGCAGCTGCGCAAGTTCAACACTATTTTTACAAACAACGGCCAGACAGAGAGTGAGCACGAGGCTCACTCCTTAACACACGACAGTGACTCGAGGAGGGAGTGATGCCTGCAGCAGCAGAAGAAGAAGAAGAAGAAGAGAGGCCACAGAGGAAGGGCCGACGGTGAGAGTACCCATGATTCCTTGCACGCGCAGCGGCGGCAGAGGTCACAATGATGTCACCTCACTCATCTTCCACTGGACTGCCTTAAACTGTAGAGAGAGCAAAAAACAAGACAATTGACTTTTTAAATTCGTCACTCCCCGAAAGTCTCACCCATCCTGCACACAGAGACCCTCCCTCTCTAATCTCTGAGCCTGTTTATTTTTATAGACTCAAGTCAGAAAGTCTTATATACTTGTCATATATATATATATATATATGTGTGTGTGTGTATGTATAAATACATATGCTACTATGCCAGAGGAGCGAGTAGGAGAGGAAACTGTTTTAGAGAACACCACATCACCTGGAGAGGCCTAATACTGTTCCTGCAGCGAATCAGCCAAAAAAAAAAGACTCATTACAGACTGCATCTCCCAGAATGCACTAGAAGTAATGGAAGCTCTACAGACATGGTACTGTAGATAGATGCCTGTGTGGTACAATTCTCATGTATCAATATTACCCATATTGTACTGATATTGTCGTACTAAAGAGGTGTGTGTGTGTGTGTGTGTGTGTGTGTGTGTGTGTGTGTGTGTGTGTGTGTGTGTGTGTGTGTGTGTGTGTGTGTGTGTGTGTGTGTGTGTGTGTGTGTGTGTGTGTGTGTGTGTAGCTGATGGTACTCAGAAGCATTATGGCACAACAGTGTTTGTGCTCAAAAACTGCATTTTATTCCCCTTTGCTGTGAGTTTGTGAGTGAATGTGATGGTCTGTTGTAGGGTGTTTAGAGTGATGAACAAACCAGTTTACTGTAACATGAACACTTGTGGGTCACCATATTCTTCTTTCCTCCGTTTACATGGATGAACCTGTGGCCCTTTAGATGTGAAACAAGCCATCGGCGTGTGGAGTGAGTCTGAATGGTGGATGTCATGCTGGATGTCATGCAGCGCAGTGATATTATTAGTATCATATCTCTGATGTAGTGCATTGTTTTGAGTTCAATTGTCACTGTTTTCAGCGGTGCCGTTATCATCTCAGATCTAGATGTACTGGATACTTGTTTTAACATTGAGTCGTTATCACAGAAAAAAGAGCATTTCAAAGGCGTACTAATATTTAAAGCAGTAGTTTGACAGACGTTCAGTTAAATATACGCTAAAAAGTAAAAACGGTTACTAAAATAACATGTTATCTTCTAATTTGTCTCATCCCAAATATATTCGGAGTTGAAAAAAGGAAAATTCCATGTTTTAGGGACTACTTTTTTGGAGAGTAGTAACTTGCAGGACTTGTTGGTCCTGCTGTTGCACCAAATTCTGTGACATGATTGGCAATTTCAGCTATTTATCACATACTTGATTTGATAAATGTCAAACTATTCTTAAAATGACGTCTTCTTTGCATACTACTCAAAATGAAGCCGTATTGTAAAACCTTTTCTGTACATGAAACTCCCTCCACCACAGTGAAGCTCCTTCATATCAGAACCAGTGTGTCTGTGCGCGTGAGAGGATTTGTCCCCGTGTTCTCTAAATGAACACAAGACACTATTTATACCGCTAGCTTGCTTAACGATATTGTCTTACTATATCTATTTTTCATACAGAAATGAGTGATTTTTCTTGGACGTTGGTACTGAACAATTACACCCCTGCAGAGGACGACTCTCAATCGTCCTGTGTCGGTTTAGATACTGCTGATCAAATTGTACGACATGATGATCTCCCGCTCTGCCCTGAAGGACGGATGCTTCTCTCTCACCGCGAGGTTTCTTCTTCCCTGGTCTGACTGGAACTGTTGAATTTTAAATCCTAACTCTCTCAGGTTCCTCAAGATGCTGTATGATGACACACCAGTTAGGAGTGGGCGATGTGTATTCGATGTCTGCAGCGTACAGTTTCTACCAGTGTAGTCATCCCTTTAATATTTATGGCTGTATTACGTCGTTCTTGGCAAAGTTGCAAATCTGACCTTTTTTTTATGGCAATGTGGATTCTTCATGGTTGAATAACTTGATTTATAAGTGTTTCATTTGCAGGATTAAGAAGTTGTTTTTCAATTGATTTTCCAGAAAGTGGACTGTATTGAAACTTCATATAAAATGAGATACGTCGTGACAAGAAATATCCTTCTCACCCACTCCTACCATCACAAGACTCTGAGCTGCACAGAAAACTGCCATTTCCTCCTTTCATGTCCCCAGCTCCTCTATTACTCTGCAGCCAGTGATGCAGTGATACAGTCGGGCTGTGTAACTTTGATACCAGTAACGTTTGGACCGTTTGGACTCTCGTGAACACATTCAGGCTATAATGGGGTCAGATTCTAAAAAGAAGCATCTTTTATTTCCTGTTTGGGCATTTCTAGTTCAAGTGACTCACTCCTCCATTCATGCAGCTTTGCAGGTGTAGCTGTGATTTTAGTATCTGCAAGTCTCTTTAGTTTGCTTTTGTAAAAAAGGGGGCAAGGTTTCTTTTTTTATAAAGTCTGTTCTGTATAATTTTAAGCTATTTATAGCATACACAACGGTCCCTGTTGAACAAATTAATAATGCATCATGGTTAATGGTAATATTGTATAACTAGGTTTGTTTTTTAGATGTTAAATATTTTGATAATTTATTTTTTAACACATTCCCACTGTTGAGAGATGAGGGTACTGTGTTTTGTGTATGCCGTTTTACTTCTGATCTCTGTACAAAACTGATTTGTAAGATTCCTCGTTTTATTATTTTTGGCATCTTTTTCCCCGTTTGTGCGTTGGTGCTCTCTGCACAGAGCAGCGTACGCGATGCATCGACAAAACGTTTTGGTTGGACATTGTTTTCTTTGGGTTGTAATAACTTGTACATTTAAAAGTGTAAATTATGTTTCCATTATTTTATAAAAAATATATTAAAAACCGTTATCAACATGGTCTGATTTTAATAACAGTTCTCCCTCTGAAGTTACACAACTGGTACGAAACTTAAACAGATGTATTTTCATTATCAAACATTTAATTTTTTGAATGAATCAGGAAAAGTTCACATCTTAAAATTGCTTTTAGATATTTACCTCAACATCCAATTTATATGTAAATGTGGAACCATTGTGTGGATGGCACTTTAGCCCAATAAATGTCTTTAATATTGTAGTCTGTTAAAGTAGTCTCTGTGGAGGGGAAAAAAAACATTACTGCAACCATTTGAACAGGTTTCGTAGACTGGTCTTTTGCCCCCCAAAGATCACACAACTACAATAAAACGTGCATGTAAAATGTTTTATTACAAAGTTATTTCATTTCAAACAGTACATTTTGTAGTGAGTACTTTCCGTTATACATTTCGCATAAGTAAGCAGAACACTTTAATAAATTTAATTATATACATTCCCACGAGTTTTTTTAACTGTTACTAATGCACTTAAATAACACCCGGCTCCACGGTCGAGTCACAGCTGGTGTGACGACCTGAAGCCTCAGCAGGTGGGGGTGATTGGGGAGCGGAGAGGACACGTGGTCTACGATCCACACATGAGACAATCGTCGCGGTTCTCCAGAGAACACACCATGGCAGCGATGTTGCGCTCTTTGATCTCCTCCTCTGCGGCCTTGACCGGCTCCTGCACCTCCTTCAACTTCTCCTTGTTCAAGGTGAACTGGATGGGGTTAGCGGCAGGCTTCGTCCTCAGGTAGTACATCCCCGTCTTCAGACCCTGTGGTGAGAGGAAGGGACGAGTCTTAATGCGCGTCGTTTCACTCATTAGTGGCAACTTCTCCTTCACGTCCCGGTCTCACTTACTTGTTTCCAGCCGTAGAAGTGCATGCTGGTTAGTTTGCCGTAGTTCGGCTCAGCGATGTGGATGTTCAGCGACTGGCTCTGGTCGATGAAGGCGCCGCGGTCGGCGGCCATCTTGATTATAGTCTTCTGGGAGATTTCCCAAACGGTTTTATACAGCTGCTTCAGATCATCTGGAATCTCATCAATGTTCTGTTGAAACAAATTTAAAACCAGAACAGTTACAACACCAGAGCAGAAACATCAATTTAATTATTCACAACATTTTTAAAGCAAAAATGCCGAAAAATAAGCACACATCAGCGCTTCCTACGGAAGGCGACCTGGATGTGGTCTTGTTTACCTGAATGGACCCGTTGTGGCCGATCAGCTGGTTCTTCATCTCCTCGCTCCACAGCCCTCTCTCCGTCATGTCTTTGAGCAGATGAGGATTGACGATCTGAAACTCCCCGGAGAGCACCCTGCGGGTGTAGATGTTGCTGGTGTAGGCTTCGATGGACTCGTTGTTGCCCAGGATCTGGGCGGTGGAGGCCGTGGGCATCGGCGCCAGCAGCAGGCTGTTCCTCACGCCGTGCGTGGCGATCTTCTCCTTCAGCAGCTTCCAGTCCAACAGGTCGGTGGGCGTCTTCTCCCACATGTCGTACTGCAGGATGCCCTTGCTGACGGGAGAGCCCTCGTACGTCTCGTAGGGGCCGAGCTCGGCGGCCAGCTCGCAGCTCGCCTCCAGGGCGGCGTAGTAAATGGTCTCGAAGATCTGAATGTTGAGCAGCTGAGCTTCGGGGCTTTCGAACGGGTAACGCATGAGGATGAAGCAATCCGCCAAACCCTGTACACCGATTCCTATCGGCCTGTGGCGCTTGTTGGACTTCTCCGCTTCAGGCACTGGATAGTAGTTTATCTCGATGATCTTGTTCAGGTTTTTGACGATTACTTTGGTCACGGATTCTAGTTTTTTAAAGTCAAAGGTCTGCTCAGGGGTGACGTACATGTTGAGCGCGATCGAGGCCAGATTACAGACGGCCACCTCGTCGTGGCTGGTGTACTCGACGATTTCTGTGCAGAGGTTGCTGGACTTGATGGTGCCCAGATTCTGGTGGTTCGACTTCCTGTTGCAGGCGTCCTTGTACAGCATGTACGGAGTCCCGGTTTCCGTCTGGGACTCGATGATGGCATGCCACACCTGCTGAGCCTTCACCACCCGCTTGAACCGGCCCTCCTTCTCATAGGAGGTGTAGAGCTTTTCAAACTCCTCCCCCCAGCACTCGTCCAGCCCCGGGCACTCGTTGGGACACATCAGAGACCAGTCTTGGTTGCTCTCCACTCTCTTCATGAACAGGTCAGGGATCCACATGGCGTAGAAGAGGTCTCTGGCTCTCTGCTCCTCCTTTCCCGTGTTTTTCTTCAGCTCCAGGAAGTCAAACACATCAAAGTGCCAGGGCTCCAGGTACATGGCGAAGGCCCCGGGCCTCTTGTTCCCGCCCTGGTCCACATAGCGGGCCGTGTTGTTGTAAACTCTCAGCATGGGGACGAGCCCGTTGGAGTTGCCGTTGGTGCCGGCGATGTAGCTCCCCGTTGACCGGATGCAGCTGACGGCCACGCCGATTCCTCCGGCTGATTTGGAGATGAGGGCGCATTGCTTCAAGGTGTCGTAAATGCCCTCGATGCTGTCGTCTTTCATGGCGAGCAGGAAGCAGCTGGAGAGCTGTGGCCTGTTGGTTCCGGCGTTGAAGAGCGTGGGGGAGGCGTGGGTGAACCACTTCTCCGACAGCAGGTTATAGGTCTCGATGGCTGCGTCGATGTCCGTCTCGTGGATCCCGACGGACACTCGCATGAGCATGTGCTGCGGTCGCTCGGCCACTTTGCCGTTGACCTTCAAGAGGTAGGACCGCTCCAGAGTCTTGAAGCCGAAGAAGTTGTAGGAGAAATCTCTGTCGAAGATTATGGCCGAGTTGAGGCGGTCTTTGTTCTCAAGAACGATGTTGAGCGTCTGCTTGGAGATCATGGGAGAGTGGCTTCTGTTCAAGGGGTTGACGTAGTTGTACAGGTCCTCCATCACGTCGCTGAACACCTTCTTCGTCTCTTTGTGCAGGTTGGAGACGGCGATCCGCGCAGCGAGGATGGCGTAGTCGGGGTGTTTAGTTGTGAGCGTGGCGGCGATCTCCGCGGCCAGCGTGTCGAGCTCCACGGTGGTGACGCCGCTGTACAGACCCTGGATAACCTTCATCGTGATCTGGGCCGGATCCACAAAGTCAGCGTTCAGGCCGTAGCACAGCTTCTGGATGCGAGAGGTGATCTTATCGAACATGACACGCTCTTGGCGTCCATCTGAAAAACAAACAAAACATTTTTCAGTTAAACCGATCACCGCGGTCCAAAGAGGACAGAAAAATTATACAAATCGATGAACAGTAAAGATGAAACTATCAGCGGCCAAAGTGATCAGATAACTGCTGATGTCAAACTGGATCTTTAATCAGTTAAGATCTTTGTCAATGTTTAACAAAATAAAAAAACTGTTTGAATTAGCTTCCTTTCAAACTTAAGTATACATTTGATAAAATAATAAAAATAGTTAATCTAAATATTTAGTGTGATTCCTCCAGGTATTTAACTGTTAATCAATGGTGGATGAAGTATTCAAATCTTTTTACCAAAGTCAAAGTAACTATATAATAAAGTGTAAAATAAGCGTTTTACTGCATTAAAAATCTTAAATTAAAGTACATTAAATGTATTAATCAATATACCTCAAGTAGCAAAAGTGGGAGTACTCATTACGCAGAATGGACAGTTTTAGATTCATATTATGTATAACTAATATAATTAGTATTGTTTCAGCTGGTAAAGTATGGCTGATGCAAGTTTCTTTATATACAGCCTGGTAGTGTAACCTATAATGTATTAATCAATATATTAATACTCTAAATCTGCAAAGTCACTCAAGTTATCAAATATATTTAGTGGAGTAACACGTACAGTATCTACATACAAAATGTAGTCAATTGCATAAAATGGAAATACTCAAGTAATGTACAAGTACCACATAATTGTACTTTAGTACAGTCACGTTACTTGAGGAAATGCACAGTTACATTCCACTACAACTACTAATACAGGGTATTGTGGTCTTCAACTATTTATTTCGATTATTCAGTCAACATTAGTCTTTATACTTAAACATGTCCTCTAACCAGAGACTCGAGGTGCACATTAACATGCAGGTATGTTGGGCCTGTACGACCTGTTTCATTTTGGCGCCAACCATGACACAAAGACTTGTGGCAAACAAATGCGTTCAGCTGAAAGCCCCGGAAATCACATTACCAGTAAGTCAACGGTTGATTTTACAGCCAGCTGGTAATCAAGCGGACATATATACAGCGACATATTGTTAACATGGCGCCAAAAGAGTTAGTCCACTCAATAAAGTGACAGCTAGGCTGCACCCTGCTATGCTACACTGGTTAACTAACAGCTAACTAGTATAGTTAAGTTAACTAACAGCAGGCTACTAGTTAGCGTTAGCTAACCGACTAAAGCACGGTGAGTAAGTTTAGTGTTGCATCAAATGATCAGCCGGATAGAGGCAGCAGATGAGTCGCTGCAGGTGAATAGTGACAGATCAATCCACAGTATTGACAGTTAGCACTGAAGCTAACTAAGGATCCATAACAACAGAAAACAGCTCACCTCGCTTGAGCACGTGCATGCTGGTAACGTGTGTTGTTCCTCGTGTCCTGAGAGAGAGAAACAGCAGCTCAGCAGCTACAACTTTATCTTCTGCTCGGTGTCAAACTGTGCGGCTACACACAGACTCCGTCCAGATCCAGAGAGAGTGAGAATAACCGCTTAAAGTCCCGCTAACGCTGTATTTGTACGGAAGGCGTCACCGCTGTAGGCAGAGATGGACGGGCGTTCTGACCAATCACCAGCGAGAGAACGCGGGACTTTACTATCCGAGGACCAATCACAACAGTTTGAATGTCAGCTTCCTCTTCCGTTCACGTTTCCCGGACTAAAACTTGGCGGGAGAGAGAGATGTAGGTCACATAACATGTTTTGTGTTGTCCTGGCTTGTTTCAAGCTCACTAATACAGCACACAAGAATGTATCCACACTGTGCTCTCACTCCTTTTATGCAATTTATTTCAAAGACACACACAGGTCATCGATGCATCACCTCAAATATTACTGCAAACAAAAATAACAAAAATATGTATTGGCCAAGCACCATGGCACATAACAGGAATTTGACTCCTGTATTTTTAAAAATCTATTTCTATATAGAAACACCAGCTATGAACAACGACAACAAGCTGGACAGATGAAGGAAAAATAATAGACAAGATGATGATGCAATGATTTGGGTAGATATAAGTTATTAATAAGTTTATTTTAAACATGTTTTACTACTGCAGCTCTTTCGTGTGCATGTTAACCACACCCAGACGTTGAGTAGAAGTTCATAGTGTAGTAAGAGTGTTAAATGAAGTGATTGGGTGACGTCCTGTAATCAGTTTGGTTCTGATAGTTACCATCTTCACAGATGAAGATGAGGTAAACAAAAGGTCTGTGATAGATTAGTTTGACACTGAAAGTAAAACAGAAATGATATATCTTCTTTTAGTTTACACCAGGGAAATGATAGTATAATTAGTTTTGCAGTTAGCTGATCTGAGACCTCTTGATATACTCTGATTCATGTACTGGACCGATTTTTTGTTTTATAATATTTTAAGTCACAGAAGTAATCAAGGAAAATGATTATACAAAATGAAACACTTAATTACATACTGCTATTAAAATACATCTGAATTATTTTGATTATAGTTCAAAATTAGATTTTTGCAAAGTAAAAGTGAAGTAAAAAAGAAAAGTAAGTGGAGCAAAAGTAATAAGAAGCATAAAATTAAATTACTTAAATGTCCTTAGTCACTTTGACTGTAGTTCCTTCATCCGACCAATAGGTGGCGATAGCGCACCTCAAATCTGTTCGCCAACCACAATATAAACCTAAAAGAAGTTACACCATTTGACCAGAGACTGCCAAGATGTAATGAGAAGACATTTGTACATTTAAATGGACTACTGCAACAGATGAGTTACGACAAGTTTGTTAGCGCTACATGATCTCTTTATTGTAGTTTTCCTCATTAGGTGAAAATGAGTTAAACACAGCTGTAGACAGTTGCTGCTCGCTAAACAAAATGAATCTGTTTGTGTGTAAATTATTATAATTCATCCTCGATTAATTTGACAAAAACAAGCCATAAAATCAACAATGCCTTCAAGGAAACGCGCTGCAGGAGTCACATTGAAGATCGGGACCACACAAGACATACAATCAAACGTAAAGGATGCATCTATACTGAAACAGGACTACAGACGTAACCACCGGATCATTACATTGAAACAGGACTACAGACACATGTAAGCACCGGATCATTACATTGAAACAGGACTACAGACACATGTAAGCACCGAGCTGACGGACAGCCTTAACCCCTCCAGGCTGCTACAGCTTTGACTTCCTGTGTGACTCTCCCCCCCCTGCATGCTCCACACGTCGGGTAGGACACGTATCAGTTCGGACGTCCTCCTCGACGCCTCTCGTCTTCCAGTCATGTCCAGGTCCAGCCGGAGGTACAAGTCTCTGCAGCAGAGCAGCAGCAACGGCGACGGCTCTCTCCTCGGATGTGACCGGGTGCGGATGCCCCGGGCCCGGGTGCTGCTGCTCTGCCTCCTCGGGGCTCTGGTGCTCGCGGTGGTTCTGGGAGTCTACCTGTCAAACGACACCGCCGACGGACACGTGAACCGCGTGCCCACCGCAGATCTGACCAAAGACCGGGTAAGAGCAGTGACGGACACGTAGACTCGGACTCTAAAACTTCACCTGCCTGTTGTGGGAGCTGCCACTGATATACAATGGAGTCAGAACCAGAGTGTGACGTCTCTGAGTAACCAGATATGAGACGTGTCAGTGGGACAGAGCTGAGCTGTGAGCCTCACATTCCACTTTGTTTAAATCCATCCAGCTACTTAAACCTGGAGCTGATCACATGTCTACTGGTAAAACTAGTAGTCGATTAATTCATGTATTAGGCGATGCACAGAACAGTAATCAATTAATAGTTTGACATTTTTTCAACAAAAAATGCCAAATATGTTCAGGTTCCAGTTGGGACGATTCGCTACTTATCGGTCATGTGATACTAGTCTGTAAAGATCCCCTCCAGACATGTTGTGCTGTGTCTGATGTTTTTAACACAAAGTCATGTTCTCCCTCATTGAAAAATCTATGAATATGCAAATATTGTTCATTTCAAAATGTTCTACTTTTGGGTACAAGAGAAGGTTTCAAGTTTCCACATCACACCTGTGTTAGTTGCATATTGAGTCACGATTTAGCTTCAAAACAAGTTGTGATGTGAAAATGCAGACCTGTGTTAAACTCAGCTGATGGATTTTAAACAGCCTTCTGGTGTAACATTTTGTGACTGTCCTCCAGTCTGATACCATTGTCTGGAACACTAAATTGTGATTTATACTATTATTATTTTCTATCATTTTCTGCACAAAACAATGAATTGAGAAAGTAATCTGCAGATTAATTGATAATGAAAGTAATCATTGGCTGCATTCAACATCTTGTGCTTGATGTCGTTCATCTCTTCATTGTTATTCCATACTTTTCACTATATTTTATTTGTATCATCCCAATTCACAAATGTGCCTCAAAGGGCTTTAGACCCTCAGTTTTGAATAAGGAAAATGGCACAAAAATATCATTTTTATTGGGAAAATAATAGGAAGAAACTTCAGGGAGAGCAACAGAAGCCTCTTCTCCATGATGGACAGACATAATAGATTATAATTACATGACAGCTATTAGCTGCTGCCAAGCATTTGTCACACCTGAACCACAAAACCTCTTCTGTACCACAACAACCTGAGGAGAGGCTTTTTATCTTCCCACATGTGCTTATTAATCATTAATCTTAATCTCCCGTCCATCCAGTTGGCCCACAAACCCAGCAAGTGCTCTCCGGCTCAAATCCGCCGTCTGGCCTCTCAGGTGGACGGTACCCGCCTGTGGGAGACCCACCTGAGGCCCATCCTGGTAGAGAGGCTCCCAGGGACCCACGGCAGCCTGGCTGTACAGCAGGTGTGTAGATATTTATAGTTTCCTCCTCTTCACACGTTGTCCTCACTCGTCTTTAATCCGCCCTCCCTGCTCTGCTTCAGCACATCACCTCCACTCTGTCTTCGCTGTCCGCCGGCTGGGCCGTAGACTTGGACTCCTTCCAGTCTTCGACCCCTCGGGGCCAGGTCACCTTCACCAACATCGTCGCCACTCTGGATCCTTCGGCCCCACGCAGGCTGCTCCTGGCCTGCCACTACGACTCCAAGGCCCTGCCTCCAGACCCCCGGGCCCCAGAGAAGGTGTTTCTGGGGGCCAGTGACTCGGCAGTGCCGTGTGCTATGATCCTGGAGCTTGTCACCTCTCTGGATGCCCAGCTTCTATCATTCAAACAGCAGGTCTGTGCTCAGTCGTGTTTTGTTACGTGTGCGTTGATGTCCTGGCGGTTTGCAGTGGTTGCACTTCAGAGATGCACATGCTAACAAGAGTAGCCTCTCTTTTTTTCCTTCTTCTTCTTATATAACTCATTTGTTCCCTCTGGCTCTGTGGCTGCAGTGTAGGATAAGAAATGCTGACTCCAGCTCCTTGTTTTCCTTGCAGCAGTCATCTGTAAATAGCAGTATCCCTCCTGAGGCTGTGATTTATGTAGTTACTGGAAGAATACACACTGCGACATCACTGCAGGGAGACAAATGCATTTGAATTTCTTTCTTCCCCTTTTTCCTCCTCAGAAACTCCCAGTGTCTCTTCAGCTGCTGTTTTTTGATGGGGAGGAGTCCTTTGAAGAGTGGACCGCCACAGACTCGCTGTACGGCTCGCGTCACCTGGCTGAGCGGATGGCCAGCACGCCTCACCCTGCCGGCGCCACACAAGCCACCATGCTTCAGGCTGTGGTGAGGAAACAAAAATCCTGATCCAGAGACACTCTACATTATGTATGAGCAGGCTGAACTTAGCAGACTGCCCAAACGTATACCATTTTAAACTTAACGACAGACAGCAGGTCTGTCATTTCTGTATGGACTGTATATATATAAAAATACTTCTCCTGTCATGTAACCTCTTACATCTCAGCAAACATGTACGGCTGTATGTATGACTTTGCACTTTCTCTCCAGGACCTTTTCGTGCTGCTAGACCTGCTCGGCGGTCCCGATCCGCTGATTGCTAATCACTTTGATAACACGGCGCGCTGGTTTGACCGTCTGATCGCTGCAGGTAAACGCTGGCCGTAGCGTTTTCATGAATATTTAAAATCCCCTCTCTGTTCGTGTGCCCTAACGCTGCCTTCACCCCCCCCCCCCCCCCCCCCCCCGCTCTCAGAGAAGAGACTCCATCGACAGGGTCTCTTGACGTCTCACCCCTCAGAGCAGACGTATTTTAGGAAGGATGTGTACCTCGGACCTGTGCAGGACGACCACATCCCCTTCCTTCACAAAGGTGTGTGACACACAGACAATCTTGAGAAACCTACTGCATGATGTAAGTATATAACACAGGCTGCCAGTAATCACTATCTCCCCCCCTCCACACATGTAGGTGTCCCTGTGCTACACGTCATCGCCACTCCCTTCCCACAGTTCTGGCACACACTGGACGACACAGAGGAGAACATGCACCGTCCCACCGTGGTGAACCTGACCAAGATCATGGCTGTGTTTCTGGCAGAATATCTGGGCTTCTGAACACAAAACACTGACAAACACTGGAGTGAAGGTGCTCACTTTTTACCCCGTACTGGAGTGCTCGTGCTATTTGTCACACTGATGACGGATAATTGCTAAATGACCAGCGTAAATTGGACCAGCTACCAGCTAAAACTTTACCAAAGATGTGGCCCTGCTGGACTGACCGGACTCCTTGGTTTCTCGTGACAGATGAGTCGAAGACATTTGTTTAAATGTCGGGGGATGCGATGTGGATTGAAAGTCTTAATTCAAATGTTAATATTTCTTGTATCACGGTACCGGAAAGTTGAGTCTGTGAATTCAAAGACACTCTATTTTTTTTATTTTGGTATTTTTTGCTTCATTCCTGTGAAAAATGAAGCAAAAAAAACATTAACATTTATTTCCCCCATTGGTACGATTTGAGGTGCACTAACGTCTTCTTGAAGACAGACTTTGTAATGAGTTGAGGCCTCTCTGCTGTAAACACTCGGCCATATCTGTGAATAATTCCTTACTTTCACCTGACTGAGGAACCTGCTGTTATTAATTCTAGCTATATGATATGGCTATACTGCACATTTTGTGCCAGTTTAATGATGCTATTAGAGTGAAAATCCAACACATTTTCATTTACACCCTGTAAAAGGTGTACTGAAAAGTTTTATTGAGTTTCTGTTCGAAATTTGATGCAATTTTGGGACGTCAAAAACACAGAAAAATGCGGTTACTAGAAAATATTAGTACATGCAGGAACATTTTACCAGTATAGTCCCAAACTCAGCTCCCCTTTGACAAGTCAAAGAAGAAGTTTTGTTAACAAACATTGTTAACAGTTTTACTGATGCCACAAAATAGACTTTACATTCCAAATGGAGTGAAACTGTTTTTTAATGTTTTACTAATCAAAGAGAAACAACCAAGTAATAGAAGACACAAATTCAACATTTGAAAAGCATGCTCAATGGAGGCCTCTACACATGTGAATTAGAGGACATGGTGGGTGAGAGAGGGGTGGAGGTGGAGGTGGCGGTGGAGGGCAGTGGTACAGCGGATGGGGGCTTCCTGGAGGTGAGAAGTCGTTGTCAGAGGAAGGATGGACTTCGGCTGAGGTTCCTCCAGAGTTTGATATTAGGAAACTGAATGAAGAGATGATGAGCGTCAGAAAACTGCATCTGATCATGTTGAATCTTTTGTCATGTCTTAATTTGACCATAAGAGGGTGCTGTTGTACTATGTAAAATTAGACAAATGACATGTGTGACACAAAGTTAAAAATGACTTCAATTTTTTTTTTTTACATGATTTCAGATTGCTCTAGTTTGGTTCTGTTGTAAATGCTTTGCAGATGTTCATGTTGCATTAATAAAACAAACAAACTCGTATTTCTACTTTCACAGTCTCAAACTGGAAGACAATGACAAGAAAAACAACAATCAGTAATAGACCAGGAGGTCCATGTTTGAAATTTTATAATTCTCAAAAGTTTATTAAAAGTTATTTCTGTTTTAATATTAATATTTCTGTTGGATCACCAGAAAATGAAGATAAGTTATCTTCCTCTGAGAAAACAAACGTCTCATCTGATAATCAGGTCTCAATCATTTGTCACAGCACTCTGTGGTCAACAAACTCAAGATTCTGTTGACCACAGTCAAGATTTAATAGATTTTTTATCAATTGAATGTAAACTTCATGCCTTGAATTTGAACCTGTTACTCTTTAAGTACGTATCTATATGTGAATTCATTCATTATAATTAAGTTAAATATATGTTCATGGCGCTGTGCCCATGAGCGACCTGCTGCCCCTTCACTGACCCGTTAACGTCCGTGGTTCGGTCCCTCTGCCTGCGGTTCTTGAACCAGTTGCTGACCTGCGTGGTTGTGAGGCCGGTGGCCCCCGACAGCTCCCGCTTCTCCCGTGTAGAGGGATAAGGATTATGGCGGTACCACTTGCGGAGTATATTTCGAGATTTTTCCTGTTGGTATATTGAATAAATAAAGTCAGGCCTGAACAATACTAAAACACAAAGTCATTCAAAGAATTAGGATAGCTTTATCGTACCTTTAAAGTAGGTTTTGCCATTCAACATTTATTCATGATGGATTGTTATTTAATATTTCATTTGAAGTTAAACGGTGGCCAAAGCCCTTCAAGCTAACTTTTGTCAGTTTCCAACATTGTTACTTCCCTGGTGTTGGAAAAAGTATTAAAATAAGGTGCTAAAGTGGAAATAGTCCTGCATTCAAAATTTCACCAGCAAAATATAATCCAAGTATCAAAAGTAAAAGAATAGAATATATGAGTATAGTTGTACATATAGATATGTAAATACCTTGAAACAGTAGCTGGTCTCCTCTCCGTCCCAGATGGTGTGTGGTAGAGGAAACTTCCTCCTTACCCGATACTTCCCCACAGCTCCCAGGGGTCGGCCCCTCTGCCTCTCGGCCTCCATGTAGTGGGCTCTAAGCCAGAGCTGCTGCAGGAGCGGTTGGCTGCGCGGGGAGAAGGGGAAGCCCTCCAGCAGGGTGTAGAGGTCAGTGAAGAGGCCCTGGTGGAAGGCCACAGCGGCTGTAGCCTTCAGCACACTCTCCCGCTCCCCAGGGCAAGGAGAGGAGGAGGAAGAGGAGAGGGAAGGAGGAGGAGGAGGAAGAGTGCGGAGGAAGCCAGCAAGGCGATCCATGTAACCGCTCTGCAGGAGGACCTCGCACACACAAGCCACCTGCTCTGGTGTGAAGATCATTGCTGTGGAAACAGGATGGCTGCCCTCAAAGCCCTGAGATGTAAGTTGAGCCAAAGTCTGTCTTCTAAGAACCTCTCTTATGTCTGTACAGGAGCGAGCTGAAGCCTCTGTGGAGCATTGTGGCTTGTCTGTGGATGAACAAGTGAACGTGCATGTGTGTTTATTATCATGCCCAGGCAGAATTGAATCACAGGTAACCTGAGACCATCAGGGTTACAACAACACAGCATACACCCCTCCTTTCTCTTGTACAAACACCCTCACACACATTTGGATTTGCTATTGTACTGCCATTCGCCCACAGAGAGAGTATGATGGTTTTGCAATGTGGAAAGAAAATGCATTTGAATAACATTTTCCTGCCAAATTAGAAGCATAATCCTCGGACAAATCGTTTTAAGTGCAAACAATAATTAACCGTTCCCAACGTAACAAAAGCCGAAACCTTTTCTGTAAATGTAGTTTATTGCAATATTATGAAATATAAAAAATAGAATGCATTTGAATACAAAAATGAGAAAACAAGAACCTTGAATGACAGACACAAACGTTCCCTTTCACAAATATCAAAAAGTCGATCAAAATACATTATCTTTGGTTAAATCTGGAGTCATATGTGTGTCAGGTAGCAGAGAGCAAAAACGTATCCCAGGCTACAAACAAACGGGTACAAATGTGCATACGCCCATTGAGGCTTTAATGTCAACATACTTTGGTAAGAAATGGCTCATATAAACAAATGCAGGCTACCATATACCACATTTCCCTTTACCCCTTAACTATTCATTTAAATTTCAGTCAAATTCAGACTAAAACTGATTTGTCCAAGCTGTTCAATAATCTACCCAAAGGCCACAAAGGCCACTGGGAACAAGTGGCCTTAACATGAATTAACAGGGGGCGACCTACTGTATTTGTAAATTACCATCAAAATGACTTTAATACATGTAGTCTAAGATTGTAAAACCTCAGTTTGCACAACAATGTGACCTTCCAAGTCAAAATGAATATCATTTCCTATCTGCATTTTTTCACAAGGACTCACTTTCTTACTGATTGATACATGCTTTAAATAGATTAAATGTACAAAAAAGACAAATAACAAACATTCTAATAAAAAAACAACAACACTAAGGCCATTATTGTAACTAGATGCGACACTGAAGTGTATTTTTGTGTACCATAATTGGCCAAAGGTCTGACCGCTACCTGCGTTATGACAGTGGAAAGCTTTAACGATGATAAGCATTATCGGGTTTTAATGGAAGGAGCTGTTCCAATCAATTTACAACAGATTTCATCAGGAAATCAGTGTCAGGATGATTAAGGTCCAATTAGAAAAAGATATAAAAGACATTTCATAAGAGAATATGAGTCCAACCACTGTCATAACAACACAGCAGCGCAGTAAACATCGTATGAATGAAAAGGTGCAAAATATACAAATAGAGGAGATCGGGCTGTGACTATGCAACAAAAACTGTCACATTATATTTCACTGGCGATCAAACAGACAAACAAATGTGGGTATTCAAATAATCCATAACGTGAATCCCAAAATTTGGTTGTGTGTATAGCATTTGTAAAACTGTGTAAAAAGTCAAAACATTTTTATCAAAAACATCAAACCTGTAGGCTTTAAAATAAGGCACTTATCGAGATCAACAAACAGAGATTTTGGATGCATTTGACAACAAATATCACGAAGTGGGATCACAGCAAATGCTTTAGTGTCATGCTTCATTTAAAAGTTCAGTATTTAAAAGCTTTTTTTTTTTTTCCATCTCCCAGGAGTACTGGCTTATCAACTTGTGCCACAAAGTGTCCTATCAAGAACTAAACATGCATTGCATAGAGTGTAGACCCTTTTATTTCCTGTGTGATATTCGTACTAATGGAGAGCAGCATTGAAACTGCAGAGAGTCATTTAAAACAGTTTACTGATAAAATCATGTTTCAGCCCAGACTTCAGTAACCTGTAGTAATAAAATACTGCTGTGTAGCCCTTGAAGCTACGACGTACTAATGGTTTCACATAAAAAACTCAACAAACTAAACTCAGTTCCGTTGGTGAAGAATATAATCCTCGCTACATTCCTGGAGTTGTTTCCTGGTAGAATAAGTCCTGAATATCTGAGCTCTGGACAGACAGGCCAAGCTCAACTATTTCTAGATTCATGCCTTTGCCAGACAGCGCGGTGTATAGTTACTGTGGTCGATCCACAAAGAACTTCTTCTCTTGCCAGCTAAAAAAACCAGACATCTTTCCCAAGTACAGCTGAACTTGGCCAGTCGTCCACAAAACTGCGAAGAAGAGCTGAGAGAGTAGACGAAGCCATAATGCCTTGCATAGTATAGTCTTTTCTTTTTTTTAAACACACAGGACTTGTAACTGGACCAATCTGTGTTAGTTCTTCTGTCTGCGTCTGATAAAACACATAAGGCACGTACAGATTTTAGTTTTAAAGAACTCCCATGTAACCCTACCCATCTATGTGAAATAAAGCTGCTGAGGTTTCATCTCAAAAGTGCCAGCTGAGACCGTGATGGTACCAGGCCCTACCGAGTGAGCGTCATCGTTGTACATGTCAGAACCTGAACATTTTGTCAAAAACATTTGGCTCTTAGAAGTTTGACAGCGTTGGAATAAAAATCTGCCAGGCGGCAGATTCTGCAACCTACTGCGTTGTTTCATTGTTTTTGTTTTGAGAGACACTGGGTTGCCGACCAGCCGGGTGAACGGACTACAAGCCGAGGTCATCATCCACGGGGACTGACTGGAGCTGAGTAAGAATCTTGGCGTCCCCGTCCATGTCCTCTGGATTCCCCAGTGCCGAGTTGGCGTCCAAATCCTGCTCCGGCGAGGGGCTTCCCAGAAGCAGCGACTCTCCTCCAGGTAGGCCTAACAAAGCCGGGTCCACAGTTAGGTCCCCCTTGCCGCGGACATCAAACAGAGTTAGACTCGCCGAGGTGGAGAGGGGCACAGGGCTCCAGGCTGGCTGGGACAACTGGGTGTTGGGTGTCACCCCACTGTACATGGGACTGAGGGTAAGCAGACTTTCTGGAGTGAGAGAGTTCAGCGTTGTAGGGGTGACTGAATGTTCCAGCACCGGAGGGGAGAGGACGGCAGGTGTCCCCGTCTCCAGAGCACAGTACGGTGGAGACGAGTTGATGAAGTTTAGGGGACATGATGCGAGGCCACTGGGGGTCGGCCCTGAGGTGGTTGAGACGACAGGAGGGGCGGAGGAGGTGAGAAAGTGACTCAGACCATTAGTAGAGATGGGTAAAGCATCAGGGACTGGTTTCAGGGGCAAACTGGTGAGCTGAATGCCGGCTGGGATGGTCAGAATCAGCTTGCCTTGCTGGACGCTCAGGTAGGGGCTTCCACCGAGGAGAAGGTTACCTACGGTGGTGATGAAGGGAAAATAGACGGCGATCAAGACTGAGTTACAACATTCAAACAAGAGGCGCACCAGTATGAGATGCAGCAGATTATTTTACAAACCAGTACTTATTATAACATGTGTTCTAGATAATAAACATTTGCTGTAAGGAAATCAAACTACGGCATTAATAATATTCTGTCTCTGTATTTATTTGTGTTTTTTCCTCTGTTTATTTATTTGTGTTTTTTTAATGAATGCTGTGTGTATTACAATCATTTTTTTCCCTTAACTTTCTCTTTTTTATATGCATTTCTTAAGTGTTACGATGTTATGCATGAATTAGCCTACTGTACTAGCAAACATTCATGACCATATTTTACAGCTCAAACAATTAGTGGATTAATCCATTGCCAGATAATCTTTTGGAAACTATTTTGACAATAATCAAGTTATTATTATATTTCTTCAGCAAAGTTGTGAGGGTTTTCTGCCCCTCTTTGTCTAATCTGAGATTAAACTGAATATATGTGTAGGTATTTGACTGAAACAAATAACATGACTACCATGGGCATACAAACTTTGTAAAATAAATAACAACAACTATAGCTAGTCCCATTCCGAGAGTAGATCATCCCATTGTGGACTATTTCTATAACTATTGCTAATTTAGTAATTACTTGTATCAAGTGACTCTGCATCAGCTCACCCACGTAATAAAATACATTTATTTCCCAGAGCCCAAGTTTGTGTCTTCCTGCTTGTTTTATCTGTCCAAATCCCGTTCTCTACACTGGCTCCCTGTAAGCGCTCACATCCAGTTTAAGACTCTGGTGCTGGCCTACAGGGCAGTGAAAGGAACAACTCCTTCCTATCTCCAGGCCACGGTCAAGCCCTACACCCCCGCCCGACCACTTCCCTCTGCTGCCTCGGGGCGACTGGTGGCCCCGTCGCTCAGAGGTCCCTGCGGCCGATCGACCCGGTCACGGCTGTTTTATGAAACTCCTCACTTTTAAAAAGGCTGGAAGCAGTAAATGTTTTTCCCCCAATTTTCCTAGAAAATGCAATAAACTACTTAATCAATTAGCAAAACAGTTGCAGAGTAGTTTCCTGTTGGTGGACTAATCGTTTCAGCTCGACTTGCTACATTCATACACAATTATCGAATGAATTCAGTTTACCTGGAGGAGCAGAGGGCAGCTGAATGATCCCAGAGTTGAGGAGCTGCACACTGGGGGCCGCAATGCTTTGGGGACCCACACTCTGAATGGGCCTCAACTGGTTTATTCTGAGAGGACCCTGTGCGACCCCTGCAGGAGCTGAAGTCAGGATCTGTAAGGGCACTCCAGCCGAGGGGATGGAGAGAGAAGGACTGGCAGGTACCACTTGGGGGAAAGAGATGGTGGAGGAAGTTTGGATGGGGGAGACGGGGACCAGCTGAGGCATGGAGAGGGGGACTAACTGTGCTGGTGTGGTGCCTTTGGTCTGGGGGACTGGGACTACTTGTGTCGGGGAGGAGAAGGAAATAACCTGTGGAACCTGGATTCTGCTGGGTGTGCAGTTTGTGCTTTGGTCCCCCAGCTGGTGTACCGTTCGCTGTGGGAGCTGACTGTTGTTGAGCTGTGAGATAGAGACTATGGTTGTAGCACCTTCAGGCAAAGTTGTTAAGGCATCCTGCTGCTGTTGCACCAGTCTGGTGCTTGTGTTCAATATCTGGTTTTGGAACTGAGGAGCTGGCGAGGTGAGGGAGGACACTGGGACCAACTGAGGGCATTGGGACACCTGGGCTCCTGAAGAGTGCTGGACCAGCTGGGAGACTGGTATACCCTGGATGGAAGGCACAACCTGGGGCAGAGAGAAGACCTGAGGGGCGGAGTTGCTGGAGTAAATGACAGAGCTAGAAGGGTTTAAGTGAGAGCCAGCAGTGGCGAAGACAACGTACTCCCCTTGTTGACTGGAGAGAGGCACAGAAGAACTGGAGATTAACATGCCTGCAGATGACATGGAGGCCGGGAGGGTGAGAGACTCCTGGCGTTGGGTGTTTTGTGTTAAGACTAGTGAGGGGAGCCTGGTTGGGGAGGACAGAGTCGGTGAGGAAGGGGATAAAGATGAAGACGAAGATACTGTGTGGCTGCTGCCCTCTGATTCAGAGACACTGATGAAATCCATTGCATTGCCGCTGTCTGTTCTGGTTTGCAGAGGAAGAGAGATGATGGATGGAGGGTGTGCGACTGATGTGGTGTTTGTGCTAAAAACAACTGCCGGAAGACCGCTCGGCTTGGCCGAAAGCTCCTGCTGTGCCATAGAAACGGCTTGCTGCTGCTGCAAACTGATACAAGGTTTGGATATTACCTGAGCCCCGTTCAGTATCAACGGAGAGTTGGTTGCAACAGGACTCAGCGTGACTGTCTGGCAATCGCCCAAGCTTAGCCCATTAATTATGACACCAGCGCCGGTACTGGAGAGCAGGGAATTCCCATTAAGTAGTAACGACTGAGGCGCTGTGAGGAAGCCACCGGACCCGTTGAGGATGAGCTGGCCTCCCGTGCTACAGGGGAGGGCAGAGAGAGAGATGATGGAAGCTGTGGAGACGGCAGCCTCCTCTGGTTTATCGGGCGTGTCGTCCATGGGGCTCGACTCGTCCTCGGTGCTGTGGTTCCCATCAGACTCACTGGAACGAAGGAAAAACAAATGGGTCAAATAAAAGAGAAACGCG
Source organism: Pholis gunnellus (assembly GCF_910591455.1). Classification (NCBI taxonomy): domain Eukaryota; kingdom Metazoa; phylum Chordata; class Actinopteri; order Perciformes; family Pholidae; genus Pholis; species Pholis gunnellus. Next base: position 14,066,405 of record NC_136535.1, read on the forward strand.
TGGGACTTTAGAGGGTTGGACACGGGGCTTTACCTGTGCTCAACGAGAACACGTATGAACATTTACTCAAGCGGTTTATTCCCTTTGTAATTTTCTACGCCTGTGTTGATCTTATGACATGAGGTGATCTATGTTTTGCAAAGCCCCTATTTCTGTTCAAGGACTATATTTTATGTACAAGTCTTAAAGGACTTTAAATTGTCAGATATATAAAATTGTATTTAACAAACCAAGAGTCAGTTAAATTAACAAGAAAAAACCTGTATCTGTGCGCTGGATTATAGCTCCCAAACTCCATTAGATTGAAAGGACAAGATGTCTACCATGCAAAGTCTTTATCAGACTGCATCTTGCATGATGGTATGTGGTTGTTCAACACAATTTTTTACTTTGGTTTTGGTCTGAGAATGCATTTCATTCACAGTCACAGTAGCAGAGTTTGAAATGGCTAGAATGTGTCAGAGGATATAAATTCACATTGTTGTAAGAAAGAATTTGAATTTGCATTTTGATTGCAGTACTATTGAAATGCTGACAAAAAAAATGTAATTCACCCAACGCTTGTGGTTTGGCCAACTCTGACTCATTTGCACTGTTTAAAACATGTTCCGTCTGGGGCAATTAAATGACTCAATAAATACATTCTATCAGGCGATTTAAAGATGATGACATAAAAAACACTTTCATTATAACGTCTGTTATGAGAGTCTGCAAAACGATAAACTTAGGAAACTTTCTAAATCTCTTCTATTTGAAACGCAACAGCCGGGGAATGTACACAAGAAATACTTATTTTACTTTGCAGATGTTGAAATTCAAATCAATAATTACAGTTTTCTAGTTTTCCCACCTGTGTCTTATAGAGATTATTTCAGTGGCTAATTGTGGTAAACTGGTGAAGATAGCAACTTATTATTATAATTATTATTATTTTAACCTTTACCATCTTATCTACAAAACCTTCCATACACAGCAGTGAATCAGTATAAACTCTCAGAAGACAAAGCTAGATCAGATTCCTAGAAGCTCCTTTAGGTCGTCTCCCTGGTTAATGTGTGCTACAATGTGTGCCTGGTCAACCATACGCATTGTTTGTCTTCCAGACCATCACAAACCAGATAAGATAAGTCTGCTGTATCTCTCTTATCGCCTAACAATTTGCCCCCCCCAGCCCCAACTTGGTGAAATAGTGGCTGTAAAAAACTTGGAGACCCCCCCCCCCCCCCCCTCTTTTGTATTTATTAGTCACCACATCCACCGTCTCAGTGGAAACGTTGACTGTGACCTCGGTCACCCTGCAGGCCCTAGCCAGCGGTGCAGGGTTTCAGGAAACTTGAGCCACGGTGGGCGCCTGGATCTCACATTTCATAACAAAGCAACACGCTCCTCTCAGACCTGTGTGGCCTTTCGCTGTCAAAAGGACAGCTCCCTCTGTCCATCTTCTTATTTGATGCAGTGTTTAGTTTAGTTGTTTAGTTTAGTTGTTAGTTGTTGTTCTTTTACTTTGGAGTTTAACGTGTGTCCACGTACTCGTTCTATGCTGCACCCTGTAGGTCTTTGTTTACCATGAAGGTTTGGTCTGGTACTTTCAGTGACTGTTCAGACTGAGTGGTATCGTCAATGTCATAAAACACAACACAAAGTAACGAGGCGCTTTCGCTTAATCAAAGGCTCGTTCAAGACAGACTTTTGGTTTCCCCCTAACTCGCTACATAAAGACTCGCTACATAAATGTGTTTCCAGTGTTGTCGGTCTTGCCTTTTGCTGTGGGTCCCGGACGGGGTCCTGTCCCTCTGCCTGCGGTTCTTGAACCAGTTGCTGACCTGCGTGAGGGACAGTCCGGTGACTTTGGCCAGGTTCTTCTTCTCGTCCGGAGTCGGGTACCTGTTGCTCTTGTAGCACTCTTTCAGGGCATTTCGGGATTTCTCTTTGAAGCAGTATACGGTCTCCTCTCCGTCCCAGATGGTTTTGGGCAGGGGGAACTTCTTCCTGAGCCGGTACTTGTCCACTGCGCCCAGGCTGCGGCCCCGGGACCTCTCCGCCTCCTTGTAGCGGGCGTTCAGGTACAGGTCCTGCAGGAACCCATGGTTAGACGGGTGGAAGTCGTAGCTCTCCAGGATGGCGTACAGCTCCTTGAATTCGTCCCGGTGGAAAGCCACCAGTGCCTGGGCCTTCAGCAGGGTCTCGTTGCCACGTAGCAGCTCGGACGAAGGAGGTATGGTGGATAGAAATCTCCACAGGCGATCCACATTGCCCGCCTGCAGAAGGGCCTCGCAGAGACATGATACTTGGTCGGTGGAAAAACTCAAAGCCGACTTTTGGAAACTTTGGAGTAATCGTTCCGAAATTTGCACCGGATCTTCCTCTTCTTTGCACTCCGTTGTCGTTGGCTCCTCTGGGCTGTTCTCAGATGGTTCTGTAGACTCCAAAGACAAGGAAGCCATTTTTACTTTAACTTTTTTTTCCTCCCGCAGTTCCTCCTCTCTCTCTCTCCCTCCCTCTCTCCCATTCTCCGCCAGTCGAGCAAACCATGAATGTGCCTGCAAGCTACCAGCGGCCCCGCCCCTTTCCTACCCTATAATGTAGTGTCTTTGTTTCAAAGTTACTTTGTGACAGAAGATTATCCACATCATACCATATTTCCGGACTTACATATTATTGTGTAGCTCCAGCACTAACAATGTTTTTCTTATTGACGCTTCTCACATGTTTGTTGTGTAAAACAATAATATGAAATTTCACAAACATCTGGCTGATGTCGATCATGGAGATTTTTCAATCTTTCACTACAAGCAAAAGTCCTGCATATACATGATACTTATACTTACTGATTACTTAAGTAAAACTACACAAGTCAACATATACAGAGCGGAGTCAATTAACTATTTTTGATAACCAATTCATCTATTCAGTTACATTTTATGCTAAAAACCTTTTTTTAATAATTTGCTGCTTGTCTTTGTCAAATGTCTTAGTAACTATAACTGGAAATCTTGTGTCAATAAAACATGAAGCCACCTCTGTGAAATTATTAATCATTTCCTGACATTGCCAAAACAATGATTATTCAACTTGAGAAAATAATCGACTGATTAATTGATAATTAAAATGTTTAATTGCAGCCCTAAGTAAAAGTACCAATTAGGTGGAATGGCCCCTGTCGGATTGGTATAGTATTGATTACTGATGCATTACTGTGTAGTCAGCATTTTAATGCTTTAGCTTGTAGAGGTGATACACCGCTTGACCTGTCTGCTGTCGTTTGCTTGGCTTTTTGTCAGATTACTTCCCTTATACTTCTAATGTAATGTGAATTTACGTTGTCACGTTTTAACTTGTGCTATGTTATTTTGTATCATTGATTATTCTGCTGACTATTTTTGTGATTAATTGATCTATCGTCTGTATAATGTGTATAATGTTGTAAATAAAGATGATATATGTAGCCAGACAGAGGTATCCTTTTTGATTAAGAATTACAATGGTTCTTTTTAATGCCAAATGTAGATTCCTAATACATGCACAGTTCAGAAAGTGCGCTCTGACAGCTTCTCTCCAGTACAAGAGTGTGTGTGTCTGAGATGGTAAATTCAGAACATAAGAGTTGCCCAAATTTCCTATCATGCACCAGCATTAACCTAACACCCCTGGAACAATCTGAGCATGTTCAGGAGCTTCACATCAAACAGTTTAATGCATGTATACAATTTCAGAATAAGGCCTTTGTAAGACAGTGTGGTTGTTCAGGTAAGTTTGTTCTTGTCATCCCAGTTTTCCAACCGGATCCCAGGGTTTGGTGTGGTTGAGGTGGTTTCCTAATGCAAATACTGTCAGTAAACACACACAACTAAGTCTAAAAGGAGAGAGCATCCTGGAACATCCATTGAGCCCACTTCAGTGCATCAAATGCTAGTGGTGACGTCTCTCAATGAATATATGAAACCAAAACTGTAATACTCTCTCTCTATTCGTCAGGTAAATTAATTGTAGGTAAATTCAGAAAATAAATGGCTTACCTAAATTTTAGCTATTTGTTATTATTATACAAACCGAAAGCTTTATATGCACAGGCTCTAACCTGAAGCTCAGACATTAATGTGAAAACTGTGTCAGACAGAGAATGCGGCATGTTCTTAATGATATACATACCACAAATATGTGAGCATGACCTGCAGATAAGTCATGCATGAGGCCGGTTTGTCTCCATCAACAACCGTAGGAATGTAAATCTTCGCTGTGGGACCGTGGGCTTGTCTCAGCTCCTGCTCCTCCCAGTCAAGTGTTTAGTTAGACCTCTCAGCTTTCATTGATCGCCTCTTGTCTGCCCGTACATGCTCTAGTCTGTTATCTGTGCTCATTGAATGCTTTGGTCCACTGAAATATGTCCACATTTAAAGAAAAGGCTGGTTTTCCAGGAGCGGAGATTGTTTCCTGATGTCAAAAATCAAACTGCAACAGGACAAAATAACATGGCTAATGACATTTGTTTTGGAATGCTTAAATGGAACATTTAGAAATGACAGGTTGAACTGATCATTCCTCATGGAAATTGCGACAATATGATTTCCTATACATTACACACAATATACTGTATTCTGTGCATTAGTGGCATGTGCAAAAGCAGGTATTGTAGTGCAAAGGTACTACACAGAAGCCAAGATTGTAATGGACCTGACCATGGTGTGGTAGTCATTATAGAGCCTGGGATCAAGCTGCTTATTAGGTCAAACCTGACCAGACTAAATCACAGTACAGTATTACCTTTTCCTATAACAGACTCGTCAACTTCCAAACAATTGGCCTTGTTGAATTTGTCATGTTTACAATAGTCCACAAAAAATTAACTTTGTTCAGTCTTTGTTCATCATGATTTAAACTGGTTGGTAGCGCCACTGTGTGGTTGTTTCAATTGTCACATTCATTCTTGTACGATGATTGGTTATTGATCGTGTCCATCGACCGGTAAGTAGGCGGTGACGCAGACCTTTTCCATTTGGATCGTCATCCTATTGGTTGACTTGATTGTCACCCGATTTGATTGGTGCGTTTTGTGCCGGTGGACGGGGCAGAATGTTCCAGAGCTGGGCGTGACAGAAATTGATGTACGCTGCTAAACGTTGATGCCAGAGTGACTTGCACGATCTCCATTTTTTTAACGTAATAGTTTAAAGTTACATGGTGACACAAAGACGACAAGGTAGTGATGCGGGGAACGAAGCTCTCCGAAAAAAGCAGCAGCCGTTTTATTGAAAATGGCTCACGAGGCATATGACAGGGCAGAAAATAGTGACAACAGTTTACTCTCGGTATTGCTTCACGTGAATTAACATATCTGACACCATGAAAAAGACCATAATGTAGTTGAACATGATACTAGTAAGAATATAAGGGGTTTTATTGCTTTCATAATTGCTAAACTGATTAGTAATTATAGTAACGAGTTGTTCGTTCAATAACAGAACTACAGACTGCGTGTAAGAAGGGCGGGGTTTCTTGTATTAGAAAACAACGCGCGAGTCTAAGCGGTTGGTCCATCGGGGTGGTCACGTGCTTTTTGGAGTGGTGTCGCGAGGCGTCTGAACATCTTGCTGCGACTCTTCTGTTTTGAAAGGTGCGTACCGTGTCTGTTAATCCGCTTCGTCCTGATATAAAACACAAGTAACGTTATTTTACAGGTAAGTGTGGCAGCCTGGTTCTACTACTAAGTGTTGACTGTATCTCACGTGACTCCGCTGTTGTTAGCCACACAAACGGCTAACGGTGACGCAGCCTGCGGCTAGCTAATCCAGACATGCTAGCTAAACTACGAACATGTGGGATGAAACTTAAATGATAACGTGTGCAAACATGAGGAACAGATGGTAATTTACGAAGTTAAACACAACTATTATTAATTCACCAGAACGTGTTTTGTAACAGGCCGATGTTAGAGAAAGTAAGTTATGAGGGGAACAGCTAAATACTACCTGGGGGTTGATGTTCATTGTCCTCTTTATGTGGGTCTTCATTGTCCTGTCCTTTCATTGAACAGGTAACGTTATTAATACTCTGTACCATGACACAGGAGGACACCGGGATATTACCTATTTACTGTATTGGTGTGCAACTGTATGATGTTGGATCAGTTTAACTGGCTAATATGTCGCATTGTTTGTCTATTGTTTTCAGTGTCTGATCCCACAACCAGCATCATGGAAGGTTTGACAGTAGTGACCAACCCCACAGTGAATGTGCGCATAACAAACACCATCTCCTCCTTCGAGATGACACGCAGGTTCAATAGAGGAATTAGTATAGCAGAACTAAAGGTGAGGCTCAGTCTATCATACAGTATACTCCTTAAAAGATGCATTTGCTCTGTACTAATGCACTCATTTTGTTTGTATTGTAATTAGGGAAAATTGGAGATGCTTGTGGGTGCATCTCCTGCCTCAATGGACCTGGAGTTGTTCAGTGTCTCTGACATATTCCTGCAGAAAATGGACGACAATGAAGCTTTGCTGGGTTCCTATTCTGTGGATGATAACTGCAGAATACATGTATGTAGCTGCTCGGTTCAGAAGCTCTTTTAATATAGTGGCCCAGACCACCATTCTATTGTAGCAATAAAAAGTTACAACAGGTTTTCAAATCAGTCTTTGGTTCCAAATCAAACTCTGTCTTCAAATAAGATTTTTTTAGCATATTTTCTTCTTTTGTAGAAATACATGTTTCCCCAAGACATGTGCCTGGAAACTTCTCATTGTCTGAAGTTTGCAGTAAAACATGCAATCTGGTTTTAAAATGAGAACCCTGCTATGTAGGTAGTAGTTAATGGTTAATATAATAATTATCCTTTTCACTAGTGTTGACTAATGATTACTTAGGTTTACTAACAAGTGTGAGTTTCTATTCATCAATAATGTAATGTTGACAAACAGATCATTATTACCTGCTTATTTGAAGCGTTTTGCAGTTATTGGCTAAAACATGTAAAACTACTGGTGTGGACTTTTTTTTTTTTAAAGAAGGTTTTTGTGTCTCCTCCTGAATCACAGGTTATTGACAGCAGTGGTCAGATTAACGAGTTCACTGATGTTTCCAAAGTGGAGAAGTTTGAACTACCAGATGACGCCTATGGAAAGAGACCAGGTACGGTCTTTTTTTCTATGCTTTTCATAGTAAGTAAATACAATGTATTTCCCAAATGTCTTACTTTAAACCAATGGATCCAGACAATCATTTGTAAAGCAATCGCTAACGATACTTGATTGTTAGTTGCAGTCATAGACCAACAAATGACAATACGTCCACCCTACCACATCTGAGCTTTTTTAATTCAAAATTATTTGTCAGTATGCTAACCATTGACAAATGTTGTAAATGAATCTTCTCATCTTATTTGATAGACGTTCAGCAGCATTCACAGTCTGTAATATGTTGTGTTTTGTTTACAATCCAACTTTCTTTCTTTCAGACTCAATGAGGTCGTTCATGAAGAAACAGGGTGTCGGTCACTTCAACGAGGAAGAACAGGCCCAGAAGAAAGCTGACATTGCGGCTCGGAACAACGAACAGAAGGCTGCTGCTGATGCTCTGTCTGTTGGCAACAGATGCAAAGTGCAGGTCCCTGGACAACCCACCAAGATTGGCACGGTCATGTATGTTGGTAAGTGTGGATACATGTTAGCTGGTTTACTTCCTTTAGGGCAGGTTTAGGCTTAAAGGCCCAGCTTTCAGGAGCGTATTGGTGGAGGAAACCCTTCTTAAACATCAGTGTTTTTGTTGCTTGCTCGCGATGGCTTGTACTTAACCACAATTATAGCATATTAACCTAAATTATGTCATCTCACTATATCCCCCCCCCCCCCCCCCCCCCCAAACAAAATATGAAGGATCTTGACTAAACAAGAGACATTAAGAGTAGTAGTACCTGGAGTAAAGAACAATGTTGTCACGTCCATTGCAGGTACAGCAGATTTCAAGCCAGGCCACTGGGTTGGAGTGAAGTACGATGAGCCTCTGGGAAAGCACGATGGAATGTAAGTAGTTTCTATATAGCTATGCACAATGTTGATCATGTTGGTCTTGATTTTGCATTTGACCCCCTTCTTTTTATTGAATTGTGTTCCCACAGTGTTGACGGGAAGAAATACTTTCAATGCGAGAACAAATATGGTGCATTTGTGAAGCCGCTGAGTGTGATTGTGGGAGACTTTCCTGAGGAGGTTTATGATTTTGATGAGATGTAGGACTGTAATGTGACAAAAGAAATTTAAGTGTGAATCTCAAGATGCTCCATTCACCAACCAGAGATTGTCATCGCACTTTCTCTCTCTAAAGAGTCAAAGGGTATTTTGGTTTAAGTTCCCTCTCACCAACGCTGACGCAACCTGATGGATGTGAATGTCCGGTAGTACATCTCTGTGTGATGAATATGATCATAGTTCATGATATTTACACCCAACACGGTTTGATAAAGGAGGGGGTTGTGTTGCATGTAAGGCAGCATAAAGGTTATACGTGGTTATTCACTTCATGCACTTCTGTTCAGTTTAGTTTAGTACTTTTTGCTTCCACACATTTGCAACATGGCAGTCTTATATGTAATCTAAAAGTCTATATCGACAGTTTAGATAACAACTTCAGTTCTCCTCATTTAGTTTGTATCAGTTTTTTCAAAGATGATTGTATACAACTGTCTATAGTTAACTGTAGTCTTAGGATTTTTTGTTCAGAGTAACACGACGTCACATACCGATCAATGATCAACATCAGTGCTTAACGGTCAAACTCATTCCCCTAAATTGTGCTCATGTTTGACAGACAATAAGTTTAGTCAAAAAAGAGGAAAGATCAAGATCTTTGTCATTTTCATTCATTTTGTGCTTGTACTGTGTAAAACCCAATGTGTGTTTCCAAGTGGAAATAATATGTAATTCCCTTTTTAACTGACTGAGTTCCTCTTGTTAAACATTAAATTGTCTGCAGTTAAATGTTTCCTGCTTATATTGAACCACTGGGAATTGTTTTGCCTTGACAGATGAGGCCCAATCTTGCATATTTTTGAATTAGAATGTGATTGAGAAAATCCAGTGTATGTACTTAATTGAGCTCTCTTAAAGATACATGTATAAATAGATAACAAAATCCAAGGATGTATCCAATAATTATAGAGTGTATAATTTCAAATGACCAGTAAAGTAGCTCTGGTACATCTTCCAATATTCTCCAACTGAATGCCAAATGGTTCCCAGAAGTCCTTTGATGTGTTTCAGAGAACTGAATCTGTTAGTAATACAACATTACATTGTTAGTCAAAGCTAGTAGTGCTATTTTAAGTCATTGCAGTTCCATTTTAAAATGACACATTTAACTTTATGCAGTTTAAGTACAATCTCTTTAGCCCTTTCTGTTCATGTCCTTTATTCATCTTATAGTATCGCGTGTTGTTGATCGGGTGGGTGGCTGAACTAATGGTCATGTAGTGGGTTGTTGAATTCTGAAGCACATGTTTTTGGTTCTGTTTAAAATGTTCTTATATATTTTGATTAAATAACAGGTTGGCTGTCATATAAATATTTGAAAACACAAGCAAAAACTACGAAGACCACAACACTTTGCTTTTGAAAATGAATGCTATGCCTTATTTCTTCTTTGTTTTATGTTTCTGGTCCAATACTGTTAACACTATTGCAACTGCAACATTGTTTTTCACCATCTGACGTTTACAGAAGAAATACAGATTAATTGTTCCTGTGGTTTCTTTTCAATGCAATGTCATTACTTATAAAAATGTAGTGTTGTCTTTTGATTTTATATAAAACACTTTCTTCTCCAAGGTGCTGGTGTTACTATGTGCCAAAGGGTAGTTAATGCATGGTAATAAAATTGATTTGCCAGTACTGGAGCGTATGATTGAGTTGATGTTTGTTGTACATGTAATATGATACAGACCATTTGCTCTTTGCCTGAGATTAACTTAATTATCCTGAATCTTTAAGGATGTTTGGTTTTACAATAGTATGCACAATATTCATGGTACAGAAGTATTATCAGCAAAGTATACTTTAAATATCAAAAGTAAAACCACTCATGAAGAATGGCAACTTTTCTCAGAGTTATCTTGTTGGAACAATTTTACAGAAGAATTAACACGTGGGCAGTGTTTAATGTTGAGGTTGAGGTTTACTACTATAGTGTATAGCATAGTGTTGTGTAAACATGCAGTATTTGCCTCTGGAAAGCAGCATACAGCAGTATTTTATTTCCAGCAGCCTAAAATGGAAATACTCAAGTTATGTACCGGTCCCTTAAGATTTTACAGAAGTTGAGTAAAGGTGCTTTCTATCACTGCAAATTCGACTTCATACTAAAAGTGTGTCTATGGAGGATGGCAGAGGTTAAGAGAACAATTACAACTTGCTTTATACATTTCATAAACACCAAATAGTATATACTCCTTTTTTAGTTTTCAGGAAGCTTCTATTTAGAAGCATGTGGGAGATGCATGACTAAGCACGGTGTTTCATGCCGTTTCATCAGCCACAAACAGCATATTTTACAATATTTATCAGCCTCACATTTTATTTTCATCACTCCCCTTGAAGACGCACGTCACTGCAATGACGCTTCAAACTGTCCTCTCGCGAGACGGGAGCACAGTTTCCCAGGCAGCAGTGTGGTGTGTGTGTGCGCGATAGAGACAAGGGAAGATGGCGACGCAGGAGAGCGAAGCTGCTAAAGCCACCGAGAGCAACGGCGAGGTAAAAAAAAAAATGAATGACACTCTCATTATGTCACTTACTCTTCACGTCCACGTGAAGGGGGCCGTTTTTATCCGTTGGAATGTTCGTTGTGGGGACCGTTAACATTAAAACGTGTTACAGACCGTTGCACGAGCCTCAGTGACGTTGTCAGTTGCCGGTTGGTTTTTAAAACGACCCCCTCCTGCCGTTAGCAGTGTGCTGAGAAACCCGCACTGTTAGCGACGTGAGAGAGGTGTTAACGGTTGAAAACTCAATGGAAGACATAACATTACATAAAAGTCACATTAATATTAGTTGACTCAATGTGTGTCGGTGTGAGCCAGCTGACCGCTGCGGTGTGTCAGTTAGCTATCACAAGGCCTGAGCAACGCAGCTCGGCGTGACTAACCAGGCCAGTCTCGATCAGCTCGACCACATTATTATTTAACTGTCAAACCGAGTCTTCCATTATTACAGTCTTTACAGGGAAACGTTGAGGCTCGACGTACATTTTGTTTACGCCTCATGGGAAAATCCGGCAGCTAATATTGATAAAAATGTCAAATGAGATGAATCGGATGTAGATAGACAACGTCAAAATTAGCTAACTCTGGAATGTGCTTTCTTAAATTGTTAAAATAGTAGCTGTTGTTGAAAGTAATTGGGACAATATCCAGTCAACTAGCAATTACTTCCGGAGTGACAAATGTCATAAGTCACCACTGGTCAAAGTGAATCATCTCTCTCATGGTCTCTGCTTAATTTAAGTCTTTAGCCAAACAAACACAAAATTACTAGTGATACTATATATAGATAGATAAAAGCTGTAGCAAATGTCTGTTATCTTTACTCTTAAGACCAAGACAGACTAGTCTTTTTTTTGTCATTCGACTAATGATTGATCAGTGATTCTTTTCAGAATTAGGTTAAACTTAGTTTTTATTTTCTTTAGGAACCTTTTTATTGTTTAGTAACCCCAGTTCACACCTCATGTCATTATCATTACACTGATTAAGCAATGACAAATCTCTGAGTCTCAGAAATGCCCAAAAGTTTGTTAAACATTGGCTGTCCTTTTTGAAGGTTTTTCCACATCCTTCTCTTACAACCATCTTTTTTCCGGGGTTAAATGTTGCTAAAACAATTTGGGGGATTTTGTACACATCTCACTAGGGATTTATCTTCCAAAATAACCGAAGCTCTGTGATTCAAATGTAAGTGGCAGAATGTAGGTTAAGGGTACAGCATGATCTATTACGTTTAGATGAGTTATCTTGCTCTTTAGGCCAACTGCTGGAGAGTTGATCAGTTAAGAGACATTTCTGAGGTATTAATCTACTATTAAAGTGGCTAATAATGATATTAATTTAATATTTCTGCCGGTTACCGGTGTAACTGTATTGGTTCCAGCACAACACGCATGATGAAGTCAGCATTTTCATGTCTAAAATATCATCCTTTTTCCTTGTACAAAATGTCCTTTTTAAAGTGGTCTTTAATGTAATTAAATAAGCACAGATGGAAAGCCTTTTACTATACCAATCAACAGACATGCCTTTTATATCCCTATTTATTGGCCTATATTGGCTTACTTCCCTCTGTAGTGTACTGTCATCATGTGTGATACATATCACCGGAGCAATCTCCACTTCTGTGAATGACTGATTTATCTTGACTGTTAGCCCGTTTCCTGTTAGACACACACTATCCAGTGTGAAGCATTTACTATGCACCCTGTGCGTGTGTGTATACAGGTGGTTAATTGTTAATCCTTGGTCATTGTGTGTAAATTGTCCATTATTATCTCGAGCTGGAACAGCTAGCCTTGTTTCTCTTGTAGAGCATATATCGATGATCCATCTGTGTCATGGTTATTACGTTGATCCCTCCAGGAGACAGAGATCCATGTCTCAGATAATATAATTGCTTTTACTGCAGCACATGGCATCGAGGATGAAAAGATCTATTCTGAGCCACTTCATGGCCTTGAAATTCGGTTTGTGATGGTGCTGGGCCAGTGTTTTATCACAAACCTCAACATTTCCGATGTTCATTTAGTCATTTCTTGGCCCTCTTGGAACCTTTAATAACCTGCTGAGCAGAAAACGTTTTTTTCACCCTCAAGTGTTGTTGGTTTCTCGAGGCCAGCCTCTGGTCTCCGTTGTGTTGGTGACAATGGGGGAGATTAGATGTTTAGATGGGGAATGAGTCTCATGACTTGGCATACGCTTGTGTATTGTGTCACTTGAATAGAATGTGGCCTTGCTGGAGGGGTTGGTGGGGGGGACGATGACTACGTGGACACGCTGAAGCAAACTAATGAAAGATTTTACTGATATTTAATATGCTAATATGTATGCTAATACTTGCATGATACAAAGGTTCTGTTAGGTCAGGAGATCATAGTAGTTAGCGATCCTTAGAAATAAAATATCTCAGCTTTAGGGCCTTTAATATGTCGTCTTTATACATCCTCCTGTAATTTGTAATTATTTTAGCATTTCATCAAAAATGTATTTTCATCAGTAAATCTGTTCAGTTCAGTTGAATGTTATAAAAATCAATAAAACGTCAGAAGATGGTTTAACAAATGTCTGTTTTCCAGAACCCTATGTTATTTATTCAAATAGCTTATTTTGTCTTACCAGAACAGTCCAAACCCATAAGCACTCAATTTACAGTTGTGTTATCAGAGACAACAGCAAATCTTCATATTTGAGAAGCTGGAGTAAGAGAGGGTTTGGTGAGATACTGTTTTATCTCGCCAATTAATTATCAAATCTGCCGTTTGTGGATAAATTGTATTTTTGTCACCTTATTTGCATCCTTAAAACTGTACTTTATTCTCCCAGTTTTGACCTTAGGTTGAGGATAAATCAGTCCCCTATAGATTACACTTCATCATACCACCACGTTGGGCTTTGTGTCGTCTTTGGCTGCACTGACCGTGTTTCTGTCTATAGTTGCAGGTGAGCAGCAATGGGACCGCTGCAACAACGGATGGCCAGGCTGTGCAGACAGCTGAAAATGCACTGGATCCTCAGCAGCCGCCGCAACCAGCACCTAATGCATGGCAGGTCATTAAAGGAGTCCTCTTCAGGTTAGTTCTTGTTTTTTTGATTCGGCCGGCGTGTCCTCTCTTTGTAAGTGGAGAGCACTGCTCATTGTTTGCGGTCCGATTAGCAAACTGTGATTCGAGACTGGTGTTGGAGTTGAGAGACGACGTGTACGACAGGGTTGTTTCACAAGTAGCCAGTTTACAAGTACATTTTTAACCATTAAAAATCATTGTCAGACGACAGTGGCTGAGTTCCCATAATGCATTTTGGCCAACGTGTTGCGTCTATTTTGCTCTCCACACAGACTGTTTACCTTCATTTATCCAACGTCTGCTCGGGTGTCATAAGTCACGACTGCTCTGACCTACAAATGGAAATCAGAACGCTTTCAATGCAAAAATCTTAACCCCCGCCCCCCCGCTGTCTACAAATCCTACATGTGAATGCAGAATCTGTTTAAACAAGACAAATGTTTAGTTAATGGAGTCTGTTTTGGTACAGTTACACGGGTACATTTGTTCCTGCTGCCATTGGTGGGATGACAAAGGTCAGGTCTCTAAAGAGCACACTAATTATGATTTACTTAATGTTCAGTGATTTGTGTAATGGACCGTTCAAAAAGTGTTCATTTCTGACTGTGGTGGATGAACAAAGAAATCCTGCACCGTCAATCACTTGTACTCACTTTATTAACTATGCAGTAAGTTTGGATGCCCTCTGAAACCCGGTTCTAAGCGGGAACCGGTTCTAGATTAGTAAAAACCGGGGTATGGATAAATTTCGAAGTTATCACTTGTGCTATTGGTATCTGAGACATTGGGGTGTGAGATTTCCATAATGGAAAATAAGGTTATTGAGCAATTAATCAGCGTTGCAAACTTCTCTCCCGGTGCCCATCTTTACACGAGGGGCGGAGTTGTGCTCCTACACACACTGGGTAAATTATATAAAGTGTGTATTAATTTAACTCGGGTAGATGTTGATCAAGCTTGTTGTCACAAATGCAATGAAACCCAATCTCTTGTAAAAAGCCAATACTTTAGCAATACACCTGTTCAACAAGCAAAGAAAAGCGATAATACAAGACTGTCTCATCCACCGCTGCTGTGTGTTTCACAACACAGCGCGCTAGCTCGTCTAAAAGCTGTCTACTTTGTATCTAGTCTACTTTGTATGTCGTCTAACTGTTAAGTACTTAACTTAGTTTAGCAAATTCTTATAAACTCAGCTGCTGGCTGAGACAAACCAGCCCCTCCTCCTCCCTCTGCCAGCGGTACCTGCAGGCAGTAATCAGCAGAGGGAGGAAGACAACAGGATGGATGACTGATGTCTGTGTTCTTCATTCTTTCTAAACTCTACTCAGTATTGTGATGTCAGGAGTATTATTTATTTTATTGACACTTTTAGATTCGTTTATAGTGAGATATTGAGTTCATGTCAGCTGTTGTAAACATTACTGTTGATGCTCTATAAACAGCATTTTGTTATATCTGATGTATGAATAAATTATAATCCAGGTCTGAATTAGTTTTTTTAAGAAATGCTATTTAAAAAAAGCAATTATTTAGTAAGGAAAAAGAAGATACTAGTGTGTGTGTGTATATATAAGAGTAGTAGTATCGAGAAAAAAAATCCTCATGATATCCATCCCTAGTAATAAGTATTACCTGACTGTGGTGGATGTCAGTTGTCTAGTGTATGTAGATTTAAGTAACTTTCAGGGCATTTTAACATGTTTCTCTAATCAGTTAATCTTCCAAATGTACAGAACCTAAAGGGTTGTTTTCCACTAAAAATGCTCAAGCAAAGTACAGCATGTGTGGAGGTGATACCAGTTTAGTACTTTTATGGCATCGAGATCAAATAAAGCCCTTTGGTTGATCTTCCTGCCTACAGTTACTTTGACAGCCAACCAGTGAACGAACATGTCAATTTATTACATCAAAAAGATTACGTTGCATTATTTTGCTGTTGTAAGTTTGTCTGACAGTGATTTAGATTTTAAAATCTTTCATAAAGTAGAACAAGTAGATCGAAGGCAACCATATCATGTGTAACAAAGAATCAATCTTTATCAATTGTATTATATCAGACAAATGCATTATTTTAATGTCTTTTTAACCCATACCAACCAAAGAGGGGAGTAGACATTGAACAAGGCCACAAGCACACAAAGGGTGGTTGAGAGTTCTTCAGATCTCAAGCTATAAGGTCAAAACAAATTACTTTGTCTCAGGGTTTTTTACCTAGTATTTTCTCCATTAACATACACATGCGAGTATTAATCCACTACTGCTCTCCTAAATTTATTTTTTCTCTTAACTTTCTCCAGAATCTTCATAATCTGGGCGATCAGCAGCTGGTTCCGTCGTGGGCCTTCAACTCCAGACCCCAACACTCCAGCCGGGGCCCCCAGAGTACCCAGCAGGAACCTGTTCCCCAAGGACACCCTCATGGTATTACGCTCGTCCCCTCTGTCCCACGGCCAGTTGTTTTTAATTGAAGTGAAGCTGTTGTGATCTCTTGAAGTATTTAGAAAGCAAAACGGAGCTATATCTTCCTTTCAGGCTTGCTCTCCCATGACTCTTTTAATGTTATAAACACCTTTTTTTTTTTTTTTTACCGTGCCTGCAGGACCTGTACGTGTTTTTGTCCCCAGACGAAGTGTTCACCGACTTCAACAACACAGAAGCCCTGTTCTGGTTTCACAGGGACTTGGTCTACGGAGACTGGAGCGTCGGGGAGGAAGGGGACGGCTGTTACGAGCACCATAGGGAGATAGACATCCCAGAGGTGAGGATGACGGGGAGAGTGATACAATCTGAAGAGAGAGGTGACAGACAGTAGATGGATTGTGAGAGGGAACCGGTATTAGTTCAGGGTATGAGGTCGACGTTGGTGAGGAACAGGAAAGACGAGTTACTGTGAACTTGACAGACTTGTAATGTGTATTTGTCTGAAAATCTAATACTTGTTCCTGCTTGTGTACTTGCAGAATCTGCTGAAGAACGGTTCTCTTTACATGCACGTCTACTTCACTAAAAGTGGATTCCACCCCGACCCGAAACGCAAGGGGCAGTACCGCAGACTGGCAACAGTTCATTCAACACGCAGTAAGCACATCTGGAGAACGCACAAAGTGTAAACTTTAAACAAAAGTTGTAATAATAGAACAGTATATTTCATCATTTCTAAGCGTTAACCTTTACTCGTTTTATCTCTTTCAGTGCTGAATAAATTCAAGCGAAGAAAGTTTATGAAGACCAAGAATCTGCTTACAGGCGAGACAGAAGCAGATCCTGAAGTGATCAAGGTATTTTAGTTTTACTGAATACTTTTACTTAATACATATAGACCGATATATTGGGGGGGGGGGGGGGGGGGGGGGGGTCAAGTAACAAGAAATATCAGTAAAGAAATGTCAAACTCAATTTGAGGTATTTTAGAAGTGGTGTCACAACTACATAGTTTGTTCACCAGTGAGCATCTTCGTCACAATTACAAAACCAAAGATTGTTTATTTACAAAATATATTACTGTTTGTAGTATTTTTATTACTTTATTAGGAATCCAGTGTCTGTTAGTCCATAATACGTGTTTATCCTCATGACATACATCTTACAGAAAAGCATATTGTAGCTTATCTTTAAATACATTTAACAAAATTTAATTAGTTAAAATTGAGTCAGTAATAAGGTAAATCAACAAGTTGACTAGTTGGATTTGACTTTGTATTGGTCCTATCATCAATAGAAGACTATCTGCTCTTCGTAGATGATGGTGCAGCTCATCTCTGACATGTCAAATCAAATGTGTTTGTTCACAGCGAGCAGAGAGCCACGGTCCAGTGGAGATCATCTCTCATTGGCACCCCAACCTCACCATCAACATGGTGGACGATCACACTGCCTGGGTTAAGGGCTCTGTTCCCCCTCCTCTGGACCAACGTAAGCTCCTCCCACTCCGCTCTTTGCCACGTCTCAACGTGGAAAAAGAACAACAAGAGTTGTTCTTTTACAGGTGGTGTTCTTTTTCTGTCAAACCATCTTTGACTTTTCCACTCTTCTACCACTAGATGTTAAGTTTGATGCGGTGAGTGGCGACTACTATCCCATTGTGTACTTCAATGACTACTGGAACCTTCAGAAGGACTACTTTCCCATCAACGACACCCTGACAACACTACCACTGCGCCTCGCCTACTGCCCGCTGTCCTTGTGGCGCTGGCAGCTGTACGCTGCCCAAAATGCACGTTCACCGTGGAACTTCCTACCCGACGACACCTACGAGCAGTCCGACGAGGACCAAGACTCTGTCAAGGTAAGAGGTCAAGGGTCACAGAGACGGAAGGCTGAATAAAGGGAATTTCATTATATGAGATGAGATGGGAAATGTTTCTTTTTGGTTCTTATACACAGGTTTACTTTTGGGTTAGTCGAAAATACAATTGCTTTCATTTTTTCATACTAGCTGTATTTATAGTGCTTTTCTACTATCTTTTATTTGTTTTCTAGCTGTGAGGCGGCAGCTAAATGTAACTTGTGTACTTTCTGATCAGACATAAAGATTCAGACTATGTTACACCTGTAATTTAAGATTAAACTCTCTTTCATAGGTGGCTCTTTTGGAAACCAACCCGTACCTGCTGGGAATCACCATTGTTGTGTCCATTGTGCACAGCATTTTTGAGTTTCTCGCCTTCAAGAATGGTGAGGTCACAGCAGCCCGTCTTTAGTGAGGACTTAACAACAACACAGACTGCACTGTGTTCGTCCACCGCTCAGCTTCAACTCACCACCATCTCCTCCTCAGATATCCAGTTCTGGAACAGCAGACAGTCTCTGGAAGGCCTCTCCGTGCGCTCCATCACATTCGGAGTCTTTCAGTCTCTGGTGGTGCTGTTGTACATCCTGGACAACGAAACTAACTTCGTGGTGCAGGTCAGCGTCTTCATCGGCCTCCTTATTGACCTGTGGAAAATCACCAAGGTCATGGACGTCAAGGTAAGTCGGAGGATTGTTTTCTTTAATGCACAATATTGTTTGTTTAACATTGTTTATTTCAATTTAAATTATGAAAAAGAAAAAAACTTTGAGCCAGTGGCTCCTGTCCTCCGTCTTTAACAAATATTACAAATGTCACTGAGTTCATCTTCAACCAGAACATTGGGCGTTAACGGTGAATGTTTCAAGATGTTTGAATGAGAACTAGCAGACTCTTCTACTAGACTGACTTTAGAAAGAGACCTTGAAGCCCAACAATTGCATTTGATAAGTTTCACATGTTTTTCAAACTTTCTCTTTTGTTAATTTGAATGCTAACCCATCGTACCTCCTGTATTTCTACTGTACATTGTCCTATTATTATTTCCATATACCTATAAACCTGTGTTTGTCTTTCTCTAGTTGGACAGAGAGAACAAAATTGCAGGAGTGTTGCCAAGATTGGTATTCAAAGACAAGTCAACATATGTGCAGTCTTCAACCAAAATCTACGACGACGTAAGTAAAACCAAAACTCAACTACACAACTCTGAACACCGCAAGAGTGTTACAAAAAAAGCAAATGAGTAATATTTTGTACAAGTAAATGTCATATTTTTTTCTGATAAAACGTTTTCCTATCTTGATCTGTGAGCAGATGGCTTTCAAGTACCTGTCGTGGCTGCTCTACCCTCTGTTTGGCTGCTATGCCGTCTACAGTCTGTTGTACGTAGAGCACAAAGGCTGGTACTCATGGGTACTCAGCATGCTCTATGGCTTCTTGTTAACCTTTGGTGAGTACGTCTGAAGCGTTCATAGACTTCACTCCATTAATTATCATTTTGTCTTTACGTGGAATATTTATATTGATTTCCAGGAGTTGAATATTTTTGAATGGTTTCATCGCACATAAACAGGACTTAATGTACTGTAACGGTAATACAAAAAACATATCTTAGCTAAAAAAGGAGAAAATGAACTTTTTACAAATAAACTTGATGATTTATTAATGTGTGTGCCATGTAACTGCCCATGAATTAGCTAATGTATATGAAAAAATGCAGGGAACACTCTTGTATACAGTAGGTTATTACCTATAAATCAAAATCTCCAATCTCTGTGTAGGCCTTCCAAACTGAAAAAATATCATAAAAATACAGTAAATACCCTTAAATACAGAAGTTTACAAGAATCTCTATCCCTGGAACTATTGTATATTTATTTTCTTAATGTGTTATTGAATTTACTTTATTGTTTTGTTCCTGTTTATGTAAATCTATTTTCAAAGGCCAGAGATTTAGCTGATTATTCTAATGGTCTCTATTAATTATCTTGTCTCTAAGTGGATGTACATGTAGCTAATGTTTTCACACTTGCATCATGGTTACATATCCAATTCCCAGCAGCCTCTGCTAATGTGATGTGTATTAATAGACTTTACTTAGTCCCGTTGCTTGTTGTCTAATCCTTCCTATATGTGGTTTTTAGGTTTCATTACAATGACGCCGCAGCTATTCATCAACTACAAAATGAAGTCTGTGGCCCACCTCCCATGGAGGATGCTCACCTACAAGGCTCTCAACACCTTTATCGACGACCTGTTTGCCTTCGTCATCAAGATGCCCATGATGTACAGGATAGGGTGCCTCAGAGACGGTACGTCTTCCCCCATCTACATGCTGCACTTCTTATGTATTTACTTGGATCAGGGGAAGTTAAATAATCATTTAAAGCCGTTTAACATCATCAGCCTTTGATGCCTGTCACGGCATCTGTTATTAATAATCCTCCACCTCCACCTAGTGTCAACTCTCTACATCGCACTGATTTTCATGATTGAAGTGTTTATTACGGGCATAATGCATTTTAATTATACCCGATTCTCACTGGACTAACCCGTCTCCGTTCCTGCAGACGTGGTGTTCTTCGTCTACCTTTACCAGCGCTGGATCTACCGGGTCGATCCCAACAGGTTCAACGAGTTTGGCACCAGCGGAGTGGAGCGCGTCCCCGACGGCACAGAAGCAGCAGACGCTGCCCCTGCCACACCCGCCGCCATCACAGACAAACCAGAGGAGGAGAAGAAGAACGATTAAGCGAGACCACGCCCTCATCTGCCTCCCTGGCCCTCACTTCTGGGGCGAAGAGGACTTGTGGAAATTAGGCAGGGAGGGGAGTCGTTGTTAAGCTGTCATGGACGCCACTAAAAAAAAAAAAAAAAAAAAAGTGCAGTTCAACTGTTCCCTGTGATCTCTGTGTGGATCCACAGAGAATCATATTCAGTGTAGACTTGGTAAATTCTTCTTTCTGTTCCCGGCCCTCTCGTTTTGCAGTTCAAGTGAAGTAAAACAAAACGTGATGTACTGTATCTGTATGATTTTTCAGAGGGTAACGATGTCTTGGAGTAGAGGTTGGGAGGAGAACTGGTTGCAGTTATACTATTTTTTTTATACAGAGTTTAAAAAAAAGAGGCTAAGTGTAGCTTTTTATTTAAATTTTTCTTTGTGTAGATTCCTTGTGAATTTTTCTTTTCATTCCATGTGAGCATCATGTTTCGGATTGCCTGGAACCTGGTGAGTAGTGCTGGAGGGAACTGGAAAGAGAGAGAGAGAGGTGGTGACTGGAGAAAAGATGGCCGACTCAACAGGACACTACCCACGAGACAGTGACTACTACCCTCAATTTAAAACAAATGGTTAATGTTCTCAACTTGAACATAAAAAATAACAGCCTTGTTGGTATTAATATAAATATATTAATATTGTCAATGACTTAATTTTTTTTTTTCAGTCATTGAAGCATTTTTTTTGTACGTCCTCAAACTGCACAGAATCTCAGCTTGTCATGTTAATAATACTGTTGTCAAATCCGTGTAGCGGTGTCTAATTTTAATTTTATCCCCTCAACCAGATGTCTGATTTTCAAATTGTTTCACGTTGACGCTCCGAAACAGATCGCCTCGACAGACACGGTGGAGACAGTCGGGTGTGCTGGAGGAACTCCGGTGTCTCTTGTTTTAATTTTGAGTGCTGTAAATCCTGAAACAAATCGGTTTCCATGTTCGTACATATTAAATTTTGATTCACTCATGTTTATAGTAAAACCTAAGTGTGATTTTAAAATGTCTTTCCAAAGCTTCTTTTCAATTTTACACTGTGGTTTTTAAATAACTTTCTAGGTTCAAGAACATTTTTTGGCATGAAACTTCAACATTTTAAATATATGTTACAGACAGTTTGTTTGCTTAAAAGGCTTAATATGTTATGTAGTCAGTTCTTTGATGAGGGAAGCAAACGGGCTGTTGCAGTATGCTGGGATTAAATACTAGATACAGGACATGTTTGTGTTGTGGAACACAGTGAAAATACTGCAACTAGTACAAGTTGAAACAGTCAATTTAATCCTAATATTTAGTAGCACAATAGTGGTATTCTAGTCTGGTTACTGAGTGATGAGGCTAGGTAGAAGTATTCACCTATACAAAGGATTCAACCACCAGATGATGAGCACATGTTTTGTTTGTGTCACTTTCCTTTATGAAGCATTAGCAGAAACACTTTGATGCCCTACAGCTGACCAAAGCTCGATGCTGCATGCGTCTAACCTACAGGTCTCAGCTTGTGACACGGGTCTCAGAGTGATGCGGCTGTTCATTGTCACAGCGTTTAGGGTCCTAAAGAGCTAAAACTCTGTTCAACTTTTTATGTAGTAGTTTTTTGTCGTTTATATCTTGTTGATCATCTTCCAGGTTGAGGTACAGTTTATGTGCAACACCACTGCAGCTGAGAAGAGTGTCAGTATTTTTATTATTTTTTTTTACTTTGTCCTCGCTGAGTCACTGCTTCCTCTAAACGCTTCAACGTTCACTTTCCGTTTCCTGTAAGCCGGCTGTCTGTCCTCTGTGTATCCAGCAGGTGTCGCTGTTGCGCTTCACAACTTTGAGCAAACGGTTAAAAAGTTGACGCGCGTCACTCTTTTAAGGGCAGTTCCTAAACGTGCAGCGATCTTATTGGCGCAGTTGACAAATATAGTTGTTGATGATAAAAATAGGAATTCCCGCGTATCCATCAGTTTGTCGGAAACGGGAGCAGCGGCATGATGCAATAAATAAGCTTCATTTATGTCTCTGTATGGGAAAAGCTGACTGACTACTTTGGATTATAAATAGCCAAAGTGTTTGTGATGGAGGCTCATTTAAATAGTTGCAATTTGTTTAACAAATTAAGTGACGCTCAGAAACAAAAACTATTACTTAATGGAAAAAATCTATATTCTTTTTGGCGTCACGATCCCCCTTTTGGGCTCTAATTTAAATATTGAACATCTTTAATTTGAATGCAGCAATGTACCTGGTATAGGTACCTGCTGTCCCCATGGGGGGGGGGGGGGGGGGGGGGTTTCCCTTCTGGGAGGTGACGTGACGTGACGTGGGGGGGATTTCCATACCCTCAACCAGCCAATCGGAGCGAGGCTGCTGCGGAAACCAAAAAAAGTGAAGCAAACTACGCTTCAGAAGTCATCAACACATGGATTCAAGTCCGTCGAACAGCTCGTATACGAGTTGGCCGTGAACCTCGGGGCTGGTTGTAGCCCGACTAGTCTTTACCGTATTTACCGGAGCTGCTTTCAAACGAGAGACGCGTCTCGACACAGAAGAGAAGAATAATACCTTATCCGGTTCAGAAAGAATTGAAAGGACACGACGGCGGAGTATATGGTCTTTAAGGACTATTCACATGCGATGAACGACATGGACGTCTTCAACGGGATCTCTGGTAGGTTTTAGTGTGTTTGTGCGTGTGGGTGTGCGTGTGTGTGTGAGTGTGAGTGTGAGTGAAAGGGGGCTGACATCATTACCAGGCATGTGATTTGTCAGAGCAGAGCAGCCAACACCCATTCCCGGGAACAGATCACTGTTACCCGGCTCTCATTCCCGCTGTTACTGCTCCACAATGTTTACATGAGAAGTTAAACATTGAACAGCTACGTTTTTATTCTGATGCTTTCTGTTTGTCCTGCAGAGCCGCGAGGGCCGTCAGAATTTGGTGAGTGTTGCCTCTTGTTTTTTTCTGGGTTTTTTTACCTTGTGCTCAGGAGTCATTAAGTCACGTGTGTGGGGATTGTGAGGCAATTTAGCAAAGTGGTACCTCAGGTGACCTCATGCAGAAGGAGAAGTTAGACCACACCATCATCAGTGTTTCTGCTTCCTCATCTTTTATTGTAATATTTCTTACAAAGCCTCTGGTTAGTTTTCCTGGGAACCAAAACTAATCATAAACAAGACAAGAATATTAAAACAATATATATTAACAGCATTATTAAACATTTAATGTATTCTTTCGAATGTATTTATTATATTTAAGGCTGCAACCTAATTTTATTATCTACTGTACCGATTATTTTCTCACTTGTCGATACAGTACAGCTATCATGTTGAAAAAATAGTGAAGAATGTAAATACAATTCCCATAACCCGTTTGCATGTTCAGATCACTTGCACTTATTGTAATTGCAGTATAAAACCAATGTGTTTGATTCGTTTTCACGTTATACATATGTTTTAAATTACTAAAGTGATCGCGACTTGATCATCAAAATTGTTGCTGACGAACTGTCTCGCAATTGCCTAATAGATGAAATGTCTCGACTTTGTTAATGTTTTCTACTCCATCGCTGCAAGAAACCGTAACTTCTGTTTGTTTGGCAAGTGTCAGACATCATAGAACTCAACCACAGGTACGAACTAGTGTGCACTGTATATTCAATTGCTGATAACCACAGCAGCACCTAACACTGGTGAAACTATCAAACCAACCGCTTTAGCACAACACATTTAGTGTGATTTGGCAGTTGGTCATGGTAAACACATTATAATACATGTGTAGTGACCTGATATAGAAAATAATAGACAGTGTGGGATAAAACAACACTTTTAAGTTCATCACATACAAACAAAAAGGCAACGCCTTGTTATACACAGCTTCAACACTGTGCATAGATAGATATTAGGACTTTCATATTTCATCATGTTCCATACAGCAAACGTCGGATAAATAAACAGACAAATACAATACTACTGACAACCACAACAGAACTCGTGAACATTACTTTAGACCTGTTCACCACATTTAAGTTCTTTAGACGTATCATAAGGTGCAGCATCACACAGAGATGTGTTACTAGTAGGCGAAGTAGACGTGATGCTTTTTTATTCAGTCATTTATAAGATCTTCCGTGTTCATATTGTCAGCACAGTTCCTTATTTATTCTGGAGGTTTTATCATTTTATATCCTTTTGTTAAGATGATGTCATCTTACGGCAGCTCTATGTCTCTGACAACAACTGACATTTAATGAGTAGAGCAGTGTTCCCTTTATCATTCATTGCCTAGTACATTTGTTTCAGACATTTTACACCAGCATTATCTCAGTTACATCGTTCATCTGAGACACTATCAATATGTTTTTTTGCAGATCTCATTGAGGAAATCATCACAGAGTGGTCCGGTGCCTCCCTGCCTGGACCTCCTGCCCCCCCCGCTGACCTCTGCCAGAACCCCAGGATGCGACAACAGAGCTCCTCGCCGCCATCTCAGCCCGTGCTGCTGGCCAGAGGCACTGCATGTCAGGTGAGAGTGGGTGCAAAAACATCTGAGGGTGTGCTCTTACTGTGTGATGATTGTCTACCAGTGTAGTCATTTGGGTTGTTATGGTTTACGTCTGTTCTCATCTGGTTTCTACCTCTTCCTAGACTGTTGCCAACATTCATTCCTAGAGTGACTGTTAGCAATGCAGCAGCAGGCCTTGACAAACGCAGATAAAGTTTAGTTGTACACAAGATAATTTCATTAATGTTAATTGTATATAAAGTGTTAGAACCTGCATATTTTAGCTCCAATCTCAAGACGTACAGATGCCATTGTAAAAGTTTATGGATTTTATTTTATGAATTTATTGAAATTAGGCTACATTAATACAAATAGTCCTTTTTTCTATTAGTCAGTTGTCAGAGAATTTATTCCACAACTTCGATTATTATTGCACTGTAAACGTTTATCATTATGTGTATGATATAATTATATCCCCATGTCGTTACAGTCTCTCAAATGTGAGGATTTACTGCTTTCTTTTTCCTTGTTTTGTATAAAAATGATTATTAAATGATAACAAAGCATCCAGTCAGACATGCAATTTGAAGATGTTACCATGAGCTGTGGGAGCTTGTGATGGCCATTAAAAAACTTTTCTAACAATTTATGGATTCATTGATTAATCAAAACAGAAATTGGCAGATTAATCAATGAAAATAATAATTTGTTGTAGCCCTAGATTATACACAAATAGTAATTGAATGCAGTCACAGACAAACGATTACACATCAGCGTGACTCCATTGTTTTGTCCATATTGCCTTCATGTTGCTATTGTCAACAATAAACTCCAGAACACAGAAAGCTTCAGTTGGGCTTCTTCTCTATGAGGATGCAAAAAGAGGCGACTGCAGCCTTTTTAAGGATTAAGTGGAGGTAGAAGACACTGCAGTGCACTGCATGTGCCGGCGGTTGTGTGTTTTGTTGTTGTACAGAGTAATATTTAGGCAGTCAGGCAGCTTGGGCTCTTACAATAAAGCACGTGGTTTACAGATCAGAAGTGCTGTAATCTGATAAGCCTGCAGTGAAGTTGTAGCACAGACGGGTAATAATGTAGGTCACAAGAAAACAGCTGAAACTCTTTACCCGCAGAGTACCTGCATGTGAGATGCGTTTTGGGTGGGTCTGTGTGTAAATTCAGTTTGTTTAAAAAAAAGTCTCGCGGCCTGTGATGGTGGCTGACGCACCTCCTCAGCATGCTTTTCTGTGGGAGGCGGCTGAGCTGGAGGAGTGGTTGGAATAACTGTAATGTGACTCCTACTTTCAGTTTGCCATCCTTTCTGTTTACCAGACAAACCCACCGAGGGGTGGAAGGTCACATTCTTCGCTCTGTGCTTCTCCAATTGGTCAATCCACGTTAAGTTGAGCTGGCTTCCTATTTCCTGTCCGCTGGTTCAGTCTGCCAGGCTTTTGTTTAGCTCTTCTGTTTTAAGGCTAACAGGTCCGTCCCGGCTAACACGCTCCTCTAAATTTGACGCCTGTGGCTCGACAGGATATTGTGAAACATGATCTCATGCAAAGGCATCACCCAGCAACGGTTTAATGAGCTCTCTGCCTGAGTGAAAAAGAGGTCAACATCTTTACTTCTTTGTTCTCTGCAGGTTTGATTGTTCATCTTTCGTTACATTGATGCTTCAGATAGACTTAAAACTTGAGTGTCTTTTTTCTTTTTCTTCCTTTTGCGTCGCATTGAAGCCAATCGGTGGCCTAATGTATGAGTGAATATAGGGAGCACTGCAGATAAAGAAAAAGAAAGTAATAGCAGCACTGTGAGAGATATTTTCAACAACAAGAGCCTGACTAGGAACGGAAAGGCTTGGTCTGTGGTATAACGGGGAAATGAGAGATCAAAATGTAAGTAGGAGTCAAATGAGCACATTGTTGACTCTTTGCACTGATAGAAAGCACATGTATGAAGGAAAAAACATGCAGTGACTCAGTTTTGCGGCTTCGTTTCACTGCAGCCATCATGCAGAATGCGTTACGTACAGCGTCATCTGGTCTATACTCCTAAAACGTGCCTCTGACTGTGTTGTTTTCTAATGCTCAGGGGAAGCCTGTAGGGTCATGAGATGATTAATGGGATAGCCAGACACAGTTTTTTGAAGGTGGTCACAAGCCAAGAAGTTTGGGAACCACTGGATAAGTCTTTTGTGTTTTTATATAAAATCTGAAAAGTAACTAGTAGCTATAGCTGTGAGATAAGGTAGTGGAGTATTTTTCATCACTGTCTTTAGATGTGCGGCTCAGGACCAGACCGTAGAAGTTGCTACCTGTTACAAATATGTAGGTATTGTGCTTCATGAACGTCTCTCTACAGCAACATGTTGAAAACCTTGTTAAGAAACAGAGACTGAAGTTTCTCATTTGAAGTGCTGGTGTTTTAAAGCCATTTTGGCTAATTTACCAGCATATCTGCGTGAATTGTGTTCATCCTTCAATGTATCTCGGATCACAAGACGTACATCTGCTGTCTGTCCCTAATGTGAGGACAGAAACGGGAAAGACGGTCTTTATGTTGTTTTGCTCCAGCTTTTTAATTTGAAACATTTCTTTTATCTGTTGCATCCGTTTATACTGTCGTCTTGGTCAGGTCTCTGTTGAAAAAATAAGTTTTCTTCTCATCTACCTGGATGCATAGAGGATAAATAATGGTGTTAATAAGGTTTTGTTATTGTTTTTCCATAGCCAACCTGCACCTTCCCTCAGCCACAGCAGCAGTCCAGCACTCCCAGAGAGATGGCTCATTCTTCCCGGGGAGCCGGTGCCGGTTTCTCGCGGCGTGGTCGAGGCTCCTCGTGTTCGCTGGCCTCTAGGAGCTCCCGCGGCGTTCCCTCTCAGAACCGCGGCGGCGAAACTGAGATGCTGGAGCGGCTTCTGAATAAGCCCAAGCTGGTGGTGTTGGAGGAGCCCAAGGAGAGAGGCATGAGGTTTCGCTATGAATGTGAGGGACGCTCGGCCGGCAGCATCATGGGGGCGTCCAGCACTGAGACCAACAAGAGTCAGCCTACGATAGAGGTAGACGCAGTGCAGTTTGTTTTTATTTGTTATTTTTATGTGTTGGACCTTAAAGGGGGTTTACTAGCTTTCAGTGACAGTTGGAGAGTTGTTTTTTTTTTAACCACAGTTGATTTTCTTTGGTGTGCACACTTCAACCCCCCGTGCAGACGGGTGGAGCTGGAAGGATGTGGGTTGTTGGAGTCAATTAGAAAGTCCCTGCAAATCCCAGCTCAAGTGTGGTCAAAAATGGGTGGTTTATCCCCTGCCCCCATACTGACAAACACTCCTACACGCTCATCTTTCCCTTTATACAAACACCATCGCTCAACGAGGACAACACTTGAGGCGTGTGAAGTTCTTAACATTTAAAAATCTGTGTATTTCTTTATTTTGTGTAAATAAAGTGTAGTTGTAAGTAATCCTTGATTAACATTTTGTTGATGGCATTTTTAGTTTTTCTTGGTGAAATTAGTACCTCAGGTATTGGTGATCAGATGTGGGTCAGTTAAAATACACAGTGAAAAGGAGGGGAGGGGAGAAAAGTGAGAATATGCTAAATAAAAACACAGACACTCCAAGATTTTGATTTGCAGCTACTCTGAATGACTTCTCCAGGCAGCATCTGTTGCACATTTTAATGTTCAATTCATAAATTTTTCTCAATTTGACAGTTCCCCTCCTTATTTACAATATTTCTTACTATATCACCATGTTAAAACACTTCCTGTTTAAGCGTAAATGTGTCTTTGTGTCTGTGTGTTGTGTGGTTGTTTTTGTCAGCTAGATGTCGATCTGTTTACTGTTGCCTTATGTTCTTCTGTTCTCTACCTACTTCTCTTTTTCATCTTCCTGTCTTGTTCTGTCTTTCAGATTCAAGGTCCCATTGAACACTTAAAGAGGGTCACAGTCACGGTTTCCTTGGTGACCAAAGACCCCCCACACCGGCCTCACCCCCACTGCCTTGTGGGTAAAGACTGCCCAAACAGTTCAGGGATCTGCGTGGTCACGCTCAATCCTCACAGCAACCGACGTCACAGGTGCTCATACCCATCTTTCATTCATCTCTTCCCCAACGTTTTGTTAAATCATTATCTTTCTTGCGTTTTCTGACACAACGTGTTTTTTCTTCTGGACTTGCAGCTTTACTAACCTCGGTATCCAGTGTGTGAGGAGGAAAGAGCTGGACGCTTCACTTGAGAAGAGAAGAAACCAGAATATCGACCCCTTTCAAAGTAAGATGGATCCCAAAACACACAGCTCATCAGAACTTAGTTAATGTTGTCGTCTTTCTACACATCCACAGTACTGGTACTGTTTCTTCTTTCCTTGCTGTTGTTGTTGTTGTGTCTCCTGGAAACAGTCTTTTGATTTTGTGTCTTTTCATTCCCTCAGCCGGTCACACAAAGGGCATTGAAGACATGGACATGAACGCTGTGCGTCTGTGTTTTCAGTGTGAGTTTGAATGGGAAGACGGCAGAAAAGACTGTCTCAGCCCAGTGGTGTCCAACCCCATCTATGACAAGAGTAAGAAACGGACTCTTCTAAACAACTGCGCCAACAATATGTCAATTAGTTTTCTGATTCTCACGAACTGCTTTGTTTTTTTCACAGAGGCCACGACTACATCACAGCTGAAGATCGGTCGTTTTAACCAGTACAGAGGTTCCTGCTCCGGCAAGACAGAGATCTACATGTTGTGTGACAAAGTGCAGAAAGGTAAGAGAAAGTCTCCTTGTGTCCTTTCTGTCACCCATATACAAAAGTATACAGAGGATGCACAAAACTATGCTCACACAGTAGTTGAAAACATCCCCTGCTGGATCAAATGCACACCCGACCAAAGGCAGACATTTACAATATGATGATGATGTTCCCAAACTTTAGTTAGCAGCCATTAAAACAAGGCCTTGTCGATACGTTGTTTTATGAGGTAAGGGACAGTTTTATAAAGCTTATTGCTTATGTTTATTTTTTGTTAACTTTGGGTCTTTCAGTCATTATTGAGGAGGGGTTTCTTTTGACCACTGTTTCTCTTTTATCATAGTGTTTTCCTACCTTCATTTTTTTAGACAGGTTCTCTTGCTGCATCATATTATTTATGAGTGGAGCAGTGTGCATTTTGCAGGCTTTGCACCTCTGTAAGTTAGATATTTTGTTATACAGCAGAACTAGTACTAACGTAGAGTAGATGCCTCTGTGACTGATTTACAGCAGCTGCTGTCTGATTTGCTGTCTGTCTTTTATGCCTCCACACCGTCAAGAGCTTTGGCCAGAGGCATTATTGACACAGCACTTAGTATGCTTAGGATAAAAGAAGATATAAATAGCAGGCACACTGGACAGCACTGGGACCGAGGGGTGGGCGATATAGCCTAAATCTTCTATCATGTATTTTATTTTCTATCATGGTAATGGTATATTTCACGATACAGAAATTGTTAGTTACAGTACTGATACAGTAAATATAATTGAGAACATAAAAATAATGATAAAATTCTTTCGAAATGATTGTTCTCAGGAATGTTAAATCTTCCAAGTGTTACGTGTTTGGAGTTTAACAGTTGCAAATAAATCCCAGCCTGGCTTCAGTCATGCAAATTATTAAACCAAAAGAAAAAAAAGACTTGACTTTTCCTGCTGGATTAGCTCAGCTTTCATTTTAAAAAGCCGTCTAAACCCTGTCACAAAAACTACAAATGTCTTGTAATCATGTAACCAGAGTTCTTACTCATCTTGGGTACCTGCTCTGTATTTACAACTTTACTCTCCTCCTCCATGTCTGCAAACATCTACTGCGGTGGAAACGGTATTGCCAGATATATATATATATATATGTGTATATATACAGTATATGTATATACCGTCATACCTACTTTGACTTGTCATTTAACATTTTTAAATTAGGTTAGAAAAATTAATCCTTTATATTCTGAGGTATTTTTCTCATTTGTCTTGATTGACATGACTGTGTTTTTTTTCCCCTGATTCAAAGATGATATCGAGATCATCTTCAGGCGAGGGTCGTGGAAGGCGAGCGGGGAGTTTGCCCAGACAGATGTGCACCGGCAAATCGCCATCGTGTTTAAGACTCCGCCCTACCAGGACCAGGACATCACAGAGGAGGTTGAAGTCAACGTGGTCCTGCGTCGCCTCTCGGACCAGATGGAGAGCGAGACTGTTACCTTCACGTACCTGCCACACAACCCAGGTCAGTCAGGACTGTACAACACTGAACTGTCTGGTCTGTGGAGTTAATGATGGCAGCGTCGGCTTGAATGGCAGAAGTTTACTTAATATAAAACAAATTAGAAACATTAACAGCAGGTTCATTTAACTAATTTCAGATCCATATGAGGTGAAGCGGAAGAGAAAGATAAAGTCAGACATCGGCTTCAGTGAGAAACCTTGTGTGACAGGTGAGGCTCAAATGTTTTTTCTTCAGTCCGATTTGATGTTTTCTTTTCTCATGTTTGTTTTTTGGTGTGTAGACGTGGTTAGGAGGTAAACTGTGGCTATATCGACTTTTTCACAGCAAACATTTTGACTTGCCACGGCATAAAAATCCACATGTTACTAATTAACATTAACAATGGCTCAGTTCTATGACATCTGGCCAGACGCACAAGTTTTATACTCCCACTGAATGTAAACACAGAAACCTGTTTTGTCCATTCACTACTCCAACAATGTTAAAAGAAAATGGAAACTTGAGCCCAAGATGATTGATATACATATTGAAATAAATATAGTATAACTATTCTATGTACATACATATGCACATGCTGTTTACCCTGAATGGAAATTGAAATACAATATACATGCGCACTGAAGTACAAGCAATGAATTAACTGTACAGAGAAGTAGAACTTGATGAATTTCAACAGCAACACAAACTACACCTTCCAATATGACCACACAGTCGAATCAAGACTTTTCTAAACTGTTTTATCAATCGCGTTATAACCTTCATCAAATTGGATTTATTGCAAGACTGCATTAGTTTTAGCAAGGTTTACCGAATAAACTGGTTTGTATGTTTCCATGTTAATATGTTAACATCTTGCTTGTTAAAGTTACTAAAAGGAGTTTTGAAACAGTCCCAGTGAGAGGTGGAGAGCTGGTCCATCGCTGCTACCGCTTTTGTCCACAAAATTGATTTGAAATAATTTAAAGTTTCAAACGGCACAAATCTCATGTCCTGATCCAAGTACAAAGGTCTCTACCTAATAACGGACCTTTCATCTTATTTCTAACCGGTCGTTATTTTCTCTGTAACATAATCCGTTTCCTCTCTCTGCAGCGGAGAGTGCACCTGCAGCAGAGCAGCCCTTCCTCATTCAGCAGCCTCCAACCATGATGTCTCCCAACGAGAGGCTGTGTGCTGCCCAGCCCGGGGCCTCCGCTTTAGGGGAAATGTGTTACAACGAGCCCCAGGACTCAACCAATGGCAGCGATGCCACAGACATCCTGAATCAGCTGCTAGAAATACCTGTACTATGGGACATGATTTCTGACCCCAGCTTTGCCTCGTCCATGCCCTCCAGCTTTGAGCAGGGGCCCGATGCCAGCTCCACGTTTGCCACCCCGGATATGAACTTTAACCAGAACTTTGGCTCGTATGCACAGGACTTTTCCCAGTACAGCGACTTGCAGTTCAACATGCTCGTCAACGAGATCCAGACTCCGCAGCCAGAGGGCCAGGACAGCCCCTCCAACATGGTTCAGGTGAAGACGGAAGAGTAGCTGAATAGTCCGGATCATGAATCGCCCTTACACGCTCTCTCTGTCCACTTAAAAATAATATCTTTGGCACTTTGGGAAAAACACTCACTGCTTTCGTGCAGAGAGTTAGATGAGAAAATTGGTACCACTCTCATGTGAAAGAATGGTTTGTTAACGCCTCTGGATTTAGACCCAAACAAGATTATGTTGTCCTCAATCCAAGACTACTGCTTCGGCTGATTGCACTTGTTAAATGTGTTTGCCCTCTTGCTAAATCCATATCTTTGTCTGGAGACCTTGCTGGTCAAGGCTTTAGCAACCAGCAGGAGCAGGTTAACATTCCTGCATGTGTGCTGGTAGATGCTGAGTTTTAAAGAGAGAGCTCATGAACGTCTATATTTTACTTGGGAACAATAGAAACCCTCTCATGAATTGCCTTCTATTGTAGTAAATGATTAGTGAGGTATGACTTAAATACCTGTCATATAATGTCTGTCTAAGGTCTTATGTGCTTCAACATGATTTTGGGAAAATGACCTGACTTCCTAGAAGAAGTGTAGGATTTTATTTTTAGCACAAAAAGTCTCAAGTAGTTTCAGATCTGCTCTTCACATTGTTCTTTGATCGCTCTCTGTTGATGCGGCCGCTTGTTTAATAATTAATCTACTTCAAGGCAATAGAAACCAGTCCTCTTATTTAAACTTCGTCTGTGTCAGTTCCTGCTGTTGTGCAGTTTCACTCTCGTGCTAAACATTCGAACTTCCACTCGTAGCTCGTCACGAGTTCAACTCCGCCCGTCGCTGTAGCATTGTAGTGTCCATGTTTCAGGAAATAAACAATAAACTGTCTGTCTGTGTTATTTTTGTCTCGTCGTTACTTCCTCTGAAGCTGACTGCTGCCTTGATGATTTGTCAAAAGAAACAAAAGGAGTGAAAAAAGGATGAAATCAATTTTAAATGTGACCTTCAGCTGCCTGCCTACACACAGTACTAACCTGCTCGCTCACTTATAAAAACAATGACGCTTGGCAACAACAACATCAACAAGTACAAGCTTTTTCTCTTCTTGGCTTTAAATGTCAGCACTGTCACAAGACAATGTTGAATGACTTGTTTGCCCAAGAAATCAGATGCAAACCTTCTGGTGGGAGGTGTCCTTTGTTCGCAGCGTCTTAACTTCACTCGATGCCTTTTTATTCTCAAGTTCTTGGCACATTTTAGTTTAGTCGTCCAGGCTGTAGAAAGATTCTGCTTTCAGTTTGTGGTTTCTGAGTCTTTTGTTATGTCACATGCTTATCAGGAAACTTGTAATACCACTTAAGGAATATTTCTTTATTTATATATATACTGTATATAGACAGATCAGGAAGTTTACGCCAATATCATGTGACCATTTCAAAATTGTCGAAATGTCTAAATTGAGGTTTGTGAGCAAATCTTTTGTGCTTTTGTTCAAAATCCATACGAGGGTCATTGAAGGGTAACTTCAGTATTAAATGTTTTTATGTGGCTTACTATACTATGACTTTTCATAACCTAGTATACTTTTACTTTTTAACAGTTTTTCTGGCATAATAACTTTTTCTTGACGTAGTATTTTATGACTATTATAGTTATTTTGACTTTTTATGGCATAACATACTATACGATGAATTTTTACAACATACTATGACTTTGTTCAACATACCATACTATCAATTTTAAGACATTTTGTTATAAATTACTGGCTTTTTTCAACATGCTATATTAGTTTTTTGTGACTTTATTGGAAATGCTGTACTATAATATATATGTTTTACTTTTTTGGTACATTCTATACCATGACTTTAGTACTTTTTTCGACATACTATACTATAACTTTTTAATGACTTTTTGACATGCTATGCTATGACTTGTTTATGAACTTTTTCGAACATGAGATGTATAATATAACAATAATCACTTTTTTCGACATGTTAAAACAGACATTTTTTTAGATACTATATTACAAACCTTTAACTATACAATGGCTTTGTCAGACAAACTATTCTATGGCCTTTTTTTCAACATACTGTACTATAACTTTTTATGATTTTTTTTCTAAATGCTGTATTATGACTTTTTTCAGACTATTTCTGAATTATATACAATGATAACTTTGTGACTTTTTTGTAACTGTTTTCGACATAGTAGACAATGGCTTTTTAATGGCTTTATTTTTTTTTACATATACTAGGAAACTCTTTTTAAAACTAATATATTAAAACTTTCCATGACTACTTTTAACATAAAATGCTGAGACATTTTAGTGACCTTTTCACATACTATACTTCCATTTTTAAATTGCATACTATGCTATGACTTTTTATGTCATACTATATTATAATATTCATATCACATTTTTGACAGATTTAGTCTGATCTGGCCCTATGACATGTTGTGTGACATCACACATTTTTGATACTTGGACTTTTTAGTTTTTATGACTTTTTTAATGAAACCTTTTGTGGTATACTATATAACTATCTTTAACAGGGAAATAATTTCTCAAATGTAAATACAAAGAATGTTAAAATCAATCAGTCAAATAATTTCAAATTAAGTTTATATATATATGTACCTTTGATTTCAATTTTATAGAAGGCTTTGTGGACTGCCGAAGTAATCGAGTGAGCGTTGGCAACAACCTAAACTAGAGGCCATCTTGCAATTTGATCACACCAGCCTGACGCCAAACAAAGGCCTAAATAAATACAATTTAAAATCATAGAAAAAGTAACAAATCCTCACATTTAAAAAGTTGAAACCAGTAAATGTTGTGATGGTCACACCCACGACCCGATTTTTACTGAACCCTAAATAAACAATGATGGCAGAGGTGTAGTTTCAATATTTAACATTCCACGCGTGCACCTGGTTATCTCATGTGTTGTTGTTGGGTGTGAGATGTTGAGAGCAGCAGGTGTGCTACTTTTTCTGGCTCTTTCTGTCACTTAATATTTGACTTGACCCGAACATAATTGGCTCACTGCCGCTGGGAAACTCCACACTGAACTGGTTTCCAAGGCCTCTGATCGAGATAAACATTATTTCCTGTAAAATGGCACCACCATACCCTGCTGCTGTGACTTGTCTGGACATGTTTACACTATCAGCCATAACATGTGGTCATCCCAAAACTGGTGGTTTAATAAAGATTTAGAGAAGAAGGCTTTAATAGCTACAGGAAGTATTAGCATACTTCAGGATTTATTTATTTGTATCACGGTCTAGTTTTTACCATCTGCGACAGCTTGTGGCTGGTATTGTTTTCAGTTTGTGAGTCTGGGTGTGTGTCATCATGGCGAAAAGTGGACCCTCACTTTCAGCCTCTGGCCTGATGTGGCATCGCAGCTGGTGTGATACCATCGCACGATCTCTAGTTGATCTGGGATTTCAGTTTTTAGGACAGCAGTATCCTCAAAGGACATTTTTGTGGTGGGATGTAACCAAGTACATTTATTCACTTAAGTACTGTACTTACATACGAATTTGAGGTACTTTTACTTGAGTAAAGGATCTGAATACTTCCTCCACCACTGTTAATACCTGCATGTTTAAAACTTCAGTCATGAACCTCAACTCTCAGTTGTCTGATGTGTAGAGGTGTCTGCTGGTTTGTGGAGACTCAGGGGAAAATTGAGTAGACAGGATGAGTCATGTGCGATGGAGAAAAAAAAATCACATACAGAAATAATGATGGAAAGAGACTTAATCAGGGTGCTTGAGTCTATTTTTTAACCGGAAATGTGTAAAGGTGGAAGTTTAACTTTCAGTTACATCACTCGGATGAAGTCATCAAAACAGGAGCTTTCACTGCAGTCACACCCACTCTGGGTCAGGTGATCACAACTGTTTACCAGTCACTCACTGATAAATCTCACACATTATGGTGAATAATCTGAGGAAGAAGAAGTGTTCCGCTGTTGTATTGAAGCACAAAAGTAATAGCTTCAAAATATAATTTAAGTAGGAAAAGTTAAAAGTGTGCAGAATGGTCCGTGTAATGTTGCAGCTGGTTAAGGTGGAGCTAATTTAAATTACGTAAATATATACTGTTAGGTAACTTGTGATTTTACCCCCGGGGATCAATAAAGTCTCATTGTATTTGTATCTATAATAATACATTATCATTAATTTGTTGATTATATTTTGTATTCAACTCAATTCATAAAGTAACTCGTAACTAAAATTGAGTATTTTCCTCTGAAATATGGATGCAGTAGTTGTTGAGACATTTCATGCAAAACCACAAATGTCAACCTGATGGTGGTGCAGGAGGAAAATTCAGGGAATCGTCAAAGCCATTGGGATTCATTGTACGGGAACCATGAACGTCTGCACCAGATTACATGGAAATCCATCCAGCAGTTGTTTAGATATTCCAGTCTGGACCACAGTGGTGGAATACATCACAATCCACAAAGTTAAAAGTTAACTTTCTTAAGCTTGATAAACATTACATATATTTGACCAAAGGTGGACTGGTAAGGGGATTGGTAAGGAGGCAGCTACAATGTTAAATATTTACAAATTAAAAAATGGTTTAACATCTCTGACTTTAAGTGTTACTTAGCTCAGGGGAGCAACGATGAAGCTGCCTGAAGTTCCTCTAACATGTGTTTGCTGAAAAATCGGTTTAAGATGTTGTGTTTATTTGGATGATTTGCTGATCACGTGCACTATATGAATGGGGTAATTCCAGACTGAGGTTGCATCTATATAAGGAGGGGAATCTTTCTGTTTACACGGGCCAGGTATCATTTTTGTTCCGTCTGTTGCCAAGTTACAACACCCACGGGAGTCCCCACACCAGTAGGGACTCCCCATCTTACCATAATAGTACGCTGCAACCGCTAAACAGCTACAAGCCCAATACAACTGTCACAGATCAGACCAGAGGTGTTGAAAGCGAAACCAGCCGAGAAACGGCTGTTTTTATGTTCGAGTGCACCTCTTTGTCTGTCACCATATAAGGATCTTAGCTGTATCAGTGTGTCTTCATGGGCAGGTGTGTGGTTTATTACAACATTTGTTTTGTAGCACTACTTATTATCGTTACCGAGAAAAAAGCAAAGAACGTTTCAGGAGCTACAGCACATTTAACTGCAGCTGTATTGGCCTGTTTTCTTTCCGTAGTTCTTTAAATCGATTTCAAAAGAACAAAGAAGGCTTCATAATTCAACAGGCTATGATCTAACTCTATTAAATGGAGATTTTACTCATTTAAAGCATTTTGGCTCCATCTACTGGGTAAACAGACTTAATATGTCCTGGGTTTACAGTACATACTCAAAGGTAGTGAAATACACGTTTAACTTGTACTTTAGAAACCTAAATGAACTATTAGACATTTCGCAAACGACGCATATTTGCAGATGAAAAGTACCAATATCACGATGTAAAAGTTCTGCATTCAAAATGTAACTGAGAGTACAGATATATTGTTGGTATTAGTGTTAGTAAGTGTTCATCATACAGTACTGTGGTTCCATTCAGAGTTATATTACCACGTATAATATAGTGGCAGGCCGTCAGGGCCTGCAAAGCCTTCTCTGCTGGCCTAAACAGAATCACAAAGTTATAGCTATTTTATAATTTAATAATTTTTCTTAAATACACTACATGTATCATAATTTACAAAAATATTTTTCCCATTATCTTATTTTCTCATTGCGCAGCTACTGTCTTCCTCAGTTGCTCTGCTTCCAGTGCAGCTTGTTTTAAGTAGAGCTTTTATCCAATCAGATTTCACCTCTGTGTCTCTAGGTAAGAAGAGAGGCCCCAGGCCTGCACTCACCAGTGCCTCCATGTGCAGTTGAAGTGAATGGGGACGATATTGTTGATTGACATAGTGTTCAACCAATCAGATTTTTAGTTTGAGATTCTTAGACGTGCCAGAGCGGCCTGCAGGCCTACAGCTACGTCAGCATTAGCAGCAGCGCTGCAGTGAGATTCTGTGCTGTGATTGGTCAGTGGGCGAGCACGTGACTGTCGTGAAACGAAATTTAACAGCAGAGGCTTAGTCAAGTAGTAAGAGTTCATATTGAAAGATGTGAATGAAATTATGATATTTTTTGCATTTTGCTTGGTGTAGATTTTTTATTTTTTTTAACCTAGCTTTGTTTTTTAACACTCAATGGCTGAAGGAGGATAAACAGATTTGTGAGTTGGGATTTAACTGTGGGATTAATCTTTGTCAACAAAGAAAAGAGGATGTGATCAGCATTTGGTAAGTCAACTGGTTCGTTTTTTTACATCTAATATCTGAATGGCCCTTGAGTGTGTAGCAGAATGCGTGTTGCTGCTGTTGTTTTTCCGTTAAGCTAGTTAGCTTAGCCTCCCGGAACATTTGCGGAGGCCCAGCTGTTTTTTGTTGTGGTTCTTTTTGTTCCAGTTCAGAACTCACACGGACCGCTGTCTCCTATGTGAGAGCAGGAAACATATTTTCTACAATTTAAGCTTCTGTATTTTCCAAATGCACTAGTATTATTCAAACGTTTTGTTCGGTTTGTAAGCCTCGTACCAAACGGTTTAATACAAATATGTAACGTTATATAGTTACAGCCCAAGAAACGAATAATAACCCTAGCTGTGGCGCCATCATGTGGTTATAAGGTGGTATTTCAGCAGTGAAGGCCCAGGTATAAAATGCACGGCCCGCCACTGGATTATGGTTTCTCTTAAATGATATAACTCAAACACTCAGGAATGATCAGCCTCACATGACTGAAATGATGATAAGCTCTCTCTGACTTTAATTTTTTCCATAATAAAAGTTATTGAGGGAAATATCAGATCATGAAAACACAAATCTTTCTAACAAATGAAGAAAGTTATTTGTGGGTCCTTTTGTTGTTCAGTCTACAATGAACATATATTCAAACCAGACGGGGAATCAGAAAACTAATCAAATATAAAGCTTGAGTTTAATCTGCGATCTGTCTTCACTGTTTACACGTTGAACAAAATATTATCAGTCCGATCAGCTGTAGCGTCCAATCACATGATGAACAATGAGGGGGCGTGTCGGCCGTTAAAAGACTTCCTGGCAGGCTGTTCTCCTGCGTCCTCACTCATGGCTCCTCGGAGATCCCTCCTCCCTCCTCGATCCTCGCTCCTCAGATCAGAAATAAAAGCTTTGGGACGGCCGTCAATATGGCGGTGCAGAACAACTTCCGGTTCAAGCGAGGAAATTGCCCAATCCTAGGCCCAATCCCAATGTCCCCCCTAAACCCTCAAACCCCGAACCCTCAAGGATTTACTGACGTCACCTGGTGAGTGGTTGTGAGTTGCTTGAAATGGTGTAAATAAGATAAGATAATAAGATATAAATAATTATGGGAGATAACAGATAAGCAGAAACAGGGTTTAAGAAAAAAAAGGAATCTTTTATTTCTTGGATATCCCGTACAAGGGCCTGATATCACAACTGGTCAGGGAGTATTTACACTAACGGAGGCTTTTCTCTTAATTCCTAAAATGTCTTATGTATGGATCTTAAATGTGAGGGGAAATAAATAAGCATTACTCCAACATGGCCTCATCATTTGTGTCTTTTCCACCTTTGTGTCGCTCTCAGATGGAAATACGAGCGGATACTGCAGGATGTTCTCCCGGGTGAAAACGTTTCAGAAACCGTGTAACTCCCACCACCGTCTGGAGAAGCTTGACAGTTCAACCTACTTAATTTTTCAGTATGAAAAGATGCCTCTGTCCCGCTCAGACGGTTTGTTTCTTCACTTATTCTCTATGAGGTGGGGCTCCGAGAGTTTTTGGATGTGCAGCTCCTGCACCAGCTCCTCTACACAGGCCTTGAACAGAGGCTCCGGCTCCTGAGAGACAAGAGGGTGAACAAAACTGAGTTAGGATGGATTAATCATAGACTGTGCACTGCTTTATCATAACAAATCAACATTCTTTTCACATCTTTCAGGGGTCTATGGTTTTATTAAGGTGGGATAGAGATGTGAAATCAGTTTCTCTGATTTGTAATGTCTTTCTCATAAAAAATAGAAGATATTTAGGAACATTTCTTCTTCATTTCTGTTGAGGTAAAACGGCTGAAACAAGTGCTGAATGAGGTGACCTTGTGCTCCAGCTGCCTCTGTTTCTCCACGGCCTCCTCCAGACTCAGACCCAACCACTCGGCCTCCTCCGCCGGGATCTCAAACTGCTGCTCAGACAGAAGGAACCAGAGAAACAAAAACGTAATTTGTTTTTTAATCACAACTCCTTCTCTTGTACAGCAGCTGGTAAACATCAAGGTTAGTTAGAATCGCTTTAACACATCCCACCTACCTTGTATTTGTTGTAGACCTTCTCTCCCTTGACGGGGTCGGAGGGGTAAAGCTCTGTGTTTCTGCGTGCCAGGCGAAGCAACATGGCCCTCTTCAGGTCCTCCCCCAACTTGGACTTCAGGTCTTCCTTTGGCGTCTGACAGGAGTTGGATAATTACAGTCACATGAAAAGCCGATTGGAAAATGTTAATTTTGTTACACAACGGTAGAGCTCTCTTACGTTGAGAATATAGAAGTCGAATCCGAAGGCAGCGTCGATGAGGTTCAGAGTGCGTGCTGTGACTGTGATGGTGAACTTGTGATCGAGGATCTCGCTGTATAACTCTCTCTTGAACAGCTGTGGTTTCCAGGTCTTCTTCAGACGAGTCGACATCTACAGAGAGAGAAACATCAGAACATGTTGGGAACAATGTAAACGTCCTCTGGGTTTTAGTGCCACATATTTATATATTTCAATACATACTTTAAAGATGCAATGATTTTTTTCAATTTAGCCTACATATTTATATTCATTGCAGCTGGGTTGCGTAGACATACAACTTATAATAATGTAGTTATAGTGATATCTTGTGTGTCCACTCAACAATCCCATTTAGTACAATAAAGAAATAAGACAAAAGTGTGATGAACAATGAAAGCTTGTATGTATATTTTGTATGTTTCTTAATGGATACATTCTCAATAAATACAAATATTTTGAGAACATTTAGAGATTAAAGAGATTTAGGGTTTTACCCAAAACATGTTTTAAATTACAACATATCATAAAAGTACTGAAACATTATACTAAAGTACTGTAATCATATCTTACAAAGAAGATTGCATTTAACATGTTCTTATTTGTGAGCATAACCATTTTGCTGCTGAATAATTCGAATTTCCACTAAAACAAAACTAGAATTGTATGATATTTTTGGTAAAGGTTGAAAGGTTAACAAGAAGAAAAGGAGGTTGACAGCGAGTGGACAGTCACATGTCAACACACCAGTAGAACCAAAGACTGGATACTCACTTTGTCATTTTTGGCATATCTGAAGCCTGATATCCAGCCCTCTCCTCCCCACAGACCGTCCTGGGAGTCCGGAGGGTAGTAGATGGGTACCGGGACGTCCTGTACCCGCTCCTTCTGCCCCGTTATTGGGTTGGCTCGGTACTGGACTCCCAAAGGCTTCCAATGGACGGGTTGTGACTCTTTCTGCTCAAGGGACTTAAGGTAGTGTGTGGGCAGACGAGCGTAGATGCCCTGCTTTAGCTTTAGGACGTCCCAGATTTTGGGGGCGTATTTATGAAAAGGCATAACGGACTCTTCAAGTCAAATCTGAAAGACAGATTAAGGATGAAACAGTTACTGCAGGAAATCAATAAGAAAATCAGTAGTTCATGACACAGAATTATGACTTTCTCTACTTAGTTTTGTGAGTTGCACTTCCATTTATAAGGTGGGTCAGATTTGGGATTCAGTTAAAGAAAATACATTTCAATAAAATGTTTTCCTCATTTAACAAGCGAGATTTATGGTCACAGATTTACAAATGTTAAGGGTTTTCTGACCAGGACGCACTGAATCTTTTGTTTCCTGATCAGACCAAATAATACATCCTAGGTCTCCAAGTAACGATTAGATTTATTATAAATAAACTGTGTATTTCTAATTTGATTGACAGTTTCTTCTATAAAATGTCAACAAACTGTAAAAAAAAAATGCCCATTATAAAGTCCCAGTGCCCAAGTCGAAATGTCCAATTGTTTGCAGCAGTGATGGTTTGGCATTTAACTTAATACATTATGAATCAATCATTAAACATGTTGATGTTTAAAACACCAGAGACATTGAGTTAGCAGGACGCTAACAGGCACAGTGCAACAACATAGTCATACATCTAAACATCAGCCTCTATGAGTCTGATATAACGTTAAGAGCACGTTTAAAGGTCTGTCTTACCAGTTATGATGTAAAAGTGACCTCCACCAAGTACTAAGTGAGTTTTCAATCCAGGTTAGTCCAACATTCAGCGGGCAAGGACATCACGCGTACCACCCACTGCCTCCGCTGCACAGACACACTTCCGCATGGATCGGCCAACCCACAGCACGGAGGAACATGATTGGATGAGGGACAGGAAATGCTCACAGATGATTGGTTTTCATACACTGTCAATCAATTTCGTTTTCTTGGCAGAGCGGATGTAGATTCATGGTAAATTATGCTTCCCCAGTTATTACCCTGGGTTTATTTATAACGAATAATTTATGAACTTTTTCATGCATTTGATTTTACATTAGGAAATCATTGATCATATGTTTTACATTTTTGTGACAGCAGAATTAAGTTTAAATTCTCCTAAAATTCATATTGCGCTCATTGTGCATCACTATGAGTTTTGTGTATAAAAAGTAAGTAACGTTAGCTTACTATAAGCTTGCAATAAATTGCAATTTACTTGCAATAAATCATGTAATAAAGGTAAAATAACAATCCTCAATTGTACTATAGCGAATTAAAACATGTGACGCTTTCCCTTAAAACAAGATGGTAGAACAAGTGTATCGATCAAATAACACGTAGGGACGCACAAATTGTTAACATGACTCTATCACTTCTTTTGTAGTTGACGGTCACAGCGCGCACATACGCCCGAAAGGTGGAATTGAACCACTCTGCCGCTAAGCAACTACAGGTTTGAAGCCTGCACCCCGGACCACCGAGGCTCATCCGGGCAATCAGTAAGAGGATGTGGAAGAGTATATACACAATTTATCAACGAGAGTGTTTTGAGTAATGGTGTCTCGCCAATGCTAGTTTGCTTTTATAACAGAGCACTCGTATACAAAGTATACCATCACGTGCCGGATGTTGTTAAGCATATTATTGTCGAATAAATACAAAAACGGGGAACGTAGTCGGGTCTGTGCTGTGCTATTCAAAGTAGGTGCATTGTGATTGGCTGTCCGGCAATAAAAAGGCGGAGCCACATGGTGTCATCATGGGTAAGAAATATAGAAGATTACGATTAAACACAGATAGGAAAGGCACAGGTGTAACTGATGACATGAATAATGACTGCATAGTGTGCCTGTGTATTTCCTGCAGCGTTTGCTGTGTAGTCTGATGAACTCTCTCAGTCTCACATTTTTGCTGCAACAACTGTATTTGCTGCTTATACTGCTGCAGACTCATTATACATTACATTTCAACTGTCTTATTCCTCATTCTATTCATG
Organism: Pholis gunnellus; assembly: GCF_910591455.1. Lineage (NCBI taxonomy): Eukaryota > Metazoa > Chordata > Actinopteri > Perciformes > Pholidae > Pholis > Pholis gunnellus. The sequence continues at coordinate 14,111,082 of NC_136535.1, forward strand.
GAAGGAGTATTCAAATAATAAAAATGAAAGTACTCCATTACAAGTGAGCAAAGAAAGAGTAGCTTTAGCAAAACATGTATTTAAAGTATTGAGATTGTATTAATGTAAGTGATACATCAACGTTGTAGTTGGTGGAGGTGGAGCTCATTTTAACTATCCTACTTCATACTTCATCTATACACTGTTATGTAGTTAACAGAACATCATATTTTATAAACTTTTAGTTTTACATATACAAACTTAACCTGTAAATTAGCTAGAAATTATAGCTGTAAAATAAATGTCGTGGCTTAAAAAAGGTACAATAGTTGTGTTTGAATGTGTAGAAGTGAATAAGTAGCATGAAATGAAATAAAGTTCAAGTTCATCAAGTACAGTACTTGAGTAAATGTACTTTGGTACTTTCCACCACTGGGTGCATAGTTTCATTTAGTATTAAAGTGCATACTCATATAATACAGTAGCCCATTAAATCACATATCTTCATGCATTTGCTCTTCTACTTTCTTTGGTCGCTGTACCACCGGGATACATATTATCTTAAAATAAAAAGAGACACACTTTAGTATTATTTGTTTATACATACATGGTAATACAGAGGTTCGGAGTACAAATGAGGCATCACAAGAAGAAAAGCCTCGCTTGATATTGCAGCGCCATGTTTAATGTCATCAAACCAACACAAACATAACATTTACATGTAATGTGTGAGCCATGCTTTAGGAGAGATTACACTTTCAAAATCTGTTCATTTTTCCGCATCGTCCACTACCTTTACCTTTACATTCATTCATTTATTTCTACTACTTCAGTCAGAGGAAGGTGTTCTCGATGACCAGTGTCTGAGGCTCTTCCTTTGTTTCCCCAGCTGGTGGTGCCAGCAGGCTGGTCTCCTCCTCTACGGGAGAGCAACACATAGACCCAGCGCAGGCCTTTCCACAGGCGAGGCTGCAGGCCAGAAGAGGTGGCAGGGAGGGGTCCTCTCTGTGGATGACAGGGGAGGCGTCCCCCTCGCTGCCTGCAGAGGACCCAGAGCAGGAGGCAAACTCTGGTTGGACGGTGCAGCAGCTCACTCCAACACTCTGCAGCACCTTAGTGACCCCCGACATCAGATCAGCACACCTGCACATGTGTAAAAGGATTCTGCATTAACGAAATGTCGAGCTTTGAGCTTTAGCCATTGTTAAGCCTCACTGTTGCTGTCTTTACCTACAGTTTAATACTGACACGTTAATTTAGAATGGCAAATGCATATTAAAAGTGTCCAAAATGAATCCATACCTTTCAGCCAATCAGAATTGATAATTCCTCAATGGTCATGGTTTGTTAGAACCCCCATAGGTACCAAAGTCAAAAGACCTTTCCACCTCACCTGTGCATTGGAAACCCAGCATGGCAGTGTACATGGACAGAGGCCACCATGAAGGATTCAGTTAACTGCCAGATGTGAAGGTTGTGCACAGCCTGCACTCCGGGGACACTCGTAATCCTTCGTCCAAGATCAGATGCGCAAATGTGTGGAGGTGTGGCCTGTAGCAGCAGAAGTCCATACCTGTGCACCTGGAGAGATTTACGACAGTCAGTGCAGGTTTGGATACAGCTGCAGCACACATGAGAACTTCAGCTAAATGCTTCAACATTCAAACTAGAAAGGCATGACATGAACACACCGACCTGTGGTGCAGCGGTGGCGATCAGCACAATCACAGCGAGCAGGGAGAGAACAGGATCCAGGTAAACCAGCAGGCCACAGGTTCCCGAGCTGTGTAGGAACTGTGGGCCGACCAGCAGCATCACCAGGCTGTTGATCAGAGCCAGCAGAGAGCTGGTGAGGCCCTGCACGACGAGGACAAAGGACACGAGACTGACTGGCCGCTGGCTGCTTGGTACAGTCCTCTCAATGTGATGGGATGACTTGTAGACTTTGGTATTAAATGCATTTTGACTGTCTGAAGGGAGAGAAAACAGCAAAACATGATCTTCACATGTGTAAAATATGTGGCTCTTTTTCTACGCGACACTAAAGTGAGAAAGGTGACAGTCCAAGGAGCTAAACTCTCTCACCAAGATGTCCCATGCAGGGGTTGTCTGTGATGTCTTCTGAACGACTCTCACACTTGCAAACCTTCAAATCTGCGACACCGCCGGCTGCCTCACAGTCCCTGCGGTCCTGTTGAGCTGCTGCATGCAGGTGGACTGGCTGTTGTTGGACAGTTTGAGAGTCAGTGTCAGGGACGCTGGAGGTTCCCGGGTTGCAAAGGACAAGCGCCCCATTGTGGAGCGAGTTGTCCACGGCAGGTTGGACGTAGCTAACATCATCCGGGACTCGCCGCGGCTCAGCCTGGCCTCTGGGTTCCTCTGCAGCCAAGACTGTGGGAGTCGAACAGAGGAATGAAAAACAAACGTGGACACTGTTTGATGTTCCTCACAGCTGAATATACACCTGGCAGCTACTTCAAAGGGAAATGTGTCTGTACACTAGCATCAGCTCGACAGGCACACTAATTCTTCTGTGGTAAAAGATTATTACATATTGCCATTACAAGTGCTTTCACATGACATGAGAGAGGGGCTCTGCAGCAGGATTTTTTAAGCCTCATGCATCATTGTGATCTGCCCACGAATTCCACATTCTTCAAAATGAATGAATTTCACCCAACTTAATTGCAGTAATGTGTCTTACACAACATTGAACTTTAAAATCCTTAGGTACAGTTTAAAGTGTGGTCATCACACATTGAGCAACTAACTATTGTATCTCAGATCAGATTGATCAGACCAGCTGGAACTGGATGTCACAGATTGCAGTTGTAAAATTCACACAAGGATCAATATATGGTAAATGTGAAGCTTCAGCTAGCATTCTTAGTAACTTAGATTAGCATCAAAACTGAACACTGGGAGGAGGGCAACACCGACCACAACCTAGCAACCCAAAAGTTCTTATTAATGATTAATTGGCTGTTAATAAAGCTATTAATTACAGCCTCAATAAATATGCCTTATTACTATTATTTGTACCACATATTGTTGTACTGTATATATTTGTGCATCATGCTTTCAAAGTGACCTTGTACTCTTGTAGGTGATGTTACCTCTGTGGTTCACTTCAAGGTGAGATTCGTTCCTCGACTGCCTGCTGGCATCGGCCCTCTCATTCTGCAGCTGATCCCACTTCAGCCAGACCACCAGCAGCTTGTGAAGCAGACTGACAGCTCCGACCACCACCAGCAGCTGGGGGCGCTGCACTGGGTGTGGCTCCAGGGAAAAGCTGACAATTTCCATGAAGTAAGAGAGACACAGAGAGGTGAGGAGGAGGGCAGAAAAGAAAGCCCCCACAGGCTGAATCCTGCTGCTGGTGAAGGACACGCCACAGTCCGGGGGCCCATCGGCCCGGGTCCCAGGTGGAGATTCAATGGATGACCCTGCAGGCAGGATGGAGGGAAGTACTGCTGAGGAGGAGGAGGAAGCATGTGGAGGAGATGCGGAGGAATCCGAAGAGGAGAGCGGGTTCATTTTTATGCTAGTTTGAAGAGGAGGAAGAGTCATGCGCAAGAAGATGAAGAGTGTGTGGAAACCATCCACTAAGGTGATGAGGGAATTGCACAGATGACTGATGGTGACCTCGCAGACCAGCAGCAGGATGGTCACTCCCAGCATGCACCAGTGTAGCACCTTCATACCTGCAACTGAGAGTATAAACAAACACACACACACACACACACACACACACACACACACACACACACACACACACACACACACACACACACACACACACACACACACACACACACACACACACACACACACACACACACACACACGTTCTGATAACCTCCACCATGCATGCTCTTCATTATGCATTATTTAAAAAGGATGTAAATATGATTTAAAAATCCATTTGTATTTGCTTCAGTGTTATTACTTTCTATTTCTAGAAACATTGTTACTTTCCATCTCTGCTTTTAATATTCATTCAAAATGAATTACACCAGCGTGCCTCAGCATGACTGAGTTATTCACTCCTGCACAATTTCAGACACTTTACTTTCCATTTTCGGCAACTTTATACAAATAGTCCATCATTTCAGATGCAACTATTGTACTTTTTACTCCCCGGCAGTGATTTGATAACTTGAGATAAAAGTTATTTTGCAGATTGAAATTGATAATGCAAAATATAATCAACAGATAAATGATGATGTATTATTATTGGTGAAGATAAAACGATATTGATCTGGTGGGATATGCAGAAGTTCCCAGCAAAGTAGTTCAATTAAACCCCACCTTTACCAGCTGAAACATTGAAGTATGAACACATTAATGCATCAGTAACTATAATCCAGAAATATAACATATTGTTCTGAAACGGGCCATTCTGCATAATGAGTACTTTTACTTTTGGTTCATGGACTTTTGTTTGTAACAGAGGATTTTCCACACTGTGGTTTTACTTGAAAAAATATCTGAGCATTTCTTCCAACACTGTACATTTAACACACAACAAACTAACTTGCTCAAGCATAACGAATCAAAATGTAAGACAAATGCAGCAAATGTACACTTTTTACTTTTTAGTATATAAAGTTTAAATTACCCCAGAAAAGAGGATGACCCTCAGTCAGCAATCAAAGACAGGTTGAGGTCTTGGATGTGATCTGTGCGCTGAAATCCCAAAAATGTCATTCATCGGGCTCACCTTCTCTCCCTCTCTGTCCCACCACACTCCTCCTCTAATCACAGTCATGTGAGCTGGGGAGGAGGGGATGGGTGGGTGGTATCGTCCTCTCCCCAGTCGTCCCTGTTTGCATTCCCTCCTCAGCTCTCTGGTGGGAGAAAATACATTCAGAGGGCGATCACAGAGCCCACCCAGCCTTCACAC